>NC_080847.1:19259923-19884923 GCF_030435755.1 Ochotona princeps | reverse complement strand
CTTTCAGTGCAAAAAATTGTATCCTGTTTTATTGCAGTAAAAAAAATAGGGGGAAAAAACATGATGTTTCCAGTTAGCGATTAGTTAAGTGCCTTATGGTGAATATACTTGATAATTGAATAGGATGCAATCATTTGAAATATAGTTTTGAAGATTTCATAAGGACATGAATATTCTTACAGAAGCATATTAACTAAATTCTTCTTTACTTGCACCTGCATCAGTAATTCCTGTATACTAAATCTTTCATGTCTTTATATCTGAGAAAGTTTTCAGGATTCGAACTCATATTTCTATCCCCATGGCTCCCTGCACAACATGTCTTCATTAAACTCTAACAGCTTCTCAAGGTCCTTGGAGAGAAGAGAATCTAAGTAGAGATGTAAAATTGATACGGGAGGGATGAGGAACCCACAGATGAACAATACAACTGTTGCAATTTCTGATGAAATTCTGTATCATTTTTTTCCCTGTTTGCTTTCTGAAGATCCTTTAAAATCTTATTTCTCAGTGAGTAATTTTGTCTTTATGGTACAAAAGGTAATTCCCATACCTAATATTGTTTCTAAGCACATATGAGTACCCTGCTGAGTTATATATGAGTTTTTTTATGAATATGACAAAAAATGAAAATTCCATTTCTAGACTTGAAAAAAAATGTAAATTGACTTTCACGCTCAAGTGAGTAGCTTCCGTGATTGGAAAGGGGGAGGGGCAGATTCAGTTCATCATCTCTACAAAATGCATATGTAATTGATACCACTTTTTAGCAGTTGTTCCATGCTTTACAGGCTTCGTATTCACAAAGTAACAGACGTCATTGATTTTTAACAGGTCTTAGGTTGCCCTCATCTAAAGTCGTCTACTCTTGGGAAAGCGCATTAGCAATCTTTTTAAAAGATTGTAAACTGCTGAGCACTACACATTTGAATGCTTTTGTTGTCCAAGTTAACTTCCTAGAGGTCCTGCATTCTGTCTATTATGTGGTAAGAAGCAGACAGCTGGCATTCTCAGCTGTCATCATTCATATTTTTTCAGTTTTTAGGCATTTATTATAAAGTTCGCAGATAGATAAACAGTACTATGGTATGGACTGAGAAGCTATTTTTCAGGGACCCTAACTGATCGATAACAGACATCTCATTTCTGCCCAAGCCAGCAAAGTTGTGAATAGATAATATATTAGTACTGCAATGTGAGCTTTTCCTTCCAGCCCTAAACCAAATGTGATTGTGGGTGAATTTACGCAGTGATACGATGGTAAAAGAGAAAATTCATGCAAAATGCTATTTAAGATGGTTTGTTCAGAGCATAAAGAATGAGCTATCAAGTGCTATATAGTAAATTCCCCTTAGTATGTGGCTTCACTTTCTCAAGTTTCAGCTACACGTTCGGAAAAAATATTAAGTGGAACATTCCAGAAGTAAGCGAGTTATGCATTTTAATCTGCGTGCTGTTCTGATGGTCTGATGAACTCTTGTGCTGTTCCACTGCATCCCATCCAGCTTGTCAATCATCCATGCTGTAAGTTACTCTCCTGTTACTTAATAGCTATTGTAGTTACCAGGTGGCCTTTCCTGTAAGCTGCAGGCCTAGGTACAAGCATGTCTTATTATACTTAATAATTATCCCAAAGGCCAAGAGTAAGATTCTGGCAATTTTATTATTTAAAAACACAGTTATAGTCCTTCTATGATGAATTGTTGTTGATCTGTAACCATGCTAAATTTATAAATGAAGCTTTACCACTGTTGTATATATATATATATAGTGTTGGATGCTATCTGCAGTTTGAGGTATCCACTGATGCATACTTGACTGTGTTCCCCAAGGATAAGAGTGATTAACTGTTTAAATTAAATTTGTATATCCAACACAACTGAATATACTATCTGAAACTCCACTTGCAGTACCAGGCTGCGCATGTTGGTGAGTGAAGCAAGGGACATTTAGTTCATCAATTCCCTGATGGCCAGGGACCCTGAGCATTTTTCCATGTGTGTTAGCCATTTGAGTTTCATTCTTTGCAAAACAATGAACATGTCATTGCCCATTTCTTAATTTCTTCTTCTGTTGTTGTTGGGTTTGTTGAGCTCTATACATCTTGGTTTGTAATCCTTTATCAGTTGGATATTTTTGCGGTGCAGAAGTTTCTCAGCTTGTTGCAATCCAGTTTTTTCCATTTTGCTTTAATTACCTGTGCATCTGGAGTTTTTTCCAAGAAGTCATTGTCTGTGTCAATATTTTTCCGAGTTTCCTGATCTTTTCTTTTTTTTTGTTTTTTGGGTTTTTTGTTTTTTGTTTTTTGTTTTTCCTGATCTTTTCTTTCGGCAAATTGATGGCATCACATCGATCATAGTTTTAGAACTTTGATCCAGTTTGGGATGATTTTAGTATAAGGTAAGGGTTGTATTTCCTAGTTTTGCACACATAAATCCAAATTACTCAGCACTGTTTGCTGAAGACACTGTCCTTTCATTAGTGATTGAATTTAACTTGTAAAGAAAAGTGGATAAAGAAGCTGCAGAGCATCTACTTTGTAGGATACTACTCAAAAAGAGTGAAATCCTACAACTCACAACCAAGTGGTCTCAACTAGAGACCATTATGCTCAGTGAAATAAGTCAATCCCCAAAGGACAAATGCCATATGTTCTCTCTGACATAAGGCAACCTTCATGTAAATTATAAGAGATCAATAGCCTTTTCAATACAGTTTTGGCTACATCTCCGGGGGGGGGGAGGTTGATATTTTTGCTTTTATTTTAAATCATTCAAAAAAGTTTGTTTTTAAAATTAATTTCCTCACTGACTCATAGGTCACAAAGTAGCATTGTTTGCTCAGAAAGACCTTTGATTTTCTTCAGTGACATAGTTGACATTCATTAGTATGTTATTTAACTTCATGTTGTTATAAAATTTCTATTTTTCTGTCTGTTGTTGATTTTTTTATGGCTTTTCATTTAAGGGGATGTATAGTAACTTTGTAGTAGAGACTAGCACATGCAGATGTGAAGATGCAATGCAGTGGGCATCTCTACTTACACATCAAAGATGGACTCCCAGTGAAACTGTTGAATGTATCTTGACAAGAGTAGTGTCCTATTGTCATACCGTTGTCAGTGCTTAAAATGTCAGGATACACTTAAATAGCAGAATGATAAACTTATGACTGATTGTGTAGGGCTATATCATTATAATGATATGAGGGAAAATCAGTGAGAGGGGGCTGGAATTTGTGGAGCAGGGAAGAAAAATCTAGAAGTCTATGGAACTGTATTATGGAATAATAAAATGAATAGATTTTTCAAAGTTATGTTTTTGTTATTGAGTCAGTTAATTTCTGGATTTCTATTCTATTTCATCGATCTGCATGTCTGTCTGTGCCTTTACTAGGCTGTTTTGATTGTAAGTGGTCTGCAGTAAATCTTGAAATACGGTGTTATGATGCTTCCAGGTTGTTTTTGTTATTTAAGATTACTTTAGCGGGGCCCGGCAGCATGGCCTAATGGCTAAAGTCCTTGCCTTGAAAGCCCCGGGATCCCATATGGGCGCCAGTTCTAATCCCGGCAGCTCCACTTCCCATCCAGCTCCCTGCTTGTGGCCTGGGAAAGCAGTTGAGGACGGCCCAATGCATTGGGACCCTGCACCCGCGTGGGAGACCCGGGAGAGGTTCCTGGTTCCTGGCTTCGGATGGGCGCGCACCGGCCCGTTGCGGCTCACTTGGGGAGTGAATCATCGGACGGAGGATCTTCCTCTCTGTCTCTCCTCCTCTCTGTATATCTGACTTTGTAATAAACTGAATAAATCTTTAAAAAAAACAATAGCTATTCGGGCCTCTTGTGCATCTAGATTTGACAGTAATATCAGTGGTATTTTTATATGGGTTGCATTAAATGTGTAAATTGGATTAGGTAATGTGTTCATTTTGATGATATTTATTCTTCCAATCCACAAACATGGAAAATTTTTCCATTTTGGGGGTTTCTTCTATTTCTTTCTTAAATGTTTTATAATTTTCATTTTAGAGCTTTTCATATTTGACTAAATTTATTCCAAGGTATTTAAATGCTTTTTAAGCTACTGTGAATGATATTTACCCCACACATTCTTTTTCCAGCATAGAATTACTTGTGCACACAGAGGATATTAATGTTTCTGTTGATTTTCTGCCCTGCAAGTTTACCAACTCTTGTATGAATTCCCATAGTCAATTAGTGGTGTCTTTTGGTCCCCTTATGTATGTGATCATGTCATTTGCAAATGGGATTATTTGACTTCCTCCTTTCTAATTTTGCATCGCTTTTATTTCTTTTATATCCACACTTAAACAGTAGACGACTTCCTATAGAGCTGAAAAGTGTGATTAATATCCTTGGTGGCAATACAGCATCATCGCTTTCAGAAAGTTCTCCCTGGCAATGGAAGGTGACAGAGTTTCCAGGACACCACATGTTCCGGTTTGCTTATTATTACCTTGATGTGCAAAAATCATAAATATAGCTTTACATGAGTAATTTTCAAGCACAAGCTAATTTTATAAGTACCTTTAATGGTTGTCTTCTGAAGTCACTTATCAATATTTATGATACTACCTATCCTTCCAGAAAGGAGAAATCTATAAATGTACCTTTTATAGAAAAAATACAGGCTTCCATATTAAGAATCAAAGCATTATGTTTTACCAAATTGAATTCCTGTAGCATGGAAGTTTAGGATCCCATCATGACACTAGGAAACACATGACTTTACAATTTGATTATAGAATTCTTTTTAAAATCTGGTCATATAATTTATTGATATGTATCTGTTTCAATGGTGGAAGAGGAAATCTGTAACTTCCTTGACAAATCTTGAGCCTCAGACTTTAAACAAATTGAAAATATGTCTATGTTTCTATCTTCCTCTGAAACTAAACTAGCGACCTTCTGTTTTACATTTAAACTAAAAAATTCTGGGCCTGGTGCCATAGCCTAGTGGCTAAAGTACTCACCTCATGCACAATGGGATCCCATATGGGTACCACTTCTGATCCCGGCTGCTCCACTTCCATACAACTCCCTGCTTGTGGCCTGGAAAAGCAGTAAAAGATGGCCCAAAACCTTGGGACCCTGCCTCTGTGTGGGAGACCTTAAAGAAGTTCCTGGCTCCTGGCTTCAGATTGGCTCAGCTCCAGCTGTTGCAGCAGCTTAGGAGGTGAACCAGTGGATGGAAACTTTTTGTCTCTCTTACTTTCTGTATATTTGCCTTTCCAAAAAAAATATGAATAAGTACTTAAAAAATAAATAAACTGGAAGATTTTTAAACTTATGTTTAAACTATTATTATTTCTATTATTTTTGCTGGATCTATACCAGGGTATTTTTGCAAGAACAGTTCATAACCTAATTGATGGTTGTGAAATTTTCCATTGACAAAGACAGTCTTTCATGAATGAAGAATTTCTCTGTTGTATTAACAGTAACAAAGCTTCCTTGAGAAGGCAATGCAATATTCTATTTTTCATGACATTTTTAACAGCCTTTTTCCTTTGCTGGGACCTTTGCAGGGAAAGGGAAATAGAGAAAACATGAAGACGAGACTTACAGAACAATCACCCAATGAGCGCGGGTTAGAGATCAGGTGGAGTCACGAACAGTAGCATACCCTGCGACTGTATATGGTCAATGACATTGAACCCAGAGCCTGAAAAGCAATTGGTCTTTACATTTTTGGAATATCAGAGATGGGTTTTTGAAAAGTGATGTGTGTATTATGTGGTCCAAATAAAACACACTTAAAAGAGAATCTTCTAATCTCTGAGAACAATGCATATTGCTGAGCAGACAAGATTGTGCAAAATAGAAGCCAATTAGCAAACAACTTAGTTGGTGACATCACCAACATGTCTAAATAAATGTTTATATGGATTGTAAAAATGCTCAAGCTAAAGCATCAGTTTTTTTCCCTGTGAAAATCAAGGTAGAGTGGTATCCTGAGGATTGCATATAAAAGTATTTCTTCCTGTATCCAAGCAATTAAAAAAAATAACAGATACAGTAATCCGCATGTGGCAGATGTATAGTCCTTGACTGTCTTGTTTCTCTCCTGTTCTGAATATGCCCTAATTGTCATCATGCCAGTTGTCATCATGCCAATCCACATTTTCCATGTCTATTGAAAGTACATAGATGTGGGTATAAGAACGTCTAAGTCATCTGCAAGAACTGCAGATTGAGTGCTGCATCTAAGTTGGAAATATTATGTAGATTTGTGTGTTTAGTACGAGAGTTTTACCAAAAATGGCATCAAATGGACATATGAAATGAAAGGAGTGTTGTATGATGCAAATATTTTGTACATCTTTTCTACAATGGACCCGCACCTTATAAACCATAGAAGTAGTGACAGTGTCAAGACTCTGTGAAGCATCTTCCCAGTAAAAGGATATGACAGAAAGTGTTAAGAAGCTGCCTCTTTGGCTGTCTTTGAAAAACTTTTTGTGTATATTTTTCTCAATATTTTCTTGTCCTGTTTTGGTCCCTTTTATGCGCATTAAAACTCATATATGCATTTGTTTTAAACTGTGTTCCCTTAGTGAGCATTCTACATAATTGCTTTAAGTAGGCATGTCTGTCTCATTCTAAGCTGTAAATAGAAGGAAACATAGCCTGGGGTTCTAATGTGTTTTTAGGATTTGTTTTGTGCTTTGTGTTCCATCTTGTCTCTGTCCATTCCTACTTATAAAACATTACTCTTCCTTTTTAAGTCTTGTGCCAATATCCAGACTGTCGTTTAATACTGCTTCCATAGGTGCATACAACCTTGGCTACATTCCTGTTGTGTCTGAGTTTTCTTGCAGCAGATCTGACACATTCCCCAACGCTAGCCAATACAGCCTTACCCAGCAAATTGTTGAACATAGAACTAGGCGTGGACCAAAAAGCCTTCCTTGCACAACCGCTTTATGTTAAGGAGCACATATGGGCATTTTTAGTGTGTACCTAAAAATAATTACACTTACAAACTAGGGTAGGTAGAGTTGTGTTCTTTGGGGGACTAGACCATTTCCTTAAAGGAGGGTGTGCTGACTTTTTGGAAGAAATGGAATAATTTTTGTTGCTGTTGTTGTTGTTTCTCCTTATCCTGTGCACCTGTTTGCCCTTTTTAACCTTGCCTGTAGATGGCTTTGTTTTTTTAAATGAGTACCATGTTGACCTTTTCCCAGTATTCCAAATCACTTCACTGAGCCTTCCCTTGAAAGGCTTTCTGTTTCCCTATGGTAGTGAAATATAGTGTGACTACAAAGGGGAAATACAAAGTTCAGCCCATCAAGTCTGGGGCAGGATGCATTCATGTGACAATCGTATAATGAGTTGTGAAATCATGATTTTTAATGAAACACCATTGTCTGCTGTGACAGATCAGGGTATGTCAGCCTCTTGAACAAGCAGAAACAGTTCCAGATTGATTGAGCTGTCTCTACTGAAGCAAGATCTCCATTTATTTTGCAAAAACCTTTAACCCCTAAGAATAGTAGCTGATTGTAATTGCATAAATGACATAATATTTTAGAGACCCATGGGGATCTTGTGTCAAATGCCTTTTTTGAGCAGTGCCTACCTACAAAGTTCTTATTCATCATTCCTGATTTCATTAGTAAGGGCATTTGTATGGAAATGGATTAAGGTTTATAGGTTTATTTTATTGTGCTGCAGATTTCACTGTAATTATACCACTGATGGATTGTGTGAAACTGCTTTGTGGGAAGTTTTCAAAACACATCAGATTCCAGAAGTGAGTGTGGTCTGCAAAGCAGCTTTTTTATGGCCCACCCAGAGTTGTAGAGAGAGTCTGCCCTCACTCCCTTCATGCTCAGCTTCCACTCGTATCGTTTTCTTCTTCTTTTTTGGACTTGAAAAGAGCAGCAGCATTTAAATTGGCTGAGATGAATATGCTTTTAATATGCTCCAATGCTAAGTCTATAAATTTATGTGAAAATAGGTAGAATTTCATAATATGAGAATGTATAACAAGTTCATTTACTCTTCTTACATGACTGTTTGTCCTGACTTTTGAAATTTTAACATAAAGAATTCCCAGGGTGTAGAAGCATTGTAATTAGTGGTCAGGTGACCAACGAGGTACAAAAGTTTTGATTTCTTTCTTAAGTAGTTTATCATTTCTCAAGAACCGACGAAGGACAGTTGGGACAAAGGTTTTGTCATGAAGGCATTCAACTACTCTTTAGTTTGTGAAGCTGCCATGAAGGGTAACAGCCCACATCATTGTATAAGTCCAAAACCGATGTCTTAGACTGAACATAAGGGCCAAAACCTCTAGCCTTTGCTTCATTCAAAAGAATGTGAAGGTAAAGAAGGCAAAGTGGAATTCCACAGAGAACAGCACATGAATCCTTCTGGGATTTTAACAGGGCAAAGAATATAAAGATATCTTGACTAGCACACAAGTGTCCATTCATTGCTTTCATTGTCCCAGAATACCTTTCCATCTCAAATTTGTCCCATCTCACTAAGTGGCATCACCATTTCTATGTTATTTTTCTCATTTATTTTATTTTTATTCTGAAATCAGATATACAGGAGGCGAGACAAAGAGTAAGATCTTCCTTCTGTTAGTTCACTCCCCAAGCTGCCGCAATGGCCAGAGCTGTTTTGATCTTCGATCTGAAGCCAGCAGTCGGGAGCTTCTTCCAGGTCTCCCACACGGGTGCAGGGTCCCAAGGCTTTGGGCTGTCCTTGACTGCTTTCCCAGGCCACAAGCAGGGAGCTGGATGGGAAATGGGGTTGCCAGGGTACATACCTGCGCCCATATGGGATCCTGGCACTTGCAACGTGAGGACTTTAGCCACTAGGCTATGGAACCGGGCCTGGCACTCTCACGCATGCTCCTATTTCATCTCATTCCCTAGCAAGTTTTCCAGGCTCTAATTTAAAAATCAGTCTCAAGTTGACTAAGTTTCAGAACTTCAGAAGAAACAATCTAGTAAAAAAAAAGTTGTCTCCTAGATTCTGGATTACTGAAACTTTCCTCTTAGTTAGTCTTCATTCCTACTTCTACTTTTATGTGTTAAAGAGCCATTGTCACCTAGAAGCCAGGATGAATTTTTAAAATCCAAAATCAGAAGACCAGTTCCTTTCTGTAGTGGGGTGGTCCAAGGGCCAGCAGTGTGCTATTCTGATCAAAGTAGATTCTAGACCTTGCTCAGGAGACCGCTCACCTGCAGTACATTCCTGCTCGCTCTACTTCTCCAGTCTCACGCTCAGCAGTTCTCCTTGGCTTATTCTTCTCCAGAAACATTGGGCTTCTTCTCAGATGAAACATACCCAACTTAAATGTGCCATACAAACTCATTATTTCATTATCTCCACCCAGAATGTTATGTCTTATCACTTTTATCATGTCAACCCTGTTCACTTAGACTTCATGAAAGTATTACCTCCTAACAGATGTCTTTATAACTACATTATCTAAAATCAACATCCCCTTGCCATTTTTTTACTTCATTGCAGCTTTGTCTATTTACCCATCTGTCTATATATTTATTTTGCATTTGTTTATTTACATTCAATTCCTGTTTCTCATAATAAACTTTAAATTTCCAGGAAGATGAGAAATTTTGCCTCATTAGCTCCAAACACAGTGCCCAGTAGACATTCAAAAAATATTTAATGAGCTAATGACCAAATGAGTGAATTAACAAGTAAAGCTGAGGCTGGGTCCCATGGAGTTGAAAATTTAAAAACCAAAGCAAAGAAAAGCAGAAATGAAAATAGGAAGATCTGAGAGAAATTGGAGATGCTAAATATAGCAGACCCTTGACTTCCCTTCCATGAATGGATAGGCCAGTGAGATATTCATTGCTTCATTGAAAAACAAACAAGTCATCAAATTGACAACTGGGAATGGGAGGTTTGGGGAGCAAAGGAGAAGTGGAGTCATTTATAAGCAGCAACTGTCCCTTTAGCAAGTGACTGAATGTTAAATTTAATTGGATATACTTCACTAGAGAAAATAGTCTACTCATTAAAACATCAATATATGAAGTTCCAAGCAATCTGGCAACTCTTTTCAAATTATAATATGTGCAGAAGAACTATTCATACAATATTTTGTTCCAGTGGAGTAGTTTTTACACATGATTTATGATTGGTATACCGCCCAGGGGGATAAGAATTTTATAGATATTGATCATCTACTTTTGAATCGATGTTCAAGCATATTGACATTTGTATTCTAGTGCCCTGAACTTAAAATCGGTTCTAAATGCGCATTTTTCATATCCTTTTTGAGTTGAAGCTCAGAATAAAAAAACATTTTTTTAAACAGTGGAAAGCACAGAAGCATATCAAAACCATAGTTTTTTTTACTTGATTTAAACTTCAGCAGCTCTTTAGTCTGGCTAATCTTGCAACTCACTTTGCCCATGTGCATATTCGAAACTGTGGCAAAGTCTTTGAGAGTATCAGGTAAAACAATGTTTATGACTAAATTGTGTGTCTTAAAAGTATCATTAGGAATATTTTAACATTAAATGTTAATTCAGTACAGAAGTAGCCATAGTAAGATTGATTTGATGGGTTATTGATTTATGTGTCAGTTTGGATGTAGAACGGCAACTTTATCCTATAGTTTTTTTTTCTTTAAGTTCCCTGGGGTCAACATTATGGTGTGACGACTGTGACACTCCATCTCGTGTTGGCATTGGTTCATGTCCAGGCTGCTCTGCTATCAGCTTCCCTTCTAATGTTGTAGGAAAGCAGCAGAAGATGGACCAGTGTTAGGGCTCTTACACCCACGTGGGAGATCCAGATGAAGCTCCCAGTTCCTGACTTCATCCTGGGCCAGTGCAGGCAATCATAGCCACCTGGGGAGTGAAACACCAGGTGAAAGTTTTCTCTCTCTGTCTGTCTGTGTTTCTCGTTCTCTGTTTTGACTTTAAAAATGAATCAATTATTTAAGAAACCAGCTTACTTATTTTCATCTGTTTGAAAGAATGACATAGCGACATGGGGATGGAGGGGTGGGAAAAGAGGATCTTCCACCCAGTGACTCATATTTCCTTTAGCCACAAGAACCCAGAGCCCAGCATTCCGATCAGGTCTCTAGAATGATGCCAGGGGCTAGCTCTTAGGTCATCAGCATGCATTAGCAGGATGTTGCATTGGAAGCATGGAGTAACTGATATGAGATGCAGGTGTGTCAGAAGTGGGACTTCAACTCCTCGAGTCATAAATTTCACCTATTTCTAATAGTTTTTAAATTCTACCACATTGCTAATGACTATTGCTCCAATATGTTGATCCTTTTGCACTTCTCTTGCCTTTTTTTTTTTTTCTAGCAAATCACTGTCACCTCAAAACGTATTTCCTGTTCGTTGTGGAAGCATGTTTCAAATACTAAGAAGTATTTGTCTTTTGATACATACTTGACACACCTCAAATTACGTGTTCTCCAGAGACACTTCTTGGAAACTACTAGTAAACTATCAGCCCACTGAGGCACGTGTGGGACAGTGGGTTAGGCTATCACCTGTGACTCAGGCATCCCATATCAGTGTGCTTGTTAGAGTTCTGCTTGCTTTACTTACATAACAGTGCAGCTCTCTGATAACAAACTTGTGAACGTAGCAGATGATAGGTCCAAGTGCTGCGTCTCTGTCTCTCATGGAGGAGGTGAAGATGGAGTTCCAGCTGTGGCCTTACCCAGCCCTAACCATTTGGCTATTTGAATCAACCAATAGATTTCATTCTCTCCCTGTCTCTTCTCCTAGCCCCTGTCACTGTACCTTTTACATGAATAAAATTAATTTTCTTAAAAACCAAAAAGAACCATTCAGTTCTCACATGCGTCTCCACAAACAGATTTTTGCTAGCAAAGTTTGTATTTCTAAGAAGTATTGACCTCATAGTACTTACTATCTAAAATTTCCTTCTTAAAGCTTTTTGAGTTCCTTTGTTTTCTTCTGTCCTGTCCTACTTTATGAAGAATGTTAATTCCATGACAACAGGAATTCACTGAGTGCTAGATCCCAAATTTTATATCCCTGGTTGTAGAAGAAATGATGGAAGAAAAACATATTAAATTGGAACATCTTTGTGAGAAGGTTGTGATACTGTTCGCACATGCAGAGCTTGATTAAGTGATAGTTGTTAACGGATATGATAGTTTTTGCTCTTGTTGTCAATATTGTGCAGGCTAATGTACAGGAGACAGTAAAATCAAGCTAAGATTCAGCTCGGGCCTCACCACGTTGAGTAAATTCCTATGAACAGCTGATATCCTAGTTAATGTTTAACCGCTCCCTGGTTCCTTATGAAATAATCACTGGTGTCATGGGCAACCCCCTGAGGAGCAACTGGCAGAGCTTCTGGCCTGAAATTTGAGAAGGAAAAAAAAAATAATAATACTGTGCAGAGCCCAGGGCTTTTAAAACGTTAAGTCAAGGTACAGCCTCTGACTTTGAACATTTCAAAATACATTTATATCCTTTAAGCATTGCATGATGTGTGCGTTACAAATATACGTTGGTATTATAGTGAGATTTCACTTCTGAGCAAAGATCTATTTATATTTAATTGCCAGTGAAATGATTTTAGTTTTCCAGTCCCTGGAGAAATCTCAAGTGCCTTTGCTTTTGAACGTCTATATGAGGACTAGTAATACCCTAGTTGTCACTAGGCTTATGTAAAGAAGAACTTTCAAAAATAGTTTTACTAGACACAAATTTTTCATCCTTTACTGTGAATAAGGCATCACAGGATTTATAGCAAAAAAAATTAGAAAGTAATTTGGAGAGAAATGATTAAATAGGTAATTAGGACTCAATAGGAGTCTGATTTTAAATTAGCAATGAGAATAATAGTTATGAAAAGATAATTATTGTTGGTAGTGGTTACTATTTTTATTATTCTGCATGTTGTTTTGGAAAATTAAAAACTATTGATCAGGGAGATATTGATAGTCCATTTCCTGTTCCTCAGGTAATTTTCTGTATTAAAAATATACATGACAAGGAGAAAACAGGATCAGAACTAAAAGTGGAGAAAATACTTTCTTTTTCAATATTTATTTATTCCAAATCCCTCAGTATCTCAACAGGTTACGGTTTCCTGATTCTTCAGAGGAGGCTAAGAAATTTGCAAATTTTCTAGTTGTATTTTAATAGGTCATATCCATGAAGTAGTAATTTATAAATGAACTACTTATTAACTGTGAAGTTTAAGTTCAAATGACACTATTTCTAAAGAGAATCATCTTGAATCATTATCTTATAGTCCTAAGGATAGTCCTGTTATATATATTTTCAGGGTAAGTGTTAACTCAAATTAATATTTAGAACTCCTGTTCTCAAAGTGTGGTTCATGAAGGAGCCAAGCAGTGAAAAGGGAGCATTCTTAAATTTCAGTTGCCTTCTACACTACTGATTTTGTATTTGTCATTCAACTGTTATTTTCAAAATTATTTCCAAAGTATTCTTACTTCGGGAAGCTTCCTTCTTGTGTCAGGTTCTGCTAAGATTACAGACCTTCCAGAAGATCATTCTTGAATACAATCTACAGGAGATCCTTAAGTTGCTCTTTTACTTTGATTGATTTTATTGTATTTTTTTCTCCTTAATGTTTTCTTAACAATTGGATTTAAAGAGTCAGGCATATTAACCCACACGATCTGGTCAGTTGAAGTCTCTGAATAATCACACTTCACTTATACTTAACACTTTGTGATTTTAGGATTTGAATGTTCTTTTTGTCTTCTTTTTGTAAGAATTCATCCTTTAATAGGAAATCTTTGAAATGCAGTAACAGAGAAAGCAGGGAGGGAGATTCTTCAGTCTGCTGTTGCACTTCCCAAATAGCCACAACAGCCACAGAAAGGGCAGTACAAAGCCAGGAGCCGGCAACTCACCGGGGGCGCAGAGAGAGACTTAATCTTGCCATTACCTGATTCACTTCCCAAATGGCTACAGGAGGTAGTCTGGGTCGAGATGAGGTCAAGAGTCAAAATGTGCATCCTGGTCTACCTTGTGGGCGGTGGTAGTTTAAGTACTCGGGCCATTTTCCACTGTCTTTCCAGGAACATTAGCAGGGAGCTGGTTCTGAGGAGAGTAATCAGGATGTGAATCAACACTTTGATATTGCTTTGGGCAACCTGATATGCCACAGTGGCACCACCTAGCATTTTTCTTCTTTCAATTTAATTATTTTAATCACTTCAAGGGCAGTCAGATAGTGAAAGAGATAGAGCTCTTGCATCTGTTGGTTTATACCCTATGTTCCAGTTGTACTGAGCCAGGCTAAATCTGGGAGGTGGAACCGAATACAGGTTCATGTGGGAGGTCCGGACCCAAGTGCCTGAGTCATCACCACTTCCCTCCGAGGGTGCACATGTGGGAATGCAGATTGGAACTTGGGATGACTCCAGGCAACTTAATATGAACTATGGGCATCCCAAGCAGTAGCCTCATCACTGTGCCAAACACCTGCTACTTTTATTCATTTTACTTAATAACATTGGTCTGATGCTTTCACTATTTAAATTTTAGTACTTATCTCTTTCTGCTCTCTTTCTGCTGGCTCTCATTCATCATGTCTTTTGTCGTTTGTTATCTTCCTGTGCTAGTCTCTGCCCTTAAATAAGTGCGCCAATTCTCCCAGAGCTTGGAATACATGTACTTTTTTTTTTTTTTTTTTCTTTTTTTACAAACAAACAAGTGTCTGATTCTGCTAAGTGTCTGAGGGAACTGCCATGCTGGGACTACACGGAACCCAGTGAATGACTTGAGGTCTTCTGTCCATCCAGATAATGTAGAAATTGACAGAAACTCATGCATGGTTGCCAGTTCTCAGGAACATCTATTGGCTTCTCTCCTTTCTCCTTCTAACCTCAGCATCATGTCACAGCTTAGCTTTTTTACAGGAAAGATAAGGGCATACGGATGTTTGCCCATTCATAAAACTCTGACACAATGTGGGAGAGAGATTATATGACTCTTATCTTTGCTAAGACTGACCTTGAAATCAGAATTTCTTGCTCTGGTGAGAGGACACACCAAATCCTGATTGTTAGGATGTTGGGAAATGCCATCCACCAAAAGCAATGCTGCACTGTAATATTTTATCTGATTCAGTATCCGTGGAGATCCGTAAATACATGGAGATAATTATAAATGTGTATTCTAATAGCTGCATTATTTTCAGTGGAAAGATGATTAAGATGACCTCAGTTATGTTACTGTAATTTTCACTGATGATTCATTCTCTCCTTGCTGACCACCATTTATGTAATGATTATTTTTTCACATTATCACATTTTATATGGTTTAGTGCTCTTTGAAGTTCCTCGGCTATTAACAGAAACAAAAGGGAAAGAATTCTCTTTATTCCATCACCTTCATTCATTCCAATTATTTTCTCTCCCTTTTCAACAATTTGGTGACATAAATTCTCATAATAGTCATCTTTTTCATTATATTATTTTTATTATGTGGCTCTTAATTTTTCAGTGGGCAAGAATTTATTATTTTTGTCATTTGTGTTTGCTTTGTAATAGCACAGTTGTTATGTCTGTGTTGCAGGAGAGCAGAGCAGTAGAGATAATCTATAAGAATTTAGGACAATTGCTGATAGCAACTGAAATGTTTCTTTTCAGTAGGCATTTTGTCAGAGAACTGTTATAAGATGATGTATTTTTTCTTTTCCTTTTGTAAATGTCTATGAAGTAATGTTATCTTAACTGGCTTGTTGTTGACATTTATTAATGAATATATATATATGTATATATATATGGCATTCTCTGATTGGCTCGAATTAAAAATGCTTTGAAGATAATTCATCTGGGTTTGATTTCTGAGTTATCATTTGTATCCTGTGTAACTACAGGTGGTATTCTCAAACTGCTTGGAAGTAATTTTCATCATTTATTAAATCGGGTACTCACAGAAGCAGTGGATAATATGTGTAAATTCCTTATACATGTTTCTGGAACATAGTCAAGATTCTGATGCTTCTGTTTTTTAATATCAAAAATGTTAAAGGAGTTGGTTGACAAAGAGTCCCAGAGCTTTTGGATCTGAAATGCTCATGCATTATTATCACCCTAAAATATGGGTGGCACAGGACCGAAAACTAACAACTCAGGTTGGAGTACTTTTTCTTCTGGACTTGTATTGCGTTTCAGATTAGGCAAGTTAGACTCTAAGCATTTCAAGCAGCGTTATCGTGAGTGTGGTAGGGATTGAGGGGTGTTTTCTTATTAACACATTATTATCCGTTTCCTGACTTTATGACATTGGCTTGGCTGATAATCCTTAGCAATCAGGAATTTTCCTTTCCTTTTAAAAATATTGCACACGAAGTCCCCAGGGATAATGGGCTGGGTCCTCACAGATTCCTATCTATGCTCTTCATTAAGTGGTTTGTTCTTCTCCAGGCACACTATAGTATATTTGCAACTTCCTAATGATACGTCCTGTGGACACACTGATTGCTTTTTTTTTTTAATATTTTATTTATTTAAAAGAGAGAGACAGAAATCTTCCATCTGCTGGTTCACTGCAGCCAGTCATTGGCAAAGGTGAAGCCAGGAGCGAGGAACTTCATCCAGGTCTCCCTCATGAGTGACTAGAGCCCAAATACTTCTGCTGATTTTGCTGGGCTGTTACCGGGGAGCAGCATGAATACAAAACGGCGCTGTATGGGATGCCAGCATTGCTCACACGAGGTCCGTATTCATCACTTATACAATCTCTTTTGTCACTCTCAGTGTCCGCTCTGTGGTGCAGGGAGTCCTGAGACAGACTGAGTCCCTAAAGGGAACAGCATAAAGCATGCACAAGGACCACTCTTGCATTACTGGAGTAGCTGGAAAGCACCAGAGAAGCTTGCTGTTGGAGGATGGCCCAGGGCCTTGGGACCCTGCACCTGCGTGGGAGACTCCTGACTTCAGATAGCCTCAGCTCCGGCTGTTGGGGCTATCTGGGGAGTGAACCAGTGGATGGAAGGCCTTTCTCTCTTCCTCTCCTTCTCTCTGTAAGTCTGACTTTCAATAAAATATATATATATATATATATATATATATATATATATATATATATATATATTGCTATATATATATATACATATATTGCTATATATATATGAAAAAAAAGGTAGAGACTGTCATAGTTTCAGGTGAGCCTGTTCCCCGACCACGGCAGGTGACTGTAGTGAGTCATGTCCATCATTGGCCTTTACAATGTCTGTTTCTTTAGTTACATCTTATGTCTCATTGGGCCATCACATCAGTGATTCAAAAACTCCTATAATCTCCCTGGAGCTTCAATTCTGAATCATAGTAACTTTCCCACAGCACTTACCCCTTTGAAGACCTGTTTAAAATTTTCTAAACTCTTCCTAGACTTTCTACTTCACTTAAACTTACTTCTCTTTCAATTATTCATGAAGGTACACAAATGGTTGGAAAATATACGCACCCAATGCTTTTTTTAAAGGATTCATTTATTTCTATTGGAAAGGCAGATCCACAAAAAGGAGAGACAGAAAACTCCTCTGTTGGCTCAACCCCCAAGTGGCCCCAATGGCTAGCACTGAGCTGATCCAAAGCCAGGAGCCAGGGGCCTCCTCAGAGTCTGCCACACCTGCACAGGGTCCCAAGACCCTGGGCCATCATCTATTGCTTTCCCAGGTCACAAGAAAGGAGCTGGAAGGGAAGTGGAGCAACCAACATAGGAACTTGTACCCACATTGGATCCTGGCACATGCAAGGCAAGGACCCCAGCCACTAGGCTACCGTGCTGCAACCAATAATTTTTTTTTTTTTAAATCTCAACTGCTGAATATATTTGGATTAAATCTGCCTTGAAACGCCCCCTAGATGTTAATTTTCACAGATTGTCTTGCAAGGACTTATTTTACTTTGTTCACAGGCAACGGATGTGAAATCTGGGTGTACCAGTTAGAGTTTGGCATCTTGTAACAGAAACACACTGTTCAAATGGGCTCAAATGAAAGAGGAAATCATTATTTTACAAAGTTTGGAGTACTGCTGAAGCATGGTACATGAGGTGGTTATGGGTTAAACTATTGTGAAAATGAGACTCCGAGATACGGTGATTAAGCAAGATAGGAAACCTGTTTATGAATATCGAGGGGAACTGTGTATTTGCCAGAATGCACATGGACCTTTCAGGGTAGTTAGGATAGCTTTGCTTTATGAAGTCTAGGAAAGGTTCATTTAGTTTTGTTACTTCATCATCTGTGTGATGTTAAATGTCCTTCTTTTGTTCATTTCTGACTCATTTATCACATATACAGATTCTAGGCTCTAGGAAAAAGGGATAAGGAGGCCCAAACAACCAATTTCCTGTTAAAGATGTGACATGAAAATTGAAGAACATGTCAGTTCTCTTAAAATTATTTTGCAAGGGCTCACTCTAAAGGCTATGAAAATGCCTGACCTAATAATATGGAAGAGAAACTGATTGACAGAAAAGCAGAGACATAGCAGATAACAGAGATGGGGAATTAGCAAAACCATTCACATGGCGCATTGATTCATCAGCTCGGTTGTGTCAACCACATTCCTTTACCCTCCCATGTCATCAGCGATGCAAGCTTTCTCTTATGCCAGTTTTTCTCACTGTCCCACGAAAGTTTACCAGTGATCATAATGTGTTATTTTGGACATTTACTATTCACAGGCAGGCACTTGAGTGATCTTATTTCAGGCATGATTTGATCCTCTGGAAGTCCTTCAATACACCTCCTCCCCAGGATGCATGTCAAGGGTGAAGCTGTAGAGAGAATTAGAGCATTCCAGTTCCCCATACAAGCAGGTGTATCTATTGAACTGACTGGAGTCATGGCTGCAAAGTCATGAAAATAACTAGTCCCTTTAACAAACATGGAATTTTATTTTCAAGAATAATGAGGGGGGAAATAAGTTTAAGAAAAAAGCATGAGAGAGGATGGATAGAGGGTAATAATTGCTTTACAACTGTGTCATAAAGACTAATAAGAAGTACAGCTGCCCAGCTACAAGGGTTTCCAAGAATATAATGATCATCTTTGTAAAACAAATGATAAAATGAACATCTAGATAATTGAAAGGATTTACACAAGGCCACATAGCTCTCTATTGGTGGAACTGTGTAAAGCTCTTTTTGCAAAAACCCCCAAACAAATAAATGTGCACATAAATAAACAATGCAGCCCATGTTTCAACATATGCTCATGTTGATAAAGCAACAGCTATATAAGTTTGTACACATGAATGAACAGCCAGAATTCATTGTAGAAATTTCTCAAAGGGGCCTTAAAAATAACAACTGTCTTCAAGTTGCAATTTTCAACTTCTGATCTCCCAGAAGAGCAAATTCTCTTCTTGGTGACTTCTGTCATGTCTGGACATTTAAATGCTGTGATGCTTTAAATCAAGTGGCCTTGATTCTGCAGCTATTGCATACCAGCTCAGCACAGGGAAATGAAAGGAGTAGGGGAGAGATATTACAGTACTTAAGGGATTTTTTTTTTTGCTGCATTTACATTTATTTATGATTTCGTTATTTATCTGAAGGAGTTAGAGAGGGAGAGACAGAGAAATCTTTCATTCGTCAATTCACTCCCCAGATGTCCACAATGTCCATTTCGAAGCCAGCAGGCAGAGCTGCGTCTTGTTCGTCCCCATGGATGGCCCTCCTCTGCTGCTTTTCCTAAGCTGTTAACACTGAGTTGCATCAAAAGTGGAGCTGCTGGGAAGTGAACTGACTCCCCTTTGGGCTGCTAGCTTTTCAGGTGCTTTACTACTATGCACCACACACCATTAACCTCCCCCACCTTTTCCCCAGCCCATTTGCTTGCTTTTTTACTAAAGGTTGGACTACCATGGGAGGCATATTAGAAATAACACAAAGGTGAACATTTTAAAACAACATTGTTAGGTCTGGGTGGAGCAGAGGCTTAAGCCACTGCTTGGAACTACTATGTCCAGATGCAGGTGCCAGTTCAGGTTACTCTGCTGCTGATCCAGCTTTGTCTTAAAGCATTCTGTGAGCCTCCAGATGTTGACACAGGTGCTTGGGTCCCCATCTCGCACACGGGAGAGCTAGATGAAGTTTTGCCATTGCTGCTTGGGTTCTGGGTCAATGCCGACTATTGCCAACACGTGGGGGAGTGAAACAGACGATGAGAGATCTGTCTGTGTCTGTTGCTAGGTCGGAAAAGATTGTGTTGTGTGACTGCACTGCAGCTGATTGGGAGCAAGTAACCGTATAAGGTGGCAACTTCCCGTCCCTGAAAGTATTCGAGTTTGAAAGGATCCTTGGCAAAGAAAGTTTTCTCTGCTGTATACAACTCAGTCAGGTAGAAAGAGAGAATTAATGAAATCTTTCATCTGTATCATGTAAATACTTAATGATTATAATGTGGAACTGATACCTCACGTGGGAGATTTTATAAAAACGATAGAATACATATATTAATGATAGCATGTAATGAAACACCGTACAGGTGTACTGAGCATGTATATTAAAAGACAAAGAAAGTTTCAAATATATATATGTTTTTATTTTAAATTTTTGAATTCTGTGGTACAATTTTGAATAGGCTGAGATTCCCCTCCAAACTCCCACCCCCTACAAAGAAAGTTTCTAAAGTTAGACTTCAGGTGTATACTTTACATTAATAGTAGTCAATAAGCTAAACCCCAAAAGATAAATATCATGTTTTCTCTGACCTATGCCAGCTAGTATAAAGAGTCCCCCCCCCAAAGAAAGAATGTATAGGGGTGAAGTCTGTCATTTTGATTTGATTACTGTTATAACACTGGTCTGTCTTCCTGTGGAACATGATTTCTGCTTTTTACTTCTAGAACTGTTTACTTGGAGTTGCATTAAGCCTATGATTTTAAAGTGAGTTGGAAGTATACTATCACCAAAAACTGAAAGATAAGAAAAAAGAAAATGAACATGGAGGGAGAAAAGTATTATTCCCTTCTTAGAACGGTATCTATGGAACACATGATATTGCTCTCTTTATATTAATACATTTAAAAATGGAAAAAAGAAATGGGAGAGGGTTTTTTTTCCACAGATATAATTGAGAAATCCTAGGAAACACTTGTGATGTTTGGAATTGGAGAGAATTGATGAGATTCTCTAAGTCACAGGAAATACATCCCCCTATCCCTGCACTGTGAAAGAATAAAACAACAAAACAAAACCAAAAACCCAGGCTATCTAGCTCAAGATGTCAGTAACGCAGGGGTGAGAACCCCTACCTTAAATGAAAAGGCTCACTGGCCACTCCATCAGTATTCTTGTTTGGTTTGAAATTGTGAATGCTGTTGGTCATATATTGTGCTGATTGAAGATCCATGTGCAAGAGATGCAGCAGCTTTGTTATTTCCCCAGTGCGTGCTGCAAGGAAAGCATTGAAAATAAAAGGTATCTCCGATATTAGACTAAGACTGCATTCTTCTCACTGTGAATGCCTTCTTATTGTGTTTTGTTATTAAAATGGGTTTCTCTTCTCAGAAGCATTGCATGACTTCAATATGATATCTCATTTAAAATTGTCCTTGAGAATAATAAATAATAATATTGTACCTGGCTCCACAATTCAGCTTAGCTGCTCAAAACTGACCAAAGGCATTAAGTACTTATTTAATTTTAATTAATGTATGAAATCACAAATTAGATTGATAAGCTTAAAAAGATCTGTTTAAATCACACCGCAATACATGTATTTCTTAAATTCAATACTGAATTTGATACTAATATAATCTTTGTTGACTGGCCAAGAAATAGCTGGAAGTGACTGTGCAGCCACGTAGAGATGTTTCTATAGTATGATCATCAGAAAAGGCTCTAGAACAATCCTAGGTTTTAATGAGGAAACAAAATTCAGAGGAAGGGCGTCCAAAGCTTCACATTTTTAAAAAAAGATTTATTTATTTTTGTTGGGAAGTCAGATGTACAGGGAGTACATCTGACAGAGAGGAGGAGAGATAGAGACAAAGATCTTCTGTCCACTGATTCACTCCCCAAGTGACTGCAATGGTTGGTGTTGAGGCATTCCGAAGCCAGGAGCCAGGATTTCTTTCCAGGTCTCCCACTTGGGCGCAGGGTTCCAAAGTTTTGGGCCGTCCTTGACTGCTTTCCCAGGCCACAAACATCTGGATGGGAACAGGGTGCTGGGATTAGAACTGGAGCCCATATGGTGCGTGCAAGGCTAGGACGTTAGCTACCAGGTTACCATGCCGGGCCCCAAAGATTCACATTTGATATTAGTGATTGGTGTGCACACCTGAACCCAGACATTATGACCCTTAACCCAGTGCTCCTTTCAGCACTTCAGATATCGCAGTCAAAGAGAACCCATAATTCTAGGTGTGCATCTGTTGTTGGTTCTCTTCATGGTGGTGTTTGGTGTAACTGAGATGCTCAAAAGGAAAAAAGGCAATGCAAAAATTTTTCCCATAGTCAAATAATGTTAAGAAATGTTGCATGCTATACCTCATACTGAATATATTGGGCTCACATTTGCACATGAAAAAGACATTTACGTTCATTGCAATTAAGAGATAGATGAGTGGATAAAGCAATTGTGATGTATATGCAACATGTGTATACTACTCAGTTTTTAAAAAGAGTGAAATCCTGTCTTTTGCAACAAAATGGATATAACTGAATATCATTGTGCCTAGTGAAATATGCCAGTTTCCAAATGACAAATACAATATGTTTTCCCTGGTTTGTGGTAAGTAATACACAGAGAACAAAAAAATGTAATATGTAGAGTTAAATTGACATTTAGAAATTTGATTATGGCTTGTAGCTCTTGAGGAAAATTACTTTTTGTGTTTCCTATTTGATGAATTTTTTATGTCGTGGAGGAGTAAGCTTGTGATTATAAAGAAAATTGAAAGTATGCCATTGTAAAAACTAAAAGAAAAATAAGAGAAAGAGGAATGAAGGTGGGAGCAAGGGAGAGAGTGGGGAGTCTCATTACTCTTAAAATTATGTATGTGAAATTTGTTTCCATCATACAAATAAAAAATAAAAAAATAAGAGTTTGATTAACTGAAAAGACACCCAACTTGGTTGACATCTGCTTGTCTGTGGAATGTTTTATGCTTCCAATCTTCCTTCTCAAAATGAAAAATCAGCCCAACCCGGTCTTGCTCAACATCTTAAACCTGATCAGTCTATCTGAAGTGAATCCTCTGAGAAATTGTTGTGGACACTGTTTGGCTTAAGTGTCACTTCCTGACTTGTAAAACTTGTTTGAATCACTGTATGACAGGTCGTATCACACTGTGGTCCATAACTGTGTTTTCTGTCTCTTAATTGCAATGAACTTAGATGTCTTTTCATATGCTCTTAGCTTATGTGATAGTCAGGAATAAATACTCAGTAAGCTCCATCTTGAAATACGAAATCTATCATTCTTTCTTCAAGGTTCTGTAGAGAAGGGAGCTCAAATACTTGCTGTGCATAAAATCTTTCCCCTTGGAAAACATTTCACTTGGTGTAGCTGAGATCTGTTACTTTGTCAGCAAAATACACGTGCAATTGAGCTGATGTTCCCTGATGTCTTTTAAGCATTTGGATGCATTTGTATATATGTGTGTAGGTATGCATGCCAGGTACTTATATATTTACCTATCAACCATAACATGGAGATCAGAGAAAGAATATAGTTTCCTTTAATTTCACTAGCCTGCTTATGATACTTTTCATGAAGTTGAAGCATGTTTATTACTGTGTCAAAATCATGAAAATGATAGTTGGTCCTAATCCACCTGCTCCTGGAGGTGAAGCCCTGCACCTGTCACTGTGATGCTGCAGGGCTGTGACAAGCTTGTGATCTGTGAATAATCCAGGAACTATGGGCTGCACAGACTGCATCTTCTAAACAGAACAAAGAGGAAAAGTAGGCTGACTGTACTTTAAATGAAGTTTTGTAGCTGGTTTCTTTCTGAGAGGCTGCTCAAATCCATATGCCAACACGATGACTTATGAACGACAATAAAGTAAGTTCAATACCGTGATAGCAGAGAAAGAGCTCTCTCCAGAAAGTGACCAGAATGAGCCCTGGATCTTTTTTTTAAATTTATTTTTATTTTTAATATACAGATATACAGAGGGAGGAGGAGAGACAGAGAGGAAGATCTTCCATCTGATGATACACTCCCCAAGCAGCTACAATGTCCAGAACTGAGCCAATCCGAAGCCAAGAGCCCGGAGCCTCTTTCCGGGTCTCCCACATGGTTGCAGGGTCTCAAGGCTTTGGGCCGTCCTCAACTGCTTTCCCAGGCCAAAAGCAGGGAGCTGGAAGGAAGCGGGGCTTCCAGGATTGGAACCAGCGCCCACATGGGATCTCAGCATGTGCAAGTTGAGGACTTTAATTGCTAGGCTACCACACTGGGCTCGATCCCTGAATCTTTAGTCCTCCAGAACAGTATGGAGTAGATTCCACTAGCACATAAGTCAACCTAATTGCAGCATTTTGCTGTAAAAGCCAGAACTCTCTGAGACATTGGCCCTATTCATTATTACCTATGTGGCTGTAGAAAGAAATTAAACCATCCTGTGCCTCTGTTTTGCTCATGAAACATGGAGTACTAACGAAATCAACATAATGGGATTGTGAAGCATATATAATACAGACAATGCCTGCACAAAGGGGCTTGCCACCTGCAGGGGATACAATACTGACATGGCCGACGCAGGGTCATTTGCTTACATTACAATAATTGGTAATACCTTAAGTGATTCTGTTCTGCCTTTTGCCTCAAATAGGAGACATGAAAGCTCAGTGGTCAGACCAAATTGATGTTTGGTTCCTGGGAAAAGCTGGGAGAAGAAACAAGTGTGCCCATTTCCTCCTTAACAAAATGCTAACCGTCAGTCAAGAAAAGTAACAGTGCATGTTATAGAAACAATCCTCCCACTGAAAGAGCTATCAAGAACCGTGATGACTGTCATCTGACAGACACAAGTGCCGTGTTCCTGCCAAGGTGGTGCTATCCAGAACATTCTCAGTACAGGATGTTTTGCCATCTCCTGGAGAAGGCTGTGACTGTATTGGGCATTTTTCATTGTCAGCATATAAGGAAATTTGGCATCTCTTGGTCTCTCGTGCTACATTTGCAATCTGCAGGACAAAGTACAAACTAATTAACCTCCGAGGGCTTTTGATTTCCTGCTTTCTCTGGAAACGAGATAAACATGTCAACGTGAAGACACCCACAGAGCACCAACAAATGATGGTTTGTTCTGAGAGGCGTCTGTGGAATAGGAGCAGGCGAAAGGGAATGAGGTGGGAAGTCTCAAATATTTCTGTTCCTTAAAAAAAATAACAGAACATTGTATGGGGCAAAATTTTAATACAAGATACAAGCTACAAGAAACAACTGCCAAAAGGTGACCTAAGTTGAAGAAAAAAAATCTGTAGAGATACATACACATTTTATAGCTACAATATACTTATAATATGTTTTCTTGTACTACTTTGAGTGTTCTTTTTTGCTTCTTATGCAGTTGTCATTTTTGGCAATACTGGGATGTGATTTCTAAGCTTGCCTGCTTATTTAATCTTTCCTACTCCTTGATATATTCTTTCCACTTGAGTTTGCATGTCACCTTTTTGTTAATTAACTCCTTTTTTTGTTCTTCCTTTTGTGTGTTTTGCAGGTTTCTTTATTTCTTTTTCCTTTATGGTTTCCTAGTGACAGCTTCCTTTCAATTCCTTTCCTCTGTTTGCCTCTCTGGAGAAGGAACCAGTGTCAAAATGTTAGCTCAGTCGGGTTTCCCATTACTAGCTCTGCAAGTCCCCAGGCCCCTCCTCTATTTAGCAGTCTAGAAACCATTACGGCCCAAACATCATTTTCAAATTGTCATGTAAATAAATTCACAAGACTCAAGAAAATGGGAAAAATAAAAACACCTGTGAAATAATGATTACTTTTGCCTTACCTCATGCCCACCATGTGTTAGATTTGTCCAGATTCTTTCACTGGAAGCCGATACAGCTATGGTGTAACTGTGAAATTAATTATCAGCTAGGAGGGTTAAGGACTTAAGGTGTGAAAATTGCCGGTTGACAAAGGCCGTGGCTCTATTACATCTTGAAAACTAAGTAGACAGTGTGAGCTACTCTCAAAACCCTGCTTAAATTTATTGGTGTGTTAACAAATACTCCTGTCCCGTGCAAAACAAACAGTCACAGGATAACAACAGAATAAAATGAGATGCAAAACTTAGCTGTAGTAGGCTGTGTCACATGGAATATTCTTAAATACTTAACTGCCTGTATGCACTTAAAAAGAAGCATGTGAGGTTGTGAGGAACAGACATCCATGATGTCTGTGCATTGCAGCTTCGGAGGATTAGCCTCTCCCTGTCTATGTTGGCTTGGTCATGTTGGTGATTCAGTACTATGCTCCACCTAGTAGAGCACAGATGTCATATAGCCAGAAACAGATTAGCCCAGCCTGCCACCCAGTCTTAGCGATTGTTACAATCAGGACATGCGGCTGTGGCATAAACAGAGTTGAAAGTTGTTATGAAGTCACTTGGCTTGCTGTTGTCAGTGGTCTTCTCTCCCCATTCCTAGAGAAATGATTCTTTACAAAGAGGAAGCAGGCGTAGAAGGGGGAAGATGATGGCCTTAGAGCAAGACATGTGGAAGCCTTAACAAAGCTGAACCCCCAGCTCCATGCTGACCTAAGGGAGTCTTCCCCCTGAGCTTGAAAGTTTCATAAGTGGTTGCACATTTTTACTGGAATTATCACTGGATTTCTGGTAGTTGCTGCTGAAAGACTTGAAACTAATATAGAAACTTCACCAAGATTCTCAATTCCAAAGTACACTTATTCTTAATTGAATATCTAAATAGGATAGGTCTATAATAAGCTGGAAGTACAAAAATAGGTAAAAGACATCTTGACTTGAATGACACATTCATCTCTTTGGAAAAACAAGGATCACTACCTAATAGATCCCTAGTGTATAAAAAAATCAGAAAAAGGAAACATACAACTAAAGTTTTCAGAAGGCTGATCTTAGCAAATAGCAGCTAAGAACTGAAGTTATTCTAATTAAAAACAATTGATAAAGATTATGTTGTAGTCATTATCACACATTGGCTGGGACCCTGAGACTAACGTATTAAATTCCTTCAGAAGAAAGAAATGACATCATCACAGATCTGCTTTACACTGATTCCCCTAAATTTCCAAGAGTTAGTGTAAGGGCCTCTTAAAGGGAAACTAATATTTGCTTTGGCAAAGCTAATGAACTAGGCAAAAATAGTGTTCATGGGGAGGTCATATCTAAGTGAGGCCTTGTTTAATTTCATATTCACTCTGTAGATATTTATTGTATTTACCTTATTCATGGTCTTTTTAAAACCTCTAATTTATCTTAGTAGTGCTGTCAACGCCACTGTTGCATTGCTAATTAGTGGGGACTTTTCTTATTCTTGTGTAGAAAATGTGTGACAAATATAAGAAGAGACAGCAGTGGTACAAGAAATATAAAGTGAGAGAATATTTGACGTGAAGGCAGTATTAAGATCAACAAAATTTGAAACACATGTTGCAGCTATTTCTTTCTATAGATATTGCTCTGAAATACTAATCCTTGGAAGTTGTAAGTTTTGTGCTGTCAAAAAAGATAACTTATGATAGTAGTCCTACATTAAATCATCAAGAACCATTGCTTCATTGATTCATTTCTGCATTGATCTACTCATTCAAAAATACTAATTAACACCTTTACACCAGGATCTATCATAAGCACTGAGGCGATAAGATGAGTAGGTAAGAAATGACTGATTTCGTCATGGGATTTAGAATTTATTAGGCAGAAGGATCTTTAAGCAAATAAATATAGAAAAGGGGTTTTTTAAGTGTTTAATTTTATTTAAGAGAAGAGAATAATTTTTTTCTTCTGGCTCATTCTACAAATTTTTGCAACATCTGGAGCAGGACCAGGCTGAATCCAGGAGCCTGAGCATCAGTCAAGATCTCCCAAGTGACATGCAGGAAATCAACTGCTTGAGTCATTAGCTGCTGCCCCCAGGGCCTGTGCTGGCAGGAAGCTGGCCTTGGGAATGGAGCTGTGTGTTAAATCCAGACATGCATCCAAGCTGGCACTTTTTTTCTTCTAAATTTATTCATTTTTATTGGAAAAGCAGATTTTACAGAGAGAAGGAAAGACAAAGGAAGATCTTCCATTTACTGGTTAACTCCCCAAGTGGCCGCAGTGGCTAAAGCCAGGAAAAAGGAACTGCTTTTGGCTCTCCCACATGGGTGCAGGGTCCCAAAGCTTTGGATCATCCTCTACTGCTGGCCATAAGCAGGAAGTTGGATGGGAAATGGAGTAGCTAGGACATGAACTGGCATTTTTAGGGGGAGAATTAGCCAACTGAGCCATTGCAACCCCTCTCCTCTTTGCCCCCCCACCTCTGCCCCAAGCCAGCATCTTAATGGTTAGGCCAATCATCAACACCAGGAAAATATGTTTAGGAGAAAATGTTTATTCTAAAGACAACATGGCCACATAGAATGTTATGATATTCAACTGACATATAAAGAATGAGAAGACACCTCAGGTTATGTTATTTCACTAACACATAAAGAATGAGGACCCAGCATTTTCAAAAGCCAGAAGAGTTTTCAGAGAAGAAGTCACAGGAAGGACCATACCTTGACATGGCAAGGAGGCTGACATTCATTAAAACAGCAAGAAGCCAATGTACCTGAAGTGCGTTCCACCAGAGGAACGTCCCAGTCTATGCCAGTCCAAACCCAGGAACCACGAGCTTTGCTTTGGCTCTTCCACAAGGGCTCAGCTTTCCCAGGTGCATATTAGGACACTGTATCAGAAGATGAGCAGCCAGGTCTCAAAGTGGTACCGTGTGGAGTACTGGTGTCACAGACAGTGACTGTATCCACTTTGCGACAGGGCCAGACTCGACACATGTTTTTGTTTTTGTTTTATTTCATTTTATGACACAGTTTCATAGGCTCTAGGATTCCCCCAAGCCCCCCCATATTGATTTCTTCCATATTATTACAGCAGTACAGCTCATAACCAGTCATAATTCCATCATTGTGGGCATGGACCATGCAGGGAATCCAGCATTTTATTGTCTAGATAAATTCAACAGTTTCATTGGGAGACCATCCTTGATCTGAAAGCAGAGCTGGCAGAATATCATCCCCTCCAATGAAAAGCCACAACACAAATTCAACAACAGGAAAAAACATGTTACAACATCATGAAGTCAATTGACATGGTACTGAGTGACCAATGTATTAGAAAATGCAAGTTCTTAACCACATCCTGTAACTACTTCATTGACATCTTAATTTTAGTTTATACATAATCGACTACTATAAACCTTAAAATGGTTATAGGGTACTATTCAGCTGTCTCGTGTCTTATTTTTCTTCATATTTGTATTTAGCAGCTTATAGTATTCAAGTGTGATTTTTACTGAACTTTGTAAATTTTAAGATAGTCCAAACAGGCATATAACTCTAACAAGCCATATGGTAATGATTCAGGAGCAGAACAGTTTTAGAAGGAGTGTGCAGAGAAATCTTCAGTACCTTAGTGAGGAGTAACTGATCTTTGTGTCCTACCTAGTAAGGTATATGGGAATCCAAGCTGACTTTTTCTTGTCTGTTCTAAGCTTTCCTTATTGGTCTCTCTCTGTCTATCTGATCTAATTTTGGGGGCTCTGGAGCGACCCCAATGGTCATTGCAAGAGAGAGTGGGAAGCAAAGTTGGAACTAAGTAAGGACCAGAGAAAGCTCCTCTCCTGAGTCCCAAAGGAAGTTGACTGTTCTTCTGTTCCTGGGGACTGCTCAGGGCTCCTGGCTGTTGATCCAATGACATTAGATCCTGTGAGGAAGGATCTGGGCTTCTTCCATCCTATGTGGGAGATCCGATAGGGAACGGTTGACCTCAGAGTTCTCGGCCTACGAGGGCACTCCAATTCCTCGTGATCTCCTTGGCAGTTGGGATATAGTCCTTGTTGCTCATACTGATAGTCCTTGGGACAAACATTATTTTTACTCTGTCCTTATCGACACCTTTATTTAAAAATTCCTTAAATGTGAAGAAGACATCAGGAATTCTGCTGAAAGGGTTTATTTTCCAAAGGAAAAACTCTTAATGCCCTTCTAATGTACATTAATGTTTATAAATGGTTATTTCCTTATACATTTTATTTATGCATTTCAACTGCTTGAAGTAATGGAAACTCATGTAACTTCATTTTGAGTTACTTGACCTGCCCAAAGCTGAGAAAGTTGTATTGAAGTATCATTCCATTTTCTAAGAGCTTTTACTTAATTTAGTTCAATTTTTTGTTACATAATGATTTATGGCTCTTAACTACATTATAAATTGGGTCTTTTATCATTATGAAATGATGCTTTTCTTCCAATATAATGCTGTTTAGCTTTGATTTTCACTCACTGTTAAATAAATAATATCTTGGAATTATTTGACAATCATGTTAACATTTTTGTAACTGCATTTATTTGAACAGCAAGCACTCACGTTTTGGTTCGGAGGAACCATGCCCATTGAGTGTGAGCTAATGCAGAGGTCTACAAATGAGGTGAAAATCTGATAGATATATAAATGTGTGTGTGTGTTAGTATATATACCCCCCCACACAAAGTGATTATATATACAAATTATATATAATGTATGTGTATGTGATATATACTATATATATATTATGTGATCACACACACACACACACACACACACACATATATATGCAATCGCATTTTCTCTAGCAATCACATATTTCTCTAGCAATATAATATTTGGGGGAAATTGAACTATCAAAAGTGCTTGTAGATTGAAATAAGATGAGTATTAGTCTTCCATCTATGTGTTTATCAGAATAGGGTAGACTATTCTGTGGCAATAAAGAGATGGTAATGAGGACAGAAAGGAAAGAAGAAAAAGGAAACAAACTTCAGTGACGTCAGGCCAAGTCTCGTCATTGGCGAAGCCGTGGAGCTGTAAGTCGGGCAGTTCTGATGTTTTCTTTCAAGCTGTGACTGCAGGCTGTTTTCACATTGGCCACACGACCACTCACTCAGGCAGCATAGCTTGCCGGAGGGCTGTGTTCCAAAAGCTCTTGTGCCTACCTTGTTTCTTCTGCATTCCTTTCACGTGTTGGCTTGTTTCTTGGGACAGCATCTTGATTTGTCTTCTCTGCTATTAACCCAGCGTGGTGCCTTGTCAGCCCTTTGTCTCACTGTCTGCACATATAAATCTTACTATTGCATTTTCAATTTCCTTACAGCTTCTTTCCACTAGGAAACAGCTGTCTTCCCCTCTCATAATGACACACTGTTATCTCAGAGACAGAATGCTGAGGGCGTTTGTTTTGGATTCTTTGGAATGTGAGAAACATTTCCCTGAGTTTTCTCCTGGCTTTGTGGTTTTTCTTTTTGTTTGTTTGTTTTGTTTTGTTTTTCAGTGATAGGGTCATCCGGGTCCTCATGAGGATGCACTGTTCTTTTAGTCGCAAGCTCACAAGGTTCTCTTTATCTTCTGGTTACCAACTTTGCCAGGATGGAGGACTGATCTGAACTGACTTGATTATTTTGGCGGGTGTGTCACACAAACCAAATCTTGCATGAGATCACCCTTGCCTTCGTCTCACCTTCACCTGAGTCTAGCTGAAGGTGGGTCCGGCCTCATTTCTGCCTCGTTCATGGTTGCTCATTTTCCATGCGTTGGTTCTTTGTGTTCCTGGAAAGGTTCTGGCAAGATCAGGTCCCGTTTGTTCAGACACAGACAATGTCATGAAATGCATTCATGGTACCTTTCTTTCCTGTTTCTTCTCCCATAGCACCTTGTGTCTGTTTTCTGGTATTATTTTCAAAAAAATCCTTATACACATTTCCCTTTTTTTTCTGCTTTTGGGATGGATCATATTAAGGCAGCGCAGTTTGTCATCTCGAACGTTACTAGATCTCATCTTCTGGATCTCTAAGGAGAATTTCTGGATTGTGAAAGTGAAAAAAAAAAGCTTTCGTTTTCCTCCAGTTTATAAAGAAACTAAAGTAGTGCATTTTGAGATATAATAATATCTTTAATTTTATCTCAGTTTTCTGAAATATTGAATAAATGACGTATCAAAAGTCCCACTCTTAAAACGTGTGGGAACTACTCATACTGGATACTATTGGCTTCTCTCACGCTGCCAGATTTGACGGACACCGCCATCTCCCTCCCTCTCTGTGACGCTATATTATGTTTGGTGATTATGCGTTCATATTTGGGCAGAGAAAAGGTAGTAATGATATAAAGTCAGTGCAGGAAGAAATACTACATCCTATCAGAAGTAGTAATTACATCAGAAAGGGAGTTTCAGAAAACTTACTGGCAAGAACCAATCTGGAGTGCCCAGCCTAGGAGTGAGAGAAAGATGGCTGTTTTTTGTTTTTGTTTTTGTTGTTTTACCTTTTAAAAGTAGCATGGTTTTCTGCAGTTGAAAACAAGACAATTGCAGCCTATGAGTTCAGATTCCCAAACTGGACTACAGAGGTGGTAGACAAAGTTGATAACAGTCTGGCGTGAGAGAATTTTACACCGTATGCTTACATTAACTTTTGAGACTGTGGCAAGGTTAACAATCTTTGGCGTTCCTGAAGGTAATAGGAAAGTAGTGATATGCAAACCAGGGAGTGTTATTTAGATGCTGCTCTAAACTTTTAGAATCCGGACTTATATTGCTCAGTAGTTTCTAACTCAAAAGGAAATAATATTATCTTGCGTTTTTCCAGTTTGCTAAAGCAAATTAACTCCACTGTTGACTTTATGTGGTCTCCCTTTGAATGGGAAAAGCAATAAAAATGAAATAACGGCAGTGATCACATTGCTGGAAGGTTTCCTCCACTGTACAGATAGAGAACACAGGCGTCTATAAGTGAAAAGCCCTGTGATCAGATCTTGCCGAAGCAGGTCACTAATTAGCTTCTATAATTAATACCTCACTATAGCAAAGAGAGCCAGGTAATTATCTGGTATATTCTAAAGGTGAGTCACCCCATTTTAAGTAGCCATCATCTTGGAAATACAATTATAGAATAACAAGTACTTTCGTGTGTTTAAAGGCGTCAGGAGCCTGTGCAAGAGTTCCAACTCCAGTGGGACACAGTAGATTTTTCTGTTTGTATCAGCAAAGAGATTTTGGCATAGAGCTTTATCTTTCTAAACATGGTGACAATAAATAATTTCCTTCTTTTTCTTTTAAAGATAGCCATATTTTTGACATGAGATATCTATAATGTTTGAAAATTCCATGTGCAGTTACAATTTTTGAAGTTGTCTTTTTTTATAAAAAGATTTATTTTATTTTTATTGAAAAAGCAGATATACAGAAAGGAGGAAAGGCAGAGAGGAAGATCTTCTATCCACTGTTTCACTCTCCAAGTGGTTACAATGGCCAGAGATGCGCCTATCTGAAGCCAGCAGCCTGGAGTCTCTTTCGGTCTCCCACACAGGTGCAGGGTCCCAAGGCTTTGGTCCATCCTCGACTGCTTTCCCAGGCCACAGGCAGGGAGTTGGTTGGAAAGTGGGACTGCCAGGATTAGAACCGGTGCCCATATTGGATCCTGGTGCATCCAAGGCAAGGGCTTTAGCCGCTAGGCTACCATGTTGGGCCCTGGAGTTGTCTTTCATATAGACCTATTTCTTAATCCCCTCAGCTGTGATAGTATCTATCCCTTTCATGAGTCTATTCCCATTCAGAGAATTGTGCAGTCCGAGGAGGGATATTAGAAAGAAAGAAATGAGAAAAGTTAACCGATTAGGATTTGGGGCCTGCAAGCTGTAGGTTAAAATATAGTAACCTTTTCTTTGATAGTTTGTCCCCTGTTAACATAACAAGACCCTGCTTTGAACCTAATTTATGTCCTGTATTCTACCTATATTCACCTATAATTTTTTATTTTTTTATCTATCTGAAAAGGGAAAATACACACACATATGTGCAAACATATGGTATTAGGTGTAGCTTGCTTAGGATAATTAAATTTCCCATTACTACTATAAGAATAAAATATCAGCTGTCACTTAACAAATCTAAACTTCATATGACATTATGTTATGTATCTTCCTCTGTTAACTCTAATACTTATAAAAAAGCTTAAAGAGCCATGGTTCTTATACCAGCTTTTACACATGAGTAGTTTATGCCTCAAAAATTTTCATATATGCAAAGCAATCAAAAACTGGATCCATTTTCACACACTGCAAAGTACTACTTGCATTACTCTATATTGTTTTACATATTACCGTGTATGCCAATAATATGATTGGCAGTTTTCTTGAATACATAAATATGAATATATCAGGGAACTATTATATAAAAAAATACTGTTCAGTTTGATTTGAATATCCATTAGACTAGGTGCGGGGAGTCTTGGCCCATGGATAATTCCGCTGGCTACCTATTTTCATAAATAACGTTTTATTGGAAGACAGTCATGCCTAATTGTTTCCATATTGTCGGTGGCTACTTTAACATTACCATAGCAGTCTCAGTAATTAGGAGAGACTATTAAGAAGTTTAGGCTTAAAAAATTACTTTCTGAAGAATGAATGAAAATCTTTTTAAATTCATTGACCAAATTGTCACTATAGTAACTATATGGATATAAGGTTTTATGAAAGTAACTTATGTATGTCTCATTTACACATGTGGCCTATGTGCCTATGTATGTCTCATGGGCACACAAATATTAACCAAACTTTTTCCATGACACAAAATTCTTCTTTGACACCTGACCCACTCTTAAAACAAAAGAATGACAATCATATATTTTGGTGTTTCTCCTTTTGCAATATATTGCTTAAATTGAACACAAATCTGATAGCAACAGGTCATGATCTTTTCCTTATCATAAACATGTTAAATGATGTCTCAATCATACATAATCTTTTATTTTTTTCAATTCAAGAACTACTCTATTTTCATCATTTTATTTTATTTTTTATAAAAAGATTTATTTATTTTCATTGCCAAGTCAGATATACAGAGAAGAGGAGAGACAGAGAGGAAGATCTTCCGTCCAATGATTCACTCCCTAAGTGAGCGCAACGGCCTGTGCTGTGCCAATCCAGAGCCAGGAGCCAGGAACCTCCTCCAGGAATCCCACGCGGGTGCAGGGTCCCAGTGCTTTGGGCTGTCCTTGACTGCTTTCCCAGGCCACAAGCAGGGAGCTGGATGGGAGGTGGGGCCATCAGTATTAGAACCAGTGCCCATATGGGATCCCAGGGCGCTTTCAAGACGAGGACTTTAGCCACTAGGCCACCATGCCAGGCCCCATTTTATTTTTTATAACTTAAATAATACAGTGCTCTTGTAGCAATTTTAATTTCTTCCTTCTAATCTGTCATGAAAATAAAAATAAGAACAATAATACTTCCATAGTACCTAGCACACACCAGTCACTGTTTCTATTGATTTCCTCTATTACTTTGTCGTCACCCTACTGTGAGTTTTTATTGTCACAAAACTGAGAAGAAAACTAAGATAATGGGAGATGAATGTTTTGTACCAGAATTAGTAAGTTCAGGTTAGAATTTATGCTGTCTGATTCCAAGAGGCTGTTGGAATTTACGCTCTTGTTTTCCACAATAGCTCTGATGTCCAAGCATTTCATCTCTTTATTTGGTCCTAGAATTGGGGTCTAGAGCTGCCCAGGCTCTTCCCTGTATCCCTTGCAGCAGTGTGCATTTCCCTGTCAGAGAACCATGGGCCATGCTCCATGGTGGCATCAGGAGTGCCTGATTGAAAAGTTCACTGAGCCTCTTGGGATGGAACAGCGTAGAGAATGTGTTTCCCATATGGTGGGTTTTGGCGAGTGTGGGTTGTTACTTTCCTCATTTATTAAAAGGAGAAAGAGCTGTCCTCCACCTGTTGTGATTTGTGTGCAACAGTGAGTGACCTTCCTGTTCACTTTTTCTCAACATGGCCTTGCTCATATCGATGCTGGTGATGCTTCAACTGTGATTCTCCAAAGATCCTATCTTTTCATTGTGTTCATTCGGTATCTCCCATCTGGACACTTTGGTTTAGTTTCACACTTGTTTACACAATAACTGACTTTGAAACTCAACTGAAGAAAGGTAGCAAGTGGTTTAAAGTGAGTGCCTAGCAATCAAAAAGCCAGGTTTCCATCCGCTTATGGCACTCCACGATTGCATGGCCTCAGGTGAGTAACAGATCATTTCTGAACTGCCAGTTCCTTTCCCCAAAATCAGATTTCAGAATCACGAGATGTTTCATGGATTTAATGGGATAATCCACAGAAAATTCTTAGCATATAGCTGGTACTTTGTAAACACTCAATTTCTGTAGAATTGCATAAAGCTTGGGTGTAGAGCCTCTTGGAATAAGACAGCATGGCAGACATGCTTCTCATATTGTGGGTTTGGGGCTGAGTATTGGTTTCTAGGATACGGTTTAGTAAAGTTTGCCCATGAAGTAAATACAGTAAATGTATTAGGATTTCTGGGGCCAAGAGACAAAACAGAAAAGAATAAATATTGCAGATTTTATAACCTCGAGACAAAATTGAGGACCTAATGTAGGAATTTACACAACATTGACAAATGTATGCCTGTCTTGGCTCCATGGATTATATAGAAACTGACTGTGTGCTAGATTTGGCACAAGGACTATGCTTTGCAATCCTGTGTCTGAAGAGAGCATTAATAAATGCAACTAATAATGTGTGTGTGTGTGTGCTTGGTCTTTATAACTGTATTCAAAATCTCATTATGCATCATTGTCCTTCTGTCATTATTGTTATTTGTCTCTCTAAGAGGCATTCTTCAGTGTGTAGTTATAGATATTTGTGTCTATGTATAGATATTTATATATGACTAATAGGTAAGCATGTGTGTTCATGCCAAATGCCAGTCCTTATCAAACATTTTGTAAAGTACATTTTTCTTCCTTTAGGCATTGAAGACCTATTTTTCCTGCCTTTTTACAATTTGTATTTTCTATTTCTTTTGAAAAAAATATTAATTTTTTTGTTTATTTGAAAAAATAGAAAAACTTGGAAATACAGGAGTTGAAATAGTAAATACATATAATTACTTTAGACACGAGTGTGATCACAATATTCACACTTTTACTAAAGACAGAGATTCAGAGTTGCACATGAATTCTTTCTGCAGATCTTTCCATGGGAAGGCATCTGAGAAAAGCAGGGGGCAGGGCCACAGCATTTCTCGCATGCAATGGAGACACTTTAAAGTGGATGTTCACAGGAAAACAGTGCAGGTTTGGGAGGCCGACACCTGAGTCAAGGTTGGTAAATTTAGTGCGTTTCTTCTTGGGAGAAAAAGTCAAAGCGTCAGGGGATTTCTGGTGGCTAATGTTCCCTTTGTCTTTGATGTTGAAAGAGAAAGGCTGCATAAAACTGAACCTTGGGCCTGAGACAGATCCCTGCTCTGCATTATTCAGCAGTCATGCCGAGACATCTCGGTCTACTCATACAGATGAGGGAGCAGTGCCCGAGTGGTGCCTGAAGATGCAGCCATTAGGCGGCAAATCTGCGAACCATACGTCACATGCACTTGATCTTCATACCTTTGTATGTGTCTGGGAACATTTGGTTTTCATTAGCAAATTGATTGTAAAGCAACAATGCAATTATTTGTTTCAAACACACCATAACAAATGATTTTAATTAGTATTATTTCTATTAATATCTTATTAATTCCAAGTAAATATTTTGATTTAGGAGCTGACAGGTAGTATGACAGACTGTAAAATGTTAGAGGAGGGAATGCATCTGTGTTTGTGAAAGTAGTGTGGTCTTAATAATGTCCTATTTTTAGAAAACTAATCTTGGTATATTCTGGATATATTATGGATTTTATGGGATTCTATACCTGTTCCTAAGTATTTTTTTTTTCTTGTTTGTGTTCTGCCCTTTGTTATTTAATCCACGTTCTCTCCATTATTATCTTTTTTAAAAAAATTATTTTTATTTTTATTTAAAAGCAGATACTCAGAGAGCAGGAGAGACAAAGAGGGAGATCTTTCAATGGTTCACTCCCCAAGTGGCACCACAGCTGGAGCTGAGCCAGTCTGAAGCTAGGAGTCAGGAGCTTCTTCCAAGTCTCCCACATGGGTACAGGGTCCCAAGGCTTTGGGAAATCCTCAACTACTTTTCCAGGCCACAAGCAGGGAACTGGATGGGAAGTGGGACTGCCAGGATTAAAACCGGCACCCATATGGGATCCCGGTGCATTCAAGGTGAGAACTTTAACCACTAGGTTATTGCACCGGGCCCTCCACTATGATCTTTATCTGGTGCTATGGCCTCATTGAGGTAACACTCCAAAATAATCCCATGCAACTGGATCTCCCCAACGCTGCTCAACAACAACAAAAACAACAACAACAGCAACAAAACAACCTTGCTCTTGAGAGGAACCACTGAGATGTGATGGGAAGCAATCAGTCCAGCATACTCATATTGTCTTTATTTAAAATTTTGATTTTTATTCATCATGGATTCTTTATAATAATTTTGATTTTTTTTAAATATTGACTTAGCATATTGTTTCTCCTATTGATTTTTTTAAAAATCTTTTGTTTTGTTTATTTGAAATGCAGAGTTACAGAGAGAAGAGGAAACAGAAAGGGAGAGCTCTTCCTTTCACTGGTTCCCTCTCCAGGTTCCTGCAAAGGCTGAAGCTGAACCAAGCTGAAGCCTGGAGCAAGGAAACTCCTCCAGATCTCCTACATGGGTGCAAGGGCTCTAGAAATAGAGCCATCCTCCCCTGCTTTCCCACTCTATCCACAAGGATCTGGACAAGTTGTCCCTGTTGAGCCCTGCGCGGATTATCTTCAGAAAAACAAACGTTACTGTTATTATTTGGAGTCATGAAGCTTTGCGGTGATGTATTACAGGGATAACTAAGCACAGCACTCAGTCGTGTTGCCGATGCTTGGTACTTTAGTCAGAATGACCTTCATTCTACTTCCCATGACTTGTCTTCTCTCCACTATTCTCACACACTCTTCTCTCTGTCTAGGAGTTTCTGTTTCCCTTATAATTAGCTTCATTTTTCCAGTTCTTGTTCAAGAACTATTTAGTCCTCAAGACTAAGCATTCTTAGAGCTTAGACCTGAGCTTTTCCCTTTAGTGTCTTTATTACAATGATTGTTTTTCTATTCCAGATCACAGACTGGTTACAACCTACCCAAACTACACTAAAAGCTCCCTGCAAGGCTTTCTCTTGCTTTTGTTGGTGTAGCCTAAATCTGGTATCATAAGTCTATGCCAAATTGTTGATTGGGATGATTTGATAAACTTTAAAACTATTTGTTGAATTTCTATTCTGCATCCTGCAGTGTTCCATGTGGTAGAAATTAGCTATGCAGGCCCTGCGTCTAATGAGGTAGAAGGAATTACTGACATAATTTCACACAGCTATGGAGAAAAGCAGATCAGAGTGATGGAGGCGAGAGGGAGAAACATGGGGTGAGTATCTGATAGGACTGTGCAAAAGCTGTTTAACTAGGAGTCTGAGTCAAGATACCTACAAGATAAACTCCTATTGCAGATACAGATTTAAGATTTAAGAACTAGGAGGAGTAGGATGGAATAAACAGAGAATGAAAGCAAGAGAGAAAGAATTAAGTATTTTTAACAGTAGATTATCTATCATTTTTTAGCATAGAGAAGAAAATTTTCTTTCGTTAAAGATTTATTTACTTTGAAAGGCAAAGTTACAGAGGGAAAAAGAAAGAGCTTTTTAAATCATTATTTTTTTTTTCATGTTGCTGTTTTGTATGTGAAGCAGTTCCCCCATTTCTCTCTCTCCTCCATTTTCCCCTCCCACCATATATTACAATAACATTGTCCTTTAATCACAGAAATTTTACATTCTACTGTTTGCGTGCAGCATAGCATTGTGAGTAGAGACAAAGAAAGAAGATCTAGTACCATATTGTCAAGGTATCTTTAACTGTTTCGCTAGGAATCCTACTTTTACTTGGGAGTACAGAGGTCTTCCATCTCTTGGTTCACTTCCCAAATGGTTACAGTGGCCAGAGCTGGGCTGTTCAAAAACCAGGAGCCCAGAGCTTCATCCAGGTTTACTAAGTTGGCACAGTGGGCCATATACCTAAGCCATCCTGCACTACTTTCTCAGGCATACTAGCAGGGAGCTGGATTAGAAGTGGAGCAGCCAGGATTCAGATTGGTGCCCACATGGGATGCTGGCGGCACAAGTGGAAGCCTAGTTGTCATACCACAGCCCCTGTATTTTCTAAGTGTGATGAAAAACTACTGATGAATTTTGCATAAGGGAACCTGATGCTATTTGTATGTTCTCTGTGGAAAAATCTACTTTTTGGGTGGAATAAGGAAGTGCAAATAAATTAAACACTAGCACAGTGGTTCAGAACAGATAATGGTGGCTTTTACTACAGTGTTTTAAAAAGCAGTAAGAGGTTCGGAGCTAGGATCTAGTTAGGAGGTAGAACCGAAGGAACATACTGGATGCGTAATCTCTCCTCTGCAGGGCTGAGTACCCTTTTGTCCTTCAAAGCCATTTCTTCTGTATCTCTGCTCATTCATTTTTGTCTGATTACCATGCAGTTCTTTAAAACTCTGGCCAAATACAGAGGTTCTCTTTAACCTTTTATGTGCATCTGGTACTTAATGACAAAATTAAAGGCTTTGAGTCTGAGCGTCTGCTTCGATTAATCACTATTTCCAGAAGTCTGAGTTCTTTAAACCTACAGTTCTTTTCCTTGTTGCAATAAACAAGAAATCCTCCTTGGGTGCTTTGGTTAATATGTATGACTGCGTTCTTCTTTCCCACCCACATGAGATGAAATGCAATCTCTTCCCGCAATACCCAAGTGCCTATACTGCTTAACAGGTGAATTAATTGTTCATTTCATTTGATTTTTCTTCAAATGAGCTTCCGTTTATTTCTCCTAGATTTGTCTTTGGCAGATTCATTTTAAACATATTTTATTTCAGTTTCTAAAGTATTTATCCTCTGGGTCTCTTCTCTTTCCTGTACGATGCGAGGCTAATTATTCTTCTTCTAATGAAGTTCTAAATTCATCCCATATGGCGGCTTATGTGTGTTCAGACCAACGATGTCTTGGGACAAAATAAGTACATTTTTCTTGTGGGATTCCCTTCAAGCTTCGCTCCATAGCAGGGATTAGTCCAGATGATCCTGGACTTCATGTTGTTTATTTCTCCCTCCTTGTCCTGAGTCTTGCTCTTTTTTTTTTTTTTTTAAGATTTTATTATTATTGGAAAGCTGGATATACAGAGAAGAGGAGAGACAGAGAGGAAGATCTTCCGCCCGATGATTCACTCCCCAAGTGAGCCGCAACGACCGGTGCATGCCGATCCGATGCCGGGAACCTCAAACCTCTTCCGGGTCTCCCACGCGGGTGCAGGGTCCCAAAGCTTTGGGCCATCCTCAACTGCTTTCCCAGGCCACAGGCAGGGAGCTGGATGGGAAGTGGAGCTGTCGGGATTAGAACAGGCGCCCGGGGCATTCAAGGCGAGGACTTTACCTGCTAGGCCACGCCGCTGGGCCCGAGTCTTACTCGTTTTGCAGAGAGCCCCAGAACCACTTAGCCACAGCATGAAAGAACTGAAGTCGAGGGACCGAGAAGTGTGAATTCTATTCTCCTATCTTCCAATAACATCTTAACATGCTTTGTATGTTATAACCTCTTAGTTTCCAGATGAGAAAACTGATTCAAAGAGACAAGGAAATGATAAATTTCTCAGGGGAATATTGCCTAGCGCTTCCATTCCAAGTCAGCCTTCCTTCCTTCAAAGTAATTATCTGTTGGTAAATACTATAAATCAAGTAATTACACTAATGAAAGTATGAATCCCTCTTGCCCGATCAAACAGACTGTGTATGCTTTTGTTCACCCTATTTTATGGATTGCATGCACTACATAAATATTTGTTGAATGAGTGAATCAATTATATAATATTATGAACTTCATATTACGTATACAAGAGTGTAACAAGCACATAATCTATGTAAATTAACTTAATATACAAAATGAAGACATTAACTTAATCTTCAAAAGAAGTCGGTGATATCTCAAATTAATAATGCCTTTGAGAAACGAGAAACTGAACTTTAATGTACTTAAATTATCAACAATCAACTAACATGCAGAAATATAAATGTAAAGAGATTTCAACAGATTCATGGAAATGTGTAAGTTTTTAAGATATGAAGCATGTTTTTGAATTCCTATATCTTTATGATGGTTTTTCCTCCAACCATAAAAAATACTTTATTACAGAAAATTAGAAATTATGCAGATAAATAAAAAGTATCTACAATTTCGCTCTAGAGACATAATAAAATTAAGACGGTAGGACGATTTCCCAGTAGTCATATAGAACATACAAACATTGTCATGTACATACATATGAGGGAATTTTAAGAAGTATGAGAAAGTGAGATTAAAAGATAATCTTATTTTGGTGTAAAAAGTTTGAAATCTCTGCCTATGGGACATATTCAGAAGGCTCATAAAGTGGATATTATGAAAAAATATGAAAGGATTTAAAAGTGTTTTGGTATGAAACATTTTTAAGACAGATGTATACTAAGGATCTTCTAAAGCCAGTAAAGAGTTTTAAATATACAGTTGAAATAAAAAGTCTCTTCAGAAAAAACATATGTGTTAAAAAAGCATATGAATGAAAAAATGTCCAAATTTTTACAACAAAATAAACTTAACTGTATCTTCCACAGACTTTTGAAGAAATCCTTTGTAAACCTTCTTATGTCAAAATCAAAAAGTCTTTGCAAAGTACAAAAGCAATAATTATCACATTTTTGTTAAATGGTAATGGGCTTGCTCACATCTTTACATATTTGGTGTCATTAATTTTTCCAAATACCTTCTTAGGGAGATACCATTTTATTACAATAAGGAAATAAAAACTTGGTGTTTCTTGATTTTCAAACCAGTAGCAAATGTCTAAGAGGACTAATGCCTTGTCTATGTGACAAGAGTTTGTATCCTTAATTACTGTGTTGTATAGTGGTAGATTAAAGCTGCGCTTCACCAAAGCAAGTGTTAGATTTAGAATTTTGGGTGTTAGAATGAAAACGTTTAATAATTCACTCGATGTAGATTTCTTTAATTAAAATGAAAAATACTGAATTTAATCTTACACTGTTGTTGGATATAAAACTAAAGGACTGTCACAGATGTTCCAAAATATTTTAGAACAAGTGAGTCAAAGGATAAATATTAAAACAAATGGTAAATTTACAAAATTGGATTGGCTCTGACAGAAGTTTTGTGATGGTAAAACACCATGTCGCTATGATCACAGCTGTGGGAGTGTCTAACAGCCATTTAATTTCTGAAGAGTAACAGTATCCATATATCCTTGGTCTTATGAAGCCTCAGGTGGCTCTATTCCCTAGGTTTGGTCCCAATTCTCTGCAATGGGTTTAAATTTTAAGCAAAAATACTTTGCATGCTCATCTTATCCCACCTTTCTCATCACAGCTTTTTCAAGCACTTAATTGAAAGAGATCCCAGGGCCTGGTGCAATACCGTAGTGGTTAAAAGTCCTCGCCTTGAATGTGCCCAAGGATCCCAAATGGGCACCAGTTTGTATCTCGGCAGCCCCGCTTCCCATCCAGCTCCCTGCTTGTGGCCTGGGAAAGCAGTCAAGGATGGCCCAAAGCCTTGGGACCCTGAACCCATGTAGGAGATCCCCGAAGCAGCTCCTGGCTCCTGGCTTCGGATTGGCTCAGCTCCAGCCGTTGAGGCTGCTTGGGGAGTGAATCATTGGATGGAAGATCTTCCTCTCTGTCCTCCTCTTTCTATATCTGCCTTTCCAATAAAAACAAATAAATCTTAAAAACAGAGAGAGAGAGAGATAGAGAGAGAGAGAGAGAGAGAGATCCCAGAACTGTGTTGGATTTTGCATCTCTCTCCATGTTTTGTTCAATTTTATCTCCGTCTTCTCTCTTCTCTCACTTTAGCAGGCAGTCACCTCTCCTACTCAGCCTGCGAACGTCTATTCAGACATTAGTCACAGCCTCTAAAATGGGTCAGCCAGATAAAAATATATAAGGCATGTGGGACCTACTGACATTAGAACTTTAACTGAAATGTGTTTATTTTTTGTTTATGTGTAATTCAATGTTACCTCAGTATCTTCTTTCATTATTTTATTTTGCTAAATCTGACAATATCACTTTAATTTACCCTACATCCTCATCATCTGTATGTATCATATGTAACTGTTTAAGGAGAAATGAAGAAACATTTTTAACCAAATACAAGTTGAATTTCTCTTGCATGCTTGGTTAAAAAATATTCCTTAATGTCTAATTTAAATATTTACCTATGGTTGGGCCCGGCGGCGTGGCCTAGCGGCTAAAAGTCCTCGCCTTGAAAGCCCCGGGATCCCATATGGGCGCCGGTTCTAATCCCGGCAGCTCCACTTCCCATCCAGCTCCCTGCTTGTGGCCTGGGAAAGCAGTTGAGGACGGCCCAATGCATTGGGACACTGCACCCGCGTGGGAGACCCGGAAGAGGTTCCAGGTTCCCAGCTTCGGATTGGCGTGCACCGGCCCGTTGCGGCTCACTTGGGGAGTGAATCATCGGATGGAAGATCTTCCTCTCTGTCTCTCCTCCTCTGTGTATATCTGGCTGTAATAAAATGAATAAATCTTTAAAAAAAAATATTTACCTATGGTACATATGGATGGTGAGGACGTAGGATGAATAAAACGATGTTGATGATTCTTGATTCTAACAGTCCCATCGATCCCATCTTTTTCTACATCTGCTCTTGTGTGTCATACATCATATAATCATTTTCCATTTACAAACTTGACTGGGGTGAAGTCATCAAAATTCTTTCTAGGCTTCAAGCCTGACAAGAGGCATTCTTACAATGCTATGTATTGGTGAGCGTCTTACATAGCGATTGTGTCATTGGGCACAATAAACTCACTTAGGAAAGGAAAATGTAGCCTAGAGGAAGGGAGGTATCATTTTTTGTGGGATAACTGTGTGCCAGGGACTGCATCTTCCATGTTATCTGTTCTCATGTGAAAATCACCAGCACCGTCTGGTCATCTCTGTATTATAGACTAAGAAAATGAACTTAGGAGCACTTAAGTAATTTGTTCAAAGTCATATGTGGAGTAAGCACTAGAGTTTAAATTTAAATCTACCTTTGTTTGACTTTAAACACATGTACTAGCTTGGGTGAAATGCTCATGGTAAACTTCAAATGCTGAAGCTATTTTATGCTAAATCTTCTATTATGAAATGAAAAGTCTTTCAGGAGAAAAGCCAAACAACAAAAACACCCGACAGCCCAGACAATGGCTACCGTGCTATCACCCAGATTTAGCAACTAGTAAGTTATTTGCACATATGCTTTCTGTATTTTTGTTGTTACCAATAGAGTTTTCTGGGAGAAATCCTGCTGTTTATTTTTGTAAGAAGAAACATATGTATCACAATAAATGCATCCAAGGCAGCAAATTACCAAAAGGAAAAATATAAGCAATTACACCAGCTTCCAACCATTAAATTCAAATGTAAAGCTGGGATGGATGGAGGAACCGAGGGAAGAAAAGGGAGGGGGGGAGGCGAGCAGGGAGGAGGAAGAGAAGGAAGGATGTAGACATATCTAGCACATAAAAGGAAATCATATCAAATTTTTGTTCATTTAATAGCCCTAATATCCCTAACCCTAACCCTAGCCCATTAAATCTTGTACTTCATTTTGGGGTAAAAGAGGAGGTTTATGCATGCATGCACACACACACACACAAATTTTAAAACATTCAACAAGTAGAAATAGTCGAACTGTCTAAAAAATATTGCAGAGGTTTTTGAGTGGTGTGCTGAGTTTAAATGGTTTCCTGAAAAGGATGCATGGGAAGAAGATAGTCTGTGTTGTTGGCATTGGACAGGATGTCTAAAGTTAGGGTTATATGAGCAATCAAAGTTTTCCATAGAAAAACTTTTCCAGAATGTTCTAATAACTTTCTCTTCCAAGAAAGGATCTAATTGTAAGAATTCAGCTCTGGGAAGTTTGTTACACATGATCTCTTTCTGTATGGAGTTTTCTAGCTACTTTCATATTTATTTTTAAATAATATTTTTCTTTACTTGAAAGTCTGAATGAGAGAGAGAGAGAGAGAGAGAGAGAGAGAGAGAGAGAGAGAAACAGAGAGAGAGAGAAACAGAGATCTTTTCCATACACTGCTTCATTTCCCAAATGCTCACAACAACTGAGGCAGTTTCAGGCCAAAGTCAGGAGCCCAGATTCCATCTGGGTCTCCAAAGTGGGAGACAGGGACCAAGATATTTGGACCATCTTCCATGACCTTTCCAGATGCATTAGCAGGGAAATAGGAGAACCAGGACTTGAACCATTGCTGCAGTATGGGATGTGGGTGTTGCAGGGAGTGGCATCCTCTGCCATACCTCAGTTCTGGTCTCTCCAGCTACCCTCACTACAGACAGAAAGACCACAGTAGCAACAATAAAGTCAACATAGTGATAGCAGCATCAATCAGAAAATAAATATATCAGCCTGAAATAAACTTTTTTCCCCATTCCTTGTTAGAATATGGAATTCTGATGTTTTCTGTGACTGTTTGAAAGCCAACGGGAGAATTTACTCAAATGCATTTTTAAGTTTATGCTGATTAGCTTTCAGAACCTGGCAGCGTCCCTGGTGGTCTCTCCAGTAGCGATGTCCTCTACCCGACTTTCAGCCTGTGCTTGCAAACAAGCGCGGGAGTGCGGGCCATTATAAAGTAAAATCACCTTGGCAGAAAGGTTTGTTTCTTTTATTGCCCTGCTACACTACAAGTTTCAAATACTCAGTGTAAACCTACAGGAAAACCCTGATGTCCTTGCTTTCCATTCCTAGAGATCCAATAAAATACCAGTTGTTGATGTAATAATCTATTCATAGGTTTATGGGAACAGTGAATAAGTGGGGGAAACTTAGGTCAGAAGCTTAAAAAAAATTAGTTAGAATTCTGACAATATGGTGATATAGCCCTTTTAATGTTTTTAGCTAATACCAGCCTTTTTCAAAACAATGACAATAATACTATTAAGTGTATAATTTCAACTATGATAGCTTTTCAAAATAGCATTTCATATCATATAAAATTGTTTTTTATTTTTCTGAGCTGGAAAATTTAGGTCTAAGACTGCACAATTTGTAGAAGTTTGAGCTCAAAATTGAATTGAGTTCTTTTTGATCTTAACAGCTTCATGAAATAATATTCCTGTTATTAGAATAAAAGAAAGTATCTGACAGTAAAGTGAAAGCAAGAATAAGGTACAATTCTTTTTTTGTAAGATTTATTTTATTTTTATTGGAAAGGTGAATATACAGAGAGGAGGAGAAACAGAGAGGAAGATCTTCCGTTTGATGGTTCACTCCCCAAGTGAGCCACAATGGGCTGGAGCTGAGCCAATCCAGAGCCAGGAGCCAGGAGCTCTTCCAGGTCTCCCACGCGGGTGCAGGGTCCCAAGTCTTTGGGCCATCCTCCACTGCTTTCCCAGGCCACAACCAGGGAGCTGGATGGGAAATGGGGCCGCAGTGATTAGAACTGGTAACCATATGGGATCCCGGGATGCGCAAGGCAAGGACCTTAACCACTGCGCCACTGTGCCGGGCCCCAAATAAGGTAACACTCTAAGAAGGCATTTCATATCAGGAGTGGAATATTTTGGCTCATGAGAAACAAATATTAAGTACTCCAAAAGACTAATGAAACATTGGATTGAAAATGATAAGATCATTGTAGTGCAGAATATTTTGAAATACAAGTGTAGTTTGAACTGGCGTTGTAGCCTAGCTGCTAAAGTCCTCGCCTTGAACGCGTCAGGATCCCATATGGGCACAAGTTCTAATCCCAGCAGCCCTGCTTCCATCCAGCTCCTTGCTTGTGGCCTGGGAAAGCAGTCGAGGACGGCCCAAAGCCTTGGGACCCTGCACCCACATGGGAGACCCAGAAGAGGTTCCTGGCTCCAGATCTACTCAGCACTGGCCATGCGGTCACTTGGGGATTGAATCATCGGACGGAAGATCTTCCTCTCTGTCTCTCCTCATTTTTGTATATCTGACTTTCCAATAAAAAATTTAACACAAAGAAATCTGAGTGTACTTTGCACAATAGGCTTTGTACGTGAACTTGTTTGGAGACTTTTTATAGGCACAAATTTCAAGTTTTTTTCAGCAAAATAAATTTGTGCTTATAGTCAATTTTTTTTTTTACTTTTTTTTTTCTCACAGCAGTTTCATTAATTAGAGCAGGATCTGAAAGTAGAGACCCTCAGCAAATCTCTCAAATTGGATGGCCAGAAGGTCCTGTTTGAAAAGATGGTATAGACAGAAAGCTTATGAATGTAAGATAGCTTGAAATTCAGCTACACGGATGATAAGAAAGACAAAAGCAGCAGTCTCAGTAAAGACTGTGGCAGGATAAAGAAACAAGTAGAGGTAGCTGGTTAGAGGGAGAGAAACAGAACTCAGGACAGGTGATAGTAGCAGGATGACACATTAGAAACTGCATAAGCAACTGGGTGTCAGGCTCTAGGTATGTTCTAGAGTAGACACCATACCAACCTTCGTGATACATTGTTTTCAATGTATATTTATTTGAAAGGCACAATTGCAGAGAGAGGGATGGAAAGTTGGACAGAGGAAGATCTTCTGTCCACTGGTTTACTCCACAACAACCACGGCTCTACCATGCAGAATCCACAATGAGGAGCTTCTTCCCAGTCTCGTGTGTGGGTGCAGGGGCCCAAGCACGAGGCTGCACCCCACTGCTTTCCAAAGCAGGGAGCTGGAGCAGAAACAGAGCAGCCAGGACCTGAACTGACAGCTCTATGGCATGCCAGTAGTGCAGGCAGCAGCTTTAGCCTGCTGACACATTCCATTATAACAAAACCCAGTTCCACCCAACAGAAAGGATGAAAGGACAGAATTTGACCAGTGGGACCCTAGTTTTTTTAATCCCTAATTTAATTCAAGTGATTGCACAAGATAATGCTGGAGCCACAGATGTTCAATGTTACAGTGAGCTTGTGTCCAGATTTGGATTTTTAAACTGTCCCTTCCTTTTTCCTCTCCCTTATGAAATGTGCTGTGACTTGGAAGAGATTTAGGAAAGGGATTTGTGCATCAGCTGAGAGAAACTTAATTTGGAACGACTTAGAAACTTTGGGATATCATTACATAGTCTAAAATAACAAGTTTGGTTTAAAAGGCCAGCTTGTTCAATCCAGAGCAATATGTTTAAATCCCCATGATGGAGAATGGACTGCTCCACCAGTTCCTCTTCTATCTGCTTTAACCTGGTGAAATGACTTTCGGATGAAGCTAATCCCTTCCCTTTTCTGTCCAGTTCTGTAGAAGCTATCACTCCAGAAGATAAGGACTCCTGTCCTTCCGTGTGTCTTTATCTCCCTTATCTTTCAGATCTTTAGTCTTTGGAGGTGCAGCAAGAGCCCGTCTGGCAGTGCCTATGCTGTGTGGTCTTGAAGTTAGTTTTTATGAAACCTCATGGCGAAATGGGAAAAATGTGCTATGTGGCTAAACAGTCGGTATTCTGGGGTTTAGCACATTTGTGTAGGTAGATGGTAGCTGGTCGTTGACAGAGGACAGATGGATACAGAGGTGAGTAGAACCGGAATGATGTGTGTGTATGTTTCTTTCTTTGTATACCCTCCGGTAAGACTTAAACTATTTATAATGTACAAAAGCTTCTATAGGACTTGGTGTACTCTAAAATTCATTTCTAGTAGTTACTCTTTAAAAATTATAGAAGGGTTGTATTTTGGATCTTACTAAAGCCCAATTAATTTCTTTTACATGTTTCTGTATGCCACTGAATGTGTGCAGCATCATGTCCTACACGTAGCAGTTGAGTTATACTAATTGGATGAATACGTAGGTGCATGAATAGAAAGGTGGGACGAAACATGAATGTATTAAAGACTAAATAGGCTGAATTACTTTTCAGAGTTGAACACTTTAGTCACATGTCTTAATGGATATCTAATATGCCATCTGGGCAATGACAAGATCGAGAAATGTATCCATCTCTCAACTTTTATGATTCTTTTAAGTCACGTTAATTTCCTATATCATATAAATTCCATCAGATTTTGAAAAACTACTTTCGCCTTATATTCAGAATTCAGTTGTATTAGTTGCATACATGACATTACAAAATATTGTTTATAATGATTCCCAGAGAGCTGAATGAATTAAATGTTATATTACTAATGTAACAACCAATGTATTTTCACTAGAGTCTTGCTTAGTAAACAAGTGTCAGTACTGACAAGAATACTGGCTGTGGCTTTGCAGCCATTTGGAGAGTGAGCTAGTGGATGGGAGAGACAGAGATCTCTCTTTGTCTCTGTCTTTCCCTCTGACTTTTGTTTGATAAAGGATGGAGGTAAAGGGGAGTAAGAGGGAAGGAGAGTTGGAGGGAAGGGGGAAGGAATTATTATATCTTAGATTTGTATCTGTGCCTAATGGAATCTGTTAACTAAAATTAAAACAAAATATATAAGGGATTGTGACTTATTCAGACAATCCTGATCTGATCATATTTGTTGCTATCTGAAGCTTTTTTAACTCTACGATTTTTAACGTAGGGTTTTCAGGGCAAGGGGACACAGATAAAATAATAAATCTAGATGGGTGTGACTGTAACTTGATGTTTTCTAAAGCCATATTATGCTTGTAATCACTACACTCTTGTAAAAATATTCGAGTAAAAATCCTGAATTCCTTGCATATTTCTTCTCCTCATAAGTTAAATTTAAAAAATGAATCCAATGACCCCAGTTCTGTGGTTCTTGTTTTACAAAACGGTTTATTGATTGGCCAAGGGATGAACAAATTTTTTTACATGATCCGTTGATCAAAAGTGAAATAGGAGAGCGTAGTAACTCCATTGTTAAATGCATTCACTGATTTGTAAGTTTCTTTTATTCTACTTTTTTTTACATTAATAAAATCCAACGATTTACCTACCTTTCCATTTCACCAGGCATAAATCATTCACCAGTTATTTTTCCAATGGAAATTTTGGAGACAATGTACATTCGAAATATGTGATTTTATAAGCACCTCAAAAATCAAAGTACTTAATAATCACAAACTTGTGCGCCAGAGAAATTGCAGCCACTGATTATTTCTCTTTTGAAATAACAGATTTCTAGAACCGTCTCACCTTCATGCAGCATGTGAACTTACTATTGAAGTAGAGGTTGTTGTTTCTCATGGACTGGGGTCTCCTTCATGGAGACATTCAAGTTTTGCTCATAGAACTGGAATAGACTGATGGCTAGACTTGTTTCCTATTTATCCATAGTATTCATGTACAAAACTTGTGCCCAACTTGAGTAAATTGTGTTATTTTTATATGTGTAAGTTTCAAGGATAATGATAACATCATATAGAGATAGCAAAATATGATGTCATTACTAATGGTAGAACAAATACTTCACAATGAGAACTTAACTGCATGACAGATCCTGCTTTCTTTTGGGCATGGACTCTATTTAAAGCATGAGTATTTTGACCATTATCATACCAGGGTGTCTTTCAACTAAAAAATCCTTCTCTTCAATTTTTCTAAATGTGTGAATCACAGAATCAACTTTGACAATGAAGTTTCTTCGCCCGTCAGTACTCATTGGTTACTTTTTCAGGGAAGTGCTTAGAGTTCACACCACACATCATCACTGCTGTTGAAATGATGTGTGTGTGCAGATTTTGTCTTTCCATGAACACCCTACATTTCTCAAAAGCAGGGAGGAATTGCACTTTCAGAAGTCCTCGCACAGGAACCACCATGAGTAGACTTCAGTGAGCCAAGTAGGTAGGACACATTTTTCTTTTACAGTCTCCTCTACCTTTCCCACTGTTTGTTGTGTCCTAGACACACTAGGTTGTACTCATTTCTTTAGCATTCTGAGAATATCAGACATGCAGTGCTCAATCAGCCTATCACGATTCTCTTCCATTTGCTTGCTTGTTAAGTTTCACTTTTAACTCCCACCTCAAACTAGTTTTTTTAAAAAAAGATTTATGTATTTATTTGAAAGACAGAGTTCTAGGGAAGGATAGAGAGATACATCTTCTGTTTCTAGAAGTTCTTCAACATATCTTCTTCATAGAGATCTGAATGCCAACTAAGATTGGTTGTAAAATACCTTCACAGAAGAAGATGCAAAAATGGGCAAATAGTAATAGTGTGCATTTTTTTTAAAATCAGTTTTTCTGGTTTGGGTGTGAAAAAGTATAGGAATGACATATTTTAATTGTCTTCAATACTTTACCTATAACCACTTGTTAGGAAACAAAGGAAGCCTCTGTTTCTTTAAAATAGACATACGTAGTTCAATGAAAGTGGCTTTATACAAAGTACTTTAACAGACTTTTGCTTTTGCGCTGTCACTGTACATAAAATTTAACTTTACCTGGTGAGGTCCTTTTTATTTATGTGTTTATTTTACAAATATTGTAAGGCCATCCTTTCCACATTAATTTCCCCAGAAGCAGCATCCCTGCCTTTTGGAGAGTTACCCTTTGGCACTGATTGTGTTGCGTGAGGAGAAGCTGCCACCATTGCCAGTGGTCTGGGGAGTGGAGACGAGGATGGAGAGGTTACACGGATTCATGGCATCGTGATTATTCACCTGACGGAACCCACACTGATAAGAATTGTACTCATGGGTCTGTCACATTTGGCCTACCCTGAGAAGGCATTTCCTCCTTGGCCAAAGAAACCTGGAATCTGAGATCTAATGTGACCTTCACTCGCACAGAATTTGCTTTGTCAAACAGAAAGAGAACAGAAAGTCAAGCAAGAATTAAAGTAGAAGGTAGTTTGACTGTGTGAGTCCTTGCTTACTGAATTCCAGTTGCCCGAGATAAACTGGTGGATTCTTCTTCTTTCTTCTTCTTTGTTTTAATGAAGTAAATAAGGAAATTAATTCCAGATATTCTGATATTTTCGTTTTTTTCATACTCATTTTTGAATACTAAACAAATTTTAAAGGATGCTGCAAACCTTTTAGCAAGGATCTTCTTGAGAGACCCTGATATGTCTAAACTATTTTGTCTTCAGTATCATAAGTTCTGTTTCTTGCTCAGACTTATGTAATCACATGTATCATTATAATATATACACTTTAATTTTTTTGGCGTGTCATTTTCTGCTATTTTCCACACTCTGAAGAACACATTTCTGTTTTTACCTCTATGGGTCAAACTCAGAGCCTATCCTTATGCACCAGGTACTCATGACGTGTGTAAAACAATAACCTTGGAGAGAGGGGTGCTTTATTATATAGGAACTAAGGACATGCCACCAGATATGACTTATGGTATGAAGAGAAATAATAATTGCAATGCAGATAAATAATCCATACAAATACTATAAAGGACAATGGAGACAAAAATCTGTTTTTATGTTTTTCATATAATTTTCTGGCCAATTCTAATCTTTTCCTTTTCTTTTGCAACATCAGTTATGTTATTTTTCTCTAGAATTACTTCTTCAAAAATACTCTTATATTTCTCTGTGATTCCCTTGGTCGTTGTATTATAACCTGTCAATTAAATGATACTCAATATTACTTTAAATTTGGAAAGTGTCAGTATGCATATAACGTGGCATAAAATATCAGCATGCTTTCTAACTGAATGTTGTCCTACTTAATTCACCCTGTTCCAGGCTGCATAATTGAATGTTTAATATTCATGGTATTTTTCTCCTTTGTATTGCTCTTTTTATCTGTTAGAGTGCAATAATGATAAGAAAAACTTGCACGAAAGTGCTTATTTTAACAGATAGTTTTAGGTCTAATAACACATGCTCAAGTAAAATCCCTCTTAAATTACCCCACTTGATAAATATCCATACTTTTATCATTCATAGCTTTTAGGGAGTGACATCTGAAATATATCTGTGTGCAAATCAGATTTAAATTGAGAAGTATCCAGGAGAAGTACATAGAAAATATTTCTGTTAAAATTATGCCATTAGGAGAATATTCAAGGAGAGTGCATTTTGCAAAAAGGCCCAGTGCAGTGTGTTTATCTTGGCACTGGCAGGAGCAGAGATGGTTCTACCTAAAGTATATTATGTAAGAATCACCCTCAATGAATCCAAGCTAAATTTTCAATAAAAATAGATATCACTTTCCTTCCTAATGGAATTACATTTATTTCAGTTTATGTTTTTCCCCCCCGGGTCAAAAGTTCAACCTTGCAGCTGTTGAAGCCATTCAGGAAAATTTAAGACTAAATATTTAATATACATACAAGAGAATCTTTATTATATATGCAAACTCAAGAATGCCGCCTTGTTTTAAATTTCCGTATGAGTTATCCTAGGCTATTATGAGAGCTGAATAGCCAAAGGTATGAGATAGTTAGCCTAAGTGCGATGATGTGTGTACTGACCTGCGTGCTAAAGACACTTTTTCCTTTCCCTCCTAGCTTTCCCAGGCTATTTCCTGCATTTCTGTTTTCAATTCCATCATTCACTAATAACTTAGTCTAATATTCCAAATGTGTTGTACCCATTACAATTCCCTAACTAGGTCTTCATAATTTGTCTGCATTTGTGTGCATGTGTCATCTGCCTAGCATATTTTCCTCACTGCTTAGTTAACTCACATTTTTTTTAAAGATTAACAGATTTTCATTAGTGGACAAGAACTTGATTTAAGCATTAGGCACCCTTTGCTCTGCCACTGACCAACTGTCTGACCATGCAAATTGGATTCTCTCTGAGCCCTAGTTTCTTTGCGTGTAAAATGGTGAACCGATAGTACCCAAGAGCATAGTTGTGTGTTTGAAGACAGGTTCTATGTGCATGGATTTAGTTACTCAGAGGTTTCTTGAGAATATCAGCACTACCAGAGACAGGTTATGTATTGGGTGTCGTGTTAAGACATTCGTGACTCAAGACTGCTTCCTGGCTCTAGCTTCTGAGAGTCAGTAGCTGATGGCACAAGTCGTTGGGTTGCAGCCACCCATATGGCATTTGCATTGAATTCCCTGTTTCTGGATTTGTTTTGGACTAGCCCTGATCAAAGCCAGCATTTCAGAGTAACTGGTAGGTGGGAATTTTCTCTTCTTTATTTCTCTCTTCCTTGCTCTTGAATAAATAAATAGGCATTAAAATGAAAAGGGCTAGTACAAGTGAATAAATAAAAGTAAATTAAGATAGTTCTGTTTATATTACTGTCTATTTGATTTAATGATATACACACATATGCATATGAAAAATAGCCAAAATTATTATTTCAGTAAGGAGTTGTAAGGTTTTGTAATCTTCCACTCTGAAAGCACTATAACTTTTCTGTTTCTGATAATCACCACAATTCCTCACACGTACTGACAGACTAGAATGAAAGCGGTACAGTAGGAGCATTACCTGAACTGGATAGAAATACAATGCTCACGCACTGCACTCCTCTGCATGCCACCAGTTCATGTCGGGAGTACATTTGCAGCATTAGGTGGTTCTGATTTTACTGGGACCTGTTCCCAGATGCTGTGTGGTCATCACATCATCTCCTTCCTCTTCTTCTCACCTTCTTGTCTCTGTGATGTACCTATTACATTCAGTTAATTCAGTCTTCGAAGTCGAAATCACTCCAAGTCTTGTACGTCTAGGCTTCCATTCTCAGATACTTTACACACATTGTGTTATTAGGCACTGTTTGCTTGTGCAGTGCACTGTTAGGTATACATTGTTTATTGCTTGGTCTAATGGTGGCTAAGGTGAATGAAAGAAATTCAGGTCTCTTATTCTTTAATCCAAGGTAAACCAGAGTCAGCTGCTGTATCACAGTGGAGGGTCTCTCACTTCACTCATCGTTGCTCAATCATCTCTAGCAGGTGCAAAGTATGTTCTCAAATCTCTGGATTCTTATGAGTGCTTATATGATCCCACTATTGTCCTCTGATGACTTCTCAATACATACGAGTTATAATTGTTATTGATAACAACATTAACATAAATGAATAAAGCAAAAAAGGCAACAAATAAAACACTGTAAGGTTTGATCAGTTCTGTGAAGTCCATGAGCTAGGATAATGGATGAAACACAGAGAAACAAAGATCATTACAATGATTCAATGCATCTTTTTGGGATGGTGACAGCTAAGTTGCCCTGTAGATTGAAGAATGGAGATGGTTTCAGAAGATTGGAGGAAAAAATTTCTTCTAGAAGGAGAGGCATATCTGAAAGACTGCGTCAGAGAACCTTCTCTCATATTCCAGAAAGAAGGCATGTGCAACTGTAGTACATCATGGGGTGTTTCAAAGTAGTTTTCACTCAAGGTTCAAAGGATGCTGATAATAGCAAGATCATCTAAAGGCACTCACTGCCTCTGGGCTTCATAGTTTTGCTGTACACAGTGGAGTCTTGCCAGAATCTTGAGATTATCAAACCTCATCCAGGCACAAGATGATCTCTGGAGCAGTTACTCCCAGAAACCCCTCTTTCATTCTGGCCCCGCGTCTTCTTTTATCTGAGAATTATCACTGCATCTGAAATGCCTCTTTCTAAGTGTTCTTATGGAAGTATGTTCATTTAGACTAAGTTTTAGACACATGTTACAGGACGAATAAGAGCGAGATTCAGGTGTCATAATATGATTTGTATTCCTGTTGTACTTAATTACCTTGTGACTTCTTAGTATGTTTTAAGCACTGAAGATGAGACTTATGTGTTGCTCACAATTCCGTTAGAAGACTGGGTGCAGAATGATTGGACTGTTGCCTCAGGATTTCACAAAGCTAAAACAAAGGTCTCAGTCAAACTCTTATGTTGAGTTCCAAGTTCAAGATGGTCTTCTTAGCTCACATTAGGGTGGATGAAGTTTGTCCTCAGCTGCTTTTGAATGAGATCCTTGTTTGCTTGCTAGCTGCCATTTGGGATATTCTTGTAGCTCCTAACACGTTTCTCATTTTTTTAAATGTCTTCCCCTATCTGCAAAAGCCAGCTACAACTTTGTGGTGAGTGTCATTCTCCAAGTGCTTTCTTCTGGAAGTTGACTCTTTTTTAAGTTTCATCTTCTATGGTCATCTTAGACAATCTCCCTGTCTTAACTTTGAATTTATAATATAAAATCAATCACTTGGCGACTACTTTTTCCTATTCAGATTAAAGTTGCAGAATTACTGAAAACATTCTTGGAATTCTCTCTACCACACTTTTGTCAAAACTTTGAGCCACAGGCTCCTCCTTTGTAAATCAAGATTATAATTACTGTGATTCTCCTCCTAAGCCATCTTAACCACAGATGTGGTGTCCCCACAGAACAAGAGAACAGAGTTAGAGATGAGCCAACAACATCAGTAAAAGCTTTTCACAAAGTAGAAAACTAAAATGAAGGAGAGATCTGTTTTCTTAACACTCTAAAGAGGTTGCAATGGATTTAGTGGTATTTGGTATTTCACTCACGTGTATGTATTTCCAAGGTTGAAATGTTTTTATTATGTTTAAATATAAATCTAGCATTGCTTTTTCCCCTGTCAACTGTGATTTTTGAATGAAATAGTGTTATGTTTCAGAATTTGAAGTATATTTCAAACATACTCATGCTTCATTGTAGGGTGATTTTTTAATTTGACATTAACATTTTGATTGTACATTTACAATGCAGTAATCAATGCTGTATTTTTATCTACACAAGTGATTTATTCACTAAATTCATATTCCTTGTGTATATATATATATATATATATATATATATATATATATATATAGTTATTTTCTAGGCACAAAATTGAGCAATGAGATTATAGATATGCAGCCTGAAACTGTTTTTAAAAAAAAGACACTCAGGAATCAGTTTGTTGGGGATTAGCACATGCTAACTGAGGGAGTTTAAGTAAGCTACTTAATGCTCTTTTGCTGCATTAAGAAACTTGTAGAATGTAGATAATAATATCACTCATGAAGTTGCAACAATGAGTAATCACATTAATTATAAAATGCTTGAAAAGTGTTTACCATATAATGAGTTCTGTGCCTATTTGACAAATAGTAAAATTGGCAGCTTTACCTTTATGCAACTCACAGTCTTTAGGTGGAAAAGGGACAGCAAACTAGCTACATGCCATTATGTATGTTAATAAAAATCCAACAGGAATTGGATTGCCCGCTGGATGTTTGTTGGTTTGGTTTTCTTCCTTTGACAGCAGTGAGGAGTCACTGCAGTATATGTATATTCAAAAGCTTTGTGGAAAAAAATGGAATGAAAGGTAAGCCCAATTTGGATGTAGAAAAATAAAAAGATGTCTATACATCTGTACATAGTTTTTTTTTTCTTTTCATGAACTTGCTGGAGATCCTTGGGTTTTAGACCAAAAGCAGTTGAAATGCTTGAGAACTGGCACACTGGCATACAGTGAGTATGAGGAGGGAAGGAGTTGCTGGGAACTGATCCAATCAGTAAGGTGTGTCACCAGAGGCAGCTATGGCATATCAATAGTAGTAGGTTATACTAACGGCCGTGGTGCTCCTCGAGGGGATTCAGGCAGCACAGAGACGACAGGGGATGTACAGGGAATTTGAGGACATGCAGGGAATTTGACTTACTGGTCACCCTGTCTTTCCAGGTGCAGTTCATCCTTTCACAATTCAAATTTAAAAAAGAAACAGAAATTATTGTTTTTTAAAAAGCTACTGATGACAAATATATTAGCAGAACTTTCTGAATCATTTGAACTAAACAATAGACCAGGCTACTTGCCTGTATGATTAGGAAAGTGGAGAGGAGCAAATTTGGTTTCTAAGTGCACCATTCCCAGAATATTATAGATGAAAGAGTTTGCAAATAGGAATGAGATTTAAACCTTGTGACAGCCTCAGCAGCATGTAGACATAGCCAATCCACAAGCCTGGGATGGAACAGTCTCTAGAACTGTCAGCTTGGAAGTCACTGCCTCCATTTTGGCGTCTGTAGAATGGCTAAAGAAGTATTTTATATTGTTGTGGTGCTATTACTTATGTGACTTGTTGAGTTCCTACTACTTGATGGATTTTCATAAGGACAATGGCAATTTCCATGTATTGATATTTTCAATATTTGATCAGGACAGTATTTGAGCTGACTTTGATGATACTAATTAAATAACAGCATATGGAGTCAGAACCAGGAATCAGGGATGAAGAAAAAGCAGATAAATTTTGGATAATGGAAGGAGAAATAAAAGGTAAACATTGGGGTCAGTGCTGTGGTGGACTTTGCTGGACACTGCCTGTAACTGTGGCATCCCATATGGGCTCGAGTTTAAGCCTTGGCTGTATCACTTCTAATCCAGGTTGCTGCTAACATGCCTGAAAGGCAGTGGAAGACAGCTCAACTACCTGGACTCCTGCTATCTATGTGGAAGACCTGAGGGGATGTCAGGTTCATGACTTCCACCTGGCCCAGCCGTGACACTTGCATCCATTTGGAGAGTAAACCAGTAGATGAAAAAGTTCTCTCTCCACCTTCTCTGCCTCTCCATCACTTGCTCTCCTTCTAATTTCTCTGTACTTCTGCCTTTCATATAACAAAGAAATATTTTTTTTAAGTTGAACATAAAAGTCAACTGAGTTGTCAAAAATGAGATAATATTTCAATTTGTTCTCAACAAGCAAATGGGAGATGCAGCAAAACCCAGGGATAGTGCCAAGTTCTTCTGCATTCTACTGCAGTGGATTTTCTATTGCACTGAGAAATGCATGGGTTATGAGTAAAATTATCAGTTTAGGGAAATTCCCTGGCGTTAATTAAGAGCTCCACACTCTTGGAAGAAGGTTGATGCATGCTTTTTTCCAGTCGTGTGTTCCACTTTGAATTCCGCATGGTGAATATTGAAAGTCACGCTTGCTGTTCTATTTTCCTCCAAGTAGCCCTGCATTTTGTGGTTTTCCATTATGTTGCCATCTTATTAATGAAGAGTTATTATGGCAAAGAAATCTTTTGAGGCATTTTCAACTGGAAAACTGCTTAGGGGGGGAGGAAAGGATGTTTTCAAGTTGTAATCAGGGACTACTAAACATTAGGACACATATCATCTTGCTCCCAGTCTCCCACATGAGCCACAATCATAATGCATTTCTTTTTGGAGTTTTAGCAGGCAGAGGAAGAAATAAACAGTGCTCAGCAAAAAAAAAAACTGTGTGGGATTTTTAGTGAAGCAGATATTTACACAGGTATGTAAGATTCAAAGTTCAATTATGGAATATGGAATAGTCTCTTTAAAAATAGCTATTAAGTTATCAGTAAAAATAAGAAAAAAATTGTTGTAGTATTGGCATGTGAAGAAGCCGAGAAAAGTGATTGACCCGTATGTTCCAAAAGGTCGCAGAGAGAAGATGCCTTTTTTTTTGCCCTTCAGAATCGAGAGGGAACGTTATTTGTGAGATGACCATTTCTGCTTTCCAGTGAAATGCATACTCTTTCTTACTAGTTAGGAGTATGTGGATCTGTGTTGGGCAAAGTGTTTCTAACCTGTTCCAGAATGGGCACTTCCAGTGAATCCTAGAAGCTGGTTAATCCACAAATAAGCAATGAGTAAAGTCAGGACCATTTCAAGTCTAATGATATTTGCATGAAAACAAACAAAACAAGCAAACAAAATTTATGTATGAGGAGATGTTTTGGTAATAAGAAATTATGAAAATTACCTCTTCTGTAGATTCTCAAAAGCCAAGAGGGAAGAGATGATTACTCTATTAGTATCCATTCCTTTGGAACAAATTACCTCAACATTTAATCGTGTAAAACACACACTTGTTGTTTCACAGTTTCTGTGGCGCAGTAGCTCAGGAGTGGTTCAGATGGGTGATCTGCGGGTTGGAGTCATGTCCGTCAGAGCTGCCATCAGCTGAAGATTTGGCTAGGCCTGTTTTATGATGTCTTCTGATGCTCAACTTGGCACTCAGGAAAGAATCACTACTAAATCTTCCTCAACAGTGGCAATTTCTTACCGTAACTTGGCTTAGGTAAATAGTGTCCTCTTGGTCTTTTTTTGAAGGGAAAAAAATTCTGGTCTCGTATGTCCACTCCCATGCCCTTACTTTCTAGAACTTTTCAATGCCTTAAAAAAAATTCACTATCATTCATGGCATTATTGGATTCTCAGGTTGGTGGAAGTAATCACTTTCCCCTGTTTTCTAGAAACCAAGCTAAGAGCAAATTCGCATCATGCCTTGGTGATTTGCCAGAGTGTTAAATCTCATATCTCAACAGAGTGGCGCTGACCTAAGTTAATTCAGAAACTGGATAGCCTTGACTAAGGTGTTCTGATTTAGGTGTTCAAATAAACTTCCTCACTACCAAAGATAAACACCTTTTTTCTAATCTACCAATTTTTTCTATCCTTCTTGATTTCAAAAACCTGAATATTTGCTTTGGACAGGAAATTGTCATTTACTGGAGTATTCCTTCCAGACCTGAGCAGCCTGCTTGCCTGCAGCAGTGTTGCTCGCCCAGTAATAGAGCCTTATTGCTCTCCTGAAGTGGTGATACAATTTCAAGTGCTATCATACTACTAACTTTCTCAGACCTTTCCTGGGACACCTTTTTGGAATCAGACCCAGAGAAAGCAGGTGTCAGTATATCGGAAGCCAGGAGAGAGATGGAGAGGATGAGGCAGAGGGAGAAGCAGCCGGACAGAATAAATGGGAGGGAGCAGAAACAGAACTGTTTAATAAGCTTTTCATATAGTGATACAGACTCAATCCCTTTGAAAGGAAAGTGAGTGAGAAGCAGAATTGGATAGGGGAAGCTCAGACAGAGAAACAAGAAACAAATGAGAGCAGCACACTTGACATTTCCTGATTCTAATTTTTAAAATCTGTTGCTTATTAGGGAAGGAGAGAGAGGTATACAGAAAGACACACAGAGATAGATAGATAGATAGATAGATAGATAGATAGATAGATAGAGATTTTGATTTTCTATCCAATAGTTTATTCCATAAATGACTGCATTAGCAGAGTTTGTCCCAGGCTGAAGCCAAGAGATATAAACTCAATCCAAGTCTGATCCATACATGACAGGGACTCAACTACTTGAACAAATATCTGTTACTGCACAAGACGTGTTGTAAGTGAGAAGGTGAAATCAGTAGTGAAACTGACATTTTATCCCAGGAACTCTTACATAGGAGATGGGTATCCAAATGGCTAATTTAATAGGTAAAATGTTCACCACATTTTATACTATAATTGTAACATGATAGACTGTGATAGAATCTACCATGTAAAGTGTTATATTTCCCTTGAAACAGTTTTATTTCTTAAATGCTCTGTTAATCTGGCCTTTGAGTTTTATTTTCCTTAAAGTATTAGCCATTTACCAGGCCACAATAAAGCATATTGTTCATGTTTTATTTTTCATGGCAAGAGCTCCAAGTACAATGACTCGAGATTGTTTGTCCTTCAATAATGTTGTTTGGCCAACCTCTCGCATCCATGCCAGACCATCTCGTACTCTAGGTCAAAGTCCATTGCCTGTCCTGTGCAAAGGGTTTCGAAATAATTGTGCCTATCTTGAGAGTTTTCTTTTTAGTAGATCTTTTTTGTTTTATATTGGTGGCATAAACTAGCAGTTTTAATAGTTCAATAAATTCATAAAACAATGGGCTAGTATGGGTTTTTGGTCCTTATTACGTCCTACTTACTCAGTAGCTTCTGTAACTACAATATGTCAACATTCATAACCAAATTTGGCATTGATTTTTATTCGGATTGAATAAATGACACCCAGATATATTTCTTGGAGATATTTAGCTGTTGTCAATATTCTTCTTCAAGGGCATTCCATTTTAGCAGAGATCACAGGGAGTAGAGAACCCACTTAAAGAATTGTGAAAAAGAATTGGACTCTAAGAGAACATGGGACTGAAACCAGGGATGCTGGCACCCAGCATAGCATTTTAACAGCAGTGCCAAAATGACATTTCGAAGGTGAAGTAGTGATTTTATCTTTTATTATGAAGTCCAATAATTCATTGAGGTATATTTTATGTACAAGTAAATTATCATTTTTGCATATCTATGTTGTGACACAGTTAGTTACATCACTATCACTTCAATAAAAATACAGAATTGATCCATTCTGCCAAGTGAAGGTAGTTTAGCTACTGCAAAATTTACTAATCTTTGGCTTTAATGCAAAATTGTTTATACCATTTTGAAATTGTGTAACATATATTCAACCAGAAATTGATGCTGTGTGCTATGTAATTCAATTTCTTACAAACAAGTTAGTAGCCTGTAAGTAAACCAAGACAGGAATTTAAGAATTTACTAGGCTTGATAAAATAATAGCTGGAAAATTCCCTAACTATGTAGTTAAGAATTGAGGGCAAGGAGCCAGCATCACGATGCAGAGGGTTGGAGATCATGGCATTCCAAGTCTGCTGCTCTGCTTCTGTTCCAGCTCATTTAATGCACCTGGCAAAGTAGCAGGAGATGGCCCTGTTACATCTCTCCCTGCATCTCATCCTTGTTACAAAGGCCCCTGTTATTGGGGCGATCAAGATGAAGTTCCAGACTCCTGACTCTGGACTGCCTTGGTCCTAGCTGCTGCAGCCATTTGGGGAGCAAGCCACTGGATGGAAGATCTCCTACTCACTCTCTCTTTTTGTGTTATTTCGTCCTTCAAATAAATGAATTCCTAAACAGATCTCATTAAATAAAAAGTTTTTCAAAGTAGTGGTTTTAAAATGATGTCAGAGATATTACAGTTTGGCCATCCTTAGTAGTCTTTCTTGGGTCATCTGTTAGCGATGCCTGGATGCAAAATCATGAAGAGTTAAGTCATGACGTAACTGAGGAAAAAGTACGTGTTTAATTCACATGTACTCTAGAAGAAAACACTTAAACATTATTTTGCGTAAGAAGTACTAGGAAGCTAAACAATGAGTGATTGTTTAGAAAATTGTTTCAATTCTCAAACAAAATTGGGCCGGTACTCAGCACCCAGAATGCATAAAAATGAACCTTGAACTACCTTTCTTACCTTTTATTTTCATAAGAGACCAGAAGGAATAAAAGATTGATTATATCTAACACTCTTACAATAGTAAAGCGAATAGGCCAACAAGGATATCAATTGTTCATATTCATTTTTTTTTCAACGAAAATAAATAAATCTAAAAAAATTAACAGAATACAAAGCGTACCATGTTAAATCATCTGTTGTGAAAATAATGATACAAGCTCTCCAAATAGAGACTTCAAACAGGGTCAAACACACAACTCCTGCTCAGTGAACATTTTAATGCGCTCACACTACATTCACACTGTCAAAAGACTGGCAGTAGAATGATCACTTTGCAATAACACTCCAGGAAGAAGATGCTTCTCATCCTGCAAGCCCAATTTTAATGAGAATCAAACTGCAGATACAATAGTTGATTATTTACTTCACACAACTGGGGCAAATCCTTTGTTTAAACTAAAGGTAGAGACATACTCTTACAAAATAACACATAATGTTCCATGCATTGATGTGCAGAAAGGATCAAGAAAACTAGAACTTTGCAGAATTCTGCTTTTGACTCTGTCCAATTCAGCATGCCCTGACACCCACTCCATGCCTCTCTCCACCACTGCAAGAGCCTTTAACAAATAGACCACTTACATCTTTCAAACAATTATCCTTCAAAGCTATCATTTTGGTCATAACCTGAGAGTGCTAAGAAGGAATGAAAACATCAGAGGATAAAAGAGATAAAGTACAAAAATAACAACAAACAGATGAGAACATTCAAGTGCCTTGTCATCATCAACATGTAAGTCAAGTGCTTGAGAAACGGAGTGAGATAGAAACATACATTTCAATGGCATAATAAGCTGGAATGTTTTTCTGCACTACTACTATTAAAGACCTACGTAATGGCTGATATATTATGGAGGGGGAGTGAACAGAAAGGAATGAGTATTGAGCAAGGTAGATGTCTGTCATTCTTACGTTCCTCCTCTGAGAAGTTTCACTATTGATGTTATCACTTGAACTTATTGTTTTTATTTACCATTCATTTAACCCTATCACTTCACAGTTACTACTTCTCCACTCAGGAATAACACAACAAATAAGACACATACTAACATATAAGCAATAGTATACCAACAATTATCCAAATACCATCGGATATAACCTTTTACCATTGCTAGTAAATATATCGCTTTCCAAAAGAGAGTGATATTCAAGGATAGTATTTGCAACTACAAATGTAATGAAATTTTTAGTTTTGGGAGGTAACTTTCTACAGTATATAGGTTGGCTGAATAATTGTCTTTATTTTTTAAGACTTATTTATTTTATTAGAAAAGAAGATTTATAGAGAGAAGGAGACAGAGAGAAACTTCTTCCACCTGTTGCCTCACTCCCCAAATGGCTGCAATGACCAGGGCTAAGCCAATCAAAGCCAGGAGCCAGAAGCTTCTTCTGGGTCTATCGTGTGGTACAGGGTCCCAAGGCTTTGGGCCATCTTCTACTGCCTTCCCAGGCCACAAACAGGGAGCTGGATGGGAAGTGAAGGAGCCAGGACATGAACCAGGGCCGTTTGATTTGCCAGCATGTGCAGGTGGAGGATTAGCCTGTGGAGTCACAGCACTGGCCCCAAGATTTCCTATTTCTTAAACACAATGCTGCACATTGGTTACTTGAATTTCCTTCTCGGATAGCACATAACATGCTGATATTATGCTAAATGAACCTATAATAGCTGTCTATAAGTGACAGAAAATGGGTGACATTTTGTCACTCAGCATCAATTTAGAATTTAATACTAAGGGTTTACATCATCAAAATCTCTGTAAATGACTACTAACGTGGACAGGACTTCAGTCCCGATGTCACTGTCAAATTATTCTAGCTTAAGGCAAAGGAGATTGAAATATCCAAACCTTGAGCTTCAACTTAGAAATGCCCTTTCCACTTTCTGCAGAAAGATCTCTGAAAAGTTCTCTGTTCAAATTAGTTATGGGCCAGAATCAGGTTTGTATTGGGTCTATTAACCTCCCTTGAAACCATTGACTTATATTAATTTTTTTCTTTTTAAAAAGATTTATTTTTCTTGGAAAGTCAAAATTATAGGGAGAAGACACAGAAGGAAAGATCTTCCATTCATAGATTCACTCCCCAAGTGGCTGCAATGGCCAGAGTTAAGCCAATCCAACGCCAGGAGCCAGGAGCTTCTTCTGGGTCCAGTATTAACTTCAAATATCTTTGAATGACAAAGTGAAATGAGTGCTTTCCTGAAGACATTTGTAACGTAAGACTTGGTTTTGTCACTCTCAGAAGTTTTTCCTATTGCATTTACTAATTTCACCAGATCATCCACTAAAGGAATTGTTTCTCAAAATAATTATACGATTGTACCCTGTTCAGAATGATCTCCTCATGATTGATGGTACAGGAATTAGCAGGTGGTCATTGGAAACCACATGGATCTGAACTCATGAAGGGAAGAAAACATCCTTCTAAGAGATCCCAAGAATACTTCTCTGAACTATTTTTTTTCCAGTGAACGATAATGTTAAAAGTTAGAGAAACATGTGAAATTACTGTAGCCCTGTGTAATAACCCTATAAGAGAGGATTAAAAACAATTCAGTTAATTCACCAAAAGAGAACAGGAGCAAGACAGTAACCCCACAGAATGAAATTTCCTCATCTGTTCTTTCTGTCTCACTCTGTCTCCATCATCTTTCTGCCTTGTGTGGACACAATAAACAAAACTTGGCAGAAAATCCTGTGTTGAATAGGAGTTGGGGAGAGAACGAACTTTGGAATGAAATGATCTCAAGTTTGCAGTTTGTTAGTCATTTAAGTTTAGTGAAGTTATTACCTCTAACTGTTCTAATTTGAAGGAAAAAAAACCAAATATCCAGCATATTTCTGGTTGATATTCTGTCTAGTAGGTGCTTTAAAATAATCACTTATGAATATTCTTATCACTGGGGCTGGTGCAATGACTCAACTGGCACATCCTCCACCTGCAAGCACCAGTTGGTTCATGTCCCAGTGGCTTTGCTTCCTATCCATTTCACTACTTTTGGCCTGGGAAAGCAGAAAAGGATGGCCCAAAGCCTAGGGGCCCTGAACGTGTGTGGGAGAACTTGAAGTGGCTTCTGGCTCATAATTTCTGATTGGCTCAGCTCTGGCTGTTTCTGTCATTTGGGGAGCCAACCAGCAGGTGGAATATGTTTCTCTTTGTGTCTCTCCTCTCTGCAAATCTACATTTCCAATAAAAATAAATAAGCCTTTAAAACAATATCTTTATCATCTATGCTTTATAGAGGTGATATTACAGTTCCTTAGCTGGAAGTGAGATACTCCTTTATGGTACAACCTGTAGAACTGACTGCATCAAATGGGAAGCTAAGCCTAGAAAGTTATAGGCAACCTTCCAATATCCCAGGATTAGTCAAAATCTGTCTACCATACACACTTCTTTTTAAAATTAAAAAAACCCCAAACTATTAATCTCTAAGGAAACTGTCTACCTATTGATTCAGGATTCCTCTAAGCAAAAGAATGCTATTTCATGGATGTTTTGGATTTTTTTTCTCCTGAGAAAGTAATCATAGCCATGGCTTGAAAGGTTAGTGGATGTGAGTGCTCGGCACTTTTTGATCATCATGTCACTTTCATCCATTAATAATCAAGAGCTTCCTCCCACAATAAGTAGCATTTCACTTTAGAAAGTGAATATGTGCTAACCTTTCCTACTAGCTTTCTCTTTTCAATGATGTCCTTTTATATCTTTAAAAGAGAAGTGCAATCTTTAAATTGAAAATGAACCTTAAGCTAATTTGTATCAGAAATTGTCAAGGTTTTTTTTTTTTTAAGATTTATGTATTTTTATTTGAAGGGGAGAGTTACAGAGAGATAAAGAGAGATGGCGAGAGCTCTTCAGTCCATTGGTTCATTTCCGAAATGTGTGATGGAACTGGGCTAGTCCGAAGCCAGGAGCCAGGAGTTTCTTCTTGGTCTCCCATGTGAGTTCAGGGGCCCAAGGATTTGGGTCTTTTTCTGCTGCTTTCCTAGGCCTATTACTAGGGAGCTGGGTCAGTAACGGAGCAGCTGGTACTCAAACCAGTTCCATTATGGGATGCTGGTATCACAGGTGGCAGTTAACCCCCTATGAGATGACGCCAGCCTTCAACTTATCTCTGCCTTTTTTTTCTTGTGAGAAATCAGTTTCCCCTATAAAATTTCATAAGGTGCCCAAGACCTAAAACAAAAATAAACTTTGTTTGAATTATGATGTTTCATGTCCCATTCACATATCCTTCGCTGGAATAAAACATTTTCATCAATCTCATACAAGTGTCATCTCATGACCATTAAGGTACTTTACATTTCTTTCTGTTTTTTTTTTTTTTAAGAATTATCAGGTCAGGTGTTGGGACACAGAGGGTTGAGTGGCTGTTTGGCATATTGGTACCCAATACCAGGGTGGTGGTTTGCATTCAGCTTCCTGCTAATGCAGCTAAAATGCAGTAGGTTAGACCACAAGTACACAGCTTCTTTGGGAAACCCATATGGATATCTCAGATCCTGGTGCAGGCCTGGTGGTTTCAACATTTTGGGAGTGAACCATTCATTTGAGACATATTCTTTCTTACTCTGCCTTTCAAATAAAATACAAATGAAGAAATATTTTTAAAAACCAAGAATTATCCATACTTCAATTCAAACATCTCCATTGAAACTATTTCTCACATCACTGCTTCCCTCTCATCACTATAACAAGCTAGAACAAATCTATCAGTAAACACCATGGTTCCGGTCTGTTACAATGACAGAAGTGCATGGCCTATTTTCATTGAATTTTGGTTTTATAAATGACAAGGATGACACTGGCCCATCTTTAGAGCTGAAAGTTATATTGCTTTAGGATTAGAGCGGTGAGTGTCACAATGACAAAGCAGGTGGATGGTAATGCAATCCAGGACCCCATCGACCCCAGTGAACATCTGGGCCCAGAGACAGCCCAGGTCTACAAACCCCCCTCTCCAACACTACTGTGGCGCTAGGAAGTTTGTCCATTCATTAGCAGTCATTCTTCGCTGGTTCCTAACAGAGATCTGAGGGCATTTCTTTCATTGCTTCCACTTCTGTGTCTTCTGGCTCGTGGATACCGTTGCTTCCTCAAGTATCAAGTTACCCACAGTGGTACACATTCAGTGTAACCAAGCAAGATTTTTCTTTCACAGAAATATGCATAGAAGCTATTTTTTTCCAGTAAAGAAGCTATTTATCTGTTGTTCAAAAACCAAAAACTATATACAATTAACTAGCAATGATGAAGATTAATGTACCACACAAATTTAGGGGAACATCATTACCAGCTTTTTTTTTTAGATTATAAAACATAAATCATTTTAAATTTCACTTTGGGTATAGTTTCTTAACAAATATTGAGCATCTCACTGCAGTATTTACAAATTAGCCCAGTCACCAGGGTAGAACACATAGATAAACATATGCACACACACTTGCAAAAATGTGCCCCACAAGAGCTCCCTACAATTTGTGAAGATGACATTTACTTAAATTTTCTTTAAAAATTAGAGACAAATGAGTCCAGCACGATAGCCTAGTGGTTACATCCTCCCCTTGTATTCTTTGGGATCCCATGTGGGCACCGGTTCATATTCCAGGTGTTCTACTTCCCATCCAGCTCCCTGCTTGTGGGCTGGAAAAACAGCAGAGGACAGCCCAAAGCCTTGGGACACTGCACCCATGTGGGAGACCCAGAGGATTCTTCTGGCTCCTGGCTTCATATCATCTCAGCTCTGATAGAAGATTTTTCTCTCTGTCTCTTCTTTCTGTATATTGGCCTTTCCGATAAAAAAATAATAAAAATCTTAATTGATGGAGAAGTCGAAATATTTCTACATGCCTGAGACTTCAAAATAATGATAAATCTAACATTTCAAAGCTGAGGAAACTGTAAAGATTTTTTATTCCTTAACTAGCTAATTTTTATAACTAAAGATCTATGAAGTATTCAACATGTGCTATTATACGTTAACTTGATTTTTTTTTTTACTCTTCTTTGGATCTTATGTGTCCAAGGCATCTAAATTTTTGTGTTACTCCATGCATGTTGATCAAATGCTCAAGTATGTATTAGGTTGAATGGGATATTAAATAATAAAAATAATGATGAAGTCAGGTTCTTTCCCTCAAAAAACTTATTGCACTATTCCACATTCAAAAACAGCAGATCCTTTGCAATTAACCATTTCAACTATTTTTGTTCCTAAACCTTGACAATATGCAAAGAAATATGGGCAAACATCATATAATTGCTATACTATTCATTCCTAGAGCATTTGCATGTGTCAGACACTGTATTTAATGCTGGGGATAAAGGGAACAGCAGTAAGTTTCAGCTGTTATGGTCAGATAAAGCATATCCAGTGTTGAATAGAAGATCCCGAACTTCTTGTTGGCAGTCACCTGTAAGATGCCCTGTTTGCACATCTAGCCAAATTGTGCTGTGTGAGCTGAAGACAGAATCCAGGCTGTTTAGGCCAGGAGTGGGGCAAAGGGAAAGAATGACAAAGGGACAGGGAACCTCAGGTATGGGGCCGGGTATCATAGAGCACCAGAGACAGAGAAGGGGAGGAATGAGGACTTAGAAACAAGACGGAATTTGTAAGCTTTATCAGGGGCTGGATGGAAAAAGCAAAAGGGAATACTTCAGGTTGCAAGCCAGGGAGACCTGATTGATTTTTCTATCAGATTAATCCCTTTGGGTGCTGTATAGAAAGTGGTTTTACTTAGAAACTTCACATTTTTCTAAAAACTGGATGAAGGATCCTATCTGGAATTGGGAGCAGAGTTTTAAAGCAGTGGTTTGTGATGCATTTCTCCAGCTGCCCCAATCTTGCACCTTTTGTTTCATAGCGTTCTCAAAGTTATTCCTGGAATTTGTACAGCCGATTTAAAAATAGTGGTTTGTCAGCACTATAAACCAAAGGAATATGTTCCCTGTTCAAATCCAAGTGTTTAACAAACTCTAGCTTATCATTATCAATTGCTTAAGTACACAGTCAAGATGCTTACTATTAAAATGACATAGCATTGGATGGGCCCGGCGGCGTGGCCTAGTGGCTAAAGTCCTCGCCTTGAATGCACCGGGATCCCATGTGGGCACTGGTTCTAATCCCGGCAGCCCTGCTTTCCATCCAGCTCCCTGCTTGTGGCCTGGGAAAGCGGTCGAGGACAGCCCAAAGCATTGGGTCCCTGTACCCGCGTGGGAGACCTGGAAAGAAGTTCCTGGCTCCTGGCTTCGGATCAGTGCAGCACTGGCTGTTGCGTCCACTTGGGGAGTGAACCATTGGATGGAAGATCTTCCTCTCTGTGTCTCCTCCTATCTGTATATCTGACTTTCCAATAAAAATAAATAAATCTTTAAAAAAATGGCACAGTATTGGATACGACTGATGTGCGAGGAGAGTGATTTCATTTAGCAATCTTAGTAAGCCTATATGTTACAGATGATTTTATAAACCATTTATGAAAAAAGCTGAGATTCAGACCAAGTCATTTAGTAGTCAAACACTTAGTGGGGTGAGAAGTACATAATTTAAAGCCAGGCTTTTGTTTTTTTTTTAAATAATTGTATATTTTACACATGAAGTATATAAACTCTATTCTCTTTATTTCAACAGAACATTTTAAAGCAGAAAGAAGTTTGCTTTTGGTGCAAACTATGGGGGAGAAATTCCAGTATTGTGGTCCAGTTCTTACATTTTGCTGTAAGTTTTCTGTACTTCAATTCCTAAATGAGAGGCAATATTGGGAGGCTTATTTTCTCTCTGTCTGTGAAGTAGGAGGGCAGTAGAGAACCATCATTTGAAAGAAGGGGCACAGCCATCCTTGCCCCAAAGCCACAATCTGAGATGAAATGAGCTTGAGAAGGGAAAAGGAAATGTTATGCCATTATCACTTGGTGATTATCACCTGGCCCTGGTTTTCATCCTAGCTCTGAAATATTTTGCTTTATCTAAACATGAATAGCTATATCAAAACACCAAATTTTGGGAGACAGGTAGATACATTAGCATATGATTAAAACTTTATAATGATCTTATCAGCAAAATTGAAGTTAAACTCTTGACTTATTGTGTGTTTCATTATGTCTTTGCCCAAGGGAAAGCAATTTGACTTTTGATGTTGCCTTCTTTTTCTCTCCTTTCAAAGCTATGATTAAGAACTAATTTATTTAGATCTGCCTGTGATTAGTTCAATGATTCTGCTCCTTGTTGTAATTAATTTTCAGGCACTCTAATTGATAGTACCTGGACTCCATTTGATGGATTTTGAGATGCAAGAATAAAAACGTTGCCTGTAGAAACATTCACATTTCACCATATTAAATACAACCCTGATTCTGTATTCTGTATGACTTTCTCTGTGTGTGTGTGTGTGTGTGTGTGTGTGTGTGTGTGTGTGTGTGTGTGTGTGTTTTATGGCTATTGTGGAGGGGAAATGTTAAGTTGGCTGTAGGGTTTATGCCCAAATATATTAGTCAAAAAAAAAAAAAAGCAGAATTTAAAAAAATGAAGTGGTCCCTGGTCACAGGCTCTGTCAAGTCTCTAAAATTATGTCTGCATTTGCACACACTTACTGATGTTTAGAATCAGCCTACAGATCCTTGGCTTCAAAACATTTTCCATATGTAGTTCACTTTTGACTCTACATGTGTATCAAATGACCTCAGATTTCAAAACAATTAACTTTGAAAATCATTTTTAAGTGAAATACCTTTGGGTTTATTTACTGTGCCTTAACCAAGACTTAGACCCAAAGTGTGTACTGGTATGCACTATAATCTCTTAAAACTTCAGGAAAGTTTCCTGATCAGGATCAAGAAATCAAGACGTTGAAACACAATTGAAATGTATGTGTTGATTGCTACTTTCAGTTTAAGCCAAGTGCAAACATTTTTGAAGCGTATGAATTTTTGGAAATATAATGGAAAACTGTTTTTTTTATATTCCTGAATTTTGTTATATCATTTTTTTGAGATACTGTCCTTTTGGCATTTCAATTTTTTTTTGAGAGACCTGTGCTTAATAAGCCAACTATACCTACATGTAGTTTCAAATCAATTTTCTGCTTTATTCTTGAGTATAATGTATTGGAAATTACCAGCCTGTTTTTGAATTTCCTGAGGGAATACAGTATTACTCCCTTGTCTCTCACTGAATTGCATTAAATACCACATCACATATTTTTGACATTCATCGTCATAACCACACAACCTTTTCCACCTAATATTTCATTGATGGCTTTTCCGTATGTAATGTTATATCCAAATATTGTGTATTTTAAAGCATTTTAAAATCATTCCATTTTTGGCTGGAAGTTTCCTGACAGAAATACATAGGGGAAAGAGCATGCAATTTAAATGTCACATTTATCCCTTGCAATAAATTCTACATTCAGGCAGTTGCAGTCTCAGGGAGTTTCCCCTGTCAGTTATCAGCTCTCAGTTAGCTCAAATTATAACTTTCAGGAAGACTTTCCGAGGCACAGGCAACTCATGCCTTTAAGAATGCAGGCAATGACAGGCAGGGCTTTTATTATGAGGATTCATGTTTGCTTAATGAATCAGAGAGCAACCTGTGGATTCCTTTTGCCTGACATTTTTCTCTTTTCCTTACAGATGTTTGCTCCCTGTTCTAGTGCAGCATGGGAATTTCTACGGGTTAGTATATATCAGAGTAGTGGTTTTTTTCATAGAAAATTGCACATACCTAGGGAGGAAAGAACAGTGCAGCTTAGGCAGCTCAGTGGCATCCAGTGTCCTGCTCCTCCCCGACTGCTCCCAAGCAGGAAGCTGTATTTCCACACCACATTGAGTTAGGCCTGGTTGTCTCAACTTCTTTCTCCAGTGAAATTTGAGTGTGGTACTGTGTGTATTTGCTGATATTTGAGGGCTCACTCTATTTTTTGTATTTATGATGGGACATAAAAGTTAATGTAAAATATGTATATCATGGAAAATATAATATCCAAATTTTCCCCTACATAAAACTGTCATTCATTTTTATTTGGAAGAGTGAAAGAGATATAAGGAGACAGATGGAGAGACCTATTTCATTTGCTACCTCATTCCTCAAACACCTGCCAGAATAAGGCTGGGCCAGACTGAAGCCAGGGTCCTAGAACTCCTTAGTACAATTTGCCTATAGCCGGTAGGGATTAAAGGAATTGATCAATTACGTACTACTTCCTGGGTGCTGCATCAGCAGCAAGCTGGATCAGAAGGAATGTGGTTGGTACTCAAATAAGGCACTCCGGTATGAGACACGGGCATCCTTGGAAGGGACTTTGCTGAAGGCCAAATGCCCACCACCAAAATAAACTACTAATTCCATTTCCCATAACTGTTTGGAAGTTCTCTCACAAACTCTTGGTAGTTTTTCTACAGTATTATTCATTTCTTTTTTTTTTTTTTAAGATTTATTCATTTTATTACAGCCAGATATACAGAGAGGAGGAGAGACAGAGAGGAAGATCTTCCGTCCAGTGATTCACTCCCCAAATGAGCCGCAATGGACCGATGTGCGCCAATCCGAAGCCGGGAACCTGGAACCTCTTCCGGGTCTCCCACACGGGTGCAGGGTCCCAAAGCTTTGGGCCGTCCTCGACTGCTTTCCCAGGCCACAAGCAGGGAGCTGGATGGGAAGCGGAGCCGCCGGGATCAGAACTGGCGCCTATATGGGATCCCGGGGCTTTCAAGGCAAGGACTTTAGCCGCTAGGCCACGCCGCCGGGCCCAGTATTATTCATTTCTATGTGGTGCCAAGTATATAAGTACTGGCAATTCTATTTTTGCACCTTTATGGAGTATAAAAAATGACAAGATGGATCCATAAAATGCATAAGGATCAAGTCATAATTTGTATAATCCATCACAAATAGTTATCATTTCACAGTGTTAGGAAACTTTGAAGTCTTTTAATTATTTTCAATAAATCATACATTGTTGTAGACCACAGCTACAGAGTAATTCCTCCTACCCACTGAGCTTGGGTGTCTGTTCTTGGCGCTCTCTGTCTCGCTTCCCCACAACTCAGTTTCCAGTGAGTGCTGTCCTACTATTTTTTTTTTTTTTGAGATTTATGTTATTTTTTTTAAAGGCAGATTTACTGACAGAGAACGAAAGACAGACAAGGATAGAGCTGGGGGCTTCTTCTAGGTATCTCATATGAGTGCAGGGGCCCGCACGCTCAGGCTGTGCTCTGCTACTTTCCCAGGCACAGGCAAGGAGCTGGGCTGGAAGTGGAGTGGCCAGGACTCGAACCAGTACCTCTATGTGTGCAGGCACCCCCAAAGGAGGATTAACCTACTATACCCCATGCTGGTCCCACACTGCTCTACTCTTCTTCAATCATATCAATTCTTTTAGCCTCCCAATGAATGAGAACATGTAGCATTCATGTTTTTCTTATCCTTTCCTTTAAACTGTTTTTGAAAAAAATATTAGGGATTTATTTGTTTCATGTATGAGTAAGGACAACAGCCAAGTTGAGTCAGGCTGAACACAGGAGAATGCGCCACACGGATGACTGTGTTCCTAGAGTTAGAAGCATCATGTTGTTTCTAGTTAGGTTGCCAAGAGGCTGGAACAGGAGAGGGGAGCTAAAATTCAAACTGCTTAACCTGCTCGGACAAAATACCCCTTCAAACTGCACATTTAAGTCAATGAATCCAAGTAAACTTGCAGGTACAAGCTAAGCCAGAAAGTAAAACTAGCCTGTGGTGAATGAAAGCTCCCCTTCACATCAGAATCATCTCAATAGAATTATTTGGCCTTAGATGTAACATAAAGGCTTCAAATTATTCTAAATCTTACTTCAGAAAACACCTTTTAAAATATTGTGAATTAGTATATAAACAGCCTCCCTGTCTCTACAACCATTCCAACATTTCATCTACAGCTTTTCTAACACTGTGTTAGTGTCTTCCGTACTAAGTGTGAAGATGTTAAAGCATCTAGAATTTCAGAGTATATATTTTCAACAGAAACACTAAAATAGTTTATCAGAATTTTAAACAAGAAAACATCTGTCCAACTCACACAGCCCTTCCACTTAACAAAATCAATGCCCAAGTCATTCAACCAATGATTGTTAGTGGAGATCTTGAATCCATGTCCATGGGATTCTAAGCTCTATAATCATTTTTGCTGAAATCAAATCCTTTTTCTAGCTAATGAAACCTAGCTCCCAAAGTTGTCAGGAGGATTATATGGGATTTCATGTGCAAAGCAACCAGACCAGAGCCTGGCACCAAGAAATACTCAATAAATGTTAATTTATCTCAAGAAATACTCATGATACTCCTTAAATTTTAATCAGATGCCTCCACATATTAAAATGATCAAACAGCAATCACTGTGGTCCTCGGTGACTAGTGTCTTTTCCGCAATATATCATCGTGCTCTTTCTAGACCTTTGGAACGAAATTGCAACTTAATCCTTCTTCCCTTTGTTTCAGCTTGCTAAAATATGAGCTTATGCCTGGATCGGCATTACAAAAGAACTAAAATTTCAGTGTTTTTGATTTACACGAGATTGCTTATTTTCTGTCAGGAACCATTCTTTGGGGCATCACATTGAGAAGTCACATGGAAATCCATTTCCAAGTTCCTTCTCCTCTGAGAAAATTCAGTTCATCGAGTTTTACACCACACACACACACACACACACACAAACACACATACATACACATTAGGAAAACTCAAACATTTTTGAAAATGAAATGCAAAGATAATTTTGGACCAAGAGAATTTTCAAATACACGCATAGACTTAAAAACTTTTTTATTGCATTCACTCTCCACCATTTTTTGAGACACTCTTCTATCAAATCTGAGTTTAGCTAATGAATTGATTTTAAATGCATAGATACTTACCTTTGTCGATCTGCATATTTGTTGTGTTACTTATTTTTATATTTAGAATAAGACAAAATTAAACCAATTTCTGAATATGGATAAAATAAAGATATTCTTCAGTCTCTCTTAAATATATTTTGTATCTTTCATTATCTTTCTCAGCAAGAAGCCAGTTTCATAGTTGAAATTAGAGATTGGTAAAGAAAACATACTTAACAACCAAGCAAAGAGAATGTAATAGATTTAAGATTCACTAGGAAACAGGGAAGAACTGACATATTGTTTTGTTCATAACATTTATGTTGATTTCCTTTGTTAGACAATTTGTTCTGCTCAAAACCACTGCATCTGCAAAACAGGTTCATTTGTTTTACTTTTTTAGTACTTGCTGAATGTTTATCACTGCGTTTCTACTTGCAGATTAGAAAATGTGTGTTTTTTTAAAGATGCAGCTAGAATATTGGAAATTGTAATGTCTTTAAACATTATCTGAATATGCCATTTCAGTTTATACAGATGGCATCTAGGGCTTTAAAAAGAGCCCAAGTAAAAACACTGTGTTTGCTTACACCTCGTAACTAAGTTATAGTCCTGATACAACTTGGGAAATGGAGTGGGCACAGAAATTTCTGTTTCTGAATGAACATAAAACTTATTTATGTTAGAATCCTTCACGTGCATTCAGGACTGTAGCCAGACTAAGTCTTGTCTCTTACACTTACTAGCTGTGTGAGAAAAGTTGAGTATATCTGGGAAAAGTTGAGGCATGACAGGAAATCATCCCAAAACATCACAAGAAAAGCAAACAAACCTTGCTATCTGGAGAATCTACAAGATCCCTCTGGTCCCACCTCTCCCACTGGATTGATATGAAGTTAAGTGGGAATATGTCTTGGAGGGTAAGATGCTTTGTAAGTGCAAGCCATTGCTGGCATGCAAATTGCCATATGGAGGTTTAAAGATTTCAGCACCCAACCTTGGGATGTCGGGAACTGTGGACCAAAAAAGATAAATTTCTACCGCAGCAGTGTGGATTCTGGTGATAAATTGCCTGGAATTTGAGTTGCTGGCTGTAAACTGACCATACATGTTACTCAATCGCTCTGTGTCAAGAATTTTTCACTTGTAAAATAGGATAATAACACTTTTAAACTCAGAAACAGATTTTTAAAATAAGCAGTTCATACATGAACAATGATTAGGACAGCCAGACAATGTGACATGTGCTGAATATAATGTCAAATCAATGTAAGTGAATATAATGTTTATTGTTATTGTTCCATTATTATAATTTTTTAAGACTGCTAAGAACCTCAGGCCACATTCCCTGTTTCTATAAACATACTTTTTTGTTTTTTGCACTTGGTTGATGCTGAAGGCTTGATATTTGTACCTTTATCCATAGACCATCCTGTGTGATTGAAGTATTTACCAACATAACATAGGATTATTGCCTTGCCCATGGTCCAAACTTCAGATCTTGGGTCATGGTTACTAACAGCATCTATCTTTGAACTTTATGCATTTTAGACATTTGGTATAGTCAGGCTACATAGGCCTTTTAATTCTAAACTCCAAGGGCTTGTTGTCTCCTGCATCCTAAATAGCTTTAGTAGGGTGTTATCCGTGGTGAGAAGACACTGTTCCCAATGTGTTCTTGCTTTCAACTTATCTCAGCAAATCTGCTTGGCCCATCCTGCCCAAATCGGTCTCATAGAATTTGAACACAACTTTCACATTCACATGAGATGTAGCTAATCTCAAGTCTATGCAATTAATCTTAGATAGTGATTTATCACTGAACAGAACTTCAGTTCGTGTTGTCAGTCTAATATTGTATTCTGATAGATCCCTTTGACTATTAACTGTGGACAAACTATTTGATAAATAGACAAAGAATTGATTAACGAGGTTTGATGGTTAACAGTTCAATTTTGCCATATTAGCTTGACACTTATTGAAGGTTGATCTGCTATTAGGCTGATAATTTGAATGCTACATGCTAACTGATTTGCATCCATTATCCCCTTTCATTTACTCATTTGAGCTGTACTTGTAACCATTGGGCAACCTGTGACGCAAGCCCAAAAGGTACTTTAGAAGTAAATCTCTGCCCGAACTTGCTTTATTGCTACAGATTATTAAGCAGTGCCACATCTCTCTCTCTCTCACACACACACACACACACAACGACTTGGGATTCAAATTAAAGCAAGTTCAAATAAACTGCAGAAGCTTTTCTCAGCCGACTGACTTCTACATTAAACATCCAGATTAATGCACACTGCCACTCAAGCAGAGAAACCACCATTATATAGATTCTAAGTTATACTGGCTCACTGTTTAAAGAAATACGAGGAGGTTTACACAAAACATTAAGTTAATTGCATATATAATTGCACATCCTACTTGTTTTATGTGCCAAAGCAGACATTTCTTTAGTGTCTTTTTTATGAATATCATCAGATAATAATCAAATTGTACTTAACAGACAAAACTCTTGTTAGATGAGCTCTCCATACTTGTTCATTTATTCATTCATGAGATCATTTGTTCATAATTCTTTCATTCAAGCTGCACGCTACTAGTCCTCACTTCGTTCTAATTACTGTTTTAACATCATTCTTTCTTTCTTCCTTCTTAGCAATACTTCATATTTCCCAGTGAAGCAATTTGGAACGTTTTAATTTTTACATGTGAGTTTGGATTAGCTGCAAGCAATCAAAATTACCATAATTCTGCCCAAAGTGATGGATTCGGATTGAACTTGAAGCCTGCAATTTACAGTGATGATGTAAAGCAAAGGAAGCCTCTGTAATAAATGCCACAGAATATACTTCCCCAAGCAGAAAACCCTGGAGAAAATCTGAGAGAGGCAGCAAATTGTCTGCTTGGTAGATCTGGTCTATTTGGTAGATCATACTTGATAATACATTCAGGATCCTAAGGCTAGCATATGGATTAATATTTGATAAATAAATGTAAATATGCTTAATTCTTTCTCTCTCTCTCTCTCTCTGAACACAGAAACTTGTAGTTAACTTTTCCTAGCCTAAAACCTAAAAAGAATTTAGCTCAGTGAAAAAAGTTGTTATACTTTTCTTCTACTTCAGAAATTATCACCCGGAAACAAGTATGCTTAATAGTTTATAAAACACAGTCAACTCAGCTAATCCGTTTCAAATTTCCTTTTTTAAGATTTATTTTTATTATTTTAAGGAAGTTTATAACATCAGATTCTCAGGATCACAGCATATGCGTGATACTTACTGTAACACAGTTCTCATCAATTCTCATGTTAATGTGATGATGTAACACAAAGAGAGCAGATTCCATGTGGTTCCGATACATTCCTGAGAATGTAATGTTGCTTTCTTCCCTTCTATCTTTCTCTTTGTTCAACTTGAATTTTTACTATTGGATGCCCGGGTAGTTTCATTTCTGCCACGAAAGGTGTGTAGAGGCTTAGTACACAAAAATGTCATCTCACTGTCTTATCTTTTGGCGTGGTGTATCTTGCCATCTGTTTTTATAAGCATTTTGACACATATTAGAATCTGGGTACCCCCTAGCTATGGGTACCTCACAGAGTAATAAGGTGAACTTTGCCCAAGAATTTCTTGGTTGTGGGTGGAGTATTCCCTACCAAGGTCGTTCTTCCTGCTCCAGGTGCTAATTTGTGTTGCTTTTGATCCACTCACATTACTGATGGTGGAATCCTTGGGACGTGTTATATTGAAATATTACTAATGTATGAACTGTAACATTAAATTTCGAATCTAATCAATCAAATGGCATATATATGCAGTAGATGCTTGGCTAGTAAAAAGATTAATTGCCATGTGCAATGAAAACTAACTCTCTGTAAGGTGAAATATTGTATGTCTCCCACAGAAAGATGGAAGCCTGAACACTGTGTTAAGCTAATGACTAGTTCTGCCATTTACCCATATGGATTGCCTTTAAGACAAACTGAAATGAAGATTAAAGGCATGTAAAATCAACTGTCTATTAAAGCAGTTAGGGCTTTTCTCCAGATTCTACAGGAAAATTATGCAATCTGTTGCGAAAGCAGACACTTGTCTCACAGATGGTGCCTAGAATCTATCTGAGCAAATGCGCCTTCCTTGCTCTGTGTAACAAACCAAGCATAGTTTTGATTTTCTGTGCTTGATTATGTATCTGAAGACATTTACAGGGGAAGGACCTTTTAGAGTTGTTGTGGATTTGCATTGTAAAACTCCACAGTGTTGTGGGTAATATACACTGCTGAGAGCAACCCTAAAGTTATAAAGTAAAAGATAATACTGTTTTCTGAGAGGTGCTATGTTCCTGATTTCTTGGCTGGCATTTGCTTTCTGCTTTTTTTTTTTTTAAGTGTTCTGCATGCAATTGATCATAAAGTAAATCGATGATTTTCTCAGACTTTGGCTGATCTCTTAACATTAATGTAGGGACTGGTGTTGTGGGGCAACAGGTTAAGCTGCTGCCTTCAATGCTGGCAGCCCATTTGGGAGCCAGTTCACGGCCGGGCTGGTCTGATTTGATCTGGTTTCCTACTACTGGCTTGGGCATGCAGCAAAAGTTGGTGCAAAGAACTTGAGCCCCTACCACTCACGTGAGAGAGGTGGAAGAAGCCTCGCTCAGCCCTGGCCATTGCTGCTACTTGGGGAAAATCAATCAGTGAAAGGAAGAGATTTCTCCTTTATTACTCTTTCACCTAAATAAATATGTATTTGAACAAACAAAAGGCAAGATCCATGACTGCTCTTGAGGTTATTGGTATCAAGACACCTGCCTTTCACTACTAACTGGAGGTATTTTGTGAAGAAAAATCTTGCCATTTGAATCCATGAATGAAGGTATATTTTTTTCATTCTACAGATGCGGCAAATAGCCCAACAGTGACTGCTGGTGAATGGTACTAGACACAGATATTTAGCTACATTTCCCTTTCACCTTTCCTACAATGTTTTCCCCAAGTCTACTTGCCTTTTTAATTCCCAATGCACATTTCTGTTTCTCTTTGTCTTGACTAACTCCATATATTTTCAAACTCACATCAGATTCTAGGAAGATGTTTCTTATTGGTTAGAACTGAGTTAGGTCTACACTGTTTTGCTTTCAAGGTATTGAGAATTTACCTGTCTCACAGAATTAAGGCAGCATGGCCCTCATAAAGCTAGATTTTCCAAAATTCAAATGCACTGTATTTAAACTTCTCGTAACTTATTTTTCAGGCTTTCTTCATGCAAAAATTGTGGCCTATGACAAGCATTCTTCAATTTGCTTGCTCGCTTGCTTGCTTGATCATAGATCCACAGTGAATACATAAATGATTGAGTTAGCTAGTGAGAGCAACTGAATTATACACGTGCACACACACACGAATAGTTAGAAATGTTCATGGAATAATGGAATTAAATTGTATATTTATTTTGATGCAAAATTATTGAAATCCATTCAAAGATTTTTTTTTCATATTACGCATTTTCATGAGTATCGGAAGATCCCGTCTGATTTCTGTCCTAACATGTGAAGAGTTAGAAGTTATCATTCTCACTTTCCCAAACAAGAGAAAAAACGGAATCAACTGAGAATCAATGCATTTTCTCAGCTGCATCTGAGAATTGAGGTCACACAACAAATGACTGGAGAGGGCTAATTCCGAGAATGTACATTAACAGCCTGAATGCCTGAAGCAGCCGCCATCCGAGCTAGTTGCTGAAAGAACACTGGAATGCATTGCTGATGGCAGCAAATGCACTGGTCTGAAGGGTTAACGCTCTGAGGAGGTCGAGCTAAGGGAGGTCCCCACACTTCCCAGGAATTCTCTCCTGGGGAAAGGTGCAAGTAAAAATTTAAAACATACCCAGGACTTTCCTCTAAAAATTCCAGCAGGATAAGACTTTTCTTTTTCCTGCTAATGTGCTTGGGAAGGCAGAAGGAGATGACTCAAGTGTTTGGGCCCCTGTCACCCACCTGGGAGATCTGGATGGAATTCTTGGCCTCAGCCTGGCCCAATCCTAGCCATTGTGATCCATTTGGGAGTGAAGTAATAGATGGAAAATCTGTCTTTCTCTGTGCCTCTCTCTCTCTCTGTGTGTGTGTGTGGGTGTAACTCTGCCTTTCAAATAAATACACAAATACATTTTTAGCAAAAACAATAAAAAAGGCAGAAATAGGGGAGCATTTTCAAAAATAAGCAGAGCAAATGGAACCTTAAGAGAATATACACAAACATGAGCTATGAATTCAACTATGCTGATGATCACCTTAAGTATGGATAATCAAATATGTCAATTGAAAGACAGTGTATAGAAAACAAGACCAGGTGTATATATTGTTTACAGAATGCTTACTTTACATATATGGACATTAATAGATTAAAAATAAATGGATGAACTCTTATTTATTGTTAGCTGGAATGTAAAACGGCACAGCTGCTCTGTATGTCAGGTTCTTACAAAGCTGAGCACAGTTTTTTCACCTGGTCTGATTCAGCAATTGCACTCCTTGGTATTTACTCAAATGAGTTGAAATCTTATATCCAAACAAACCCTGCATATAAATGTTTAAAGCCGCCTTCTTTATAATTGCCAGACCTGGAAGCAACCAAGACGCCCTTCAGAAGGTGAATGAATAAATAAACGGTGGCACATTGATACAATGGAATATTATTTCAGTCCTCATACAAGCTACCAAGAAACGAAAAGGTTCGATGGAAACTTGAATTCATAATGCTTAGTGAAAAATGCCTGCCTTAGGAAAAAAAATATATATGGTGTTATTCAAACCACAAGGTATGATAGTCTTGAAAAAGTAAAAACAAGAAAAACAGTAAAACAAAATCAGTTGTTCGCAGGGAGAACAGGATGGATAAAGGGGGGATCCTATGGGATTTTTAAGGCAAAACTGCTCATATGCAATATATGTCATCATGCGTTTGTACACATTCGTAAAAATTTAAAACACAAAAATAGGCGTTAATAAGCTGTGGGATACTATAATAATAAAGCAACCATATTATTTCAGTAATTGGAATGAGTTCTCTATACCAATGCAAGATGTTATATGTGTGTTAGAGTGAAGTGTCAGGTTGTGGTGATTAGGCAGACATTTTATATTACTTGGTGACTTATTGTACAAATCTACACCAGGTTGAAAAATAAACTCTATTAATTATTAAAATAATGCAACCAAAATGTTGAAGCTCCAGTTGAACAGCATTTTCAAATCATGAAAGGTTTTTAGTTTCAGTTTTGCACTTATAGCTCTTAATCCTCAAACAAGTGAATTAAAAATGCCAAATCAGCAGTTAGAGAACTTAGTGTTTTTATCTCACATGCAGAGAGTGATAGATTTTCATTAAGAAATAGATCAATTTTAAGGCATCATATAAATCAATTTCTTTTTTAAACATATTAAAGATTTATTTATTTATTTTGAAAGTCAGAGTTATAGAGGGAGAGATAAAAAACAATGATCTCCCATCTGCTCGTTTACTGTGCATAGCACATCAAAGGCCTGTGCTGTCCCCGGCTGAAGACAAGAGCCAGGAACTTCATCCATATCTCCCTGGTGTGTGACAGGGGCCCAAACACTTGGACCATCTTGTGCTATTTTCCCAGGCCATTAACAAGGATGCTGTATTGGAAGAGGAGCAGCCAGGATACCAAACCAAACCTACCTGGCATGCTGGCTTGCAGGCAACTGTTTTACCTGCTTTACCACAATGGCCCCATAATCTGTTTCTTTGATGTATAAGAACGAAATTGACATCTCATGATTTGATTGTGATTTGTAAATCTTGTCTGTACCTCTTTGGAATTATGGTCTTTCTGCCATGTCCAACATTATGACTAATAGTGCATTGGGCCTGAGATTATAAAGTAAATGGAAATTATATTAGTGTAAAAATTGACGGAAAAAGAGGAACAAAAGCGTTAGGTTGATGTAGGCAGGTGTCTGATTATCTTCTTAGAATTGTAGCTAAGAAATACATGAAATCTATTCTCTGTATAATCATTTTGGTTATTTAATGTGATTTAATTATCAGTCAGTTTTTGATTGTTATCTCATTTATTAGTAAGTTATTTTATTATTTCAACAAAAATTAGAATAATAAAGACATGAAAGGAAAAGTCTCTTAAATAGGAACTTTGACATCGTGAACAAAATTATTTATGTTACTTTTAAAAAAGATTATGCTTTTATTTGAAAGGCAGAATGACAGACAGATATTCTGTTTGCTGGTTCATTATCCCACCTGCTGTGCCCAGTTGCTGGTCTCCCCAATGTGATTTTTACTGACCTAACAGACACTTATCTTTTAGGATACATTTCTTTGTAATGGCTTGGGTAATACAATGATATAAATTATGCTATCTGGACAAGGGTTCACAATAAACATGAAATAACGTATGAAAGGACAGCTAAAATTCATAGAAAATGGAATTAAAAGACAATATAACTTGAAATCCATGCAGCTTTGTGTTAACAGAACACAGTTTTCATTAACATTTTAAAGAACTCTCCTATATTACAAATTGTATCTATAACTCATTGGCACATGTCCCATATTGTATGTATTTTAATTATTTCACAACGTTGATATTGTAGCTAATTAAAGTGAGGTCTTTCAAAGAAAAATAATATTGAGCATACTACAGAATTAAAAAAATAGTTTCTGCACCTTTTAAAAAGTAAACAAATGAAAGTATAAATCATTTGGTTTGTAGAGGATAACTTGCCAAAAAATATGTGTTGCAGGCCCCTTGGTTGCTTCTGTAACTATTTATGCCATGTGAGAAACATTTAGAAGACTCATTTGAGAATTGGTATTAACTCTGACATTAAAGCATAAAATATATGACATCTAAAAGGAAGTATATCTTGGGCAGACACGCAAGGGAAGGGATGCCACCGTGAATGTCCACCAGAGTTAGAGAGGACTTAAAGGTCAAAGGTCTTAAAATGTCCTCTGAAGAATGAAGTTTCATGAATGAGCAACCAAGGAGCCATCAGGCAGCTCTGAATATAACACACACACGAGAGCCAGTTCACCTTGGATCACTGACCCAAGAATACATCAAGCTGCGGCTTCTTTAACACAGAGAGCCATCTGTTCTGGTGACTGAATTGCCTGTGAAAAGTGAGTGCTGTTTCATTAGAACAGGTAATGGCTGAGAAACAATGATTTCGCTAGGATGAATACAAGAAGAGAGAGGAAGAACACAAGTCATTTTCCCAAGACATCTGAAGCACAGTTAAACGGATTTAGCTACTGACTAAACCCTCGTCTCTGTGCAAAAGTGGCTCCTCTTTTACTTGGATTGATTTGACAATTATTTTATGCACTTCCCTAGAAAAATACCTTGATGATTTGGGCTTTAGAATGGCATTAGTCTCTGGGGTACATACTTAACCAGGTACTCTTCAGAAGCATTATTCCTTTTAGTTTAAATTTCAGCGGCCACGGTACTTAGAACATGCCAAACTTTTGTAAATCTGTCTAAACAGCATACTTTATAATCGAGAAACTTAACAATTAATGTGGGAAAAGGAGTTAGAGAACCAAATTCTGTGACAAGTTATTAAGGTATTTGTGTTTCATAGTTATTTAGTATTATATTGAAATTTTTGCTCTAGTAAAGATGATATCTGACATTTTATTCATGTGAATGCATAGGACTTATTATCCATAATTTAAATTCTATTTAACATATCTGTGCAATTTGAGCTCATAGGATTTCAGGTTACATGATTTTTTAACATATATTAACAGGATTTATTTCAGAATAGAGTTACCGCATATCCTCTTTTGCTCAATAATTCACAGTATTTTTGTGAAAAGATCATGAATACATAGCGCTTTTCTTTTTTTGTTTTCTTTCTTACAGAGAGAAGAAGAGACAAAATGAAATGGAGAGATACATTACCTACTGGTTAAATCCTCAGATGGCTCCAGTGGCCACAGCTGGACCAGACCAAAGCCAAGCGCCAGGAGCTTCATCCGGATCTCCCATGTCAGTGGCAGAGACCAAAGTAGTGGGTCATCTTTTGCTGCTCTTTCCAGGCCATGAGCAGGCAGCTGGCTTGCAAGTGGAGCACTTGGAATAGCAACCAGCACTAACACAAATCCTTACCCTTTTTAAATTTTTAAATTTTTTTTTATTTTTAGGTGTATGATGCTTTTTTAAAGGAAACATAACTGGTACGTAACAGCTTTATGTACACACAGTTCTGAAGCTCTTGCTATAGATACAGTCATTTCAATTTGTCAGAGAATTAGTCAGATCTAGCACTGAGTCCTCGAGTCTAGGCTTCTGAGTTCATGGGTTCATTTTAGGCCTTTACTGTGGTACATGATCAATTATTCATGTTCGCTTGGGAGAACATGACGCTTCCCTCAAGGACAGTCCTCCTGTACCAAGAGAATTCAGTCATGCAACTCATAAATCTTGTCCTATCCACTTGGTGTCTTTGTGTGTGTGGTGTACCACTCTTGACATCTAGAGCAAACTTTGGAGGTGGTCCTCTTGCTTTTGTGCCATGACCATAATGGTTGTGCTTAGAACAACCCAATGGCTTTGCACCCACTGTGAAACACAGAGTTTCTTCCTGGTTCCCTAGTAAACCTGACCGCCAGCAACATTACTGTCATCAAGTTTCTACACAGATTCTAGCTCGCTTTGTGCACACGGGAGAAAAACACTTCACTCTTTAGGGGTGGGAAAGTAGAGATGACGTGAGCAGAAGTTGCGGAACTAGCCAGGCAAACAAAGGAAGGGCAAATGGAATGATTTTTATTAAGGAGGCATTAAAGGAGTAACTGGGTTTATGTCTGTGCATAGTGCTACAGGTAAGGCAGAAAGGAGAGAACACCCAAAGATAAAACAATCAGTGACTGTATCAGTCTTTAAGCTTGCGTGATAGCTCTTAGGACAGGAAGAACAGGTTTTGTGTGTGAAAATGCTCACTACCTTTGAGATATGCTGAATTTGAACTCCTAGTGAATTATCTACATAGAAACAATTAGAAGAGAGCTAGCAGAGGACTAGAAATGTGTGTTCAAGAAGCCATCTGCAAAATGGTAGTAGAAATTATATATAGCTGTATAAACTCCTTAACACAAGGTGCAAAAAAAAGAAGTGGATGGTAAGAAAATTTTATTCACTTTGGAAGCACTCTGAAATAATTACGCTTTTTAATATTTCAAAAGAAAAATAGTTATCCCTTCAGAACCACGGAGTTTTTTGAAAACAACATTTATTTATCAATTTGAAAGTCAGAGTTACAGAGAGAAAGACTAAAAGAAAGAGAGAGAAGAGAGGGAGAGACAGAAATATCTTTCATCCAGTCATTCACTCACTCCCCACATGGCCAAATGGTCAAGGTCATAGCAGGCTGGAATCAGCAGCTTCTTCCAGGTCTCTCATATGGATGGCTGGGACCTAAGTACTGGACTTGTCTATGGCTTTTCTCAAGCCATTAACCAGGAGCTGGATTGGAAGTGGAGAAACTGTGGCAAGAACCAGCAACCATTTAGGATGCTCATTTCATGAGCATTGGCTTGACCTTGTCACCCAGCTGCCAGCCCCAGAACTATATATCGTCAACTGCATATCAACGCCAGCTTGTATTCTATAAGAAAAAAAATGTAAACATACTAAAAAGAACTTAAAGGGCCAATAAAAATGAAGTAAATTAGAATTTTATTTTATTAAATCAATTCACTTGGATCTAACAAATTTGAAAATTGTAGGCAGGGTATGTGAAGTACCAGATTATTCATTCATTCTGATGAAAGAGGTATAGAGAAGAATTCAATGACAAAATGAGTACTGGTAACTTATCTAGATGTTGTTAAAATAGTAGTCCATGATGGAAATAATAGGGAATTAAGTTCTGGGGATTTTCAATATCACTCAACATGTTTTTGTGTATCAGATATATCACAAATGTTTAAGAATGCATATGTACTTCTCAGTGTTCTTGGATTTAGAAAAGTATTGTCTTAACGATAGTTGTTCTAAAAGACAAAATTAAATCACAGAGATGATTGTCTGAAAGTGAAACAAAAAGATGAGTTTGATGCACTTTTTGCTTAGCCCGGAACACGAAAGAAAAATGAGTTGATTTGATGCCCCTTTTGACTTACATAAATGTCTTTGAAAATGAGAAAGTTTATCCTCCCAAGGAAGCAGAGCCAGGTTCTGGGAGAAGCTTGTCATGGAACCTGATCATGTGGGGATTACTTTATGACTTAAGATTGCCAGATGTTGAAGTCAATAATGAGTGGTGGAAAATAAGAAAGGAGCAGTATTAATAATAGTTCAGTTTTCTTCCTTGAGAATGTTTTATCATATCCTTTCAGACATATAAATTGAACATATGGCATGATTCTATAGACATACAATTTAAGACTACTATTGTCTCTTCATGAGTGGCAAGCATATATAATTTACTTCATTGTAAGAAAGATATGTAGTGCAGACTGGACCCCTTTTTCATTTCCTTGACTAGTAATAGAACTGTTATGCTTGTTTCTTTGTGCTTTGGAGAATAATAAAGGCCGAAGGGCGTGGTTCAAGAGTGATGCACCACGGTTTGCCTTTTTGCTGAAGTCTTACAGTAGTGAGGAAACATTCATTACACACAAACAGCTATAGATTCCACTTTATTATAATGACAGCAATTGCCTTGCACCTTCAATCTTAATGCCCTTTGAGACTTGGGGGTTCATTTGCTTCCATAAACAGGGCCCAATCTATTGTCAAACCGGAACTGTAGAAACAAAAGCATCTCCACCAGAAATGCACACATATCTCTGAACTTGTACACTAGTTATGTAAGCAGCATAAAATTCTGAAATTTACAAAAGTAAAACGAAAGGGAATGGTTATTCTGAAAGTCTCTTTTTGTCTTCTTTCAAGCCTGCTTTTAAGCCTTTTCTGCCTGCTTCCCTCTTCCACCCCCCGTAACTCTGTGTGCCAAATCAGGGGATTATAGAACCTTCGCTCTTTTGTGTGTATTTCATCGGAGACGTGGCAGTGAAGGCTGCCGATTTCATGGAGAAAATGAAGAGCCCCGTTATGCAAGAGTATAAAAGCAGCTCAGAAGTGTGAGATGCTTATGCTTAAGGCATGAGCTAAATTTATTAAATATTGTATAATGAATTTTCTAAGACAATATATTGAATATTATGTTTCTATAGCAAGACACAATAATTGCTTGGAAGTTGAAGTACAGTTATTAAAGAGACTTAGCTGTTATTACCCAGGAAAATAAGCAATTATAGAGACCATTTACTGAAGGCCATGTGCATGAATAATATGAAAGGAAACTTCTAAGAGCATTAAACTGTTTAAGAATAATTTTGTATTTGTGTCTTAAATACGTAAGTTGAATTGCTTAAGTGCGCTGTACCATCACACATTTTATTAAACTTATAGGAAATGTAATTGTTTCTTTCAAAATTTTCAATTTTTCAAACGCTTTTCATGACTTAAGAGTAAATTATTTCATAGTGATAACATTACAGTTTTTCAAGAGAAAATACTAACAATAAGAATTTCTCTCCAATTTAAGCTTTCTGCGAATGTTTTGCAAGATGCAAAGCTGAAATCATCAGGCTGTATGAACGTTTGGCAATGATCAAGTTACCCTGCTTGATATGATCATCGTAAGTGCATATCATTTCTGTAAATGATAATTATTAGTTTTTATAGTCTTGGGGGCAACAGTCTAATAGCACTCATATACCTCCCTTATTGGAATTGATCTAAAATGAGTTTACTCTTTGTAAGAAGTGTATCTGACTTTTGTTGCTGTATAGATGAAGGTGACAAATAATTGTACAAAAATTGAATAATGAATGGAGGCTTAAAAATCAAAGCAGAGGGACAAGCTGCCAGCTTTACCTGTGTCCCATATGAGTGCTGATTGTGTCCTAGCTGCTCCACTTCTGATTTATCTCCCTGGTAACGGCCTGAGAAAAACAGTGACGGATGGAAGCAAATGAAAGGACTCCTTTAGCCATGTGTGAGATTGGGTGAAGCTTCTGGATCCGGGTTTCAGAATGGCCCAGCTCTAGCTGTTGTGGCCGTCTAGAGAGTGAATCAGTACACAAAAAACTCTCTCCCTCTCTCTCTCTCTTCTTCTCACCATCTCTCCCTCTCTGTGACTCTATTTTCAAAGAAATGCACAAGTGAATCTTTTATAAATCTCAAAGTAGAATTTTACTGCGTTTTTGTACTTGGTATACCTAATGCATCCTTCACGCTACTTAAAGAATATTTAAAAAGGGACTAATGATTATTTTTAAAAGATTATGAGACTAAATAAGAATATATTAATATCAGTTAATCATAAATATTAAGCAGCAACTAATCATAAATATTACGTATATTTCCCATTAAATAGTAGATTTTAAGCTGTATCATGAAATCTTCATTTCCAAATGCCGTTCACAACTTTTGCAAATGCTAGAGTTTTTCTGGCTTGCCATCAATTGAAACTGTAATTTGGACTGGGGAATTAGTTGTTAGAAATTTTCTCTATCTTACAATGCAACAAAAAGAATCATGTAACAGACAACTTGTGCACTAGTGTATTTGATACTCAAAGATTTTTATGACAATATTATCATTAAGATATGCCCTTAATATTCATGATGGCTATTGATTTACATTCAGTTCTTCCCAAGCAAACACTATGTCCTTATTTATCAACATGAGTACTATGAAACATCATATATCATGTTTTCCGAAGATCTTGACTTTGGAGAAAATCTGTCTTCACCACTATAATCTTCCCTGCGTTGTTTTCTAAAATTTTGTAACCATGCAACCTAACTACAAGTTAAAAAAAATAAAAATGAGACATAGATCACATAGTTTTAGTGGTTGCTGATGCCTTCATTCTATGTTGGATTGTTGGGTGCTTTCCCTACTGCTCCTCATCCAATCCAACTCCCTGCCAATGCACCTGGGAAGGCAGCAGAAGGTGACCCAAGAACTCAGACACTGCCACCCATATGCGAAACCTGGATAGTGCTCCTGGCTCTCAGTTCAAACCTGGCTGTTAGAACTGTTTGGAGAGTTAACCCCAATTTTCTTTTCTTTAGCCAAATGTTATTTTGCAAATATGATACATTTAGATAGAATCATTTTTTAGCAGAATAATGATAACATTCAAACATTCTTAAGAAGGATGATAGATAGTCCTGTAAAACTGATGGATTGGAAGACTAATCCCAGGTGATGACTAGGGTCTCTGCTCTTACTGGTCTTGTCTTGGCTCTACTGTTGGTGTTCATCCATTTCTCTCTCACAGCAATAAATTCTCTTGGCTGACTGAACTCTTAAGCCACAGCATCATTTTATCAATCCAGAAGATGACATTCATCAGCAGGATTCTGCAATATTTTGCAAACACCCAGAGTTAAGTCTCGAGTCCACCCCTTGGCTAAGTAATGAGGACAGAGGTTCTGCAATTAGTTCAGGATAAGGAAATGTGCTAGAATTTGTGACAAGACTGACATGCTCTGTTCATGAAAGAGATATGGGCTTACTGGTTAACCAAGGACAGGCTGGCATGATTTAATGTCTCTGTTAGTTTCTTACTGATTTCTAATAGTATGTGTAAGAAGCTTTGCTTCACTTAATTTGGAGTAAAATTAAATAAATTTTCCATGATTATAAATATCTGTTATGTGGACATGATGATAGAATCAAAGGTCAGTCTTAGTTGAATATCAGGGCACTTCCAAAAGTTCATGGAAAAATGGAATTTAAAGATGAAGTTTATTATGACTCAGAATTTGTGATTTATACCTATAAGGGGTCTTCATGGAAAATGCAAATTGTGAAAAAATACATGTGGGGGAGGGTCAGGGGCTGCTCAAATGATTTGATTGTTGTAATTTTTGGATTCTAAGACCAAACTATAACATAAATATAGCAAGTAAAAACAGGTCTTGCCCAAGAGAGTGGTAAACACAATGTGGCTGAGTGAGGGTGGCAGGAAGACTGACGGAGAAGTTCCATGTTTCCCGATGTTCCTTATTTGCTAGCAGGTTACAGAAGCGGCTCTTTCTGCTTTGAATTGACTTTGCCAACCAGATTGCTAAAGCGAAAGGAGAAGAAAAATAGGAGGTCTGAGCACCCCAGGGGATTTTTCAATGAGAGGATTGTGACGGATGTTTGCTGGCACAGATCAGTACATGGGATGAATCTGGTTTTATGTTACTATTTACATATTAATTGCAATTCAACTCTGGCATAATTAGGAAGGCTCAATACAAGGTTGTATGAAAACAGCAATTGCATAAACAATAAGTATTGGGCTTTGGAGAATTGTTCCAAAGTTTACTTAGAACACTGTCACAGTTCTTGTCTTTTGATTTGATTCATGCATAGTTTCCACCTTAATGATTGGTCTATTATTTCTCATAAATTGAAATGAAGCTGGTTTTGGCAGTAATACTCTCTCATTCCTTCATAATTTCTCATTGAAAAAAAATTTGCTTGACGGCTTTAGACATCACAGTGATTTTTTTAAACAAGGGGGCAGATTAAACAGAATCTCTATCACGGGAGATTGAAAGGATTTTTTTTGTTTTGCATGGAAATTGGAATAGCATAATGCCGAATTGGTGCATCTCATTCTTTAAGAGTTTAGAATGATAATATGAAAATATCTAGGATTTCAAACATTAAAGTAGCTCCACAATGGAGTTAGAACTAAACCATTAGTTACGGTATGTAAATTCTGAACAAATGTAAGTTATCCACTGACTATTGTAAAATAGCTTCATTTTGTTATTGTAAGGCTTCATTGTACCTAAGGAAAAGGGAGTTTGTTTTTGATCATAGACATTTTTGGTAATATTTGAAATATTAAACAATGTAACCCACTAGGCATTACTAGGCGTATAGGGTTAATACAACCTGGGTGTAATATAATTTGAATTCGGAGAGAAAGATGATGCTGGGCTGTTATTTTCTAGTTGATTGTGAATAATGAATGAGTAGGACAGTGAAGCTGTTGACTGAGAAAAGGAGAGTGCAAAAATACTCTCAGCTTTTCATTTCCATTTATTTTCTTTCTTTCTCTTTTATGTTTTTCATCTAATTTTTAGATACAGATATGTTTTTTAATCATTCATCGTTCTCCTCTGTTACATCTGATTAACTCAATGTATCTCTAAGTGCAACGCACTGTAAGGTCCTGCAGCGTAGCAGATAGTGTTGGGTTTAATCGGAGGGTGTAGGCAGAGCTTGTCAATGAAAAGTACGAACTAGGCAGGAGTATTCGAAGTGGTCGCACAATGTGTCTGCCCCACTTTGTAAAAAACACTGTTTTATTTACCCAGTGGAAACACCTCTAAAATGGAAAGATTTAAAATTATTCTACCATCAACCTTAGAAGAAGTCTAATGAATATTTTCATATCTGCATAAAAGAATTTTTCAGGACATTTGTTAAATGTATAAAATAAAATATGTAGAATTGCAAAGATAATCAGTCCCATCAAAACATACTGATCTAGGGGTCAGTGTTGAGACATTGCACACAAAGCCACAGCCTGCAGTGCTGGCATTCCTCAGGAGTGCTGGTTCCTGTCCGGGCTCCCCTTCCCATCCGACTCCCTATTAACAGCCTTGGGAAAGCGGTGGAAGGTGGTCCAAGGGTGTGAAAGATACGTTGTGTGTGCAGGAGGTAGGGAGGGGTATGATGCTTGCCACCTCCCGTCTCTCTCCTGGTTCTTTGTAACACTTAATGCATAAATAAATAAATCTTTAAAACATAGGGGCTGATGTGCAGGTAAAGTGCATGCCTGTGTTGCCAGCATCCCATATGAGCACTGGTTCAAATGCTGACTGCTTCACTTCCAGTCCAGCTCCCTGGTAATGTCTTAGGGAAAACGGCAGAGAGTGGCCTGTGTTGGGTTCTGTCACTCATGTGGGAAGACCTAATGACGCTCCTGACTTAGTGCTGAATGTTGCAGCCATCTGAGGATGGATGAAGTATTCATTTTCTCGGTCTCGTCTTCTCTCTTTGCAACTCAGACTTTATAACAAAGAAATAACCCCCCCCCCTTTAAAAAAAGGGGGGGGGATAGTAGACCAGTGTAGTAGCCTAGTGGCAAAAGTACTTGCCTTTCGTGTGCCAGGATCCCATATGGGCGCTATTTCATTTCCTGGCTGCTCCTCTTCCCATCCAGCTCCCTGCTTGTGGCCTGGGAAATCAGTATAGGATGGCACAGAGCCTTGGGATACTGTACTCACATGGGTGACCTGAAAAGAGGCTCCTGGCTTCAGACTGGCTCAGCACCGGCCATTGTGGCTACTTGAGGAGTGAACCACTGGACAGAAGATCTTTCTCTCTGTCTCTCCTTCTCTCTATATATCTGACTTTCCAATAGAAAAATAAAACAAAGTGGGATAGGAGCTAACATTTTGGCATAGAGTATTACATTTCTACCTGTAATACTGCATTTCGTATGAATGTGAATTTGAAACTAAGTTGCCACTGGCAAAGCAGCAGAAAATGGCCCACGTACTGGGTTGCTGTACTTATTTTAGGGCCCACAAGAAGCTCATGGCTTTGTCCTGGCCCATCTCCAGCTCAGTGAGCATCTGGGCAGTACACGACTGAATGCAATATTTCTCTTCCTCTCCTCTGTAACCTCTGCCTTTTACATAGGTAAAATAAATCTTCATAAAACAAACATTGATCAGAACATAAAAATTGGAAGCTTGAAATCTCATGCTGTATTCATTTATACTTTTTATTGAAATATTCAATATTTTGGTATAGTTGCATTATACTAACTAGAACTGCAAAATATTGATACAGTTTTAATGCAGATATTGAGAGGATAATTGATTTGTTGTTTTCAAAAGTGGAAATGAAGCTAGTTTTGACAATAGTCCTCTCTCATAATTTTTCATGCAGAAATGTTCTTGGAGGCTTGGATATGGCAGTTACTGCTTTTATTTTTCAAAGAAGGGAGCAGATTAAGCAAACTTGTATCACGGCGGTATGAAGAATAGACATGAAAATACCTGTAGCTTCTGTTAGTGACAAAGTCATAAGTGCTGCTTGATGACACTGTGGGCTGGTAATATTTCTACCTAAATTGTTATTTGAAGGAAATACTTTTAAAATTTTAGTTAAAGGTGATGGAATTAAAATATAATTGAGGGCCTGGTGCAGTAGCCTGGCAGCTAGAGTCCTTGCCTTGCACACACTGGGATCCCATATGGGTGCCAGTTCAATTCCGGTGGTCCCACTTCCCATCCAGCTCCCTACTTGTGGCCTGGTAAAGTAGTCGAGGATGGCCCAAAATCTTGAGACCCTGAACCCATAAGGGAGATCCGGAGGAGGCTCTGGGCTCCTGGTTTTGGATCAGATGAGCTCCGGCCGTTGTAGTCACTTGGGGAGTGAATCAGCAGATGGCTCTTCTTCTCTCTGTCTCTCCTCCTCTCTGTATATCTGTCTTTCCAATAAAAATAAATAAATCTTATATATATATATATATATATATATATATATATATATATATATATATAAAATTGAGTTTTGTCACTTAAACTCAAAGGTCATCTCTACTCTATCCATAGCTGTAATATTAACAATTTTGCTATAACATAAGCCACATTATGGTATTTCAATTTAAACCATCAAATTCAGTAACCCATATATTTTTAAATTTATAGGGTAGCAAATCACCTGGTGGCTGTATGTATGCATGTATGCATGTAAAAATGCACATGTTTCTGGAACAGCCCCAACAGAGGTGCTCTTGTCAGCAGTGTTAGAAAAATCTATGATGCTAATCTGCCTTGGGGAACACTAAAGATGAGTACAGTCAATCTTAGATATTCACAAGTTCAACTGCAGATCAGAACATGCCTCCCTGCGTTCCCTTGTTTTAAAAAAAGTCACTATGATATCTAAAGCCCTCAAGAAAATTTTCTTCAATGAGAAATTATAAAATTATAATAATACTCCAAAGTTAGGAATCCCTCATCCCACATTGGAGGACCTGGGCTCAACAACCAGCAGTTTTTTTGTTTGTTTGTTCTGGTTTTTTTTTGGTTCTGCTGAGGCCTCATCTCATTGGGATCTTTCCCTCAAGCAGGAGAGGCCAGGATTCAGTTCCTGGCTCCTGTTTTGACCATGGCCAAGCCTGCTCACTGTGGGAAAATGAAAATGAACCAACCACTGTAATTCTCTCTCTACCTTTACAATAGTCAGTAAATAACTTACATTTGTTCAGAATTTACATACTGTAAGTAATGGTTTAGTTCTAACTCCATTGTGGAGCTACTTTAATGTTTGAAATCCTAGATATTTTCATATCATCATTCTAAACCCCTAGAGAATGAGATGCACCAATTCAACATTATACTATTCTAATTTCCATGCAAAAAAGACAAATCCTTTCAATCTCCCGTGATAGAGATTTTGTTTAATCTGCTCCCTTGTTAGCAAGTATTACATAGTTGGCCTGTAATGACTGCATCTGTACTGACTTAGTTTTTGTTTGTCATTGCTTCTTAAGCAGCTCAACATGACAACTATTTCCCAAATATTTATATTATACTAGGTAATAGAAGTAATGTAGGAGTAATTTATTATACAAAGGAGACTGCTCATAGGCTATAGGCAAATATGTCATTTATGCAAGAGATTTAAATGTCTGGATTCTGACTACTCTAGGATTTCTGTGGATACTGAAGAACCACACGTAGTTTCTCAGAATCCTAGAACTGTGTTCGGCAGAGTCCCACATAACAGCACTCTTGCCCACAACAAGGTCAATGCAACCAATCTATTTAAATAGACACTTAAAAGAAGAAAATAACCTCCTACCCAAGTAACTTTTGACCAACTGCTAGATAGTTAGGTTTTCTTATGTGTGTATTTGTGTGTGTGTGTATGTGATATTCCAGAGATTTCAGCAATATAGACAAATGAAATGTATCCAAATCAAGGATGCAATCCACAGGAGATAATATTTGACTTATTTTTTCTCAGTATAGCTGTCTATATGGTAGAAAATTAATTTATTGTAAGTCTCACCTGCAGGCCACAAAGAAAACATTTACACAGAACCTATGATAGTATTTAGCAGAGTGAACTCTCAGATAACATATTTATCTCTAGATATTGGAGGAAGGGAACACATCTTCCGATTTATTTCTCTAAAACATGTACTTCTAACTGGCAAAATGTGGAGTGGAAACCACAAATTTATTTTTTGAAGACATTTATTTTTATTGGAAAGGCAGATCAGATTTGTGGAGAGGAAAGACAGAGAAATATCTTTCATCATCTGGTTTACTCCCCAGATGGCCACAATGACCAGAGCTGAGCCAATCCAAAGGCAGAAGCCAGGATCTAGGAGCTTCTTCTGATCTCCCACATGGGTCCTGGGTCCCAAGACTTTGGGCCATTCTCTGCTGCTTTCCCAGGGCACAAGCAGGGAGCTGGATGAGAAGTGGAGCATCGGGGACACAAACTGGTGCCCATATGGAATCCTAATCCATGCGTTGTGAGGATTTAACTATTGAGCCATCTCACTGGGTCCCTTAAATTCATTTCTATAAAAATCTGAGTTCTACTCAAGTGAGAAAACAGAATGTTTCTCTGAAAAACAAAACAAAACAAAGCAAAACAAAGCACCACTTGAAAAAGAGTCTAAATACACTTCAGATGTGGTAAGCATATCTTTTTTCCCTATTACAAACAAAAGAAATGTAAGGACACTTCCTGGAGTATCTTGAAAATTAAATCAAAGTAGGTGAACAAGATAAATTGACTGAAACTCAGATAAAGAACCCTAAGGCAATAAAGTAGCTGGTTCTCCCTCCTCCCCTTCCCCCCACACCCCATTCCTTTGTCTTTCATATTTTTTAAGGGTAGAATTTAGGGCAGCCTAAATTACAAAGAAGTGCAGACAGATTATATTCCTCTGAGATGTAACTTAGAGAAATAAGGTGTGGTCTGATGTGCAATGGAGCTCTTCCCAAGACAAAGATAATTCCCAAGCTGCACCTTGCATTTCGAATGGTGGTCGTCATGGGTTATATGTGATGTTGTCACAGGCTCTTTCACCATGTACCCAGTGCTGACCCACGTGTAAAAACTGTGCAACATGCAAAGAGATTAAGCTTCTCACTTTATAACAAAAATATAAGGAAAAACAAAAGATCCAGGGAGAGTGTGTGTGTGTGGTGGACCATGAAAAGAATGAAGTTGAGGAAGAGATTCTTTGAACGTATGTACAAAGCCTTAGGTTCACTTCTCAGCTGTTCAGGTGTGAAACCAACTGGATATAAAGCAGCCAAGACTTTGAGAAAAGAACTTCAAAGCAGATCAGTGCTGGTGACCCAGATTGATTCCTGAGTTTTGAATATATGAAATAGAATATATGAAATCATAGCAATGGAAAGTCTTTGAAAACTAAAATGATATCAGAGCCACATTCAACAGAGGGGGTCAAAACCGGCATTATGAACATAAATAGATTTCTTGTCTGCTAAAACTATGCAAAACAGAAAGCAAATTATCATTTTCTTGAAGAATATTATACACACACACACATATATATATAATATAATGCTTATGTTTTTGAAAGGTAGAGAGAGAATTACAGTGATTGGTTCATTTTCAGTTTCCCACAATGAGCCAGGCTTGGCCATGGTCAAAGACAGGAGCCAGGAACTGAATCCTGGCCTCTCCTTCTTGAGGGAAAGATCCCAATGAGATGAGGCCTCACTGCTGCTTTACTGGTTCTGCATTAGTAGAACCAAAAAAAAAAAAAAACAAAAAAAAAAAACAAAAACAAAAGAAACACTGCTGGTTGTTGAGCCCAGGTCCTCCAATGTGGGATGAGGGATTCCTAGCTAATGTCTGAAGTGATGTGCTGACTGTGTATCCTGGAATATTTCAACAGGATAAAATATAACAGTATAATACACAAAATGTTCAAGGCATAAATCAAGATGATATGCATAAGCCAGGAAACACAAGCAAATCTTACCAGTGAGCTGTTTTTGAATTCTCTCTCTGTGTATATGTGTATATATGTACATTTTACATATATGTACATATAGCATGTGCATGTGTATTTTTAAAGAATATACTTGTTTATTTGTTTGAAATATGAAGTTCAGAGAGACAACAGGAGAGAGATCTTTCATCTTCTGGTTCACTCCCCAAATGCTCACAGTAGCTGGGGCTGGGCGGAGCAGAAGCCAGGAGCCAGGAACTCTATCCAGATAAGAAATAATGAGTTGAGCCATCTTCTGCTACTCTCAGAAGCACATAATCAGGGAACTCGAACTAAAACTGAGCAGCCCTGAATCCAGCCAGCATTCATATGCGATGCCTGAATCCCAGGTAGCAGCTTAGCCCTCTATCTGCAATACTGGCCTTACGTATGTGTATATTTATGTTGCACATTATATTTGGTGATACATAATCCATTAAATTTAGATCCTTGAGCCATGGGAATGAAATTATCACTTAAATATTGAAGATTATTGCTACCTACACATCAAGTATTTTTGTGTCATCGAATTAGTTCTGTAAACGTATATTAAGATAAATATAGCTTTTTCCTTCTTTATTGGAGTGGTAAGCAAATCCTGAAAACTGTGTTAAAAGTTAAAGAATAAATGCATTTTCTTTAAAAATTAACTCAGTAGTATAGAAAGTTTCTATAAAAAATGAGGGTTTTATGTTTTACGCCTTATTACTTATGCCACTGATCTCCATTGAACAAATCATCTTTTAGTCATTTTTTTCTTTTAGTCTTGAAATTAATGAGATGCTTTTATTGTTACTATTTTATATAAAATTTGGATATCGTGCCAAATCATAATGTTCTGCCTTGTAATATCATTCCTCAAAATTTTTCAATCAATAACATATTGGTTATTAATCATTTGATTGCTTTTCAAACTTGTAAGACTTTTTCACACTTTCCAAACTTGTAAAACTTCCTCGTGTTTTTTTTTTTTGTTGCCAAAACTATGGCTCATTTTTTTATTTGTGGTTTTATAGATAGAATCATTAGTGCCCTGATTTCTCAACTTTTTCCTTTGTCTTCTCAAGACAACCCTTAATAATTACTTCTTTAATTTCCCGGTTTGACTATGATTATAAGCAGAATGTAAAATAAGAATTCCTGTGTGTATATGTTTTTATTTTAAAAATAAAAATCAATATTCAGTATTTCAAAGTGGAATTTTTAATAATGAGAGGGAATATGTTTAATTGATATCTACATGAAGCCTTGCAGTATGAATTTTATTCCCTTAAGTTGGGCAGAAAAAGAAAAACAACAGCAAAAAGTTCTATTCTACAACTTAAACGAAAACCCATGTAGTTAGTGTTAGTGGATTTATTTCAGCATTGAAACGATTGATTCTAGGATTCAGAATTCTGTATTGTTAATTAGAGTCTCAGATAATTGTGTTTCAGAAATTTTGAGACATTCTAAAAAATAGTTAAGGCCTTTGTTATTCAAAGTGTGGCCTTCATAGATCCTTTAGGCAAAATTCAGATTGTTGAGGAAAATTTGAATGCTGATTAAATAAAAAAGTTTAAGTCTAAATCTGTTGTTTATTTGAAATTACAATTTAATTATGAATTGATCTGTTAATTCCAGCAATCAACAATATCAAAACACCTCGTGAATACTAGAGCCATCCCTGATGAGGGCAAAGTGTGCTTCCCCACCTTCAGCCCTCTCATCTGCCTAGCCTTTCACAGATAATGGAGGATGCTAAGAAACCCTGGAGGTCACAGCCCAGAGCAATGCGACATTTCACCGCAAGGTTTTGAACTCGTCCCCTTCCAATAACTATGCCCACTCCAGCATGCTTGCAGCGAAGGCGTGAAGGACGCCGGCTACAACTGCGGAGTTCATAGAGAAATGCAATGACAACTAGGAGACGAGAATGCCAGAGGATGTGGAAACCTCCCACAGGTACAGCCCTACCCAGGAGTAAAAATAGCCAAATTCTTAGCTTCATTAACCCACAAGTCCACATGAAAGACTTATCTATCCTTAGACAAATCATATCCACTATCAATGAAAAATTATGAGACATGCCAAAAAGCATTAAAAAAAAACTTCCTCAAGAGGCAAATGGAAAATTAGAACCCATGCTTTTTGATACAGACTGAGTATTTATCAGGAAATAAAACATGTCTTATCCTTAATATGTTAAGAACTCTGAAGAAGACATACAACCCAGGTGAGTATTGTAATCAGAGACAGACACATGACGAGATCATAGAAAACAAAATGAGAACTTAAACTGGAGTGCTAGATGGTTTATGTGTACAAGAACTTGGAGAAATGAAGTCTAAACTAGTTAACAAGTGAGTTTCACAAAAACTCTATTGTACAGTTTCATTGGTTTTCCCTAAGGCACGCCCACACCCACATTGTCCAAAGTATCCAAGTCAGAGAATGGTTTTTGTCTTTTTTCGCCAGAAAGTTGACACTCACAAGTTAGTTTTCTTGTTGAGTAAGAGAGAATAATAATAAATGCTTTGTTGGGAAGATATGTAAAAGAAATTGAGTCTGATTTTCTTATTTTAAATATAGTTCGTACGACTTATAGTGCCTTCTGTGCCTCCTGTTGATGTTAGCCACCAGTGACTGGTGTCTGTCTGCGTGGGGAATGTGGGTGTGCAGGTTTATATGAAAGGAGGATTCTGCTGGGTTGTAGTACTACCAAAAACCTTTTACAACTTTCCTCATTGACTTTCACTTCATTTGAATGGTGCAAGAAGGTGCAGGGTGGAGGAGAGAGAGAGAATATCTTCTATTTACCATCCCCAAATGTCTGCAACAGCTGGAGCTATTTTCAGGTCCAAGCCAGAATTTCAGAACTCAGTCTTTGTCTCCCCTGTGGGTGACAGAGACCCAAGAACTTGAACTATCATGTGATGCTTTCCAGGGTGCACTCTCACAGAAAATTCTAAAGCTGACACTGGAAGCAGAGCTGGGACTTGAGCCCACACACTCCAATATGGGATGTTGCCACTTAACTGCCGCCTTTTATTTATAACTGTCTTTGAGTTTCTTAAAGATAGCAGAATTCTAATACCCTCCCTTACTTAAAACTCAGCGTTTAAGAGCCAGCACTGTGGCATGTAGGCTAAGCTTCTGCCTAGAGCTCAGACGTCCCACGTGGGCACTGCTTTGAGTCCCAGCTGCTCTGACCCAGATCCCTGCTTACAGCCTGGGAAAGCAGTATAGGATGGGTCACGTCACAGAAGTGGGCCTGAAGGAGGCTGCTGGCTGCTACTTCCGATTAGCCCCGCTCTGGCCAGTGCGGTTGTTTGGAGAAACGACTGAAAGACAGAAGTGCGTGTGCGCATTCTCTGCTTCTCTATGTAGCTCTGACTTTCCAACAAAAATAAGATAATCTTTAAAAATTGAGTCTAAAATGAGATTATTGTCTAGAAAGCAAAAGGCCCGGAAAATATAAATTTTCATCTTTTCATAGTTCAATGCTCACCTTTATTCTCAATCAATATCACTCACCTTTGGCAGGTGACTTCAAAGTTAAAATTTGCAGAACAGAGTCTTAATAAACACTGTCAATCTGGAAACTCTTGGATCATGAGTTTTAGTTTTCTGGTGAGAAAGGTGAGTTTCTTGGAGTAAAAGTGCTTAGAGGTCCTGTGAATACACTGAAATTAACTGCGGGGGCAGTCAAATGAAGCTTCATGAACCAGTGTACGAGTGCTTTCACTTAAAATGTTTCAATATAGATTACCATATTGAAAGCATGTCTTAAATAAACATATCAGTTCAGTGCTCAAAAAAACAACATGTAGTGGGATCTCTGCTTTCAGCTGTGTAAAAATGGCGCTTTATTTTCCTACAATACATTGCACTTCTCTAAAAAATGTTAATTTCTGATAACTGAAGAAAGAGTAACATTCTTTCAAAGTCCAGCAATCACAAGCAAAAAAAAAAAAAAAAAAGACGTAGAAGTTATAAGCTTAGAAAACAAAGATACAAATTTGTTTTTCAGCTAACATGTATGACTCAAGAAGTAAATTTTACAATAAGGCAATCTCCTTAGGAAATTCTCCAATAAACCCAATTTTCTTTCAGGAGAATTTTCATGGTTTCAAATCTCATTTTCTTTCTTTTTTTTTTTCTAAATTTTTAGTAATACAGCTCTGGAGATTGGTGACAAAAACAACATAATGAATTTTCAGGCTGCATAATTTATGATTTCATACTCATAGCAACAGTTTTAACCTCCACTCGTATTTACATTTGCCCTCTATTTCCCAGATTCAAATGGTCTTTCTAAGGAGATTGGTTTCGTGCAGAGACAGCGTAGTAATCAAAAATTCCTATCTTACTCACAATAAATCAGAGTGATTTCTGTTCATATTTGTGACCACCATTGAAATAAAATGCACCTCGGAGGGGGCGGTGCTTGTGGGCTATGAACTACTTGAGTCGAGATTTGCAATAAACACAGCCTTTCAATTGTTTTCAGTACTTCCAAACTGGGGGTGCGGTCCCCTGGTGTATTAGAACAAATTAACTAACAGCTGAACCCTTTTGAGCTCAAAGAAGCAATGTGTGAAGTGTCATAATTACATCAACTGTTTATGCTATAGGAAAAGGAAGACAGGAAACGTGAAAAAAGTATTTTACTGATATTTTAAAAAGTGAGTCACAAACACCATCACCTTTTAAATTCAAGCTTTCACTAAAGCGATTCAGAATACGACAACTTCCCCCACCGCACCACACTGGAGGCACGAGAGGAGATTGCGGCAGAACCGCTATCAACAACAGCAAAAGATGCATAAATTATTTGAAAAACTGAGTCAGAAGAAATTGACATTCAAAAGACCCAGGCAGCCCAGACAGTCCATTATCCATTTAGCCACATAACTTACTCAGGCACCACTGCCTGATCGTTGCTGGCCCAGATGCTTTTAGTTAGTTAGAGAACTGCAACAGCTAGGCATCTGGATGTAGTGATTGCCACAGTAAATATGAGGATATTTAAGGCAACTCTGAAAAGACCAGAATTTTTGCATTTCCAGACAGAATCTGTGAGCATGTCACCACGCGGCACACACAACACAACGTAGGGTGTCAAAAGGAGCAAACTGTGTATTAGTCAAAGTGTTGCAGATATGCTGGCAAAATTGAACATACTTTAAGGTTCTAAATGCTATTTAGTCAGTAACGCAGTAATGCCAAAGACTGTCCTTACACGGCTTTTTCTTTTATGATTTAATTTTTTTCTTTAATTGGAAAGTCAGATTTACAGAGAGAAGGAGAGACAGAGAGGAAGATCTTCTGTCCGATGATTCCCTCCCAAAGTGACCGCAACGGCCAGTGCTGAGCCGATCTGAAACCAGAGCCAGGAGCTTCGTCCAGGTGTCCTCCGCAGGTGCAGGGTCCCAAGGCTTTGGGATATCCTATACTGCTTTCCCAGGCCACAAGCAGGGAGCTGGATGTGAACCGGAGCAGCCAGGGCACAAACTGGTGTCCATATGGGATCCCTGTGCATGTGAGTAGAGCACTTTAGCCACTAGGCTACTGGGACCCCTACATAGCTTTTGTTATTAGTAGATCCTACTCTTAATTTCCAGCTAAGATTCTGGTTCTTTTGAGGATTCCTGATAGTATGAAAGACAAACAGGTAAAAGGAAAACCGGGGCAAGTGATGACGAGGAAGAAGAATTAGAGGTTTTATGTCAATTGGTATACATTATGGAAGAACAGTTAATAAATTAAAGAAAAGCATATAAATAATCACTGAGAAAGCATGTATCAGAAATAAAAATGGCTTTTTTTGGATAAGTTATTGTAGTTTTTCGACATATTCATTTTAACAGGTAAAATTAAATAGGACACTTGAAGCATCCTTTTTCCCCCCAGTAAGATAAACAAAACTTTATCTTTCTGCTTAACTTAACAACTAGGACAACCTGGTTACTTCCAACGGTTGAAGCAAGCTCAGTCAACATGAGTTTTAAAGCCATGATCAAATTGGGAAATAAAAAAAGAAACCACAAAGGTGACGATTAATAGCTAAACATTCACATATTTGTTTTAGGGACGTTTACTGGGTGTCCACGACTTGCCAGGTACCATAAAAATAAATAAGAATGAGCAAGACAAGCCGTCGTTCTGAAGATGATCATTTGACTGTTGATTGATGTGGGGGAAGTTAAAACCACTGTCGTAGGCTGCGAGTTCAGCTCTACTGGATCAACTTTTATGCAATTTGTATTTCCCAATTTTCATGCAAACCAGTTGTCCATCTAGTGCTAGTCTAATTAGAATCTGGGAACTACTGGTCGGACACATCTAAGTTGCTAAACTGACAGTTCCATTGCAAGACTTTTTTATAATGAAAAAAAATCACATTAAGGACTTTCACTTCAGCTTTTTTAGCGGATGCTTTACAGGCGAGCAAAATAACCCACGTAGATCCATAGGATTAAAAGTTACACTTTCTAAAACATATTTAAACTAAACAGTGAGGGAGGAAAAAGCTTTGTCTTTTCATTATGTAGCATGGACATTATGCCACATCAGTCTATTTCTACAATCCTTCTATGAGTCCAGTAAATTCATTCTCATCACCTTCCATCTAATCTCCACTCTCTTAGCAGTTCTGAAACTTCAATAAGAGAAGGCAACTCATGAGTACAGTGAATTCACAGAGGGTGAAGGATGGAGGAAAAGCAGGTTTGGGAAGATAATTGTTGAAGCAGGTAGAATAAATGCCTAAATCCATCACTGAACATTGGATGTATGCTCTATATTTAATTTTTTGAGGAAACTACCATTCTGATTTCTGCCATTGTAAACTGTGTACACTTTATACATACAATTTTGGTTTTTGAGTTCTTTCACTTAATGTGTTTGAGATTAAGAGTTGTGATAACAGTTGTGACAGTATTTAATTATTTAATATTCTGTATTAGTAGTAGGATCACATTGTGTGTCTATACTACCTTTATTTAGTTCTATTGAAGGACTTTTGTTCATTTATAGGGTTTTGCTATTAAGAATAAGGCTGTTATTAACTTTTTCAGACAAATATCTTCTTTTGCTTTAAAGAAAATTTGGTGTGGGCCCAGTGTTATAGCCTAGAGGCTAAAACCTTTGCCTTGCATGAGCCAGGATCCCATACGGGTGCTGGTTCGTGTCCTTGCTGTTCCACTTCTTGTCCAGCTCCCTGCTTGTGGCCTGGGAAACAGTAGAGGACAGCCCAAACCTTGGAGTCCTGCACTGGCAAGGGAGACCCAGGAGAGGCTCCAGGCTCTTCTGGGTCAGCTCCGGCCGTTGAGGCCACTTGGGGAGTGAACCAGCAGATGGAAGATCTTCCTTTCTGTCTCTCCTCCTGTCTGTATAATTGACTTTCCAATAAAAATAAAATAAATCTTAAAAAAAAAAGAAACTCAGGTGTGAAAATCTGTTATAATAGAGTTGACATTGGTTTAATTTTATAAATCACAGCATCAGTTATCCAAACTAGTTTTATTGCTCACTCCTGCTGAAACTGTTGAACTTGAATATTGCACTTGCTGGGCAATATTGTGCTTCATCAGTCATTCGTCTTTGTTTCTGTACGTCCTTGGTTGGTGCAAAACACTGTGTAATTTGGGTTTAATATATCTTAATGTGAATTGTAATTTAATATTTTTCAATGTGCATATTATTTATAAATATTATTTTGTCTGATTAATTTAAAGTTTGAAAAATACTTAAGATGTCACATATTAAAGTGTCAAATATATAGTTACCATTTAATTTTGAAGTCAACATCATATGCTTCACAAATATTTGTTGAAGTTGGATCATTGAAAAAATTTAATCAGTTAAAATTATGAAATCTACATCGAAAGAGTAGAGGAAATACTGTCTTTCCGTTGGGTAAACAATGATTTCCTAAACTAGGTGTAGAGGCAATACTATTCAAAAGACAAACTTTGATTGTGAATTTACTAGCACACGCACACACACACACAATCTTTTGTTCACTCAACGACATGCTACATACATAGACAGGCCATGTACATGCTACATGTTACAGACATAGACAGGCCAAAATATATTGCCATATATATGCAAAATATACTGCCATATATATGCAATATATTTCCCAAAGAATGTACTAGCATTTAAAATGGAAGGAAAGTTGCAATAATAGAAGATGAAATTAGAGCTTGAGCTTTCAAGGTTCCGTAATGCTGTTTGACACCCTCATACCTCCTTTTCATAGTGCTGAATAGTATTTCGTAGTGCAGCTTATCTGCCCATTCAACTACTGAAGGATATATTGGTTGTTTCCAAGTTTGTTGATGAATAAAGCTGTTGTGAGAGCTACCATAACTCCCCATTTTTGCCAGCATGTATTGTTACGAGTTCTTTTTAGAATTCTGGAAGGTGTATGTGATGCCATCTCGTCGCTGTTTTAATTTACATTCCCCTCATGAAATATCATACTGACCATTTTTTCATATGCTTATTTGCCATCTGTCCATCTTCTTTGGTAATATCACTATTGAATCATTCTGTCCATTTTTAATTGGGTTTTTAATTTATGATTGCTGAATTTTGAGGCTTTTTATACTTTGAATAACAATAATTTATCTGTTACTTTTTTTTGTACTGTCCTGGCTATTTCAGAAAAGAAATTCTTAGAAATACATTCTATTCCACATTAAATTTCATTCATGCTTTGAAGCAAATGGAATTGTTAGCATGCAGGACTACATGGAATTTTAGGTATGTACTTGTCTTGTTCTTCTCGCTGTTAGTACAACTGAAAACCTTGGAAGTAACACAGGGAACAATCAAAGATTTGCCAAAGTAAAAGCGAGCATAAAATGATTAGGGACATGTGATTGAGGGATAAGGGTTGTGTTGAGCCCTTTTATGACCTCACAACCCAGTGTAACTTGACATGACATTTTCTTCTCTCTGATCTATCAATAAATGAAGTTTTCATTCTTCCTAAGATGGAATTTTAGGGTTTTTTTTTTAAAGACACTAGCCATACCAGGAAGACCTGTCAAGGAGGGTTATTCAGAAACTCTTTTGACAAAAAGGAGTTGGAGAAATTGCAATTCTACCTTCCCAGGGCTGAGACTATGCCTTACCCACGCTAGGGTTACCAGGATAGGCCGCAAGGAAATGTCAATCAAAGAAGCTTCTGGTGTGGGAAGCATTTTTCCCAAACTGAGTGAAGAGTCCATTACAGTGAATCCCCAGAGATATAAGGAATCTCAACTCAAAGTTGCCTTCTTTGTATCTCAGTTGGTATATGGAAGGAAAGGCATAAGGCATACCCTAAGCGAAACAAAGGATCATCGCAGAGTCCAAACACTGGGTTATCTGTGTCAAAGGGCGCAAACAGAGGTCAATACTTGGAAGACTCACCTACAGACAGCAGCAGCTTCCGACTATAGCAATTTAAAATAGGCTAGGGCCATAAACAATCATCAAACAAAACCCTTAGGTATCTGCCTTCTAGTTTTGGTTCTTTTATATTTATTGAACTATTTATTTAGTGGAACATTAAACCTTTGCCTGTAATGTAATTTTAAAAAAAACATTCTTTCAAACATAAAATCTATGAAACCCTTACCAGGAAATCACTCACAATTTAAGAAGGAAAATTACAATTTGGAAATAGGAAAAGATTGATGCCAATACTGAGAGAATCCAGATGCCAGAACTGTATGACGAGGATTTTTAAAACACTCACTATAAAAATATTCAATAGGCAACCAGAAACTCTTAAAATTAAAAAAAAGTAAAGATTTGGAAATTCTACTGAAGAACCAAATGAAAATTATACTGCAAAAACAAAAGAAACCTAAAAAATTCATTGTATGGACTGGAGAATAGATTGGTGTTAATACAGAATGTGATTTTTGAAGACAACTCAAAGGTTTTGCCCCAATCTAAATAACAGATCAAACTAGACTGAAAGGGAATTAATAGATTCTCAGGCAGCTGTGGAATAATAATTAAAGTTTGCAGAAGAATCACTAGATTCCCAGATGGAGAGATAAAAGAAAAGAGGTTGCAAAAGCATTTGAGGAAGTAATTACTGCAAACTTTTCAATTTTGGGCAAATGTAAAATCCTATAGATACAAGAAGTTGAGCAAATGCCAAATGAGATAAGCTTTAAGAAAAACTCATGCCAAAACTCTTCATAATTAAATTTTTGGGAATGAAATAAAATTCTTGAAAGGAAGTCCAAGTGAAATGACGTATTCCCTATAGAAAGAGAACAGTTAGAATGATTTCTTATCTTCAATCACGGAGGTCAGAAGCAAGTGAAGCAACAGTTTCAAATGCTAAAAGAAAAGAACTCAACCACTGGTTAAGTTGTGGCAGCAGCTTGAGGAGTGAATGAATGGGAGAACCCTCTCTCTGTCTCTCTCTCCCTCTCACGTTCTCTTTCTACCTCTCTCCTTTCTCTTTGACTCTGCCTATCAATAAACAAATACAATAAATAAGAAGAGCAAATGGAATTTAATGGAAACAGGATAGTCTTCTAAATGCAAGCACACACATTCTTTTCAAGAGGAAGTTTATTATCTAATGATGGTAAAGCGTAGGTTTGGAATCACCACAATGCATTGAAGAAAAAAATATAAAACTGAACCTCATGAAAATTAAAATTCTAATCTCTATATAAGCTCATGTGGAGAAAACAAGGTATATATAATTCAACAAGAAAAAGAAACAGACTACTGATGTATATAACTCCTTAGATGAATCAGGCACTGATTGATAAGTTTTCATTTTTTTTTAATTACATTGCATTATGTGACACAGTTTTATAGGCACTGGGATTCCCCCCACCGCTCCCCTAACCCTCCCCCCATGGTGGATTGGTCCACCTTGTTGCTTTACCACAGTTCAAGTCCAGTTGAGATTCTCTCATTGCAAGCATACACCAAGCATAGAGTCCAGCATCTTATTGCCCAAATAAGTTCAACGGCTTGTTGGGGAGACCATCTCTGGTGTGAAGGTAGAGCCGGCAGAGTATCATCCCAATCAATTAAATGCCCCAACATAACATCAGCCACAATTTATAACATCATGGATTTAATTGACATAGTATTGAGTAACCAATATGTTAAAAGAAGAAGAAAGAAGAGAAAGAAAAGAAAAAAAAAATGCAAGTTCTTAACTACATCCTGTGACTTCTTAATTCGTTTGATGAACACGTGGTTTGGTTTATTATGATAGAATGTCTTTCTGATAGAATATCTTTCTGTTTCTTGGTATGGGTAAATAGTTTCTATTTCTAAGCTGTGAGCTTGATGGAATGTCATTGGAAAGCTTTTTATAAAAATATTTATTTTTATTTTCATTGGAAAGGCAGATTTTACAGAAAGAAGGAGAAACAGAAAGATATGTCCCTGGTTTCACTTCTCAAGTGGCCACATCAGGCAGAGCTGAGCTGATCCAAAGCCAGAAGGTTCTTTTAGGTTTCTTATGAGAGCACAGAACCCAAGGCTTTGGACCGTCCTCTATGGCTTTCTAGGGTCACAAGTGGGGAACTGGATGGGAAGTGGGGCTGCTGGGATTAGAACTGGTGCCCATATAGAATCCTGGCATGTTCATTACGAGGGCTTTAGCCGCTAGGCTACTGCACTGGGATCTGGAACTAGAACTCTTCTTTAGAAGTTAAGGATTTCCCTGTAAGAAGCTGATAGCCCTAATTCCTTCATCTTTCTATCTTCCTTCCTTCCTTCCTTCCTTCCTTCCTTCCTTCCTTCCTTCCTTCCTTCCTTCCCTCTTTTTTTTCCCCTTGATCCCAAGACTCTGGGATGCAAACACCAAGCGATAACAGACAGCTCATAAGAGATAAAAGACATACTTATCATATGCAGACCAAGCCTTGCGTGTTTTTTTCCCTGCTTCCAGATACCTTTGAATATAAACATATCTTCCTTCATTTCTGTGTCAGTAGGGTCTTCCAGAATGGATTAAAGCTTATCTAGAACATTTTGAAAGCACTCATCCAGTAGACCTGGGAATATAACGTTTAGGAATTTCTTCAGATCTTTTATTTTTATTACTATTCTATTTTTCGAAAGTTGTATTTATTGGACCTGGTGCGGTAGCCTAGTGGCTAAATTCCTTGCCTTGAATGCACCAGGATCCCATATGGGCACCAGTTCTAATCCCAGCGGTCGCACTGCCCATCCAGCTCCCTGCTTGTGGCATGGGAAGGCAGTCAATTATGGCCCAAAGTCTTGGGACCTTGCACCTGTGTGGGAGATCCAGAGGAGGCTATGGGCTCCTGGCTTTGGATCAGCTCAGCTCTGGCTGTTGTGGCAGCTTAGGGACTGAATCATCGGATGGAAGATCTTTGTCTCTCTTCCTCTCTGTATATCTGCCTTTCTAGTAAAAAAAATAAATAAATCTTTAAAAAGATGTATCTATTTATTATTGGAAAAGCAGATTTATAGAGGGAAGGAGAGACAGAGTTATCTTCCATCTGTGAATTCACTCTCCAAATTGCTGCAGCAGCACTGATCCAAGGCGAGGACCCAAGAGCTTCTTCCAGGTCTCCTATGTAGTTTCAAGGGCCCAAGGACTTGAGCCATTTTCCTCTGCTTTCCCAGGCCACAAGCAGTAAACTGGATGGGAACTGCAGCAGCTGGGATATAAACAGCACGCTTATGGGATGCCAGCACGTAAGGTGAAATATTAGCCTGTTGAGCCACTGTGCCGGCCATTATTACTCTTTTATTTTTAAAATGTTTCTTTCCTTTTTATTAAGTTGTAGGGTGACAGAAGAGGGGATATGACAGAGTAAGAGATGTTTCATTTGCTATTTCACTCTGCAACAGGTCAAAACAGTAGGTGCTGCTCCAGGCTGAAGCCAGAGGCCAAGAACTCTATCTTCCACGTGGGTGGCAGGATCTGAAATGTTGAAGTCATTATTTTTTTTTCTCCCAGCTCTCATTAGCAGGGAGCAGGATGGGAAAGAAAGTCTCCTAACAATTCAAGCACTCCAGCTGATGTGGTTGGGGCTTTGCCACGTGCGCCGGAATTAAGCACAGATAATTCTTGTCTTACACAGATTAATGCAACTTGGGTTGGAGATGTGCCACTCGGAAAGAAGTGGCCAAACTGTATCTTAGTGAGTAGGTAGAAATGACCTTGGAGAGGAATTCCACAGAGACATAGCAACAGGGATGAACAAGGAAGTGGTGAGAAAACACAGGTCCTGAGAGGAGTGGCATTGCACAATGGGGAGTTAGATGAGCAGGCCTGGACTGGTCACTACAAACATCATCCAAGTCATGAGGCTTTAACCTGTGCCCTTTCTAGGAGGAAACAATTCAATATTTTAAACCCAAAATGACATGATCAGCCTGAATCTAGGTCCTTTGATGTTCTATTCTCTCTGTTTAATGTTATCACCCTGTTGGAATTCCCAACACATGTGCTCCTGCTATCCTGACTTGAAGAAAAATAGACATGTTTACACATGTCTGTGATCACAGCACAGTCAATTTTTATATAACACAGAGCGAAATGTGGCATTGGATTATTTTTTTTAAGTGCTGGTATGTTGGGAATTAAAAATGAGCTAAACGACATTGATTGAAGCCAACGGCAGCTTACAAATTCGTCTGTAGAAATAGGTGCTTTCAAATAGCAGGTAGAGGGTGAACAATCTATAATTGGTAAAGTGGAATATGGGTGTCAACAAATAAAAGCAAAAGCCTTGTGTTCATGATGGAGGCATGTCTGGGGGTTAATTTGAGAAGGACAAATGCTTGTGACATTGACTTTGCTGCGGACGAAGCAACAATATTTGGGGGATGAAACATAAAAGTGAACATTCAGTTTTTGCAGTGTGAAGCATGTGGACCATGTCTGCAATTGGATTTTGTTTGGATTTTCAGAGGGAGATGTCATGGATGTATATGCAAAGATTGCCTTTCAGCATGGTGGGTCAATGCAATGCCACATAAACAAGGCAAAGTCTTCAGAATTGAATTAGCTCATGCAACTAGACTGAATCACCAGTCACAGAAGAACTGAAGCGCGTCACGCTCAAAGCCTGTGTTCTTCTTCTTCTTCCCCTGTGTCCCTGATTCAATTGATAATATGTAAGTTATTTTCTTAAGTTTTGCCTTTGAGTCTGCTTATTCTTTTAGAACTTGCTTCAGGTAATATCTATCTGCTAATGAAATCAAAGTTTCCTTTGAGACATTTTCCGATGTTGCTATCGGTTTAAGCGCAGTGCATGGCATAGATCACATTTGTGATAGACATCTGATGTTTGTACTGAAGTAATGAGCAAAGGGAGAAATTACTACTGAACTTTCTCTGCAGAAATAATAGTAAACTATTAATCATTTAGCATTTATTGGCTGCGGCTTTATGATAATTAGATATATATATTTTATATTATTAAATTTACATGCGGTGGTGGTGTGCTAGCTGAACAGATTAATCCTCCACCCTGCAGTGCCAACCTCTCACATGGGTGCTGGTTCATATCCCAGCAACTCCATTTTGCATCCAGCTCCCTGCTTATGGCCTGGGAAAGCAGTGGAGGATGGCCCCAAACCTTAGAATCCTGCACCCACATGGGAGACCCAGAAGAAGCTCCCTGGCTCCTGGGTTTGGATTAGCTCAACTCTAGCCAATGCAGCCATTAGGCAAGGAACCACCGATGGGAGACATCTTTCTCCCTATCTTTCCTCCCTATAAATCTCCCTTTCCAATAAGAATAAATAAATCTTTAACTTTACAACTTCTTAGCCACAGTGTTGCTATCATCGCTTAAAATGGATGTACTATTTGTACATATTTGCAGGCAACAATTTGAGGTATTGATTCACGTAAAGGGGAAAAAGTAAATGCTTTGGGGGAGTAGTTGCCCAAGCTGGCAGGAATCAGTGGATTCAGTGTTTGAACTCTGAAGTCATTTCTTCATCATCTAAATTATCAATGCAATGCATAGGCCATAGGGAAGACACAGGAATGTAGGATGTGAACATAAAAGAAGGTAAATGAATTGAATGCTTTGCTTTATTTCTCTAAACTCAATGTGTGCAAGAGTCAAATGAAATAATAATCACAAGTATTTCATGATGTTAGGTAGTTAAATAAATGTTAATGCATATAATGTTCTTTTCTAGATAAAAGGTAAAAATCAGAGACACAACCCACACCGATATTGAGAGAGACAGCTGTCTTTGTTGTTGTTTTTTGTTTTTATTATGTGATACAGTTCCATAGTCTCTGGGATTTACCCTTGCCCCACTTTCCTGGTGTCTTCTTCCCCCCACTGATTTCCCCTCTTATTTTAATGCATAATCCTTCATGAGCAATCATAAGTCCATTATTCTGCCATTTAAGTATAACTTGACACTGTAAGTGTGAACAATGATAAAGAGTCCAGCATCCTATTGTCAAGATATATTTAACAGTTTCATTGGGAGTCCATCTTTGGTTTGGTAGTAGGGCTGCATATTGCAGCGTGTCTTCAAAAAATAAATAAGAAAAATGAACAGGTAGTGAGAAATGATAAAATGCACAGCTCCAAATAAAAGGAAGTGAAACTAAACAATTATTGATGATTGCAAAAGAAAGAGCCATTTTTTAAATTTTGAAAAAATGTTTAAAAGATTTATCTATTTTTATTAGAAAGGCAGATATATAGAGAAGGATTGACAATTAGGAAAATCTTCTGTCTGATGGTTCATTCCCGAAGTGGCTGCACCAAGCCGAAGCCAGGAGCCAGGAGATTCTTCCGGGTCTGGGGATACAGTCTGTCAGTTTTCTTTGCTTTCTGGTACTCTGATCTTCATGATATCCTTTGTTTGTGAGGTACAAATCTGTGTGTATTTACTTTTATGCTTTGTTTTATATTTTCCATGGAGGTTGTCATATATCAGAGTGAAATATGATATTGGCTCATTTTGCTTAGCATAATGGTCTCCAATTTGGCCCATTTGGTTGCAAAAGGTAAAATTTCATTTTTAGCAGCTGAGTAAGTACCACAGTTTCTTTATCCAGTCCTCCTTCATTGGTCATCCGGACTCTTTCCATGTTTTTGTGATTGTTGATTGTGCTACAATGAATATATAGGGGTGCAGCTTGCGTTCTCACGTCAGATCTTCTGGATATATTCCCAGGAGTGGGATTGGTGGGTCATATGGTTGGTGAATTTTTGATTGCCTGAGTATTCTCCATATCCACTTCCACTGTGGCTGTGCTAACCTGCAGTCCCTCCAGCAGGGGAGTAGGGTAACTTCTTTCCCTACATCCTTGCCAGCAGATGTTGGTGGTGGTTTTCTTTATGTAGGTCATTCTCACTGGGGTTAAATGGAACCTCAGTGTGGTTTTATTTGAATTTCCATTATTGTAGGGAGCTGAGCATTTTTTCATATATTTATTAGCCATTTGGATTTGTTCCTTTTTTTGAAAGAGAGACATCTTTCATTTGCAAAGGTTGGGAATAGATCAAAGCCAGTAGCCTGAGGCTTCCTTGATGTCTTCCATGTGAGTGTAAGGGCAGAGGACTTGAGCCACTGCCCACTGCTTTCCCAGGCACAGTAGCAGGTAGCTGCATCAAAAGTGGAACAACTGGGACTCAAACAGGTGCCTTAGGGGTTGCTGACATTGTAAGTGGTAGCTTTGCATGCTATACCGCTTTGCTAGTACCACTTGTAATGTTCTTAATACAGTAAGTACCAATATTGATAACGTTAATAACAGTAGTAATCATAGTAATGTCATGGTGATTTAGGAATTAATAATTTTAGTATTGCTAACTTCAATAAAAAGAAATGGCTAATATTATTGTTCTCCACATAATCACAACCCTCATCTGTCACCTAATTAGTAAAAGGAAAAATTATTGTAGCTGATTAGTATTATTCCTTATGGAGGGAGGAGTAGCTAATACTGAAGTAATGTACAGAAAATTCCAGTGGTAATTTTAAGTGAGATATAAAGTCTTTGTACTTTAATGTCCTATCTATTACTAATCTTTGCAGGGCTGGCGTCTTCAGATTAGGCTACTGATTGTAGTACCTACATCCCATTTCAGAATAACAATTCTTGTCCTGGAGGCTCAGTTTCTTCAACAGTTTCCTGCTAATATGAACTAGAAAGCAGCAGAAGTTGGCCCAAGCCCTTGAATCCTGCCACCCACATGGGAGACCCAGATGCAGTTCCTGGCTGATGAAATCAGTCTGGCTCAGTCCGTGTGAGCTGTGAAACAGCAGCTGTCTCTGTCATACTTCCCTCCAAGTAAGTAAGTAAATATTTAACTATAATGACCTTGGTTGGGTACATATTAATGTCTTCATGCCTAATGACCTACCTGAGTAAACTTGATTGTTTTTAATCTCGAGTTCAGACTGTTTTGATTTTGAAAGCATCTTTATTTAGAGACACAGGTTTAGATGTTAGCTTTAACATGCACTTCAAAGCATTTTAGTTGTTTATAAGACTATTGCCAAAATATTTTCTTAAATGCTACATCTTGTGTCTCAGCCTCTTAGATTTCCAGGTCTACACTATACCTACGGCTACTCAATAGGGACAAGAGTTGATGAATTTACTTTAGAGGCTTGTAGAGAATAAAATGTAAAATAAATGTTAGCCAATGGATTTTTGAAATCAGTATAAATCGAAAAAAAATAGGTGCTGATCCAACTGTAATGGCCCTTCTGCTTATCTTGAAGTCATGAAGAACGTGAAGTAGACTGCCATGGTGGTTATATTGCTGGGTGGTATTGCTGGGTAGTGGTGATGGCTGTGACTGGTAGTGATACAGTTGGCTAACTCGGGGATATATATCAGTGGTGTCTCCAATTCCAGGTAGAATGGTTTATTTGCTTTAAGACAGCTTGCTGTTCGCCACCTCTGGGAAAGATTTCTTGTCAGTTGATGGAAAATTAAATGAGGAGGGAAATATAAACAGAATGGTAGAGAAAGGCAAAGAGCCATGTTGTGTTTTCTTTCATCAGCAAAATGTCCTGCACTTAAGCAATTAACAGCATTAGTTATCCAATGAAAAACTTCCTAGCCCATGTCCTGCCAGTTGTGACATTATCTTGACCTCTGTGCTTCAATTAAAAAAAAAACTTGGTGTTAATATTTATCAATTTCAAAATGGCAGACTCAGAACCTTAACCAAGAATAAGACTCGTGTTCTCTGTTCTAGATCTAGTGGTAGTGAATATGGTAGAAGCAGATGAGAATGAACAAAAATCCTTCAATAGCTGGTTATTCCTAGTTGAGTTTCTAATACTCTGTTACCAAGAACTTGTGACACAGATGTGCAGACATTTTAACACTCAGGATTTTTGTTGTTCTAACTGTATGTTCTAGATGTCTTGGTTAATGGCATAGATATGTTTGATCTAAGGGCTTCCATTCCAATCTATCATGAAAAGAAATTTAACTATATTCCATACGGGAAAATATGCTGAGGCTCTGATGTAGTAAACTATGCTTACACCTGCAGTACTGGGATCCCATATGGACACTGGTCTAAGTACTGACTGCTCCACGTCCCATCCAGCACCCTGGTTATGGCCTAGGAAAGCAGCAGAGGATGGCTCAAATCCTCGGGCTGCTGCACCCAGGTGGGAGACCTGGAGGATTCTTCTGGCTTGAGATCAGTCCAGCTCTGGGTGTCGAGATCCTTTAGATAATGAACCAGTGGGTAGAATATTTCCCCCACACCTCTCTGTCTCCTCCCTTCTCTGTAATTTTGCCTTTTAAATAAAAAGCATAACGTGAATCTTTTTCTTAAAAAAAGTTACACTCGTAAAACTGAAAGCTTTAATATTGATTCCCAGGTTGGCATTGTTCCTATGTTTGAGCAGGCATTAATTTAAGCAGAGTTGGAATCTGCCTGTAGCAAGAACTCAACAGTGTGGGAAATTGAGCCTTCTGCTACTCTCACTTTTAAATACTGCATGTAGAATTTATAGATTTACATGATTTTTTTCTGTAAGACATGAGTTACACATTGTGGATAAGTTTGCATTTTATATTTATCTCCATTTGAATTAACTGTGAAATAATACTATGATTGAGAGAATTTCATGCTTCAAGTGTGAGAACATTTTATATTTGTGAGATGATGTGTTAGACACACTACGACATGTAAGCTGGGTTTCTGACCTTCTCGGACTCAGTTTCTCTAATGCAGTGCTAGCAATCGTGAAATTATTGGAGATTCAGTTACACTGTTTACTTGTTTCATCTTAGCATCTGTATTGTGATGATGATTATTGTAAGGGAGTCACTGCGTCATTACCATCCATTTTAAATCACTTCTTCTTCTTTTTACATATTGGGAGATTGCTCACTCTCAGGGAGATAGCAGACTGGGGTGTTAGTAGCAACCCAGGGGGCAGAGTTGGATTTGAAACAGTGCCTTTTCTTTGGTGATACCTGAAATTGAACAAAGTGAACCCAGCTTTTGGATAGAGACAAATTAATTAGTGCAGGGATATAGTAAAGAAAACTCTAAAAAATTGGCTTGTGTATGTGTCTCAGAAATTGTTTCTTAGAGGAATCTGTTGACTCTTCTTGCTTTAATTTATGAGTATATCTATTGTATATTGACTTTGAATAATCTGATTTTATTCTAGAAAAAATTGAAGGTATGACAAAGAATAACCTGTTTCTTAATTATGACCTAGAGATTTGCAAATCAGAGTTCTAAATAAAATGACTGAAAAAATCAGAATTATTTATAGTTCATCCTTCATTACTCTTTTAGCATAAAAATTTGACATCTTGTGATGTTATAATTGTTTATAGCCTTTGGCTATATTCCTATGGGACATAGTCGTTCTACTTTGTACTTGTAAGACACTATATTTACTTGGGTATTAACCTTGTGATTATAAAGTGAGTTGTTCTCAAAAAATTAAAAGGAATACTGCGGATGAAAGTTAGGATTTGAAAGCTGAAAACCTACATATCTGAATTCCAAAGAAGAATGCACCATAGATACAAAGTAAACAAAGTCAAAAATAAAATTTTACTCCTCTTCTGATCGTGCAAGTTGCAAAGAGCAAGGCAGTAATATGTCTCCTTTCATTCAACACCCCACCTGTATTTGGGCAGATGTTTTATTTCCAGTTTCATGATGTTACCCTTTCCCTTCCCATTTGTGGAAACGTGCTGTCACGTGAGCCCAAGCACATACTCAGTCATACCATTGTTGGTCCAGCAATGACTGCACATTTGTCTCAGAAAAAGTGAAAGAAGGATTTACACTTGAATCTCATATTCATTTGACCTTTTACTCGATAGTTACTGGGTCTTTCTTGACTCTCCTATGTTTTGAGCTAATTTGGTTAACATCAGCATGGGATGTAGGTTCTTAAATAGTTTACTTATGTGTGCTTGTCTATTGTGTGTCTGGGCACACAACAACGCAAACCAAGATGGTAACAACTTTGTCTGTCTGTATGTTTAGATATAATGTTGTGCCCTCCCTCATTCAGTTTTAGAATTTATCTAAAACTGCCTACCAAGAGTAGGCAGTTAATTAAATTTTGAATGAATCAATGAGTAAAAGTCTCCAGCTCATATTTTAAACAACAGTAAAATCCAGCTGCCAAAATGTTTCCTGAGTTAATTGTGAAAAATGGAATGCACACTGAATACACAATGATGACTTTCATGTCTTTGGTGTTGAATAATATTAGATTTTTATTTTCCATGAAAGCCAAGAGCCAGAAGTAACACTCAAGTACAGATTAGAAATAGCATGGAGTGATTTTATCAGACGAGAGGGTTGATTGGCGGCAGAAGGAATGCTAATAAATAACCAGGAAACTTAAAGACACATCAATGAATAGGTGCTATTGTGTCTAACAGAACTTTTTTTTTAAAGAGTTATTTATTTTTATTGGAAGGGCAAACTTACAGAGAGGAGAGACAAAGATCTTCCATCTACTTGTTCTCTCCCCAAATGGCCACAAAGACTGAAGCTGAGTTGATGCAAAGCCAGGAGCATTTTCTGGGTCTCCCACACTGGCACAGGAATCAAGGATTTGGCCATCCTTTGCTGCTTTCTCAGGTCATCCGCAGGGAGCTGGATGGGAAGTAGAGCAGCTGGGACACAACTCAGTGCCCATGTAGGATGCCAGTACTTGCAGACATTTTGAGTCATCGAGCCTGTGATGATACAAATATTCCACTGTTACCTGCATGTGGCTGATAGAAAACCTAAAGATCTGAATCTTTTGATTTTTTAATTTAATTGATCTAAATTTAAACAGATGAATATGAGTAATTGCTATGCTGTGATTGGCATGTCTTGAATGCTGATTCTTAAGATTAAACGGACTTGGGCCCAGTGCAATAGCTTAGCAGCTAAAGTCCTCACCTTGAACCTGGCGAGATCCCTTATGGGAGCCAGTTCTAATTCCAGCAGCCCCGATTCCCAACCAGCTCCCAGCTTGTGGCCTGGGAAGGGAGTTGAAAGTGATCCAAAGCCTTGGACCCTGCACCCACATGGGAAACCTGGAACAGGCTCTGGGCTCCTGGTTTCTGATCGGCTCAGCTCTGGCCGTTGCGGCCACTTGGGGAGTGAATCAACGGACGGAAAATCTTCCTCTCTTTCTCTCTCTCTCTCTATATATATATGTATATATGTGTATATATACATATATACATATCTGTATGTGTGTATAGATATATACACACATATATACATATATATGTATATAGATATATATATCCAACTGCAATAAAAATAAGATCATCTTAAAAAAAGATTAAACAGGCTTAATGAAAATTGAGTTGACAGCATTCATTTTTAATCTTACTCCTGAAACTCGTTAGAATTGAAAGTTGAGTCCAGCTCAGCATTTTGAAGCATCAGTTCGAGGTTATGTAGGAACTGCTTCCTCTGGGCTGCTCTTTGTGCCAATTCCTGTTCCTATTGCGTCTTTTGTTTGTATGAAGCATCTCCCTACTCTTCCATTCCATTTACTCTCACTAAGTCATGGTTTACTCCAACAGTTCAGAAATGAGCTTGTAATTAGAAGACAGAGCTGTTTCTTTAATTTCCTTCTGTTTTATTTTCAGTTGAGGAATGGTTTATAATTTCATGAGCATTTTTCCTCTCAATTTGACTCTCCTTTTACTTTTAGAAGATCTGAACTTTATTGTAAGTAAAATGAGAACCTAAATTTAGGGATCCACATTTTTCTACTTTTTAAATATATTCAATGCCATTTATAAAGGAAGTGGAATTTTAGAAACTGTTGGATATGTTGGATGCCTTGATGTCCTACACTCTTGTTCTCATGTGAGAAACTTGATAACCAAAAAGAGTGAATGCCAAAGAGTCCGTTGTTACTATTTTCTTATATTCAGATGCTCAATCTTTGAAGGTCAAAAAATTGGCATGATTAAATAGTGGTGCTAATTTTGTCAGTATGTAAAGACTTACCTACCAAAGGTATCTCTAAGAAGGCTTTTACTTCTGAAACTTCGTAGACAATAATACTGTTTGTGTTATTTTCCTGAAGTCATCTCTTTAGCTGGGCCATATGGATACATGGTAATTGTCTTTTTTAGAGGAAAAAAAAAAACATATCAGAAAACCTGAAAGTCCCTGAGCTGAATCATACGGTATTAAACACTATTACTCACAAATCGAGATGGTTGCAATATTGGTACCATAATTCTGCATTGCTATACAGTCTCCCCATATGTGACTGGTGCTGTTATACTCTTCATATTGATTTTCCTCTCTTAATGTCAGCTACAGATCCATGCACATCACTTCCACCCAAAAATAGAATGGAAGAAAGTCTAGTACTTCTTAGAGTCACCTCTTTGGGAGAAATCTCTTTCAAGGATTCTATAAGCTTAGTTTTTGAGTGTCTCACTGCATAGATTTTTTGACAACTGATGGGTCTCACCTGCAGGAAAGACTTGGAAATCAGGAATCGAACATTTTCAATGTCTTTAATGGGGCTCAATTTCTGCCAGAAAGGATGAATGATGAGATGGGCATTGGCACAGCTGGAAAGTCACAGCTTGGGTTACCAACTTCCTGAGTAGAAGTGCCCGGGTTTAAATAGCAGATCCTCAAATTCCTTCAAATGCATACTCGGTGTAGCAGCCCATGAAGGTTCAAGTGTTCCATTCACAAAGGGAGGACTGTATGTTCTGGCCAGTTGTGGGCATTTTCCCTCTCTGTTGATCTCACTTTCCATCTGCTTCTCCTGCTTTCAAATCAATACATAGAAAATGTGCAAGGAGAAAAGATAAGGGAAAGTGTTAGGCAAGCAACTTCCTCTAGAAGAGAAGATGGAGTTGCTACTGGTGACTTAAAACTGTGTAGAAACCCAGCAGATGGTTATAAAGATACTTATATCTTATAAATTAGTATAGAATACTTCCCACCCAACGTATGTCATCTAGGAACTTCTCTCTCCCTAGAGTGTGGAGAAAGTAAAGCATCATCAGGCAAGAGGAATAAGCAATATGTTGAAAAATAAATAAATAAAAAATTGCCTCGAGCTGAAATAAAACAAGACTCTAACATTTTGACCAGGAAAGAATTTGGGGAAGGAGTATAGAATAAATTCTTTATAGCTCTCAGTCTTATATTGAGCTGCCATTGAATAAGATAAACAGTCTACTAGTGTGTAATGCAGAGAAACACAGCGTGAATCAAAGCAGGCAATGTTATTGCTTTCCAAGGCAGTGGTTTGACTAGACTGAGAGTACTATATCTGGTATTTGTCACTATTTCTTAGATAGGGTATAATTTCTCTTGAAGGACTATTGCACTGAGTCATTTAATGAAACCAAGCTTCTAAGATTTAAGATGTAAAGAAAGAATGTTAAAAGTTGTGCATTTGTTCGCTGGGAGGTAAAAGGAAGTTTAAATTCCTATTTAGTCTTTACAATTCCCATCACTGGCAAAGACCATTTCTCCACCTCATTTTTCTCTTTGCCAGTCCACACTCTGCCACTCCTTCTCCTGCTCACCACTTTAACTGCAGCACTTTATGTGAGCAGGGCAAGTAAAGCGAAAATAAAAGCAGTACTGGTCTATGCATCATCTGTCAGAAAAAGGTTTACATGCACGTTTCCTACCTGCCTAAGGGGAAGTACAATAAATACAGTTTGAGGCAGAGAAAGTTATGTGTTCTTCATAAGTGGCATATTTATTATAGCACAAACAAGAAATTACCTATTTCCAGGTTGACAAGTGGAGTGATACGGGATGATCAGCTTTGCCAATAGATGGTTCACAATTAGAAAGAGGGTTGTAAAGATGTGTTTTCCTTCTCGAAGTGGCACATAAGGCAAAATCATTAGTTCCCCACATTCTTACTTAGTAACTGTGATGACTTAGGAAAGGCAGATAACCATCGCAAACTTCAGTTTCCTCAACGGTACATTGGAGGAAATTCATGAATTTCAATTGTAATTGTAGTAAATGTACTAAACTATAGTTGTATTAAATGAGATGAGGCTCAGATATTGAATTAGGACTGACTCTTAGAATTTGCTTACACGTTAGCTGTGATGCTAAGAATGAGCAATAAGTAACAATTGATAATCTCACTTTGCAGAGCTCAACCTTGGGGCAGAGTGAGCCAAGCCACTGCTTACAATGCTGTTATCTTGCACTGGAGTGTCTGTGACCCAGGCTGTTCCGTCTGATCCGGATTCTTGCTAATGCACGTACAAAGGCCAGGGAGGACAGCCCAGCTGTTTGGACCCCTGCCACATATATGCGAGGCCATGATGTTCCTGGCTTGTGGTTTTAGCCTAGCCCAACACTGACTGTTGTGGTCATTTGGGCAAGTTAACCAGTTGGTGGAAGAGCACTGTGTCTTTCTGCCTGTTACTATGATTCCAAAACACTATTTCTGACTTAGCCATGTGGCATTAGTGATTAAGGGTGCAGGGTAGTTTCATGAATCCATGCAATTCAAACCAGTCAAGACAGCAAATAGTCTTTTAAAAATAATTATTCAAAAATTAATTTTATGATACAATTCCACAGGCTCAGGGACCTTGAGGAAATTGTTTAAACACTTTGGGATTAAAATTTCCCATTGAAACCAGAAACAATTATAGTAAACCTGTAAAACGGCTTTGAGCAACACATAACGTATTTTGAAAAATACTTAGGATAATATATAGTATATAGCAAGTATTCAAAAAGTACAGTGATCATTACTGATGCAAATATAGAAAATTCATCCACTGTTGGAGGAAAAATGGCCTGGATCCAAACAGTACTCGGTTACTTGGAATGAGCATTTAACTCAAGTCAGTTGGGAATACATAGATCTTGTTTTGTATTTATTAAGGTCTGGTACTAAGAATGATAATGGCTTAAAACACAATGCAGGCTTATGTTCTTCCATCTAAAGATGTGCACACCAGAATATGTCAGAAATGACACAGCCTTCCACTATGTATGACTGCAAATCAAGTTGTATTTTGTTCACTTCACTTTCCACTCCATTTCAAGCAGAATCTCGGATGGCTTTCCATTTGTTTCCTAGAATGTGAACCGTAGCATACCACATGTGCTCAGTGTTTCTCCTTGTTCCTTTGGTTATCCATATCCTTCCCTGCTCTTCAAAAGAATCTATCGAGTGGCCACTATTATTGCCTCCCCTACTGTTTGTGGTGCCAGACTTGACTATGCCAGTCCCTATACCTCAATCCATGAGAGTTACATTTATGCAGACAACCAATTAGGGCAGGAGACTAACTTAGGATATTTCCTTCCTTGCTTATTTTTTTCCTGTTTTTGTATCATCCTGTGATGATGCATTTAGGCATTAAATCACAAAAGAATGCAACAAGCAGGAGAATCATTCAAAATGTGCCTATTTACAACCTATTATGTGTTGTACTCTCTTTAGACATTAAGAAAAAATCAAAATTTACAAATAGCAAATGCAAATATTGTAATGGAATGCGAAGTAGTTGAATCTGAGCTGACCATATCCTCAAATGTCTGAGATTTTCTTAAACATGGTTGCATTCTGCATAAATAAAATTTTCCTTATATGATAAAACCTATTACATGAAACCCACTTTCTTTTCAATGTTATTCACTAAGACGGTGGCAGCCTGGCATCATGCAGGCAAGCATAAAACCTCCATTAACTACTGTGCCCAAAGTTTCATAGCTGTGGCATAACAAGCTTTGGAATTTATAGAACAATTATAGAATTATAGAACAATCAAAGCTTTATATAACCGCCATAACTGCTAACTTCAGCATCACAGGTAGGATTTTAGGAAATGCTAATGGTACTATTGCAAATGTTTTTAAAAAGTGGCATTGTTTTTTTTCTTTTTTTTTTTGGTTTCTGCTTTGTTGGTTGATTGACTTGATCAATTTTTACTGAAGCTACATGCTATTCCATGTAGCATTTACATTTAGATGTCTATTCATCTAAAACTGTTTAAATGATGCCTATTACTTTAACAAAATTACATCATTTCATCTTACAACAATCCTGAGTTTCTAGATGGGAAAACTGGGGCTCATAGTGATTGGCGAGTTAAACTGGTTAAGAAGAAATAGCAAAAATAAATTGTGCACCAAATAGTGAATCCTGCTTTATTGACCCACAGTTCTGTGCCTTTAAAATGAATCTTTTTGGGCCTCTTTCACCAGGCTCTTCTCTCCTCACTCCCACTGTCTCTCCTGGAGCTTTTTGGGGGTATAAAGAGAATCTCGTGATTTTTGGCATTATGATGTTCTAGTTTACACTTAAGATCCTGAAAAACATAAATTGATCATTCTTATTTTAAAATAATTCTTGAAGAATAAAACTTGATAACCATGTAAAAGGTTAGAATTCAATTTTTTAGTTCTGATTACCTTGTATCGGGGAGTGGGCTAAAGGAATCCTTCACTCATTTTATTCTCTTTTTTTTATTAACATTTGTTCCTTCTTAAATCTCTTCTCTTCTATCCTACCTCCCTTCCTCCTTTCTTTTTCCTTTAAAAGAATTTTTTGTTAAATTTTTTATTTTTATGGCACAATTTGGTAGACTGGGATTTCCCCCGAACTCCCACATCCGGACAGATTTTACCCAGGTTGCTAAAATAGTATAGTCCTTCCTAAGGATCTCCCTTCCTCCCTGCTCCATTTCACCACTTGTGGATGGGATTTGGAAAAGTAGTCAGACAATATCTCCATCAGATCAAGTGCTCTGCTTGCAGCTAAATTGATTTTGAGTAGAGATACGAGGATTGTAACCTCAAATCTACTATCTATAAAACTACGAACAAACTCTCAAAGGTCCTTCTAGAACTTCTGTTGTAAATGGTCGATGATATTTTTTCAGACACTCTAGGCATGCACGGAATTTTGTTCCGCAGATTTTACCCTGATGCTCCCACATTCCCTGTCTGCTCCGCCCTCCCTTGATTTCCACATCTTTTATCTACTAACAGCAAGTTGTTCAACATTTGAAGTAGAATTACACATCTTGCTCCATTGCATCTCACTTCCCCATCTGGCTTTTGCAATTGGAATTTAGTGGGAAATGTGATTTTGAGCTTTGTCGGGGAGAGTGTGTGTGAGCAAGAAATACTGATGCCATCAGACTATTGTCTGTACAACTCTGAACTCCTAGTTTCCATCATTTTTGGAAGAACAGATGGCAAAGAAAATTATCCTTAAATGTCCACCTAGTGAGAGAATTAGATAACTATGTGGAGGGGATGAGGGAAGGAGAGAGCCCGAGAGATGTAGAGTCACACAATGTACTTAAGAAGTTATTGGCTTTAATGAGGTGCCTTGTTGAGAACACACCTTTAACTCTGAAGGAAGTATGTTCATTCACTGTGTCAAAGTGTTTGTGATTGGGACCAGATTTTGGTCTTGTGACTGATACACTCACCTCCCCTGTCAGAATTCTTGGGTTCAAATTCTATCTGCTGACTCCAGCTGTTGCTCAGTGTAGACCACTGTAGGCAGCAGTGATGGATCAAGTAAATGGGTTTCTGCCACCTCCATGCAAGTCCTGGATTGAATGTTCAAATGCTGGCTCTGATTGGTCCAGTCTAAGCTGTTCTGGACGATTGGGGAGTTACCTGCAGAACTCTATCTATTTGCTTCTGTCTCTGAGTGTCTGAAATAAGCACAATGAAAGAAAGAGTGCATGAGGACTGAATAATTATTGGGAAATGGCTTGTTACATTTAGGGATGTGAAGGAGGACACCAGAAGTATCCACAAAGGAGAGATAGACGACTGTTTCCATCTTTAATGACACTGGTGACTCTAGAATAACCTTCCAGGGCCCAGTGCGATAGCCTCGCAGCTAAAGTCCTCACGTACACACACCGAGATCCCTTGTGGGTGCCGGTTCTAATCCTGGCAACCATGCTTCCCATCAAGCTCCCTGCTCGTGGCCTGGGAAAGCAGTCGAGGATGGCCCAAAGCCTTGGGACCCTGCACCTGTGTGGGAGACCTGGAAGAAGCTCCTGGCTCCTGGCTTCAGATAGGAGCAGCTCTGACTGTTGCGGTCACTTGGGGAATGAATCATTGGACAGAAGATCTTCCTCTCTGTCTCTGTTCCTCTCAGTATATCTGACTTTCTAATAAAAATAAAATAAATCTTTAAAAAAGGAAAAATCTTCCAGATGACAGTCCATACAACATGTCAGATAGGTCGTGTAGAAAACTCAAAGCACAACTTGAAAATAGGCACGGCGATCTTGCTTTCTTCCTGGGTGAACAACTGTAGGGTGAAAACACATTCCAGCTGTTGTAGCAACTGGCAACAAGAACTTTTGGAATGTAACGTTCATATCTTGAAATAAAGTCAACTGTCTCTAAACTGAGTATCTAAAAATAATTATTTTTTTCTTGCTCTTTAGTCTGCAGGGTGAACAGCATTGTGCTGGTTCCGTGTGGCTTTGTTCGAGCATCTATACATTAAATCGTACTTCAGGTGGTCCTGCATCCTCACTGTACAATAAACACAGCTTTTTTTTTCCCCTATGGTTTAAGGTCTTCCAAAGAGTTATAGGATGTAGAGCTTGTTTCTTCTAGTAATGGCAGTAGCATCAGATTACAAAAGGAAAAAAGGCTAAAACCTCTTGAGGTCTAGGAATATATAGGATATACAATCAGTCCTATTATGTACTAAATATTTGGAAAGGGTATTTATGCTATGCTCATCTTCACTGTACTTTGTGATGTCTGGTTCTCTTCTGAGATTAGCCAAGTGATCTAAATAGCTGGACTTGAAGGCAACTTCCAGCATGACTTACGCACTCATACGTTTGGTTTGAGTTCAGATGATTGTAGGACAGACTCAGGAGGCCTATTGAACAAGCTGCCTAATTAGCCCCAGGATAATTGAATTTCTCACATAACAAAATTCAAGCATCCTTGAATAAGTGGTCAAGTGGTTCAGGAAACCAAGCAATAGCTGTATAACTTTTCCTGACAAGGTTCTGCATATTATCCATTGTGTTCTATTAGCTACAAAGCAATCACTAAGGTCAGCCGAGAAGACTGGAAGAAAGAATTAGCCCTTATCTCTCAATGGGAGGAATTTTACAATTTGTGGTTATTTTAAGTCTTTGTGTATAGCTGAACAAAACTCAAATTTCACAGAAAAATACTGTTCTTCTCGTGAAATGTCATGCAAAGTCATGTGTAAACCGTGGGCCAAGGGAAATGTGATGAACTATGGATAATCAATTAGCAGTCACACAGTATGAGTGAAAGCCTGTTAGTCTTAGGGATGTTTTGGATGACTAATTCCTCAAGTGCTTGGTGAGAATGAAAAAGACAAGTTGCTTTCCAGGAAATGGAAATGGGAAAGTCATTTACAATCTTAAGTTTAGACCAGAAAGAAGTGGGGTCCAATAGTGCTAGATAAGACACCAGACCAGAAGGAGTCCAGTCCACAAGGTTGAGTGTGAAAAATGTGATTGGCACCTCAGGTACTAAATCTGAGGGAGCAAGACTTAGATAAGGCACCATTTCCCCCAGTGGTGTTAAACTCGCAGTGTAAACTCTTGGCTCTGGCCTTAACACACTTGAGTTCTGAAATCAGGAATTCTGTAAACCCAATGGCGGTGATCAATACCTTCTCTCTAGGAAGGCACTGACAACCAAAGGTCAGTGCTTTAATCCACCGAACATTTCCAAAATGTTTGAAGAATGTGTGAGATGCAAAATGAAGATTTGTTTGTTGAATTTCAGAGTTTTAGTCTTAGTGATCAGAATATTTTGTACTAGAAGAATTTATATAGCATCTTCTCAATATTTCCAGAGACAGGGTCTGTTAAAACCTATCATGTATTCGCTGATTGACTCCACAAAGAGCAGCTATGACTCCACTTAAGCAGCTGGGCCAGGCTGAAGTGAGGAACCTGAAAGTGTATCCAGGTTTCCCACATGGGTGACAGGGGCCCAAAGACTTGTGCCATCACACAGTGCTTTCCCAGGCACTTCTTCAGGGAGCTGGATCATAAAAGGAGCGGCCAGTACTCCAGCCAGCACTCTGTTATCAGAAGCCGGTCTCATGGGCAGTGCTCAACCGCTCCAGCAAAATGCCAACCCTTAAATGATGTATTCGACAAGTGTTAAAAGCAACAGAAGTAGGTTCCTGATATAAACACATGAGTATTTACAACCAGTTAACACATATTTAGAGTACTCCAAATAGATTTAATAGAAATAGCAGCATAGCTGAACTCTTTTTCCCTCTTGCTGTAACTCTTTCAGATAAATAACTCAATTCTGAAAAAAAAAAAAAAGAAATTGATATCCTCTTAGATGTGTGGGTATATCACACAAATATATAGTAAAATCTTGCTGTAACTCTTTCATTGATTATCATGGTTTTGCCATGAGGATCTTGATTTTGGGGGCTGATATTGTAGCTTAGTGGATAAAGGTGCCTCCTGTGATGCTAGCATTCTATATGGATGCCAGTTTGTGTACTGGCTGTTCTACCTCCTACCCAGCTCCCAGCTAACCAGGGGAACAGTAGCAGAAGTTGGCCCAACTACTTCGACCTCTGCTACCCATGTATGACACCAAGAAGAAGCTCTTAGCTCTTGGGTTTGGCTTGGACCAACCTTGGCTGCTGTAGCCATCTGGTGAGTGACGCAGCAAATGGAAGATCTCTCCTCTCTGTAACTCTGACATTCAAATAGATAAATAAGTCTTTTTGTTTTCCTTGATTCTCATTTCTCTGAGGCACAGAGAACTAAATAACTGTTGTCTGCGCTAGACATGTTCTTCTCCCTGATAGTCTTATGATTGAAATACAACTCTTAATCAGCAAATGCCCATAATTCCCAAAAGCACTTTTTAGTCCACTTTTGTAGTAAAGAGTGTGGATTTCAGGAATGGGGGGGGCACAAAGAGGGGTGGGCCACAGTTTACTAATCAGTTTACTCACTTAATTTGAAGGAGATCAGACCACCAGTCCATTAAAAAAATGAAAGAAAAAAAAAAGAAAAGAAAGAGCTTCAAGATACAGACCCGACTCAGACATAGAGCTTCCATTTTTCTAACATCTTGCATGCATATTGCAAGAAGGAAGGCTCTTCTATATCTTGGACATTCTTCTAGCCCTTGCTTTAAAAGACCAGGAGATTTTTTGTTTGTTTGTTTTGGGGAACTATTCCTGCCCACAGTGTCTTTTACTTGCCACAGATAAATAGTTTTCCTTTGAATGACTTCCGTTGAGACTGATTACTACATGATAGCCCAAGTGAAGGGACCCTCCATGTCCATTAACAATGTCAATAACTTGAATGTTCACTGAACCCTATTCAAGAGACTTAGCATTTTACATTGTAGCTAAATTTATTGACAGGCTCGTCATACCATAAGACTGATGTGTTTTTCACAGAGCACAGTTCATGAGTTTATACATGAAAGGTGATAACTAGATTACTGAAAATAATTTTAAGTAATTTATTATTCACATCTGCTGCTTAGCAAAGTATCAGATACACTGGTGAGATACTCAGGGCATCCATAAAGCATAAATTGTGCACTTAAGGTTTGAACATTTACTAGGTAAGTAAGTAAGGCACTATCTGGTCAGGATATTACACGCACGATATTTTTAACATGATGCACTGAGTCTTCTGCATCTATAGCCTTCACCTGTCATTCTTCTTGGCACAAAAAGACATCCATTAGTGAGCTTTTTAGTTTAGTGTTTAGGACGCTGGTAAAGGCATCTGTACCCCACTTGGCATGCCAGGGTTCAGTAACTGTCTGTAGCTCCTGACTTAAGCTATCACTAATGCACACTCTAGGAGGCAACAGTGATGTTTTGAGTCATTGAGCTCCTCCCACCCGTGAGGAAGACAGGCACTGAGATTTAGGCTGGAGATCTTGGAAGTGAGCCTGAGCAACACAGTGCACACACGTGCTCCCTCCCACTCTGTTTCAGTTGGTGAATTGATAAAAAAGAAATGAAACCTAGAAAAGTAGACATGACACAAATGCGACAGCAATGTTCTGTTCACATGTATAGTGTGTTGTTTTTCCTTCAGTACATCAGCCCTGTCCAACAAGGAGATATTTCCAAAATGCAAGCATCACAAAATGGTAACCGCTTGTTAAGGTTGGCAGCATATTCATAACTGCTGGTAAAATGCTCAAGATAGACATGTAAGACCTTTAAACTACAATCGCTAATTGTGTTGACAAACTGGCCCTTATTCTTCCACAATGCCACACCTAGGTGTGTGTGTGTTTGTTGTTTTCTTAGAAGATTTTTCCACTTCAACATCTCAATCCTTTACAGAGCCCTTACCTTCCCAAGGATTCCAGAGGCCCCAATAACATTGTATGATTGGCAGTATTAAGTGAAGCAATTTTTTTATTATTTGTAATTCATTAATTACATTGTATTATGTGACACAGTTTCATAGGTACTTGGGTTCTCCCCTCCCCTCCCCAAACCCTCCCACCATGGTGGATTCCTCCACCTTGTTGCATAACCACAGTTCAAGTTCAGTTGAGATTCCCCCATTGCAAGCATATACCAAACATAGAGTCCAGCATATAAAGCAATTTTTATAAAGAAATTATCAGAACACTGATACTCAAAAGTAATACATTGTTAAAGGTTATGTTTTAATCACTACCAACTATTTATCCTGTTACCATGCTGTAAAACATTTCCAAAATATTCAGTTTTGTCAAAGGTAAAACTGTCTTTAATATCCTCACTAGATATTGAGTGGCAGAAAATATCAGGTAAATGGTATTGGGAATAGCACTGTTTTATTTGTTCAGAAATTTCTCATATGTTCTTGGATGAGGTTTTATATTTGAAGAAGCTTCCATACACAAGCTTTACCTTGGATTGAGTACAATACTTTGTATAATGTAAGGAACTTCTGATTACAAATCTTTTACCTTGTTAAATAATGCATGTTGGTTACAGTTGCAAGCAGTGTTTTCTCCAGGGAGACCAACAGCTAATGTATTCAAGGAAAAAAAATGTAAGTGATAGAATATTGTTATTGCTTGTATTGCCCTTTCAGGAACATTTCATAATATGGTAAATCCTAGCTCTTACTTTTATTGCTATGGAATCTAGAGAGGTGGTAAATGTGTACCAATATTCAGAATGCTACAACTCAAATGTCTGGATGAGAGGAGCGTCTGGTGATTACAGAAAAACACCTAGAGACAGATAACTTGGTAAGATTGTATATTCACAGCTTGGCTTTTAGCAAGTTGTTTCAATTTTCCATCTTGCAATGTGCCTGTGTATAAAGTAATAATGATGTTAGCACCCAACGCCTGGCATCAACGGGAGAGTGAACGAGGAAGCAGTGGCCTTAACACCCATCACAGGGTTTCTCACATAGCAGATACGCAATAACATTTGATCATGGCTTAAATCCCCTTTGGAGCGCTCATATTCTGCTTGGATTGAATCCACATGCTACTGGGAATGGGATGACATCAAGACCATTATTCCTGCTCTGCTGATCCTTTACTCTTCTTCTTTGTAGACCATTTTAGAGTTTCTTTCCTTGAAGTCCTTACTTAAGTCATTAAGTAGTACATAAAAGCCACACATGCATCTAAAACATTTCAGATTTCACATTCTTGTGTGTCTACTCCATCTTAGGAGATTTTATGATGGAAAATAGAAACGATACATTTCTGTGAATAAAGGTAGGATTTCTCCTTTTGAAAAAAAAATTTCTATTTGTAAAAAGAAGGGTTTTCAGGTGGAGCCATACGTCTGAAAGAGTCACTGATACTGTTTTCAGAAAAAGCCAAGTTACGCTCATGTATTTTCTCGCAAGCTGTTTTCTCCTCTCTTCTGGGTGGTGGCATCCACGTGCCTCTTGGAAGGAATTGTCAGCACAAACAATGTCGGTTATAAAAACCAACCAACCAACCAACCAGCAAACAAACAAAAACTGGAAAATCTGAAAAACAAGCACAAGCTTAAAAATCCCAAGTAAATATGTCTCATAAGAAAATCTTTTTCTTTACAGTCTTTCTTATCAAGAGACTGATGTGTGTCTCTGGTTCTAAACCATTCTGAGTTTGAGTCATGTGAATGAAGGTCATTTGTGGGAACCGTGTAATCGACTTTTCACAACTTCTCCTCTCTCACAACCATTTCATAGATTTACTGTTCAAGCTATTCCAGTAGGAGTCTGTAAAATATGCAATAAAGTTTCTTGACTACCAGCACACCTACTAACATAAAATACAGAAAAACTAGCAAAAAGAAAGTATATGCTGTAAAGACTCACATTTCTGGGTCATGTATGCATATCTGAAAATAAGATCATTGAGGCAGGCTGAAATGCCTGGGCTAAACCTGCATGAAATTAAGCAATGAGAATAATTAGAAGAATTAGAGAAGAACATTGGGGTCCATAGTTGCATGATAAAAACAATGTGATTCAACTAGTTTATTAAAAATTCAGTCGCTTACCTGGCTACTGTATGCCAGGAGCCTTTCTATTTTATACCAACAACACCTGGTAAACAGTTACAATTTATCTACCATCTTTGTAAATGGTAAAATTCACACAGAGAAATTAAATGACTATATAAGTTCATGAAATTGTACATCCTGCAGTGTATCTTGAGCTTATGATATGAATGGCTCTGCATTTCTTTACCCTGGCATGAGCAAGAGAAAGCAGCAGAGAGGAGATAAGTCAGCCAGAATGTGTGCCTTCTTCTCAGGCAGCTAGTGGTTCTATATAAGGCTAGTATTCATGTCAAGCACAACAACAATAGCAAACAAGAACAATCCCCATGACGAAGTAAGGAATTTAAATAATGAACTCTGATTTGCAACATGTGAGGGTGTAGACTTTATGAAATACGGGGAGAGAGGTTCCCAAGCTGAGCCGTGTTGTTGAAGCAAGAGAAGTCCTATGTTCTTTGTTTCTCACTTGGCTGGGCTCTACTCTGGAACACAGGGTTTTAAAATTATGATCAATCAATCATGTATGACCAAGTGGATAAACCTTCATTTTTAATAATGGGAGTAACTGTTTCTTCCATGGTTAGCTTAGTTTCCCCTACTGTATATGAACATAGCATAATTTTCCTTTACACTTATCATGACTCACTGCTTTGTGTAATTCTACTGTTAATTGTCTCTCAGTAGAAACTCTCATTCTATAAAATTAGGGGCCACACCAGTAGCTTTTAGCTCAACCTGTTTTCTTTTAAATGTTGAGACGTGATAACTATATTTAATAAGTTTCAAAATTTAATAAGTTACAAGGAGTGTGTGTGTGTGAAGAGAGAGTTTTTGATCCCCAGAGCTTACCAAATAGTAGCAAATACTATTACAGTTTCAGAGACAAATGGTAATAAAAATAAAAAGGACAGAGAATAAAAGCCCAAGCAACAAAAGTAGAAATCAAACAGAAATGCTGAATTAAAGCCTTGAGGAAATTGTTTAATGGAATAAATTTCATCATTATTAATTACTCTTCCCATTACCCATTTCATTGTATTGTTATTTATACCAAATAAACAATGTGGGAAAGATTTGAAGGTTGTATAAAATCATATGTTAGCCACACTTCAGTTGTGCACACACATGTGCAAAGTATGAGAGAGGCAAGAGAGAAAGGGAGAGTGCAAAACCACATTGAAGTAGGTAAGAGAAAAATGAATGCATAACGACTAAAGCAAGTGTCTGTTTTAAACCTGGAACAAAATGAGGTTGTCTTAGAGAAGGTAATGTGACATGTTTCCTTTGGAGCACACACCCCAAATCGCTACTAAATAGATAACTTCTGCTGTATGCCACAGTGAACAAACTAATTCAATAGCATTTCCTTTCTATTTTATTCCTCACTGCTGATTGGCATCATCTTTTGTTTTCTCCCTCATGGACTTGCTACCAGGAAAGAGATGATAATTAGCAAGAGGACAATATAACTTCAAAGAAAAGATCATGTCCAATTTGGTGTGTCAGATACCAGGTGGGAACTATTTTCCTTTTAAGAGAAGCACCATTTAAGTGAGCATCAAAATCACAGTCCCATCTTAACAAGCACTGGCACAAAAGGAAAAGTAGAAAGTGAATAATCCAAAAATATGTGGTAATGACTCTAATGACAAATCCCACAGCAGCAACACTGCTTGTGATTCTTTCTTACAAAAGGTACAAATAAGATCATCATGATTAAATGAACCCAGATATAATCAAGTGGCAGTTTCACGTGAATGACTTTATTTGGGTTTTGAAACATCAGTGTACATATGTACAGATGAATTACCCAACCTGCACCCTGAATTCAGACACAGGAGGAAAATTGGACAATATACCTTAATCATTATGAGCAACAGTATTAGCATTAAATTTCTCTCTTTTTTTTAATCTTTAAAGCCAAATAAATGATTGATATGGGGGAGGTGAATTAATCTTATAAAGAATGAACTTCTCATCTTTGAAATCCAACACTAATTCCAAACTTATCATGAGAGTATCTAATATGTAAAGACCATGCAAGTATAAAGTGCCTCGTACAATAAATCCATCACTAACCCAGTGCATAGTATCATTTTAAAAAGCTATGATATTGGAGTCACTACAGGTTTATTATTGGAATGTAATGAACTTTGGCAGGATTTATGTTAACTCCTATTGCTTTTCATTGTAATAGCATTGATTCAGTATACTGTCTATAAAATGTTTCAATATCACTATTTATTGGTATTTGCCATAGTATATATAAATGCATAGATACTATGTACAAATTCTAGCATACACAAATGATTTTAAAGCATAAGTATTTGCGAGTAGACCTGTATATTAAAATGCCCTGATCACAAAGCAAATTCCATCATGGGAAGGCAATATAACCCTTGTTACAATGTCTATATTTAAATTTCACCAAAGAAGGTTAACATATTTTTAGGTCAGTGTTGAAAACTACATTCTTTATCTACAGAACTAACATTAACAAGGGTATGGTTAGAAAATAAGTAAGCATTTGAAAACTTTGTAAAAATGATTGATTTATTTGAAAGACTAACAGAAAGACGAGCGAGAGAGAGAGACGCAGAGAGAGAGCGTGTTGGAGAGAAGAAAATCTTGCATCTGTTCTTTTTCTTCCCAAACGGCCACTTTATCTGGATGAGGTAAGGAGCCATGAATCAAGATCTTCTTGAACTGGGTCTTCTGTGTGTCAAGAGCGCAAGCATCTGAGCCATTTTTGCTGCTTTTCCTTGGGCGGAAATAAGGAAATAAGATTACCTTTGTTAATAAGTAATATGGTACTATGTGTAGAAAGTTTGAAATAGTCATTCCAGAAAAGCTATCAAAAATAATAAATGGATTTAGTAATTCAGAGGATACTAAATATATTTATATAAGCTGTTTTATATTCTCTAATGTTAAAATACATACTTTTAAATACTTATGTTTGCTTAAATATTCTTAAGCTCATCTTCTCCTTTGCAATATTTGATTTGTTTACCATATTTGTTTCCAAAATCAAAACTAAAAAAAATCCTTGATGTATATTTCATATCCAAAGCAAGAGAGAAAAAGAAAATTTGTATTTTATCATCTCCTGTCCATCTGGTCCCATGTTTTCAGCATTAAATGCTAATCTCTTACAGGATAAAATATATCATTGTCACAGTTGTCTAAAACAAATGGCTTTCCTCAAGCATTAATTTGGATGTTAGTATCATGAAAATTCGATCAAAATGGCTTACGGTGAGAGACATCTTCTTATTTTCTTCTCTGTTCAACTGTCAACATTATGGCCTGTTTGATGGATTTGTACAAAGGATTTTATCAAGAAAGTTCCAAAAAATAAGCTGCCTGGTTCTTTAGGTAGTGGAATACAGCTGCTAAGCCATTGCCTAGTATCTAAGTGCCATCAGTGAGCCCCACAAGACCACCTACTACTGAGGATCATGTAAAGTCTGTAAACAAAGATTATTGAATTTCATGCAAAGGAACTTCCCATATAGTGGGAAGACAATGGTATAAAAAAAAAAAAAGAAGTGATAGGAACAATGATTTCAAGAATAAGCAAATATATCAGCAGCACACAACCATGATTTAATGTTACCTGGATGTAGGAAGTTAAGTCCGGTGTAATTGACTGATAGGCTGGACCTATAACTTGTCCTTAGGATTTTTAGGTCTTGAAAAATAGAAGAAGTACGTTGGATAGATCAGGAACATTAACCAGGATTAGGCAATTATAAACTGAAATGTTTCTGAAATGTCTGAATGTTAGGGTAAGAAGAGAAATTAGAGACACAGAGTAAAACGAGGATCACAGATATGAACAAAGGGCATCTATCTTTGAGTTATGACTGGTGATAAATGTCACTATCACATTGGTGACTTCATCCAAAAGTAAACTTGATGCTGCAAGGCAGCATGGCTTCATTGATGTTCACATTTTTGTTGTTTCTTGTTTTCAGTGAACAAAGAATGAATATGTGGCTTTGAAAAATTTCTCTTAACTGTACTCACAGTTACTCATAAATACATCCTCAGAGTCTGCATGGTGTTGGTCAAGGCAAACACAGCTTTCCCACATCGAGGTAGATGGGAGACAATGGTTATTACAGCCTCTAGAGTCAGACTCATTTGTTTTGCCACATTCAAGTTAATTAACCTTTGTCGAGTTTAAAATCAGAGGGGATTTAATGATAATTATTTCTTCCTCTCCCTGTCTAGCTTCTTTTCGTTCCTTAGATTTCACTCTGTCAGAAAAGCCTTCCTGGCCACTGGATACTGGATCTGACTTTCTGGGTAGGTAAGTAGTGTAGTTGTACATGCCCTTCTTTGTATTCCAAATGGACCTGAGGATAGGTGTTAATGTTCTGAGGTTGCTGTCCTTATTGTTACTATGTTTAAAATACTTTAATGTACTTCTTGATTTGTACAGGAGGGCAGGCTGAGATAGAGGTAGACAGACAGGTAGGTAGATAGATAGACAAATGGAAGAGAGAATAAGTCCATTTATTGATTTACTCTCAAATATTCACAGTGACCATGCCTAGCCTGAGCCAAAGTCAGGATCCAGTAGCTCAATGAAGTATCCTATATGGAGGGCCAGAAACCAACCACCTGAGCCATCTGTTCTCAGGAGCTGTGCTTTGTTTTGAGACATTGGCCAAACGCCTTCTTCCTAAATTTATAATAAACTTGTCTTTGGATTTGTGTTTTGCCAATAAAGGCTTAGAGGGCACCCTTCAGGAAGGAATTCAGATGCAAGAATTTTTTAAGCTTATAACCTGTAGTCAAATAATAAACTAGAGTAGTACATATATTACATATATATTTTTACATATCATATTACACCTATATCATACTCATATAGCACACATATTGCATATATTATACACATATAATACATACACACATATTTATATTACACACATATATATGTATATAGCTAGCTTTTAATTATGAATTAATATTCTATTAGGATTCAGCATGCATCTGTTTTGTTAAACATCAAGTGTTGTATAACCATTATAGTATCTATTACAGACTAAGCAGTTAATACGTATATATTAACAATCCATAAGACTAATGCAGTCGTATATGTATTTTCACATATACATGTTTAGAAACTTAGAATACATAATAGTAATTAACAAAGGTATTTGAACGAATAAATGACAAAGTAAATGAATAATGAATGGTAAAGATGCTAAATTATGTAAGACATTAGCATAAGTGATCAGTATAATGATATCTACCTGACAGCATTATCCTCCACAATATGATTATCATTGACATATAATATAAATCATAATTTTGGCACATGGATTTTTTCTTCCTTTCGTAATTTTTATCTTTAAAATACTTTTCATCTGATAGAAATATTGTTCATCTTTCTGCCTCTTTCTGATTCCTGTCTCTTGTTAATGAACATGCATACATCAGAAATAAATAGAGCTATTATACATTTAGGTAGAGCCTGGTCTAGGTCCCACATTCTTACATATCAATGTTACAATATGTAGGTTTCTTTGTATTGAGTTGTGACTTAGATCTATGGGATTTGCGCATCTTTGTGGTGAGCTCTAATTGTAGCTCTCTATTCCATTTGTGTCAGGTCGATCGTTAGCTCATCTCTTATTTGCTCCATGAATGTTTCATTAAGGATAGAAAAGAAAATCGTGGCTATAATAAATGAGGATGGGATGAACTAGTAAGAGGGAACATTGTTCTAAGTGATGAAAATAACTTCAGTCTCTCAATTTCCAGGAGTCTCTTTGTGGCTTGTTTTTGAACCTTTTTAAATTCTTGTGAGATCTCTTCAAGTTTGTGTCTGTATTTATTTGTTCATGAAGTTCCTTTCTTCCCAAGAGGCCCCTTGATGGCTTTCACAACTCAAGAGAGGATATTTGTTCTCTGGGTTTGCACAACAGTGTGGCAGCCTTGGGTAAAATTACTCAGATCCCAAAAGGAGAGTAAAAAGCGAAGTGAACGTGTGACATGATGGCATCTTTCCTTTTTTCTTAGAGTATTTGCCACCTTCTTATGGTATGAATGCAAATTTGTATGAGAAGGAATTTATTTAGTATGAATAAGGAAATCATGATAGACCGTAAATTGAAGATCTTGAAAACCACCCAATTCAAAAGAATAGCCATTTCTTAATTTCCTGAAACATTTCTGCTTTGTGTCCTAATTCAGTTGACACCTTTGGATTATCACGTCTTTTAGAATAAATACAAAATTATTTTCAACCTTTTTTCATGAACAAGTTTGATGATTTATATTTGTTTCTAAAGTGGTAAAGTTTTTCATGTTTTTAAAGACTTATTTACCGGTTGATTTAATCATGTATTTAAAGGACACAATGACAGCGTGAGCCTGAGATCTTCAATCCGCTGGCTCACTCTTCATATAATTCTAACAGTTGGAACTGGCCAGGTTGGAATGCAGAGGCAAACATTACATCTGCTTCTCAACATGGATGGCAGGAATCCGGAAATCTGGGCCTCTACCTGCTGCATTCCAGGCACATTCATAGAAACCTGAGTTTGAAACACACGTAGGACTTAATCGCAGGCCCTGCATTGGATGGAGGTGTCCCAGACAGAACTACATATATTTTTGATTGAATAAAAGCTGGTTTGACTAGTTCTTGGTGACAACCTCATCTTTTCTTTACATGTGCATGATTTGGAAGACTGTCGTATAGAGAAACTTTCAATATCAAATGGTTCTTCTTTTGCCATGCAATTCTGATGCTGGCTTTCATAGCACATTTTTACAATGTGATTCCACCTTTTTGTGGACTGCTGTGGGGACACAAAGAGACTTCTGGAAGGTGTTCCTCCATTATTATCAATTATCAATAATAATCATATGCATAATGGCGGGGCCATATAAACACTCATGTGCTGTGCTCTGCTAAAGCCATATGATTCCAGCACACTATTTCTTTAACCAAATTGAAAAACGCTCATGAAAAACACCTCAACTCCAACCCCCTATGTTGAATGAGACATATGGGGATTTTGGAAGGATACAGTCAAAACAGTCTTAACCAAATGAAGCTAAAATGTCTTATTTTGTATATTTGATACAAATTTAAATGTCTGAGTACCTTGTTCGTCCCTTTGTGAGAATGAGCCGATGCAGGCGAACTTTATTGCCATTTTGGAAAATTCATTTCCTCTTCCTAAACAAATCTGTCTCAACAAGCATTGTTCAGTTATGCTAGTCTTCCTTTGGTGTCAGCAAGATAATTCATCATTCGGAGAGCTGCAGGATTATGAGTTGTTGGCAAGTTAAACTTCAGCAGTATTGAATCAAGATACTAATCTAGATACTAAGTGATAATCAATTATAGACTCTGCTTATGGGGAGATAGTAAGAATAATTGTTGTTATAATTACCCCTCAGAGTAAACTTTAATTGATTGCAGAGAAGGCAATAGACACTGTGTCAATCACATAATTTATTTCTTCTGTTATTTTATACTATTCCTATGAGACTATCTCTCTTTAGTTGCATTGTCTGGCAAAAATAGCGAAACAGACAAATGAAGTAATTTGCCTTAAGGACAAACTGGAGAAAGTTTTTACCATGTAATAACAATCCTAGTGGTGACCCCTGTGGTCCATGTTTTCTGCTGTTTTCTGGTCTTTGACCTGGCATGGCTGGGTTTCCCTTTCTTGCCTGTGGATTTACATAATTTATTTCTGCTGAAGAAAGGACAACATGGAAAACAAAGGTGAAATTGGCATTAGTTCTAATGTATAATGCAACGTGGATGTTACTGACATTTCTCAATTTGGCTTCTAAAATTATAATCATTATTGCATCTTAAGTGGATACACTATGATGAATATTAAATATGCAGACAAAAGGTGTTTGAATAATCACATAAGATTGGGCTTGTGTCCATTTTTTGAGGAAAGGGAGGAGACAGAAAAAAAGCTCTTTGAATTTATGTAATAATGCTTAATTAAATTTCTGTTTTCATGAATTCCTTCTATTTCTGACACTCTGTTCCTACTGATAGTGATGATAAGAACATGGATGAACTGCTAGATTTTTCACTTATAAATTTTCATTCATGAACTCCAACTAGATTTTGATGTGAGGAAAATAAGTTACAGATTGGACAATAAAAGAAACAACTCAGATTTCTATACTTTGATGCAACTTTGTTTCAAGGCATCTTCAGATTATCCTACTCTTTTCTGTACGGATGGCATTTTCTTTGATGTGAGTTTAAAAACATAGACTAAACACGGAGAAAGAAACGAGACTCTTGCATTTATATTCATCAATTTACCTGTCTTTACTTGACCTCCTTTATTCAATTCCCATGTCTTTCTCAAACCTCAATTTGCTATGAAAGCACTGCCTCTCTTTCCACTTTAATTTGGGTCAGGTCCAAATGAAGCCATGCGAGAAGAGAGGTGTAAAGAAAGAATGGACTTAATTTATTATATAGGGAAAGGATGCAAAATGACCTCTCAGATGTTGCTTACGGAGAACATGACATTTTTAGAAGAATCAAAAATCTTGCAAAGTCACCATTTATATTTTTGCTACGCATTTAATGTTGGTACAAAGTCATAATCCTACTGTGCCGTAGTCATTCATTTTACCTGATTATCTGAAAGGAGCAATGGGGAAGGTTCCAAAATGCCAGTGTACAAACGATATTGTTGTAGTAAGATTAATGAGCCATGGGAAGAAATGCCCTTCAAAGAAGGTTGACGGTTGCCAAGTCCTCTGACATTTTACCAGGTGGCCACAGGTTCTTAAGCTCCTTCTGATGCTGAACTCCACTGTGAGATCAGAAAGTGAGGATGAGAGCAGAAGTTCATCCTTCTTAAGAATTCACGTTTTCTCCTAGCAGCACTTAGGCCCCTCTAATTGCTGCTGCCAATAACGCTTGGCCTTCGGGCTGCTCTTCAGTGTCTCACACTCCTTGTTACAGGCTTTCAGCTCTGTGAAAGAAGATGTCACAATAATAAAAGGTCTCTATGGTTAAGTACTGCTTTAGTTTTTTCATTACTGTAGCTAAAATACAGAGCAAGTTAGAAGAAGCGATGTTTTGGTTTTGCAACTTGTAGATTTACCCTCCAAAATCCAGTTGCCTCACTGCTCTGGTGTCCGGTGGAAGCTGGCAATGGCAGAATGTATGCAGAGGAGTGAGCACATGGCCAGAGAGGAAGCAAAGAGTAATAGGAACATACTCACCTTACACATATAGCCTTCTGCTTAGAGCCATCTTCTCCTGGCGAGAACCAGATGCACTCCAGACCTCACATTCCAAGACACCATAATTAGGACAAGTCTCCATCCTTAATCCAGTAACTGTTCCTTGCTTTTAGAACTTAAACATTATGATAGACTTCTTAAAAATTCTTTAAAATGAACACAACTCGTGCAAGCACACACCACAGCAAGAACAAGGCACCTCCTTCTTCAGAATGGTAATCTATGTATGTGAGAGCAGCAATTAGGATGAGATTTCTTTCAATATTAATTTCATTCAAGAAGGACTCTTCTGTTCTCTGAAGCAATTTGTGCTTAGAGCCTTAGTACAAGTCAAGAACTCTTGGTATTCTCAAGGTGGTCATTTGGCAACTGAATATACCATTGCCAAGACTGGGTGTCCAAGTTCCCTTTTACCCAAGTCCTTGGCAATGAATACCTGCCTCTGTGTTCTTAAGATTGCCATCTGCTATTCACACCATCCTTGCTATGTGAGGCTTACGATCCCCACAGCATTTCACGCTTAGGATAGAGTGCCATATACTCTTGTAAAACCTAGTTGAACAATTTGGGATCTTGGTGGCCACTTCTTATGTCTGATTTCACTGCTTATGGAAAACGTATATTTGCTTGTCCATGATCTGGTTTGTATGGTCATAGAAGTAAGCCTGTTCTGTACAAGACAGGTGCACAGTCTCGCCATTTGAAATGTAAATTCCCTGTCTGTGTGAACCTGGCTTTTAAATGTCATATCTGTAAAAAAAAAAAAATGGCGACATGGTCAATTGCCCAGTCCTGCATTGGAAATATGATTAATTCTTTGTGCTAAACATTTGTGGTGATAAATTCTAAATTTGATTTTATCCCATGAAAGTTATCCCATGGCTCCTTAGATTCCAGGAGCCATTTGCTATTCCATTAAGAACATGGTCTTTGAATTTTGCAAATGTAATTATGAATCAAGATTCCACACTAACTGGTATTCTGGGGTAGCCTTTGAACATTTTAGAGCTGCTTCTTCAGGGTTTTTTTTTTTTTCAGTATTGAGAAAATGGTGTCTTTCTGTATGGTTCTGAGACAACTCAATATACATTCCAGCGACATTCAAATGAATGAATACCTATCAGGAGTTACCCTGTAGGTCAAGTTAAGGCACAAGGTGGGGTGGCCCCCAAAGTGACTCATAGAAAAAGAAGGACTGGAAAGAAGTGCAAGAATCTTCAGCAAGTATTAGATGTTCCCTATTGTGGGAAGAGGAAAGAAAGACATCTCAGAAATCCAAACTTACTTGAAAACTTGGGGTACTTTTCATTGACTTTGAAAAGCAAAAACCATGGACTGGCGGTGAGGGCTATGTTATGAATAATATTTTGATTTAGATAACAATGTACAGTTCATTTTTAGAAATACCATCATGCAAACAGAGAATCTCATTATTTTGCTTCTTTTTTTTTGTTCTAAGCTTTTACTTTTCTTGACCTTGTTTAACAATGTGTAATCTGTGAGAAAACAGCAGTTAAAAACCAGTGAAAACACTGGTATAAATTATATTAAAAGCCCATTCTTGCATGCACACAGACACATACATATACCCTGCAAAAATGCTTCTTGACAAAATTTTTGATAGTTAGAAAATGAATGTGTTTGGTAATTCCTGTTTGGTATTTTAGAGAATGAGATGTAATATTGTTTTAAACAAAGGGATAAAGACCTTTCAACCGTTTTCCATTTTGTTTTATATTGTTTCATTTTTTGTTAATCATATTTTTGGCACAACAGTAGCCCCTAGACAGACATGTACATGCCTGACATTAGGAAGCGATGTCATTAATCTACTCTAACCAATCCCCAATGTAATAATCAGTCAAGTAGCTTCTTATGCCACGCACATAACTGTATCAAGAAAGAGAATTGCTTGGACCGGAGCTGGTTCCCACGCCTCAGACTTTTGTTTCTGGGTGTCTTTTTTCACAGTTTAAGCTATAAATTGAATGGCATAATTTGATGATGGACATAGAGCTGTGTATTAGTTTTTATTTTGACAAAATCATTAAACATCACATAGGTTGAAAAATGAATCACAAGGCCATAAGCCTGCCTGAGAAGATTGCACTTCATAAACTGAATTGCTCACATGGGCAACATTTTGGTGGAAGTTATAGATTTTCTAGCATATCTCTGATAGATAGGACTAATATAGCTTCAATAAAAACTCTGGATATGTCAATATAAAATTTCCCCTACCATTGAAAGATGTAGGATACTCCAACTAATAAATCGGAGGACAACCTATTCCTTACGGTATACTAACATACATACTGGGTTACAACAAGCAACAAAATCATGGAGGTAATAAGCCTCGGCCACAGAGGGGCCATTGGAGGTTTTTCCATTACAAAATCTTAGCAGGAGGGCTGTACATATGAAATACTCCCAGAATGTTAATTTCTAGTAATTGACTCGGTGATAGGTACAATGATTTAGAGCTACATTTAAGCTGTATTCGAATGCTATACATGAAAGAGTGATGGAGTACATATCCATTAAGGACTACTATGTGTGAAACCTATTCGGTTTGTTAATGAACTTTGAATTTAATGTAAGTTTGCCCATGGTATATTAGATCGATATGATTGATAGCCAAATATATGGATTATTGGTAAAGGTGATATGGGGGTGTTAATGAAATTAGTCATGAAGAATGACACGGATTGAAAAAAGTCTTGAATAAGAATTAAATAGGCTAATTTTTGTATTTGCCAGTAATTTTTATTGTTGTTCCAGATGATATATTATTTATGTGTCAGGCATATAATTATTTAAAATTTGAAAATGATGAAAAAGAACATATTTGTGAGGCCACAAGAGCTACATTTTGAAGTAAGCAGCACAATCTGGCAGCTAACAGTTGTTGGTTTCCTTGCCTCGCCCGTGCAGGTCACTTCTCACATTCATGGCATTCACTGTGTTTGACAGGATGTCTTCCTGTGATCCATTGCTTTCCATTTTATTTCTTTTGTTTCTGGAACATAAGTCAATCCCTTCTCCCTTTAAGGTAGTCAGCATTCTCTGAAAAACAACAAGAAGATTGGGTGAGTAAACACTGCCATCCAGGAATACCTCTATCTCTTTATCTAACTATTTCTATATCCACATCTATATCTATATATGTTTGTATACACACATATGCACATATATACATAATAGATGCATTTTAAGCCAGTAGATGTGATTTGGGAGTCTGGCAAGCCCAAACTCTGTAATTCAAGACCTAAAACTACCCACTGACAGAATTTTCTCTTGCTCAGGGAAAGTTAGTTTTGCGTTAAAGTCAGATCTTTTACGGGCTAGACAAGGCATGGCCACACTGTGAATAGTAATTATCCTTAATTAAACCCAATGCATTTTGATGTATCTCATCGAAAAGTACCCTCACAGAAGTATCCAGAATACTTGTAATAGTTGATCAAATACCTGGGTGCATCAGCCAGTCAAGATGACACGTGAAATCAATCATCAAAACATGTCTATAGAAACATATTCATGGGTTGTCATGCAAAAGGTTGTCCTTTGTTCAAAACCCTACTGCATGACAGCTGAGCCTTTAATTTGTTATGTTTTGTTAACTAGTGAACATGAAGTGGTAAAATAGTTACACGAAACATAAATATTGAAGGCCAGCAAAGTAGCTCAACTGGCTAATCCTTTACCCAATCCTTAATTCCATATGGCTGCTGGTTCATGTGCTGGCTGTTTCACTTCTGATCCAGCTTCCTGCTTGTGACTGGAAAAGCAGTGGAGAATGGCCAAAAGCCTTGGGTCCCTGCACCTGTGTGGGAGACCTGGAGGAAGTTCCTGGCCCCTGGCATCAGGTCTGCTAAGCTCCAGCTGTCGCAGCCATTTGGGTAGTAAACCAGTGAATGGAAGGTCTTTCTCTCTGTCTCTTTTTCTCAGTGTAAATCTACCTTTCAAATAAAAATAAATAAATAGTAAGAAATTTAAATTTAAAAAAAAAAACAGTGAATTTGATTTTTAGCCTAGCAGCCGATGCCCCCAATCCAAAGGCAGGAGCCAGGAGATTCTACTGGTTTTCCATGTGACTCAGGAACCCAAGGTCTTGAGCCATGCTCTGTTGCCATCCCAGGCTGTAAGCATGGAGCTAGATAAGAAGTGGAACAACCGGGACACAACCTGGCACCTATGTGGAATGCTGCCCCTGCAGTTTGAAGCTTAGCACACAATTCTACAGCCCTGGCCTTAAAGAGCTTTCTAGGAGAGTTAGCATCAAAAAGCTAGTTTAACATTTTACACTGCTGTCTTTGATCAAGAAAGAAAAACACCAAGCCAAAGCATATGGGCAGCTTTTGGAAGACAGAAAAGAGAGGGAAACAGATCTTCCTTCAAATTTCCAGAAGGAGTTCAACTTGGTCAGGACCTGGCTTCCAAGCAGTGGGCCTACAGAACTTTTTGTTTGTGCTGTTCTCAGCCAGTAAGCTTGTGGTCATTGATGGAATCAGCAATAGAAAATTAATACACTCTTGGTAAAGGTTTCAAAGAAAGGTTGGTATTCAAGGCATGATTTCCACCAGAAAAAAACAGAGTGCTTTCCGTTGTCCAGCGTAAACGTTGGAAACAGTAGTGATCTCTGTGACTACAGGAAGTTGTGTTGAATAAACCCCAAGGAACAGCGTATAATGAGGGTAAACTGAGGGGAATTCGTAGGGGGAAATCATATTTTTTCACTTCCATGAATTCAGTGGAAATCACTGTTTTATAATTTTGATTTTACAAATGAGTTATTTTAGGCAATGCTAATAAAAGATACCTGGAAATGGCAAACTAAATTCTAACAATCATTTGCAGTCTCCTGGGGCATATTGTAAGGAAAGGGGTAAAAGTATAAAACATATTAAAACCTATAATCTTTAATAAGCTCTTTTTTGTCTTCTGATTTACTTTTTCATGTATAGAGTAATGCTAACAAATACTAACACAGATGTTTGTTTTAGGCATAGAAAGATATAATGGATTTATATCACTTAGACTGAACGGAGAGAAAGAAAAAAATAGCAAACAAACGGTGATTGAATGCATACTAATCCTATGACCTACACTGTCTAACTATCAACAGAATATACAATATTTTGTATTTTTATAATATCCTCATAATTTTTCTGACCTTTCTTTCAGGAAACCCTCTAGTCTAAGTTCTGAAGAATGGTAGCTAATATTAAGTGCAGTGTTGATGCCAGTTTTCACATAGATGATTAGTCCTGTGCCTTAAATTTCAAATCCTTTAGCCAAAAAAATAAAACACAGTAAAGTGGAAAGAGAGTTGAAAATTTCTGTTTAAAGAATTTGCTCCTGGATCCCTGCAATTCCATTGCTCTCAGCATATTCTGACTTAGAACAAATGGCAATAACAAAATCAACAAAGGCTACTTCTTACTTACAGCTGCAGAGGTACATAGTTTAAAAGTATGAATTCATAATCCCATTGCCAACAAAGACAAAGGTAAAAGTTCCAAATTCCTGGGATTAAAGTGATTCTATAAAACAGTTTAACTATCGGTCTGAGTTTTCCAAATGAATAACTGACAAATTCTCTTTTGCTTTCTACCTTGTGCAAATATTAAAAAAAAAAAAAACCTTACAAGTCAGTTGCAATCAGGTAAAATAAAGAGAGTTAGGAATGGACAACACTGACTCTATGAGGAAAAGCTACTAGTACAAGGAGTTATAATTCTATTAAACACAGTGTCTTTGGTGGGAAAATTGAACTGGTCAAGACTCGTCAGAATGTATTAAGTGAAAGGAGATGGCTAATGACATGTCACCAAGATCAATGAATTGCCCACTTCCACCCAACGATCAGCCCAACTTCCCATCCTGGTGGACAGATGTGTAAATCACAAGAGATCGAAAACAATAGTCAGCTGTCAAGAGGAAAGTTAGAGAATTGAGTTCCTTTAAGATAACTATACAAAGAACAGTGAATTACTCAATACACAGCAAAAGTTTCAAAAGCCAGAGAAAATGAACAAATTAACACCTCTTTTGCTTAAATGATTGTATACTGATGCTTCCTTATGATAACTGACTTGATATTTTTCATTGCCATGTATAAAAATTTAGTAAATTGCTGCATATTAATGCAGAGATCCTAGTTTATCATTAATTAATTGATAATAAATTATTATTAACTAAATAACTTTGACCTCTGACATTTGCCTTTAACTTTACTGTATGATTATATCTTCCAATGACTTTAAAAGATGATATTATCTTCATTCTACAGAAATGCACATGTTAAGGGAGTTTGACACTTGCTGAGGGTTAGATTGCTAAAATGAGAGCAGAATTGATTTTATATATAATAGAATTTAGGGTGGCACCAGCAACAATATGCTGATAAGCACCCTCTACACATACACCCTATAGATGCTTATAAGGAGGTATATACACATACATGAATATATCTATGTTTCAGCATATATACTGCTGATAAGCATTGCTGTTATACATCTTTCAGAAATGTTGCCCTTTGCCAGAGCCATTCGGGGACATGATAGGAACTATCCTTCAGATGAGAATGGACTGGCGTTGGACAAGAAACGCTGACAGGTAATAGGGAGACACAGGGGTAGAGTCAAGAGGCATCTCTCTGGAATACAGTTGCATGCGTTTCCTTCAATGTAGAGATCCTCTGCTGAATGAAATGGCAAAACCAACCCCCACTGGTGCTGTCTTTCTGCTAGTGGTAACTTTGGAAGTGAATCCTAACTTTTAATGTGTGTAATTTTAATAAAAAGAATATAATCTTACTCTATTAGAGTTTTCATGAAAAACGTAAAAGTAGTGCAATATGTTTGAAGCCTCCCGATAATGATACATCTTGCCAGGATTTCTGTTTTGTGTGTTTTTCTTTTTATTATTCATCTTATTCAAATCATGTGGGGAATTTAGATGGTTTGTGAGAAGATAGGTTTTTGGTTCATGCTTGGACTTTGAAGCAGAAGATTTTTATATCAAGTCACCCAAAAGGGGATGAAATCATAATGTACTTGGAATATATGCTTTTATCAACGTGCACTAGCTTACTTTTGACTTCTATTACGTGCTGAATTACTATAGAACAACCTCTACTTTCATGCTTAATGCATCCTGGACAAGCATCACTATGTAATTAAGTTCATGTCAGCATTTAGTGGCTTCATGTGTTGTTCTGGTTATATCTAGATTTAAACATCTTTTTTATTTGTGAAAACTTCAGAGCATGGACAGGGGCAAGGTTCAGGAACTTCAATGTAATAACTACATATACTGTAAGTTTCAAAGTAAAAATAAGTACATCATCACTTTTTGGGAGTAGGTCTCTGTATTCTTTCATCATGTAGGAGAGAACTGCATTTTTTTTAAATTACTGAATAGTTTACATGTTTACTCAAGGTTAAATCCAAAGTCTTCCTAGTAGTCCACTCAACAGTGGTTCTTCATAAAACTTTGTGACTCTCACAGCTCTGCTCTTTGCTCTCTCAAAGTCAATTGTTTGCTGTTCACCAAACATGTCACCGACGCCTACCTCCAGCTTACTGCTCTGCTTGGAATACTCTTCCTTAGTTATTTATCAGATTCACAATGTCAAGTAAATCAACTCAGGAGGTGAATTTATCTCCTGGGATAATTTGTAAAACTTTTAGCAGAATAAGTCATATTAGATCCATCTTTAAGTATTATTGTTTGGCACATTATCAAAGAAGAACTCTTGAGCTGATAGTGATGAGAAAAACACGTTAGTGGCAGTGGTGATACAGAGAAGTCAGCACAATTAAACAGCATTGCTGATGCACACTCAATGGCATTTAATAACAAATACGGTAAACCAAGCAATGAATTAAGATATTGGAGTATTGTTTGATTAAAATGAGTAGGCATTCAATAAAATAGAAAATATAACATACAAAGTGGTAGACAATATGTTCTATTTTACATGTGGAGTAAATAAAGCATGCAACTGTGAGAACAAAGAAGGTACTTGGCAAAGCAGTTCTTACACTCTAGGGAAGAATTCGATGGGGCAACTGGGATTAATTGGTAAACATATATGGGACATGGATATGAGAAAATGAGAAATGTAATAGAGAAAATTATCAGGTCCTGCTTTTGATAATAGCATAAACATCCATGAATACACCAGGCCTAAGTATTATAGTAGGCTCATATGTTAAGGGTCATAGAGAGAGGAATGTATAATGCTGGTTGATTGAGCAAGAACTTCACAGACACAGTCTCTTGGAGTTTTGGAATAGAAAAAAAAAATTACTGCAACAGCATTTCTGGAAAAACCATGTAATTTTTCATGCACTATTCTACAATAATTGTGAACAGTTTACTGAATCTTGTGGTTTTGGACCTGGGGATTTTCATTAAAACAAGACAGTGTAATTTTTACTGTCTCTATACAATCTGACTGTTGAACTGAAGTGGTAGATAAAGGGAAAAGAAGAATTTAACTTGACCGTTACTTGAGTAAACATTTTATTTACTAATATATGGGAAAACTGAAATGGAATTTAGTCCTGATTAATTTTGCATGGCAGATATTGAGAGTTTTGAATTGGGAGCTTGTACATGGACTTGGATCAGTAAAAGGAATGTGTAAAATTAAACTCAAGTAATGTGACCTGTAACATGCATTGCCTAAGTAGACAGGTGTTAATCTATGTAATTGTGCTACAACTACTTATTTTAAAATAATTTTTATGAAGCAATTTAAAATGAACAGCTTTATAGATAGTTGAGTTTACATTCAAAATACATTTTATGTTGCAGACAGTTCAAATTATCAACTGCAAAAACAACTTAATCCATTTAGGGTTTATCCCTAGAACTTGTCCTTCAGGTTATACAGTTGTGTCTCATGTTGATGAAGTAAAACAAGTGAAGTCTGAGGCCTGATCAGGAATTAAGGGAAACACACACAGAGCCTCATGTTTGAAATGAAGAACATCTCAGCTCCAACAACACCACAAATAAGAATTGAATCAGCACAAAACAGCTTCAGATTGACTCAAACACTAATTGCATCAGGGTTCTCAGGTCACCCCTCAATTCCTTACCAAACAAAAGCTAAATCAACAAAGATAGCATCTATGGTTTCTATTCTTTTTTTGCACACACTGAGGCATTCACTCAGTCAAAAGCTGCTAGGAAGACTCACATTTCTCTGGATGTAAAATGTTGCCAGAGAATGTGCCCCATCTCACTGATGAGAATAAGCTAGACAGCCTACAAAGCTATGTTTATAAATCCCAACAGAACACTGAATATGCAAATAAATCTAATAAACTGAAATTGGGAGAGTGATCAGCCCCGTCTCCGTATAGACTAAACGTATGGTTGCTGTCACTATCTGTAGGACTTACAGAGTGGTGAAAACTGCTAGAGAAATGGGCAAAAACAAAAGAGCTGAGCAGTTTAACTTTCAATGAATTTTCAAAGTTCAAGGGTGAACTGACATGTCATTTTAAAACCTCTAGGAACCAGAGGCAGAAAATCTTGTACTTGCCTGCCAAGTATGGAATTCGTTTATCAAGGGCTTTCAAGAAATAATGGAGATAGGAAAGATACTCAATGTCAGGTGCACGATGGGTTTTTAAAGTCTGTTTCTCCCCTATAATATGTACTCTACTGCATCACCCGTGATTTGCCAGGGATTCCTCCGCTCGTGATGACATGTTACGAGTCAATGGATTTCTTATTAGTATAAGACATGTGTTCCTTTAGAGTTTTGATTTTGTTTTTCACTTTGTTTTATAAAATACTCTTCTGCTTCTCCAATGTTCCATCAGCAAGCAAAGAGTGATGGCAAGGGCTGAGGTAAAAGATTCATGTGCTCAAAACCTAAGCAGTGTGAAAGGAAGGCTGGTGGTTTGACTGTCCCCAACCATTTGAAAAGTATAGTAAATATACACTAAGTACATTTACTGCATATATACATACATACTATGTGTGTATACACACACACACACACACATGTATGTATGTATATATAACTGTAGGTTGGCCAGCGTGCTACATTAGCAGCCAGACATAAGAAATAGGCTCTTTCCAGAATGTAGATGACATTTCAGGGCTGGCGTGGTGGCATAGTCAGCTAATCTACAGCCTGCAATAGATCTAGTTTCATGTCCCTGGCTACTCCATTTCTGATCCAGCCTCCTGCTAACGCACCTGGGAAAGCAGTGGAGGATAGACCCAGTCCTTGGGCTCCTGTAGCCATGTAGAACACCTAGAAGAAACCCTCAAGTTTCAGACCCGCCCAGTCAGTCTCTGATTATCACTTTGGCAGTGAACCAGTAGTTAGAAGATCTCTCTCCTGTCTCTCCCTCTCTCTGTAACTCAGACTTTCAAGGAAAATAAAATAAATCTTTAAAAAATATTATTTTGACACATTGAACTATTACTTCCAAATTTCTAGCTTTCATAAAAAGCTACTGAACAAGAAACTTGAAGCATTCGTAATGATTATTTATTTATGTATTTATTTATTTAAATATCAGGGAGACACAAAGAGAAGGAGAGAGAGAAAATGTTTTTTCATTTGCTGTGTCATTCCCGGAATGGTCCCAACAACCAGGTCTAGGTTAAGCCAAAGGCGAGAGCGAAACACTGCATTTGGTGTCCTACATGGGTGGCAAGGTTATAATCTGTCCTTGGACCATCCTCTGCTGATTTCCCAAGTCCATCAGCTGGGTGGTGTATCAGAAGTAGAGCAGTGGACACTTGATAGGAGGTGTGAACAGTTGAAGCTGAAGTTTAACCTGCTTCACCACAAATACTTCAAGAACCAATTTTCAGGAAGTAAAACATTAAAGTACAGTTAAACCTGAAATGTGGAGGTTTACAGTGTTTGGAGGAAAACGTACCTTGTCAGTAGTGTAAAGCTCATGAATAGACAATAGAACACAACTGTGAGCATTCACAGTCATTAAAGTGCTATCGCATCACGCAGAGCTAGGCTATGATAAGCAGGGGTGTATGCCATAAATGTTACAGCAACAATTACAAAATAAGCACGTATAACTAGCAAAAAGTGAAAGAATTAGAAGGAAGTCATTCTAAGATAACAAGGGAACACAAGGAAATGCAATGAATAAATAAGAAAAAGGAAGATAGTACATGTAAATTTATACATATTAATGATCACCTTAAATTTAAATGGTTTAAAAATCTAAAATTAAAACCAGAAAGGATCAGATTTTAGCAAAATAGGGAAGAAAGACTTGCCCACAACAGAATTCACCTAGAGGTAAAAGACAATAACAGATTCAAAATGGAAGGATGACAAGCTTAAAAGAGACATAAAAGAGATAATTGGCTAATATTTATTTTAAGCATCAGAGAAAACATACTTTAGAATAAAGACTCTTACCCAGAATAGACTTTTTTCTCACTATCTTTCCACCTGCCTACCTATTTTCAAGCAAATGTATGTAGCTTTCAATCTACCAGTCTACTCTTTTTAAGTAAATTAGAAAGCCTGAAACCAAGCAATCTGATACAAGTGGCAAAATACTTCATCAAGTACTTCTAGTATACGTAGCATCACAAATCAGTAGGGAATGCAAATTCAAATGGAACAAGGGTGTATTGCGCATCCAACAGAATGATACAACTTTCAAACAACAAATAAACCAGCCAAATACACAGGCCAATTACTGCTAATGATTGGAAGAAACTGTTTGCACATTGCGAAGAAAAATAAGGAAACAAATTCACACAGCAAAACATGTATGCTCTTTAGGCATTTGCACTTTGAGGTTAGATTGGACAGAAACGTATGAACAGTGTCTAGATTAGGTGATTCATAATGATTCAGATAGGAAATTGCATTTCTGCTGTATGAGTCTATCAGCGCTCATTTTAAAAGAAAACAAAGTTAATCTACACTTAAGCAAGTCAGAAGAAGTTTGTCTCCTTTAAGGGACATAATAACTGCTCTGGAATATAAAGAAAGCTATTGGGATGCTATGTAATTTTAGTTTATATTGTCATTATAGAGGGTATACACTCTTCAAAAATTTATTTGAGGGCCCGGCACAGTGGCCTAGCGGCTAAAGTCCTTTCCTTGAACGCACCAGGATCCCAATATGGGCACAGGTTCTAATCCCGGCAACTCCACTTCCCTTCCAGCTCGCTGCTTGTGGCCTGGGAAAGCAGTCGAGGATGGCTCAAATCCTTGAGACCCTGCACCTGTGTGGGAGACCTGGAAGAGGTTCCTGGCTCCTGGCTTCAGATCAGTTCAGCACCAGCTGTCACACTCACTTGGGGAGTGAATCATTGGACGGAAGATCTTCCTCTCTGTCTCTCCTCTTCTCTGTATATCTGACTTTGTAATGAAACTAAAATAAATCTTTCAAGAAAATTATTTGATCCACTTGTAAGTTGTGTGCATCTTATAGACACATATTTTATACAGAAAATCAGTTTTTCAGAAAATGCACATATATATTGAGAGGCAGTGTTACAGAGAAGGAGAGACACAGAGAGATCGCCCATCCCCTGGTTCAATGCCCAAATGGGAGCCATAGCTGGGAGCCAGGAGCTTCTTCTGTGTCTCCTATTACAGTTCAGAGACCAAAGGAATTGAAACATCTTCTGCTGCTTTTCTCAGGCCAGAGCAGAGCTGGCTCGGCTGTGGGAGCAGCTGGGACTTGAACTGGCATCCACATGGGATTCTGGTGCCACAGGTGGAGGCTTATTCTACTATGCTGCAGTAATGTCTCCTAAACAGTTTTTAAAATCACATAAATGGTCTCTTTTTAAAATTAAAAATCAATTAAATGTAGTTTTGGTGCTCCCATAATGACTTTTTAAAAATAACATTTAACTCTATAACATAGAAGCTAATATGAAAAATGCTAGACAATTTAGTAAGAAAATCTAAATATCATTGTAAAATATACATCTCTCAAAATATGTACCACAAATCAGCTTCTCATTAACTGCCCCATTATATGTTTTAATTAATTCTTTTATGTTTAAAAGTTTCATTTATTTGGAGCAGTTAGCGAGAAAGAGATCTTTTCTTGTGCTGGTTCGCACTCCCAATGGCCAGTGTGAAGTCAGGAGCCAGGAGCTTCGTCTGGGTCTCCTGTGTGCTTAGCATGGGCTGAAGTACTTGGAATATCCTCGCTGCTTTCCTAGGCACATTAGCACAAAGCCAGAGCAGAAACAGAGCTGCCAAGACTTGAATTGACTCTCATATGAGCTGCTAGGTTTGCAGGCAGTGAGTTTACCCACAATGCCACAGTACCACATTACTACAATGCCCCTATATACTTTAACCTAGAATTGAATAAAATATTCAATTCAAACTATTTTTTCTATGCTTGGCAAGGTTTTGTTTTATCCTCTTTATTTTTAAAGAAATATTTATTATTTTTATTACAAAATCAGATATACAGAGAGGAGGAGAGACAGAGAGGAAGATTTTCGTCTGCTGCTTCACTCCCCAAGTGACTGCAATGGCCCGTGCTGAGCTGATCCGAAGCCAGGACCCAGGAACTTCCTCCAGGTCTCCCTTATGGGTGCAGGATCCCAAGGCTTTGAGCCATCCTTGACTGCTTCCCCAGGCCACAAGCAGGGAGCTGGATAGGAAGCTGGGTTGTTGGGATTAGACTTGGTGCCCATATGGGATCCCGGTGCGTTCAAGGCGAGGACTTTAGCTGTTAGACCATGGCGCCGGGCCCCTATCCTCTTTATTTTGTTTTCCATTTCTCTTTCTATTTTGGTTTTCTATTCCTTTTTTTTTTAATTGTTACCATTATCTACCATGATACAGTTGTTCAGGTATAAAAATTCTTCCCTCTCTCTGCCCTCCCTCTCCCCTTCCTCTCTCCTTTCCTCTTTCTTTTTGAAATTAATACATGCTTTGAATCAAAACACTTCTCACCTTTTAACTTTGCACAGACTATTTTGATTATCACAAAGAACAATGCAAAGGAACAGAGACAGGGAAAGAAAGCCAAGGGGAGAGGGTGGAATGTGGCAGGGTGGGGGTTGAATGTGGCAGAGAGAGGGTGGTATGTGGCAGAGAGAGGGTGGTATGTGGCAGGGAGAGGGAGAGAGAGAATGCTGTTGAATGTTTCATGATCCCTGTTTCTAGTTCTGCTAGCAAGTAAATACAAATGACATCCCGTCTCTGATTATGGGCTACGGGTTTTACACACTTGAGCAGGTTTGGTTCTTCATGCTGATTTTTGCCCTGTGTGAAATCCCACAAAAGTCACATCTGCCACCGTGTCTTTCTCCATTTAGCATATGCTTTCACGGGAGCTAGAGGTTGATCATTGTCAAATGAGAAAATAGATGTAGGAGTGTTTGAACAACGTGAAGCAGTGAAGAAAGCGATGCGACCCTCTGTGGTCACTGCGAGGGCCTTAATGTCTGACATGGAAAGTTTTGACTAAGAATTCCAGGAGGAAGAGGAGCGCCACTTAGGAGAGCACAGAGGCTCGCCTTGCAAAAAATCCTCAGAGGCCAAGCAAGAGTGAACAATTTCAGGGGCTCAGAGCGGTCAGATTGAATCTCTGTGTGACGCATACTGCCTGGAGACTGAGCAAGTTTGGAGTACAGAGATAACTGCAAAGATACAGATGGCTTTCTCTTACAGACGTGAGTGAGAAATTTGGGGGATGAATACTAATAAACCTCATTTAAAAGTGTTGTCCCGGTTTGCACTTCAATCCAAGATGCGTTGTGACAAATCACGAGAAGATAACTTCCAATGTTACTGAACTCTGAACCCAGGAAATGAACGGACTTAATGGTTCTCAAAGTATAATCATTCTATTTAATCTGCTTTTCCTAAATGCAAACCTTTTTCCTTTCCTCCACCAACATCCTCGCTATCCCAACAAATAAGGGATATTTAACAATCAGGAAGGAAGATGATCAGGCAATTAAGGTGTTTAACTATCATTAGATGCTCAAACTGTTTCATCCTGTTATTGCGCACTTCCTATCCAGACGAAATATCTGAAAACGATCACTGCAGGGAAGAACTTTAAGTAACATCAGATCTAGGCAACTAAAGTCTTGGGAAACACTGAACCTTCATGAATAATTCTTGAACAGCGTGGCATGAATGCTGCCTTGCTCAACTCAGAGTCTTTCAAGATGTTAGTTTCATGTTTTATTTAAGCTCAACATAAATGTTAACGTGGTCCTCATCAAACTCCTTTTATCTAACTGAAGACGGATGTGTTGATGTTGTAATACTGGAAAAGGGCCTTGGGGATAGACTTTAAATGCCCATCCAGGTAGTTCTGCAAGAAGCCACAATACATTTCTTTTCCAGGAACTGAGCAGTAAATTTGTAACACCTTGGCATACACACCTGCCGATCATTGTTAATTAGCCACCAATTGTCCAATTTGTGAGCCATATAGGTTTTATGGCGATAGAACGGAGGAAGCATCATTGTGTAATCTTTCTCCAAGAAGATTCTGCTGAGCAAGTGAACAATAAATTGTATGTAATGCAAACATTAATCAAAGAGAATGCCATTAAAAGCTTACTATAACAGGGTCTCCATTGTGAAAGAAAACTGATCTATTATCCCATCTTCATTATGAATTGTTACGGTTATGATGAGTTTATGGTTCTACTAATCAATAGTTTGCATGGGTTGTATGAGTCCTTGAGTTACTTACAAATTAAGTCCTGAATATCATTTGTAAATCAATTAGTTCTTTCTTATGAAAAATCTGCTTTGAGTTACAGTATTCTATTTGGTAATTGGGGTCTCTGAATATTAGGAATAGCATATTGTCATGAGATTTAAACATTAAAGAGGGGAGCAAATAAAATATTTTAATCATGCCTATAGTTGGATCATTCCCACTAAAGCCATTGTTTATTGGTGGCATGGGTTACTTAATGGAAATCTGACAAGGACTTGGCAACAGTTTGTGTACTGCATAATTAGAATGTGAAACTAACACACGGAAATTGCATTTAGCAAGGTAGTATTCTCACTAGATGCACATATGGATGCTTTTTCCTGGATTTTCTGTTTGAATTTCATAGTCTCTCTGCTAAGTGTACCACAAAGGTGGTAAAAGGGGCTTGATGGTTTCCCCAAATACATTTCAGTAGGTTGTATGCACACCTGCCTACAAAATGAGAAGGCTGACCCAGGTGGTACTGACATAGACAATACACCGATACTGTTAGTAGCATATGGTATTACACTGTACCTCGATGAAATAGACTGTTCAATAATTTTGCACAAAAATATATACGTGTATATAATCTTGCCAGCTCTGTTCAAATGCTTGACTCCCTGTGTTATGACTTACAATGTAGTTCTTAGTGTCTTAGTTTTCATTTAATTGAACTTTACAAAACTGTGGAAGGCTTTCAAATCCAATATGTCAAAATGAACCATCTGTCTGTATGTTTTGAAGCCAAAAGACAGTTAAAACTTTGGTTTGTATTAACTTCCTATGAGAATTGACCAGTCTTTCCTGTGTCTCTACATGGCTAGAAAACGGAAATCTTGCTTTCTTGGAAGGCAGATGAATTTGTCAGTCAAAGGAAATACATCAAAATACCAGGAAATTAGAGGCCTTGTTATGTACCATTAATAGTAAGCAATAATAATAATTATTGCTAACATATACTGAGCATAGCCTGCAAAATGATTCACATGCACTCAGCCATCGGTTAGTATGTGACGGTTTTAACCCAGGATCGTTCTACTTCCAGACAAAGATGGATTCCCAATGAAACTGTTTACTACATCTTAACAATAGCATGCTGGACTCTCTGCCTTTGTCCATGCCTGCAATGATTGTGTATGAAGAATCTACACTATAGTAATTATATAGGGGAACTCAGTGAGGGGGAGGGAACTAGAGAGGGGATAAGGGAAATCCCATCATCTATGGAACTGTATCATAAAATGATAATAATAAAAAAGTGAAATTTTAAAAAAATCCCAAATAAAATAGCTCAGCAGCAGAAATTAATCGACTTCTCAAAGATTAAAAAAAAGTTATCGAGCTTGAATTTGAAATTGGAGTTAACTCCAGTACAGTGGTCAAGCATTTAGTCACATTACTGCTGATATGACACAACCAAATTGCATTCTACTTTAGTCTGAAAAAGATAGAAGTATGTGAAACCATTTGCCATTCCTACCAAAATTAATATAAATTTAACATAACATATTTAAAGTGTTCTTAGAATGTTTTCTGGACCTGTAGGCTATTTAGATGACAACAAGAAACAAGCAGCATAGCTGAGACAGGCAATCTCTGGTCGGATTCCTACAGTTATGTGAACTTAAGCAGCTCCGTGACCTCTTGAACCTTCATGTTCTCATCATTACCAATGAATAAACTGGGCTGAATCCCATCCAAATGCTTCCAGGCGCTGATCTTCTATGTCTACAAGGCCACATCCTTTGTATTCATGAAGGGATAAAGCCTTGCAAATACTAATAAAATAAGGATGTGTAAATACCCTTACGGATTCGATAACCTTGCACTCGCTGAATAACATCTGCATTGCGCTACTTCAAATATCACATGTGTTTTCTCCCTTCACCCTGACTGACACATGCTAATTAGAAAAAACATCGCCTTCCAAGTGAAGGGTACCTCTTCATCTCTTACTTTCTACGTGACTCCTTGGCTCAAAGAAACATTTTAAAATATGCTGCTGTTTTAACCTATTGACCTTGCCGTGAACACTTTATTTTCTGTCTTTGGCTTCAATATTCATTAGTAACACTGTGACAAAAAAAGAATATGAATGGCATTAGGAGACTGAGCCCTACTCAAGCTAACAAAATGATGTGAGTGTTCACACACTGCTATATAGCAAAGATGTTTGATGTTTCTTTACAAAGGGCTGGATTCAAGCAATCATGAAAATGTGCTGAGACTTTTCATGTGAACAGCACATTTAAAGACAAACTCATTTTTAGAAATACCACCCAAAGCAGAATTTACTTCCCCACCCCAAGCTGGAACTTCATTATGTGTCAAATATATTATTTGGAACTGGTATGGAGTATGACATACTAAATGTCCTGACCATTGTAGCATATGCATAGATAATATACGGCTCATACAACTTTCATAAACCTCTCTGCTGATTCTTTTCTAATATCTCTCTAAAGACATTTGTGGTGTCATTCTTCATTTATTTTGCATGCTGCTTTCACCCATTGTGGATAAACATGAATAAAAAATTCTGGAGGTATGAACAGTTATCTTTGCTGTTGCTTGGTGAGATTTTAATAAAATATACATGACACTACTGTCCAGCAATGTATCTGTGAGTCACAGAGCACTGAGAAGATCCAGAGATAATGATGATCTTTTGTAATGATGGAGGAATTAGCGCCTTGATAATATGCGATGTGAAATAGCTTGGATGGAATCTCCTATTTGCCCTTGAACTATTTTGATATGAATGCAAATCACTAACACGGAATTTGATTTTAAAGGACCTGTTCAAGAGTAGCAATTCAGATGGAAAGAAAGATGGATTTGTGTAATGTTAGAGGAGAAAGTCCTGAAGTTAGTTCATCGTTGCCCAGACATCTGTCCCCTGAAAACATAGATTTCTAAAAGAAATGCCTGGACCTGAATAGTGACTTGACAAAGCAATCCTGTCTTTATCTCCCACTTGAGCATTTTGCCTTAGTGCTGGACGTTAAGCGATCCTCTTCATATTCCATGAACTAAATTCTCCATTGTTGTCTGTCTGTTTTGTTCTACTATAAAACAAAATAGCTGAATCTGAACCTTTTATGTAAACAGCAAAAGTATTCTCTGAATTCTAGAGGGTTCGAAATACAAGATGAAGCAGCCCACACTGGGCCTTTGACAAGGTCAATCAGCAAGAGATAGCAAACATTTTTGTTCATTTGTGTCCAAACAGGGAGAAGTCAGTCTTACAGACCCTTTCTGTAGAGACATTAATCCATTCATGAGGGTGGAACCATTGTGGGTTAAACTCTTCCCTGAGCCACACCTCTCAACACTGTTGCCCTCGGGGTTAAGAATCAACAAAATTGAAAGGGGAAAAAATAATTAAATCATGCCTGCAAGTTAGTTAGTCATGCTCCTTAGATTTCCTGAATTTGTAAAACTATATAGGGATGCAGAGCCGAAATTTTTGGCTTCAGAAAAACACACACTGTTCGTTACTGGTATCAGTCACTATCTGTTAGTGAAAGAGGAAGACGGCTGAGTCATCAAAGAAAGGCCGTGCTGACTTAGGACTAACTGGACCCAACTAGTACGGATTCTGGGGTGATAGACGCTACAATGTTACCAGTGGTTGCTTTTAAGTGGTCAGCATCTTTTCATAATTCTATTTTTGATACATTCATGATATAATTTCATATTAAAAATAGCAAAACTTATTTTTAAAAAAGCTAGCAAAAACCAGTAAAAATTGTTAAGTAGCTTACTTACTTTCTTTTTTTGTTTAGTTTTAATTTTTTATGATTATGTTATCTATCTACATATATACATATGTACATACGTATATTTAAAATTTTTATTTTGATGATGATTATATGGTTGACCGAGGTGGGAAGGTTTGAGGGTTAGGGAAAAGTGGGTGAAATCATTGTTTCCAAATTCTCTATTTCTTCTTGTCTCTGGGGCAAGGGCAAAAATAGTGAAGCCACATCCAGCCTCCCAAATGTCCAAGTACCCAGAGATGGGGAACTACCACGCACTCAACCCAGGGCCCTGATGTAGTGCATGTTCTGAGGGTTCTGACCAAGTGGTTTGGATAGTCCTGAAATACTGGCGATTCCACCACTCCACGGGTGACCTAAAGTCTCCATTCACCCAGACTCTTGTTGCCATCGTCCTTTGGAGTCATTGTCCAATTTGTTCTGTTTTCCTTCCTGTGCCACAGCACCAACTGGGCTGCCTTATTTGTCCAGGTGTATCACGGTCTGTATCCAGCGCTTCACCTTTTTCACTCTTAGGCAGGTCTAACGGGCTGGCGATCCAAACCCCACCTGATTTGCCCTTCCCAGGGCTCATGAACCTGGCACCCACCTTGCATGTGGGCCTCAAGACCTGTCCAGGTGACCTAATCCCTCCCAGGAGCTCCCATCCCCTGGGATCATGAACCTGGCACCCACCTCACAGGTGGGCCCTAGGACCTGGGCCACGTGACCTGAATCCTACTGCTTCCCCCGCATCCGGAGCTCACGCACCCGGCATCCACTGACTCCAGGCTGGCATGACTCACCTCATGTCAGCATCTACATTGCACAGCCTGGCTCAATCCAGCTCCTGCTGGTGTGTGCTGCAGTCTAGCCCAGTAGGGCCAGAACCCTGTCCCATCCCCAGTATGAACTGGCTGGCATTGTGGCATGGCCTGGCTCCTCCTGTACCTTGTCCTGGTTCTCAGATCTGACAGAGGATGTTATGAACTGGCCCAGCCTGGTCTATCCCCAGCCTTGACCCACATGTATGCTGGCATGGTCTGGGCTGCTCCTTGCCTTGATTCTTGTGCTCATCTGCACTGTGTCCCTACAAAGGAGCTTCCCAAGTTCCTCTATCAGATCTCTACCCAGTGACAGATCTCACGCACACCAGTAGGTCTTTGGTCCAGGTTGGCTTTGTCCACCTCTCATCCTGGCAGGAACATGAGCCTTGTTCAACCGGCCCACACCCATTGTGGTTCTTACTGTTGGGTGTTACAGCCCAGCCACACCTGTCTGTGCCCAGACACAGCTTTCACATGGTCTAGTGGGAGTCAAGAGCTAGATCAGCCCATTCTCTTTTTTTTTTAAGATTTATTTATTTTTATTGCCAAGTCAGATATACAGAGAGGAGGAAAGACAGAGAGGAAGATCTTCTATCTGATGATTCACTCCCCAAGTGACTGCAATGGCCTGAGCTGAGCCAATCAGAAGCCAGGAGCCAGTAGCTTCTTCCAGGTCTCCCATGCGGGTGCAGGGGCCCAAGGCTTTGGCCCATCCTCCACTGCCTTCCCAGGCCACGAGCAAGGAGCTGAATGGGAAGCAGGGATCCTGGCACGTATAAGGCGAGGACTTTAACCACCACACCATCCTGCTGGGCCCTAGATCAGCCCATTCTACATCCACCCTGGTGCTCACAGCGTGTAGCTCAGTCTGTCATTTCCCAGAACCGGTCCACACCTATGCCAAGGGAGGCTGTAGCCATGTCCAGCCCACCCTGCTGGCCTCAGTCCAGCTCTCAGGCTCATCGGTGGGAATACCAACTCAGCTTGGGTGTCCCCTTAGCTCTCCAGCCGGGACTGTTCCTATCCACAGCTCTTGGACATGCTAGCAGAGATTGCAGTTCCACAAGGGTGATCCCACATACCCCCCACAGATTCTGCCACAAGACCCAATTCTCTCCCAGGCCAGTTATTTTCATGGCCCGTCCTAACTTCACCCTTCCTCTTTTCCAACTCTCACTGGTGGTTACTGTGATCTGGCCCAGTCTGGTAGGTCCCAGCCTTAGCTTTAGTGTGTGCCAATGTGCCTAAAGCTTACTTCCCTGTGGCATGAGGCACAAGTTTCAGACCTTCATGTGGAGTGTGACCTCCAACATGGCTGGAAGGTCAAGAGGAATACACATGGAACAAGACTTCTGACATGACCAGAAGACCAAGGGAAATAGATGTGTCATATAGTCAATTAGAGTGTCTTTGGTGGGCATGGGGTCTGTCAGAAGACACCCTCCCACCCTCACCTTCTTTACCCTCTAAAAGCTGTAACCTGTGCGTAATAAAATGGACACTCCTCACCGGTTTGTCCCTGGTGGTTCTTGTAGCAGAAGGCCGCCGTCTGCCTCATTCTTGGTGACTTCGGGGCTGCTGGCAGGACTAAACCCCAACAGTATTTTTGCAAAATCATCCTTATTGTCCCATATTATTGGTGAGGAAGCAAAGCTTAAGAGAAATTTTGTGTAGTTTGTAAGTGGCAGAGCGGATTAATAAAATTCATATCATATCATTTCCATTATTCTTGGAATACCCCCAATAGTATGTTCTGTGGATATATAGTTTTGTGGGCTGCTCCAGACCCAGTGTGCTCAGAAATGTTAAAGTAGGATTTTTACAGCCTTCATTCGAAACACTATTCTATTTGTAGTCCTTAAATACCTTAACAGTAAAATCTACTAACTTGGGTTAATTATATGATTGTGGTTGCTAGCATACAATTAAATGCCTCTGGAATCTAGTTTTTATTTAATAAATGATAAAGAGGGAGATTACTTTTTTAGTCTATGCGTTGCTTTCATTATTAAGTCAGTTGTATCTCGCAGGATACCTACCGCATGTAAAGTGTCTGTTCTGTGGGAAAACAACCCTCAAAATTACTCAGATGCTCTTAGGATATTGTATCTGGAGATAAGGAGACTTGAGTTATTTTCTAAGGTCCTCATGAATAATGGTTTCTGCATTGTACTCTCCTGTTAGCAGTCACAGTGGAGCAATGGTGTGGGTTATAAGGTTGACTGACCTGTAGTCCTTGTCCTTCCATAGTTATAGCTCTGTGACCTTAGGGATGACTTGTTCTCCTTTGCTTCATTATAAAAGAGAAATTCAACTATATCACTTATCTTGTAGACTTGTTGCTAATGCAGTCAAATGAAACGATTTACATGACAATACATTTTCAGTATGCTCAATTGTTATGGTAATTATTTTATGATAATTGTTATTGTTATCTCTAAAAATGTCCTTGATATTACAAAGCCAACTATGGCACATCTCATCTGAGAGCATCCTTTAAAGTCATCTTGTCAGGGGGATGTTCTACATTTGCTTAGGAGAAAAGGTGAGAATCAAATTGTGTATCTACTCCCTGTAACCTCCTCCACAGCCCCCTGTATAATACATGATGAGATTGCTTATACACTCTTGTAGTTTCTAGTCTCTTCATGAAAACGAACCTTTTACTTTACAAATTAGGAATATCGATTATACTTTTATCTGCCCAAAATATTGGAGAAGTTCTTGTCATTCACTGTCATAAATCAAGCTACTATAAAAATTTGATTGGACAACAAATCTGTTAATGTTAGCAATGTCCTATCTCCCTGCATTTTGCTCATAAAAACTTGTTCTACCTATACCAGAGATCCCAAAGTACTCAGTGAAAAGACCTCACTAGGCATACTTGATTGGACAGAGTGGATAATAGATTCAGGATGAGTCAGTTGTATTTTTTCTGGTTTAAGATCATAACTGTAGACAATTTTATAGGACATATAATCAGAAAAGCAAAAGGTGATCACTTTCTTTGATCGTCATTCTACTCCTTTCTTAATGCAACCTAATAGCCTTTCAATCTAATATTTAGGCACAGGACATCAATAGCAACTAAGTTCCCTAAGACCCACTAGCATCTGCTGTTGAACAGTCATTTTGACAACTTAACTATGAATACCTTGACTGGAAGGCAAATATATTCACATGAGTTTTATTTTATTACCATTTTTAAAACTATGTATTTGAAAGGCAGAGTTACAGAAAGAGAGAGAAAGAGAGAGAGAGAAATGAGGACAGGGAGAGGTCTTCCATCTTCTGGTTTAGTCCCCACAAGACTACAATGACAAGGGCTGGGCTGGTGCAAAGCCTGGAGAGAGAAGTGTCTTCAGGACCACCCATGTGGGTGTAGAGGCCCAAGCACTCAGGCTATGTTATGTCATTTTCAAGACGTGTTAGTAGAAAGATGGATGGGAAACGTGGGACAGGTGATATCTGAACCAGTGCCTGTGAGGGATGCTGGTGTCAGAGGTGGTGGCTTTGACCACCAGCCACAATGCTAGCCCCATGAGATCAGTCTTCAGATATACTTCTTGTAAACTATTTGTGGAAGCTTAGGAGAGGAGAACCTAAAAGAAAATCCAAAGATCACTAACATGCTTCGCAAGAGCAAGAGTTATGCAGGCAGCATTTCTCTTTTCTTGGTTGCTCTCATTCTTGTCTCTGAAGTCCCATTTCTTCCACAATAACAGTAAGCAATACACATAGGTTGTCAATTAAGTGTCAGCACTGTGCAGGATGCTTTATATACTCAGTTTCCTTGATTTTATTCATAAAATAAAATTAAAGCAAACTCTTCAAAAGAGATTAGAAAGAAAGCAGAAGAGCAGACAGTGAATTGTTCAATATTGTGTAACTAGAAAGTGGCAGAGCTCAGGTCCAATCCCAGTCCATACGACTTCACAGCTCATGATTCCGATAACCACGCTGCGGTCTTGCTAGTGCCCTAGGGCTAAAGCCATAGCTTTCTTCCAGCCTCAGCTCTGGAGCATCAAACAGAAGCAAAATTAGGTCTCACGGAATTTGAACTGTGTTGCACTACGTTCTATATCATTGGTTTCTGATCTTAAAACAGAAAATCTGACTGACTCATTCCTAATCCACTTTCCATCTTTTGTCCAAACGTGTTCCAAGCTATCTTTGTTGCTGGTATCTGTGATGAAAAGGCAACAGATTAAAGGTAGCAATTACTGTTTTTATCTTAGGTCTTGTGGTGAAGTTATTCACGAAAGAGTTTGGGACAGGCGTTTGGTCCAGCAGTGAAGCTACTGCCTTGGACTCTCATATGCCATGTCAGAGTGCCTGCTATTCTGTTTCTGATCCGGCTTCATGAGAGAGTGTTTCCTAGGAAGCAGTCGATGGTGGCTGCCAAACTGGAAATCCTGCCACCTGCCTGTGAATCCTGAATAGACTTCTGTGTCTGGGCTCAAACTGGCTGTTGCAGGCACTTGGGGACTCAACTAACACATAGAAGCTCTCTGCTCTCTCGTTCTTGCTGCATGTCTTCTGCCTTTCAAGGAAATGAAAATAAAGAAAAAAACCAGCATAGATTTCTTTTCTGCAGAATGAGGAAGAAAATTAGAAATTGGAGCAAGTGAGCCTGATGCAGAAGTTGAACCGTAACAACTGTAGTTGCCTTTCCAATTCTGAAATTGTATCTCCAATGTTCCGAAGATGTCAAATTTACATGACTCTAATTAAAACTGTCCCTAATCTCTCTGAAATAAAGGATTGAAAATGAAGATGCATATTTTAATAATTTTCAAATTTTGATCTTTCAAAAATCATTTCACTGAAATGAATTCCTCTCCAGCTATTCATTGCTCCAATAATCTGTGGACCTCAATGAACTGATCAATACATTCTTATCCGTCTTTTGTTCCTTGTAAGCTTGACTGAGTGAACAAAAAAAATTTTTTTTCTCAGCAAGTCCAGTGCAGGTGATCTGCCTCATCTCACACACATACAGCACTAGGTCCCGCTGATAATATCTTCTTAACAGACTTAGGAGCATGCTCAATCTCTTCATTTTCCCTCATCTACTGCTTTTCTAGGTTTTTGGCTGGCTCCTTCTACTCTCATCCTGGTTCCCGAGAGTTCAAGCGACCAGGAATCAGTCATTTTCTCTCCTCTCCATAAATGTATTTAGTCATTCTCATTCAGGCTCATTTCTGTAAATACGAACCAAATACATGCTGGTAATATTCAAACGTAGGATTCTATGCTTACCTTCTCACATTGCCTCCAGACAACATTGCGATTAACCTGGCTTCTCCCCCTGGGTGCCAGTGCTTCACGCTTAGGTGATGGCAAGCAGAACCACTGATCTTTTACTCTTCAGGTTCATCAGCCTTGCTTTCCTTGATCAATTTCATTGATATTCACAGATCTTTAGTCTAAATACCTCGTATCATCTTAGTGTCCCATCTTCGTTCCTCACACCCAAGGCACAATCAGTTTTGTTTTTGTTTACTTTCCTAATATATGTGAAGTCCACTCCCCTCACAGCATACCTACAATTATCAATAACCTTTTCCTAACTTCTGGCCCATTCATGGCTCCTCCCATTCTATTTTCTACTCTTTTGTTTATTCTGTATTATTTTAATGTCCTGCACAACAGCCATAATGTGTTAGTTTCCATTTTAAGTTAAAAAAATATTGCTGCTTAAGTTATAAGAAAAACTCCAGTAACATCCACAGTAAGCCTGATTCCTAATTGCCTCAGCACCACACAGACCTAGAGTGGCCTGTCCTCTACCTGTTTTTAGGTTGATCACTTACCATGACTCTTGTGTTCACACTTCTCCAATATCCCTGCTACTCATGGAATCAAACAAGCTTCGGCTGCCTAGAATAACCTCCCTTGGTATTGAAATAGCTTGCTTCCTTCTGTCTCATTGAACTCAGTGACGTCATTCTGGACAAACCTAAATAGACCAGTCCAATATACCAGCGTATGCTAGTTCTATGAATGAAAACCAGTGTTTTTTCTTAGCTCTTCAGGAATAAATATCTACTCCCTTTTATATTATGCCAATTGCACTGTAAGCTGCATAAGAAAACGTGTATTTTTGGTCTTAATCAAAGGCACTATACCACATAAAACTATGTAGAAATGTAATAAATATTTGCTGTATGAGTTGCTGAATATTGGACTGGGTATTTTTCACTGTGAAAGTGAATGACGATCGTGTTAATTTCAGCTAGAGAATCAGATAATCTCTGATAGCAATTAAAGTAAGAAGTCACAGTAGTTCTATTGCAATGAATGTCTTTTATTTGTTTTTAACACGTTCAAGAAATTTCAGCAGGTTCATATGCCATTTTTCATTTCACACAATGGCAAATGGCTGCTACTTGTACCTTTTCTAGTTGGAACGCTTAACACACCATCCTGATTCTAACAGAAAAAGAGCAATTTTCAGACCAATACTTATCTGAATAATGGAAAAGAGCAGACCCACATGTCTTTCGGAAATTGTTCTCAAATATTTGAGAAAAGTTTTCAATAAATCTATAAAACAGAAGATTGTGTAATTATCAATCAGGCATATAAAGCTTTCCATTGAATAAAACATCACTTTCGTCACTTTACATATTACAATGAACTGAGACATAATCGTTTCTCCACATGTTCTCATGCATACATGCTTAGATATATTTAGATAAGCAATTGCAGCAAGATCTGGTCATTCTTGATGAGTGAGAAATATACCAGTACAAATATATCCTTGACTTTATCCAATGCTTATATTTATTTATTTAATTTTACTGGAAAGCCAAAGGAAGAAAGAGAGATTTCTTTTATAACCAGTAATTCACATTTCACATACTCAGAACAGCTGGGACTAGACCAGGGCAAAGTCAGGAGCTCTGAGCCAAACCTAGGTCTCTCTCTTGTGTGACAGGCACCCAAGTTCCTCCATCATCACCTGCTGCCTCTCAGGATGTCTGTCAGCAGGAGGTTGTATCAGAAGCAGATCTGGAAGTCAAATGTGACATTCTGACATGAGATTTGTGTGTCTGAAGCCATACATATACTCCTACTCATCAATGAAAAAATTATATAAATGAATATGTAGGAGGAGTGGGCTTTGACTCAGAAGTTAAGATGCCTGTATTTCCTACTGGATATCTTGGTTTTGATTCCTGGATCTGCTGCCTGATTCATACCTCCTGCCAGTGCACATGCTTGGAAGTAGCAACCGGTGCTGTTCACTGTTGAGTCCCTTCTCCCGACATGAGAGAAGTGAGGAAGTGAATGGAGTTTCCAGTGCTTGACTGTAGCCTAGCCCAGTAACAGCTGTCACAGACATTTGGGGACTGAGCCAGCAGATGGGAGTTCTCCGTATGTCTATCTGTTCATCTCTCTGCCTCTTGAATAAATAGAGGGAAAATATTCTTAGAGAGATGAGATTAAAGATAATGCATATGGTCCATGAACTTTTTAAAGGCCCCTTGTATCTATGTATCTACATATTTCTACAGATGGTCCTGGACTAATGATGGTTTAACTTAATGATTTTTCAATTTTATGATACAATTCAGTAGAAATCTAACTTGAATTTTCAATTTCCCCAGGCAGTGGTAAGCAACATACTTCTCATGTGATACTGGGGGCAGAATTCAGTTTCAGTTCCCATTTAGCCATGTCCCATGTTGCCAGTCTGGACTCTTTCATAGGTTAGTTGTATTAAACGCATTTTATTATGATATTTCAATTTATGATGGACTTGTCTGTCAGGATATTCCATTACACATCATAGCTTATCTGAGTCTCCATCTATGCAGTTTTATCTCCATAAGCTAAAAATGTAAAGCCCTACTGCTTTATTGTATTAACTTAATAGCAAAATATTATCTAGATTTATAGCTCAAATTCTCACTGCCATCCAATTACAAACATTGCTATTACTTAAGCCAGAGAGATGCATGATATTAGATATTAACTTGGTGTAAAATAGGGTGCTTTAAGTGACGAAAAAGCCTATCATTGAAAGGAAAATGTTGTTCAGATTAATGAAATTATATAAGAGGCACTTTGGTCTCCTCAGAAGGATATTAAAAGGAAAATACATATTATTAACTGATTTAGAAATAGCTAAAATGGAACTTCTTAAATAGTAATTGCTGTTTAAAACGCTTGAAGCACTCCAGGCATGCGAAGTAAGAGTCGACCATCCCCCGTGTGGACAGTTTTTCCTGGTGCGAAGTTACTGAGAAAACCCCACTCAGTGTCCCCAGTCACAATCATGTGGGCCTCATCCTCAGAGTCTATATGACCCCAACTGTGCCCCAATCCATATCCTGGCTGACAGAGATGTGTCACTGCAGAGTAGGTGCTTCAGTGCCAGAAGGGATGAGCAAGTCATCCAGTAACTATAGATGCAATTTCCCAGAGCATAAATTTAACTAACAGATTTGAGAGAAATCTAATGTTTTTTCTTAATATTTAAACTAACATGGCTGTATTATGAGTGGAATGTAAAATGTACATGAATTTTTCAAATAAATCTAGAGACTTAAAAGAAATTTCACTCTTCTAGTTGGTTGAGAGCCTCTGGAGTTTCTCATTCACTCCCCTTTGCTATTAGAATAATTCAGTAGGAAAGTTTATGAAATACTGAATCACCGAGTCTTTGATATTCTGCATTAAATAAAAATGAGTTTCTGCAAGATGGCAGCTATGCATATTCTACAGAGAGACTTGCTTCTTCCTCTGTCCTCAGGGCCAGGTCCAGCCTAGATTCCAACTGGAAGAACTTGGCATGCAGGGAGTTCATTCCCTTCGCTCTGTCTTGTGCTGCCTCCCTAGACTCCATCTGTTCACATTTCTCCCACTTTACCTGCTTTTTTGGTTTTGTTTGTTGTCTCAATCATCCTCGATTACTTGACTTTGGATTGTATTGCTTTGTTCCCAGCAGCCATATAGGTGGTTATGTATTTGTTCAAGTAATATCATGTAGCTGTTATTTATGCCAACTTGTCTTCTAGTGATTGAAACATGAAGGAAAGGAAAAGCAGCGTAGTTATGACTTTCTATTTGGGGTACAAAATCTACCAGCCTTACTCTCTTTTTGTTTTCCCCTCCAAGGTATCCACACTATTACTCACTGTTCCCTGAAACTCCTGTCTTCATTCTGTTGTTTCACTCTGCAATAACGATGCTTTAAGGCTCACTGTGAGTGTTCTATAGAGAACAGAACATACTGGTGATATGAATGTTCTCCACTCACCTGCCCCAGTGATTTGTCTGTGTTTTGTCACTTTGTTGAATTTATTGTGTATTTTTATTTACCATTTGAATTTTTGAAACACATCCAACAACATCAAGTGTCAGTGCCAAATATTTATGCTGTTTGAAATTTTGTTTAGAAACCCACATAAAAATCTCTCTGGACCCCTTTAACTGGATACATTGCACTGCTGCTGTAAAAATAAAAGTTTTTGCCTGCTTCTTGCTTCTTTATTAATTTTTTTATTTGTGTTTGGGAATAGGAAAATAAGATTCTAAACACAATCTCCAAACTTTTTTCCCCCCACATTTTATGTTAGTTCAAATGTAATTTAGAAGTTACTATTCCATATGCCTTGTTTTCCAGGTCTGCTGTAAGTGGAATATACATGTTGGGTTTTCTTCCCCTGCTTGTCCCCGGCATATAATGCCATGGTTGGCATTTAGTAACTTACCAGTAAATGTTGATCATAAGACCTGTTACATATTAAAAGAAGGAGAAACACAGTTTGGTTACACTGGTTTTCTTTTCCAATCACATCATAATAATTTGGTCTACCTCGTTCATGTAAATTTTCTGCTGTCTCTCTAGGTGTGAAGGGGTCAAAAATAGCACTTGATTGCCAGAAAAATGTGATATTTGGCTCCTGAAAAAAAAAATCTCAAACTCAAATGTGCATGCATATTGGAATTTTAAGGGTTCATAGTCACATTTAGGAAACAATGGAAAACGGAAACATTTCTCACATATACACACTATTTTAATTTGAGAAAGACCTTCTTGTAATTTTCAGATACTTTCTGCTACTTCATTTCATTTTTTCCAAGATTTATTTGTTTTATGGGAACGTCAAACGTACACAGAGGAGGAGAGACAGAGAGGGAGATCTTCTGTCCTCTCATTCACTCCCCAAGTGGTCACAACGACCGGATCTGAGCTGTTTCAAAGCCAGGAGCCAGGAGCTTTTTCCAGGTCTCCCATGTGGGTGCAGGGTCCCAAGGCCTTAGGCATCCTCGACTTCTTTCCCAGGCCACAAGCAGGGAGCTGGATGGGAAGCAGGGCTGCGGGGATTAGAACCGGCGCCCATATGGGATCCTGGCGCTCTCAAGACAGGGACTTTAGCTGCTAGGTCACCACGCTGGGAGACCTGGAGGAAGTTCCTGGTTCCCGGCTCCGGATCGGCGCAGCACCGGCTGTTGCGGTCACTTGGGGAGTGAATCATCAGACGGATCTTCCTCTCTGTCTCTTCCCCTGTTTGTATATCTGACCTTGCAATAAAAATAAATATTTAAAAAAAATAAAATGAAACCATGAGGATGTCAGGGAGAAACCACCCTTGTTTGCTTTGCTGTGCACTAATATACTAGGAAACTTCTGGATGATTGTTTAGAATGACTAGATTTTACTTTCGTGTGTGCTTCATTTTATTATCTTACTAAACGTATTTCTCATGAACATACAAGAATGATGCTCTACTAAATCCCTTCCAGGATTTTGGACATGATAACATTTAAAATTTAAAAATGATTGAGTGCTTAGTAATTTCTAGGTATGAGATAAGTTGTTTGAGTGCAAAAATAAATAAAATATGGTCTCTGTATCAATCTTAAATGTTAACATTATGGTGACTCTGGAAAATAGTTTAATGCTTACAAGATGTTATGGAAAGTGAGATTTATTTTTATGTCATTTATCTACCACAATTCTTATATGTAAAGGTTGGTCTTAAGATGATGATTATATTGGTGGGACTGACATCATGACGTAGCATGTTAAACCATACCTTGCAACACTGGCATCTCAAGTGTGTGCCTGGTTGAGTCCTTGCTTCTCCGTTTCCAATCCAGCTCCTTGCTAATAATCACCTGTGATGGCAGTAGAAGGCAGTTGAAGAACTTGGACCTCTGCCATACAAGCAGCAGACCTGGAGGGAGTTCTTGGCTCCTGAATTTGCAAGGACCAAGCCCTGACTTAGCTCTAGACAGCTGGGTTGGAATCAGAAGAGCCCAGATTCAGACGGTGTTTAGGATGGTCTGCTGGCATCACAAACAGTATCTTCCTGGGGTGTCCCGCCGTGAGAGATCCATGGGGTACAGACATTTATCTCTATGAGAAATGTATGCAGATAAGACACATTTAAGGAGCAGAACATGAGCAATAGCGTGCACTTTGTCTCTGAGCATTAAGATTGTTCCTTCTTTAAAAACATCTGAGGGGGCCCAGTGCCGTAGCCTAGTGGCTAAAGTCCTTGCCCTGCATGCACTAGGACTCCATATGAGTGCTGGTTCATATCCCAGCTGCTCCACTTCCCTTCCACCCTTTCAGCTCCCTGCTTGTGGCCTGGGAATGCAGTCGAGGATGGCCCAAAGCATTGGAACATTGCACCCATGTGTGAGACCTGGAAGAAGCTCCTAGCTCCTGGCTCCTGGCTTTGGAACAACTCTACTCCTACCATTGCAACCACTTGGGGAGTGAACCAGTGGATGGAAGATCTTTGTCTCTCCTTCTCTTTGTAAATCTGACCCACAACGAAAATAAATAAACCTTAAAAAATTGAAAAATAAAAACTTGTGTGGATCATGGCATTTCATTAAGTAATTGGTGGATTTCTTAATATAATCCAACCTCCTGGCATTGTAAGGTATAGTTCCAAATGTGAGGAAAAACGATACATCTAGCAGGTTAAAAGAAATGATTTAGTCTCTTGTACTTAAAAAGCAGAAAGAGAAATGAAGAGAAAGATCGCAGAGAGGTGGTGATAGCTAGTGACAGATAATGATCCGTGACTGCATTCTGGACCAGCTAATTTGTTCGAATCCTCTTTCAACTATTTATATTCTCAGGCTTGAGAGAAAATGCAGGTATAGATGTACTACCTACTGGGTTAAGTGGCACTTGCTTTTATTTCTTATAATCTGAACTTTATCAAGATTGACAAGGGGGTGTTCATTTTCTCCTAACAAATCGCTGAGTGACAGGCCTGTGTTCCCTCTCCCGAGTTCTCTTGTGACACAGGAGGCTGTCATCACCCACCTTTCAAGCCATTGTCATTCAGGTCTCACCCTCTTGTGATTAGTCTCAGCCTTCAGGAACACTCAGGAATTCTGCAATGAAAAACGTAGAAATCTCTGCTGTAAGGGTATGCTGATGCAGGGTGTAAATCAAGAGACCACTCCCTGAAGATGAGAAAAAACATTTATTGAAGCATGCGCTGTCATATGAAGCCTTTGTGTTGAGGAAGGCGAAAAAAAAAATGTAACTTACATGCTTTTTAAGTTAGGCATAACCATGCCTGTTGCTTTTTTTAAATTTAAACTAAGACTTATTCCCATTGGGTACTGTCGATCTGAAGGATGTTAAGTGTGTACCTGAAAGGGAAGATAGCGGGTATTCTAGTTACAAGGTCAAATGCTGCAAATATGAGTGATAAATAAAGCGAGGTGTAGGAATTATAGAGATGAAGAGGTTGGAGAATTCAAGAAGTGGGTAAGAATTGAAGCAGAGAATTTGGAGACATGCAATGTGACTAGATGGGACTAGCATGTAGAAACGCAAGTTGAGAGATGAAAAAGTGGAACGGCAGAGGTAGGCGGGAGTAGATCACTCAGCGTCTTCTAGCCACGTGTAACGACTAAACAAAAAAGACCACTGAAGATTTTGAGCAGGGAAACACCAAAGCTGAAGGATGACCGTGTCTGCTGGTTAGGTTACAGACGTCAAGATTAAAAACCAAACAACATTTAGCATACATTAAAATCAAGAGAAGTACCCGAAGGCTGTATTACTGGAAAAATAAGAGGTGAACCTCATCTAACTTGTTTTGCCTGTAGTGGGAGAGATCAGATGTACATGCCATAATTTTTTGGTCATGAGTCGTAGACCAAGCTGTACATTGCTAACATTTTTACTTCTACGTCAGAGTGACTTATCCATGGAAGGCCTCCTGTGATCAAATCCTTGCTGTGGCTAGGAAACATGATGGCATTGTCAGAATTCTGGGGATGAGACACTCTTACATCATTTGTGCACCATTTTTTGATGAGTATTTAGGTATGTTAAAATGAAATCTATTTGCCACTAAAAGGTATAGAAATAAAAGTTTTTCAATTTTGATTGTACAGTGAATCATTAGGGGACATTAAATGTCTGGTACCTGGGATCTACCATGTAAGATATTAATTTGTTTGCTCTGAGGTTGTAACACCCCCCCAGGTGATTTCTGTGTTTAGTCCAAGATTAAAAATTGCTAGAATGGGGGAAAGTTGGAGAACCATTTCTGTGTTTCTGTGCTCATGTCTCTTCCCAACGCTGTACTTGTTCCCAGCTCTGCCAATCAACCAGGGTTATAAAAAAATTCCTATTCTTAACCACCTCTCAAATGTTCAGCTTTCGGCTGCTGTTATTCAGCCTTAAAACTTGAGGAGTGATTCCATTTATCTTAGCATTTTGTTGATTCTGGTAAACAGCATGTAACAAAATTAGCCTTACTTTAAGCATTTGTAAATTGTACCATTCAGGTGCGTTTTAGTGCATTAACAATGTCTTACATGTGCCATCAGTATCGTTTTCAAAGAACCTTCTGGAGCAGGACAGCAGAAGAAAGACTCCGAAGAGCAGACTGCAGCAACAAAGCAGCCGAGCATTTGTGGGCGATTTCTACCAGACGGTCCCCAGCCTCTTCCAACTGGAAAAAAGTGTGCTCAATGATACATACCCTCTCTGACATTCTTTCACAGATAACCACTTTTTTGAATGTGCTTATAAATAAGTTATAAACATGGGATATCCATGAAACCTATGAAGAAATGGAGTCGGAGAAGGTTAATCAATATCGAATGAATTCAGATACAGTCCTGTTTTTAACACCACGGTCACAGTTTTTTTTTTTTTCAAAACCACATGCTGTTGTGCAGAGCTGTTTAGAGAATGTGGGGTATGAATCACATGTGGAAATGCAAGTAGGAACGTGCAAGATTGGATACAAGCAAATGATCAAAATGTGATTATTTTTGGCCAGTTCTAGCAGGGAATGCTGTGCTAAGAACTTTTCATCACATTTGGCCTTTGGTGGATCTGAATAACGAGGCATTTCCAAGATATTCCTACTGGAAGCCTTATTTGGTAAGACTTTTTTTTTTTCTTACTGAAGATTTGAAGATGAGAGAATATTCCTTAGCGGTTTAAATTTTTCTCATGGCATTCATCACAGGCCAATTCATGAGAAAAATCTTCAATTCATTTGCCATGTGTCCCTATCAGAGATTAACAAACAAACAAACAAACAAACAAAAAGTGATCCTTTCAGGGTGTCTTACAGCACAGGGCATGTTTCTCAATAAACAACACTTGGTCAACTCAGGAACATACTATCTCTTGCACAGACGAAGTCCCCAAAATTCTTTATTAAAATGATTGAAACATTATTTTCCACGCCTCATTATTTGTGAACTGACTCAAGCACATTTTTAACTCAAAAGTAATAGTTCTTGGGGCTGTTCAGACCTAGAAACGAAGTTGCTTAAGAAAGGATTCTGTCTTCTTTCTCTTGGAACCTTCAGCAGCTAGAACTAGATAGGTTTTTATAACTTGTGTTGAACAAAAAACACCTGTAATTGTAATGACTGTATTCCAAAGGCACTATTTTTTTTATTTGTCAAAATAACTTCATGAGGCAGGTGGAATTGTTCATGGGTTAGGCTATATCAGAGAACAAATATTCTTATTCATTTTGCATTATTTTGTGTTATTTTTGTATTATTAATAATAATTCAACCAGAACTCAAGACTATCGGATCAAAAGGTTGCCCTGCTTGTCCCTTTTGATTAGTACCTAAAATTTCTTATTCAGTGGTTTGGAAAAATACAGAAAGGGAAAAAAGGCAGAAATGAGAGACAAAGACCAAGGGAATGGAGTGAACGTAGTACGTAGGCATAAATATTATAAAGAAATTTTGGTTGGAGATAAAAACCATTGGGTGAATAATTTGGGATAACTCATGAAATATGCCTAATACATGAAATTGCAAAAGGTACTTCTGTTGCATTTTTTCATATAACCCCCCAAATGTAGATATAACAGAGTTCTGAGGATAGGAATGGAATAGGTCTGTTGTTTGAATTTGATGCATTCCAGGGAAACAGTGAGGGTGCATTTCAAGGCAGGCAGCCCTGTGGTCAATGGACTGAGAGGGGATTCAGCATTTGATAAAGCAAATTCTGAAATTGCTTCTACTCATGTTATTATTCACTGCTGAGGACTTCGGGCTTATCTCTTCCAAGACATAAAAGAAGGCTAATTCATTTTAAAAGTGGTGATCTATTTGTCCCTCTGCAGTCCACTGAAGGAGCTAATGTATTTAGAGAGCTTTTATCATGGAGCCAGCTTGATTTTTCCCTTCCTCATACTAAGTAAATTTCAGTGAATTAAATGACAAAAAGCCATCTGCTTTCTATAAACAAGCTCTTCTAATACCTGGCAAATCTTTAAAGTCAGGCTGACAACGAATCTCTGGATGATCAATGATCTACCATGTCCAATTCATCATTTACTGAGGCATAGTGGTCAGGTGGTGGTCAACAGGAAGAGGATGCGCCCATGTTTCTAATTTGAGGTCAACATTTTTATAGGAAATTTCATTATACTCTGATGATCATTGCATCTGCTGTTCTAACTGTCAGGATTGGGTATCTTCTGCCAGAGCGGGAGGCAGTGTCTCCTCATCCCTCAAGATTCGTCTCAAATGCTTACCGACAGTGACTGTAACACAGCTGACCATTTTTATGCCTGAAGATATAATACCAAAATTATCGTTGAACATAACATCACTGAATCATTAGGAAACTCTTAGGAATGTAGATGTATCATTTCATTATTTACATTTACAATGACCGATGTTATCTTTGTTTTTCAAGATTAGTTTATTTCAAAAGCAGAGTAACAGAAAGAGAAAGTTTTTCCATGTGAAGATTCACTCCCTAAATGGCCTGAGGCCAGGAGTAGGAATCTCCGTCCTGCCCACCCAGGTCTTCTCTCTTCCATGTGTTTTAGAGGGACCCAAATATTTGGGCCAGTACCTACTACTTTTCCTGGTGCATTACCAGGAAGATGCATTGGAAGCAGAACGGTAAGAACACAAACCAGTACTTTGATAAGAGAAATCAGTGTTACAATTGGAGGCCTGAACTTTGGGTCACATTGGTAACACCTTCTCCTACCCACATTGACCATTATTAACTATAAGAGGAAAATTACACAGAACATTTAAAATTACTTAATTAGATAATTAGAGTTACAGACAAAGGACTGACAGAGAAGTTTGCATACACTGGTGAAGTCTCCATGTGGTCCAATGCCAGGGCTGGGTCAGAGTAAGGCCCATAAAAGGACAAATAATAGAATCAGGCTTAAGAGCTAGAGAAGAGAAGATCAATATATCAGAGGTTGGGGCTCGGCAGCGTGGTCTGGTGGCTAAGGTTCTCGCCTTGATCCCATATGGCCGCGGGTTCTAATCCCGGCAGCTCCACTTTCTCTCTGTCTCTCCTCCTCTCAATATATCTGACTCTGTAATAAAAATAAAATAAATCTTTAAAAAATATATATATATCAGAGGTTGTGGTTCAAGCACATAGGGGAAAATGCCTGTTAGGTCTAACGACATTTTACTTAAAAGATGTTATGGGCCGGTGTGGTAACCAAGCAGCTAAAGTCCTTACCTTGAATGCACCGGGGTCCCATATGGGCGCTGGTTCTATCCTGGCAGCCCTGCTTCCCATCCAGCTCCCTAATTGTGTCCTAGGAGAGAAGTAGAGGAGGGCCCAAAACCTTGGGACCCTGCACCCACATCCTGGAAAAAGCTCCTGGCTCCTGACTTTGGAACAGCTCAGATCCGGTCGTTGTGACCACTTGGGGAGTGAATCAGAGGACAGAAGATCTGCCTCTCTGTCTCTCCTCCTCTGTGTTTGTCTGATTTTCCCATAAAATAAATAAATCTTTATAAAAAATATGTTACAAGTTTAGATCAATATTGCTCAAGTTTTAGCATGCAGAACGTGCTTGCACACACACACACACACACACACACACACACACCATCATCACCATCACCAGCATCAGCACCACCACCAATACAACAACCAGCAATACCATGACCGTATTCCCTACCCAGCTTAAGAATTTGATTAATTCATGGACATAAACACCATTTTTTCATGAAAATAAGTCTATCTGAACCCACATATTTCGCTTTCCTTTGCAATTTTTAAAAGACCTTTAGGAAATGGGAACTCAATGACATCATAGTGGGGAGTAAGAAAGAAAATTCAATTTGAGCTACAAAAAAAAATTCTCAGTGGAGCAATTTTAACAAAGGGATAAAAGAGGACTCAGGAGATAATATAATGAGAAATAGTAATAACCCTTGCAGCAATCATGGCTCGATGGGTGAGCATAATCTGAGATTAGAAGACCCACCAGGGAGCTGCAAAGTTACAGGACTGCTTGATGAAATAATTTAATACCTACTGGCTCCAATAAACAGCATGTGCAAAGAATGCTCGGTGACCCGGCAGGCTTACTAACATGAAGCATGGAGGAATCTGCTTGGGGAAGTGACAGGTCTCATACTTTCCAGAGATTTCCCACATATCCCTCTTTACCTGTCTCTGTTTGATTCACTGTGTACTCAATACTTGATGCTGCATGTTCTGGAATCTTACGAATAAGGTGTATTTGTGAAACAGCACACAGAATAAAAGCAGGCTGGATACTATTAATATTTACTTTTTATTTCTTTGAGCAGCAGAGAGAGTGAGTTGCTGGTACAGAAAGTCCCCCACCCAAACATCCACAGTAATCATGGCTTTGTTGGGCTGAAAGCTTGGAGCCAAGAATGCAATGGTGATTATCTGTGCAGGTGTCAGGAGCCCAATTACAGGAGTCATCACTGCTGCGTCCCCCTGGGTCTGAACTGGCAGGAAGTAGAAGTGAGAACCCGGAGCCGGGAATCAAACCCAGTTATTTCTATATGGAAAATAGACTGCTAGGTTAAATTCCCACTCCTAGATATTATAATTATCAATACTGAATTTGCATAGAAGTTCATGTGTTCCACAAATTGTAGTATCAATACGCCGCAGTTCTCTCCTTTGAAAGATAGATGTTGATAATAATTATTGTTACTACTACTACTGTTAATATTTTAAAATAGAAATATTAACACACCCACTGTTGGTTTTGTGTGTGTGTGTTTTTTCTGTGCTAATCTCTTCGTGTGCTCATTATCCCTTTTAATCTTACTACAATCATATAAGGAACTGAGAGATACAGGTTTTTGGAAGATCAGCTACATAGCAAATGCAGAGCTATTTTTAGTGCACAGACAGTATTTGAACCCAGGCCAACTGGGCTAATGCGTTACATATGCACTGCCTTACCTTGAGGGCATGTAATGGATAACATTTTCCCCTAGCTCAAGCATACGTCTGAGTCCAATTTCTGTTCCTCTTATGCAATCTTCAAAGCAAAGAATGAGTTTTGTGCCACCTGGGCAATAGGAAAGTTGGGAGGCATGTCAACCTTCTGTGAATTCCTCTAGCCTGGAGCAAGTCCTTTATCCAAGGAGCTCTGTCCGCGTCTAACACCATTTTACTTGTGTAGTTTTCCTTCCAGGCAAACAAGAAACAGGACACATTATCTCCCAACCTAATAAATGAGATCCCCAGGACCCTGTGAGATGAAATCACGAGCCGCCAGAATAAATCTTTTTTCACATCAAAGTTCAAGACAGGTTCAGATAAACTCCACAGCTGTCGTGCCCATCATGAGAAAGCAATGAAATATAGGGTGAGAATGTAATCCCATGTTGCAATTCTTGGTTGATTCCTTGAAATACCAGCAATCAGGCCAATTAGCTTCAATTGTTCAGAGGGTATTAGATCCTTATCTATTATCCATCATAGGGAAGCCAATAATTCATGTCACATAGGCACCGCAGTGTCATCAGACAGTAATGCCTTTTAGTTACCGCCAATTTGGGGCATTTTTGAAATAGTGACCTCAAGATTTAAGCTGAAAATTCCATTATCTATCCTCAAGCCAGCCAGAGCTGAATTTTTGAAATATCCTATTAAGTTTTCTCCTATGATAAAAATTCAGAAGCCCTTTTCATATTAATCTTTCCATGGCAAATGAAATTTGCTGAATGGTAAATTTAATTTGCTTCTATTTATGTAATACTGTATTTTGCAAAAAAATAATAATTGCTCTCAATATCATTTTTTCAGTATTACTAGGAAAAATGGCAAAGGTTTAAGTTCTTTTTTCCTTTTTTCATTGTTTAGACTCAACATAGTAAATAGCACATTATTCACCTTTTGATCTCTTTGGCATTAACTTTCAAAGTGTATTAATACACAGCTTTAAGTAATTGTCTATGTCAGTTCATTTGGTAAGTTTCTAAAAAGAAGTCAAGATAGTCAGACATATTCAGTGAAAATATACCTTCTACATATTTAGCTAAAACATGTATATACCAGAATATTTTATTATTTCCCCAAGGCAACTTTCCTATTTTAATTATGTAATGAAATTGAGAAGGGGTATAAAAAACACAGAGAGTTCCCTATAGACTTTGTAATAATGAAATATAAATGTTTCCATTGCTTTGAATTTGTAGGAAATCTATAGGATCTTGACATCAATGAAAATCGATAGCTCTTATTTCTTTCAAAAGTGAACAAGGAAAAATAAATGTATTTTAACAATACAAGAGAGCTCAATGTTTCAGACTCACACCCTCTGTCCCTCATATCCATCCCAAGCATAATTTTTCTTCCTTTTTTTAAAAAAATATTTATTTGTATTAGAAAGGTAGATCAGATTTACAGAGAGAAGGAGAGACAAAGATCTTCTATCTACTGGTTCCCTCCCTCAGTGGCTGCAATGTCCAAAATGAGTTGATCTGAAGCTAGGAGCTTCTTCCAGCTCGGCTACATGGATGCAGGTACCAGGGCCTGGACTATCCTCTACTGCTTTCCCAGCCTGCAAGCAGAGAGTTGAATGGAAAGTGGGGCAGCTACGAAATGAACTAATACTTTTATGGGTTCTCAGAGCTTGCAGGATGAGGATTTAGCAAACGAGCCATTGTGCTGACCTACAACTCCTATGGGAAACCAGGACTGATTTGAAAAATCCTGGCTTTCACCCGGTCTAACCCAGGGTTTTGTGGACCTTTGGCAAGTGAACCAATAGAAAGAGAATCTTTCTCTATTTCTGCCTCTCTTTATCTCTCTGTCTATCAAAGAAAGTAAAAATGAATCAATGAAGTTTTAAAGGAGGATAAGTATTAAGTGTGTCCATGATGGGATTTCAAATGGGATGGTTAGTGTTTAGTCTTAAGGTCAAGGGACTCATCAGTATTGTGATGTTCCTTAAAATCATGAAATTAAATGAGCCATTTATTAAAGAGGTTAATACAGCTGGAAAAGAAAATTGAACTTATTTTTAGTTCTATTTTCTGCTTTATCTTAAAGTGTTGTTCCAAGTACTTTGGGGGTGATGATTAAATGAGAGAACATACATACACTTAGTCAGTATCACAAAACTTAGATGATAAACGATACCATTCATAATAGGAGAGAAAATTAGAATTTAGAGATTTAGTGAATTGAATGCAGTATTAGAGGCTGAGGTACAAAGCTCAATTTGGCAGTCATCATAGCCTGATTTGCACTGTGGTGCGCGAAGCATCTTCTCTAGCTGGTAACAGTATCACTATTGTAAATGCCCAGACTCCTGTGAATGGGCAATGCCTGTTTGGACTAGCTAACATACCACAGTCTCTGGGTACTCATATAACAGAGATATCCAGAGACATCTTAGTCTGTTGCCTTTCTGCATCCCTTAGATTCAACAAGCTTTATAACCTTCGATCCATCTGTTTCGTTTTTCAGATTATGCTTTCCTTGAAATTCTTTTTGGAATGCAAAAATCTACCAAATTCTGGCTGGAGGCTGCACTTAGAAGTGAGTAAATGAATGTTCCATTTTAATATGCTGATTGCTGAAGTTTAACAAGCTTTAAAACTTTATTTCCTTTTCCTGTTTTCAGGCAATTGTATAAAGTTCACCTTGACTAGTCTTTAGTAGGGCAGCTCACTGTCTGGACTTTGATTCGTGTTGAGTGCAAACAGAGAACTGTAGTTCTCCTAATGACATGATATTTTAAAGGAAACATATCCCTTTGTCTCCCTCTACCTGGTTAGTTCATCACAGAAGAAAGGAGGTGATTGCTAAGTACTTTAGTGTTGAAAACCTATGCTCTACATGTTAGCGATTTTCGTCTAAAGTGATTGACAGTTCTACCTTTAGCTTGATTGGGAATGTTTGGCATGCAGTTCATCCTCTAAAGTAAAAACTTGAAGTAGCAGGGCTGGATCTAAAGTTCATTTGCTGCTCTTACAAAGAGTAAACTTTTCTGCATTTATTTTGGGGTTCTAGGCTTGGTTCTGTTCAGTTGTGATGCATTACTTAGCTCTTCCCCCCAATCCTTTAAAGAGAAACGGTAATCCTGAGCAATGAACTTAAATGCAGGGAACTCTAGGAGGTTCTCACTGATTTTGTTTACTATTAGCAACAATAGCTTATGGAATGTCTAAGAGCCTGGCCAGTTAGGAATGGATGTGATCTCTGCAGAACTGCCCAGATCAACCCATGTTGTGAATAAGATTCTCTTTCTCCAGTGAACATTGAATTCGAAGAAGATTGATATCAAGTTGCTAAATGATAAACGAACATACATGCAAATAGTATACCTAAGTATGAAAAAGGGTTTTTAGGTTTTCCCTGTTACTTTTAAAAGATTTCTTGGCTGGTTATGCATGAGGCAGACTATCTGGTCCCAAGTAGCTTTGTACAAGTGTCATGACTGTACACAGGTAGTTTTAAGATAGGTGCTCTTAATGTTTGCTTTGTAGCACACACTGTGCAACTGGAAAAAGATTCAGATTCACATCACTGCAATTATATCTGTGTGGAGTGAGAAATCGGTGCAAAATGACCAAACAAAGCAAGTGTTTCTTGAGTTTTGAATCGGTAAAGGCAATGTGCCTGCTCTTTCTGCAGCCTGCTTGCAGAAGCAAATCCTGCAATTCTAACTGTCTGCTGGGTTAATCCCCATGGAGGCTCTCAATACACTTTTGATTTACTTATAACCATGAGTGTAGATTCTCTACTGAATAGTGAAATTGTTTGAGAACAAAAATCTGTTAGAAGTTTCGTATTTGGAACCGACAGTTTAAGAATTAACAAGGAAAAAAATGAATATTTACCTAAAGCATTGAGAGTATTTAGCCAGAAGGATTTTTAATTATTTTCTCAATGCAAGTGAAAACAGTAGCCAAACGTAACTCAGGTAATAGATCTAGGGGCAAGTGTTGTTTGTGGTGGAACTATTGATCCCACAGAGGAGTCTCTGTTCAGATCTGTCTCCACTTATGGCTCAGCTCTGTTGTGCACTCTGGGAGTCAACAGAAGATGACTCAGATGCTTGGATCTCTGTCACTCACAGGGGAGACTCAAATGGAGTTTGGGCTCCTGACTTCAGCTTGATCTAGCCCAGACTATAACAGGCATGTGTTGAGTGAAGTAGTCCGTGGAAAAATCTCTTTCTCTCTCTCTCTGCCTGCTACCGTCATTACTCTATTTTTAAAATGAATAAACAATAAATAAATACATTTTAGATATAAAATGCAATGAAAAAGTTAAAGTAGGGCATGGCATTATGGCTCAGTTGGCTAAATCCTCCTCTTGCAAGTGCCAGGATCCCATGTGGGCACAAGTTCGTGTCCCGGCTATACCACTTACTATCCAACCCCCTGCTTATGGCCTGGAAAAGCAGAGCAGAATGGCTGAAATCTTTGGGATCCTGAATCCATGTGAGAGTTCTGGAAGAAACTCCTGGCTCCTGGTTTCAGATTGGCTTAGCTCTGGCCATTCCAAACAGTTCCAGTGCATGGAAGATCTTTTCTCTGTTTCTGTTTCTCTCTGTAAAATCTACCTTTCTGATAAAAATAAATAAATCTTTTTTTAAAGGATAAAATAGTAAAATGAGCTAACTGGGGGACAAGGGATGCTAGACAGCATAGGTGAGGCGAATACCAAGAGATTATTAGAATTTTACAGAGAAATTAACATGCTTAAAGAGAAGATTAGTAGTTTACATTTCTTGAATGTTAACTAAAGGGCACTGTTTTAGGTAACTTAAATATGTCGTTTAGTTCCCAAAAGATGTATTTGTGATTTTGTAGGAAACAGAGACAAAGCGAATCAGTCAATCATATTTTTGAGAGTAGTGTGATTTAATACAATTAAGTATATAATGGGAATGTTTGTAGTATGTACTGTCTGTTATGGTATTTGTTACATGTGTGCGGCTATTAACCACTGGAATGTGACTGTTGTAACAGAGAAAATTGTCACCTGAAGCTCCTGGCTTTCATATCGGGTAGATCTGTTCTAGAGTTGAATACATAGTCACAATATCACAAGGCCAGATTTTGGCAGATAGTCCTTTAGTACCAGGTGGTGTGATCTTTCTTTATGTAATGACACCTGAAAGCTAAAAAAGGAACTTAGTAAACGATGCCAAGAAACAACCTACTGGGCCTTGGAAACAGAAGATAGAGAGTGAAAAAAACAAACATGTATTTTTAGAATTCTCGTGGAGTTCAATGGACCTAACAGAAAAACTGAGATAAAATGAGAACTGGAGAGATGAACAGAAAACTGTACACACAGAAACTTACCAAGCTGGGAAGTAGAATGGCTGCTTCCCCTCGGGGTATTCACCAACAATGGCAACTTTTGAGTACCAATTTATTTATTTTAATTTATGTATTATTAAGGATAACACTGAATACTGTAGCAATTGCTTCGAAAGATGTTCAAATGTGAGGCAAGCTCATTTTTACTCACCTAAAATAAAAATCAGCAGGCAACTTAACCCCAAGCAATAAATTGGGTAAACTATACTCCTTCTCTGCTGTTTTCCTACTTGGAAAAAGCTATTGTGTTATATTACGTCTTTCTCAACAAAGGGATAATGGACATCAAGCATCTGTGGAGGTTTCTGTGAACCATTCCTGGTTGTTGTGAGTGTTATTTCTACTTATATGATCTAGTTAATTATGTTCACTGTAGATGGTGACAGTACTTTAGTCTGAAAAGAAGATGAAATGGATTTGGTGCTTGCTGTAACCTCAGGACCATGATAGTTGTTCATTAAAACCATGGTGAAATATCATTAAAAGAGATGGTTTGAAATACAGAATTGTAGTAGCAACTTTCAAACCCAAAGACACAGCAGACACCATTTGACAGATTACCTCTGTCTTATGTCATCAACACTGCTTTCTGAACTCCATATTTATACCTATTGCTGTTAAAATTTGGTATTTAGTATAGCAGGCTCAAGCAGCCAAGACAGAAGGGCAAAATAAAAACTATGTGTTTGATATTTAAGAAGTTGAACCATATTACAATCTGGGAGTCAGAAAGAGGGTAATGAGAGCCAAGTGTTTTCAGATATTGGATCCCATTGGAATGTTGGGATTCTATATTTGGCTCTAGCTTCTGACTCAAGCTTTATGATAATGAACATTTAGAAAGAAGCAATGATGGCTGAAACAGTTGAATTACTGCTAACTACATGGAAAACCTGCATAATTAACAGGTCTCTACTCCAGCTCCAGCCCAGCCTCAAGATGGGTCTCTCTGTCTCCCTCTTGTTCTTGTTCTTGTTCTTCTTCTTCTTTTCTCCCTCTCTCTCTCTCTCAAATAAATCAATCAATAATTAAAAAGTAATAAAGGGTATGTTAGAAATGACCAAAGAGAACCTGAATTAGTCATAATTCTGTATCTTGGCTTCTCTCACCATCTTGCAAACCAGATAATTCTTTAAATAGTGGTTTCCAGGGCATGGTTGCTAAATGCTCGCCTTGAATATGTCAGGATCCCAGTATGCATTCTGGATGCCCCGCTTCCCACCTAGCTCCGCTTGTGGCCTGGGCAGCAGTAAGGATGGCCCAAAGCCTTCAGATCCTGCAACCTCATGGGAGACACAGAAGTTCTTGGCTCCTGGCGTTGGATCAGCTCACTCTTGCCCTTGTGGACACATGGGGAGTAAACCAGCAGATGTAAGATCTTCCTCTCTGTCTCTGTTTGTCTCTGTAAATTTCTTTCCAATAAAAATAGATTTTTCTTCATTCTTTTTTTGAAAGTGGCTTCCAATGCTTAGTGTTTTCAGGTTAAATGTTCACCTTGCATATACCAGCATCTTATATAAGCACTGGTTTGTGTTCTGGCTGCTCCACTTCCCATCCAGCTCCCTGCCTATGGCCTGGGAAAGCAGTCGAGGATGGCCCAAAGCCTTGGGACCCTGTACCCATGTGGGAGAATCAGAAGAAACTCCTGGCTCCTGGCTTTGGGCCAGCAGATGGAAGATCTTCCTCTCTGTTCTCCTGTTCTCTATAAATCTGCATTTTCATTAAAAATGGATACATTATTTTTCCTTTTTAAAAAGAAGTTTCCAATGCTTAGTTACTGTATTCAAGTTGAAACATTTATTTTCTTTCAACAAGATACTGCAGTTCAAGTTGTCCTTAATAGTTCTTGGGATATAGAGAAAAGACTTAGACAAAGAAACACACGTGTGATAGTCGTCACCCATAACACATTCAGATACAGTGGGAGACTTCAGACCACAGAACTCTGAATGAGCCATCAAGCACAAACAACATGACCTTTCCATGTTTCATTGTTCTGAAACCCAGAACCATGGGAGAGACTTACGCCATGGAATTAGACTTTCAAGTGTGAATTCTGGATCAGAGCTGTTAACCATTGCTGAATTTGTTTGCAGCACTTCTCAACTTCACTTGCTTTCTCATGTGTAGATTGCTAAGCACATGCTAGTAGCTGATCCTTAAGGTTATTGTGAGATTAGGGTGACTTTTTAGAGCACTGTTCTCAGCACAAAGCCAACACGCTATAAATGATGCTAAGGATGATTAGATAACTATTCAATTAGGTTATACTAGAAATGCAAATGTTTTTCAATTTATGTAAAGCTGTGAAATAATTTAAATAAACAACTTCATTTCTTAATAGTAGGAAAAATGTAGAAAAATGTTTGTGGGTATATTACTTTGATGCTCTTTGATGCTGATGCTTTAGATTATATCTGATCATAATGGATGATGCTTTTACCAATCCAATTATCTCACTGCATAGAAAAGTTAAATCTGTATTAAAATATGATTTAAAGTATAAAGCATCTAGAAAGTCATTTCATAATACACATAAACTCATTAATTAATAACTCATTGATAGTGCTAATTAATATATTGTGATTGAGTCTTTGCCCATATTTCAGACAAATAACTAATATTTAAATACAATATATTATGTGCTTGACATTTGTGCTGACAATTTATGAACTAGAGCCCATGATTTATTCACATCTGTTATAACACATTCTGATAATTTATTTGGAAGAAAGCAATCTGCATTAATCATTTATTAATTATTAATAAAATATAAGCACCGCATTGAAGAACTGTTGTTCAAAAATAACCTTTTCTTCTTGAAGCTAACAACCTATTTATTTTCATCCTGCGTCTTGTAGTGATTAATCACCGTTGAAGTATTATTCTCTATTTGGCCCCTTGTGAGACTTCATGGGGACACTTTACATTCAGATAGGAATGTGTCTGCTTGGGGTTGAGTTGCATATCATATGCAAGATTTGTAAAAATATTAACTCTTAGTAGTTTTAAACGTAATCTTATCTGTAAACAGAGTCACTGCAATTGAGACCATCCCAGAATAGGGGGAGCCTTTATATGCTCCTTGTGACAGAAATACATGGAAGAACACTACATCAAGAGAAGGAAGAGATGTTGGTTCTGAATTTATAAGCTCACGCAGGTCTAGGATTGCTGGTCACCGCCAGCAGCTGGCAACGATGTATGGAATACGGTCTGTGGAAGAAGCCAGTCCTGCCAACACCTTGGTTTTAGACTGACTTCTAGAACCATGAAAGGACAAATTTTTGTCCTTTGAACCAGCCCAGTTTGTGGTACACTATTACATCAGCTTTAGAAAACTATTGCAGTGTATTGTCCCTGTCCTTTGCAATAGTTTTTCTAAATGAATTCACTGGAAAAAGAAACTTGTGTGATGAGGCTAGGGAGCCTCATGTAAAAACCCCAGTGCTCACCATTCACTAGCTTTAACTCAGTTCACTTGGTGGATTTGTCTGAAGCTATGTATTTCACTTGTGAAGCAATATTATATCCCTTGCAGAGTTATGATGTAATATGGATATTTTACACAAATTGTTCCCTTTAATTCCATGCTTTTTTTTAAAAAAAGATTTTTCTGGTAAGTAAGATAACGTTAGTACCAAAATACTTTGTAGTTCTTAATGCCACTCACAAGAAGATAGAAACAATTATTACTACAGGAAAGTTTTTTTTGTTACACATGGTTGCTTTTATTTATTTTATGAGCTTAATCTACATTGCTAATCAGTTTGAAGACTTTAGTTCAAGGTTGTATGTTGACTTACTTTCCCACTCAAGATCAAGACATTGCCAAACAGAAATTAAAATAACTGTTTAATGTCCTTGGAAATGGAAACAATCTTATCAAATTGCCATTGAGTTGTATGAAATCTGCCTCTCTAGGAACCTGAGGTTTATTTAAGCTAATGCACGAGAAATGCCACATAGTTGGCTCTAGTTGTACTCAACGGCTCTTCTCAGAACCTTCACATTACAGCTCATCCTGGTGAGAATTGCTCAAGCGTAGGAACACATGCATTGCTGTTCACCTTGACACATTGGAATGATTTGCTGCAGGACTGGGGAAAGCGGTTTTGTTGAGTAAAATATACTCATTTCTAATTATGAAGTCATTTGTGATATTTCTGGAGGCATAAGGAATAAGCAACATCATGACTCTCAAAGATGCCATATTTTAAAATCTTAAATCTATGAAGAGTAACATGGCAAAATGAACTCTGAAAATAGTATTAAAATTAGGAATCTTGGCATAGAGAGAATGTCCTCATTGGGAGGGCAAGTTCAATCCAAGCAATCATTTGAATTGAGATACCTTCCCTGGCTGTGGTCAACAGAGGGAGAGCGGCACGGATTCAGAGACTTCACCTCCTACTGACTCTGTGAAGTCCAGGGACCATGGGTATATTTAGAAGTTGGAAACGGTCCCTCGGTTGGACAACTGCAGGAAACCTCGTTCTTCCAGCAACCAGAATGAACAGAAAGCACATTTTTTGAACCTTCAGAAAAGACATAGCCTTGAATTTTCATTTAGGAGACCCAGGCTAGACACTTTTTCTATGGATTTTTAAGTTCTCTTTTATTACTTTTGACATATTTGTTCTTTCTGTGGCCTATGTTCTTTCTCCACCTGCTGTGACTGCGCATTCTCCTGCTCACCGACTAGTTGTCAGGCTAAAGACAACCTCGTTGGAAGCCATCCCATCTCATAGTAGACCATATTTAATGATTTCTGATATGTTCCCATAACTTCCCTTTTCATGTCAATTTTCACACTATATTATGCTTCATTTTCTCAAATATGACAGAAAATTGCCTCTTTGGCAACTCAGTTGTTGGACAATTCAGGCCATTGTTTTTCCCCTTTAACTATGAGTTTATGAAGTTTCAAATACATTTCTTCATTATTGTTCGGCCATTGTTTGGACATTCTAACATTTTCTTTTTAGTACAAGCACTTTATCCACCTGAAGTATGGAAGCTTCTCAAATGATTGTTATGAATCTGCTGGTTGTACTAAGAAGTATCCAGAAGAAATTGTGTCCTTTGGCTGTTTCATTCTTAGGTCACTTTTTCTTCTAGTTTGTGCTTTTATTTCTTTGGTTTTTTAAACATACTTGTATTATTCTTATATTGCCTGGAATAATGTGAAAATGAAAAAAAATCTGTCATCTGTCCAACTTTCTCTCTTCTTAAAGTGATTTGTGATTTCTTCTTGGATTCACAGAGCTTATTCTAGTTCTTTAAAGTTTAATAATTCTACTACAATATTTCTGACAATCGACCCTATTGTGTCAATTTTTTCTGCTTTACCTTTTCAATATGAAAGTTTACATCTTCACTCAAGAAAGTTCTCATGGATTGTAGTTAGTGACATAATAGCAGTGTGTATGTCTGTATTTGTGTCATGTGTGAACACAGATTTATCCGGATTGTTGATTTGCTCTTGTGTTTATGTTATTGTACCTAATTATCAATACCATTCATTTATATCTCTTCCCAAATTTATCCATCAAATTCTTCATTTCTATTTGATATTTTTCATGTTTTCTCTTCCATCACCTGTTTCTCTGTTTCTCTGTTACCTAGTCACTGCTATGTTTCATCTGGCTTAGCCCTCATTTTTAGTCTCATTTATTTACTTATATAGTCATAGTTCCGCCTTGTTAGCTCTGTTATGAACTATGGGTGCTCATTATCTTGTTTAATACTTTTTCTAATGCTAATGTATATTATCAAATTCATTCCTGAGACATACACATAACCATTTTTTCTAATTCCCGAAATCTTTGTGGATTTTTTTTTCTAACTCCAGAAATCTTTATGGTTGTGACAATAATGCTGTCTCCACTGCTCCTGTTAAAACCTTATGTACAACATGGAACCAACTCAGATGGCCGTTAACAGATGAATACATTTTAAAAAGTTGTGGGTTGGCACGGTAGTCTAGTGGCCAAAGTCACTGTCCTGTTCATGCCAGGATCCCATACAGGGACCAATTCATATCCTGGCTGCATCACTTCCATTCTGGCTCCCTGTTTGTGGCCTGGAAAAGCAGTAGAGGATGGCTCAAAGCCTTGGGATCCTGCACCTTTGTTGGAGACCTGAAAGAAGCTCCTGGATGCTGGCTTTGAATTGGCTCGGCACGGGCCATTGTGGCCACTTGGGGAATGAAGCAGTGGATGGAAAACCCCTCTGTCTCTCCTCCTCTCTGTAGATCTGACTTTGTAATAAAAAATAATATTTTAAAAATATTATTTTTAAAATAATATTTTTATTTTACGTTAAATAATAATTTTATCTTAAAAATATTATTTAATAAAAATAAATAGTTTTATCATTTAATTTTTATTTAATAAAATAAATAGTTTTTATTATTAATAATTATTATTTAATAAAAACAAATAATCTTATTTTAAAAAATTATTTGAAAATTTTTATTTTTTAGCTAATAATATTTTTTTATTTTATTATGTTTTATTACAAAGTCAGATCTACAGAGAGGAGGAGAGACAGAGAGGAAGATCTTCCGTCCGATGATTCACTCCCCAAGTGAGTGCAACGGCCAGTGCTATGCCGATCTGAAGCCAGGAACCAGGAGCCTCTTCCAGGTCTCCCACGTGGGTGCAGGGTCCCAAAGCTTTGGGCTGACCTCGGCTGCTTTCCCAGGCCACAAGCAGGGAGCTGAAAGGATGGGAAGTGGAACTGCCGGGATTAGAACTGGCATCCATATGGGATCCCGGCGCGTTCAAGGCAAGGACTTTAGCCACTAGGCCATGCCGCCGGGCCCAAAATAAATAAATCTTTTAAAAAAAGTTTACACATGGAGTACTACTCAACCACAAAAAGAATGAAATCTTACTGTTTGTATCAAAGCCCAGCTGGAAACCATTATGTTTAGTGAAATAAGCCAGTCCTTGAAAGCCAAATATCACATGCTGTTCCTGGTATGCAACAATGAATGCACAAAAAACACACACACATACACACACACACCCACAAACACAAAGTTATCACCTCTACAAGGAAGATCGGCATGCTGAACGGATGAACATAGGATGAGTCTTTACTTTTTTTTTTTTTTTTTGTATTAAAGAGTCTTTTTTTTTTATTCATTAATTACATTGTATTACATGACACAATTTCATAGGTACTGGGATTCTCCCCCCTTTACCCCAAACCCTCCCCCCATGGTGAATTCCTTCACCATGATGCATAACCACAGTTCAGGTTCCGTTGGGATTCCCTAATTACAAGCTCACACCTTACAGAGTCCAGCATCCCACTGTCCAGTCAAGTTCAACGGCCTCTTAGGGAGGCCCCTCTCAGGTTTGACGGCAGAGCCAGCAGAGCGTCACCTCTATCAATTAGAAGCTCCAACATATCATCAGCAACAGTCCAGGTACGATGAGGCTGGTGCAGAGTCCACTGATCGACATAGTCTATCTTAGAGTTTCCCCTTGTCCGGTCTTCCGCTGCAAGCATATAGCTGAGGTGGTTGATTGATCTACTCCATCTTCCATCTTTTCTTGGTTAATGTTTTGATTCCTCCATTTTGTTCAGGGGAATCCCCAAAGAAACTTTGAGGCTTTCCCAGACCAGGCTCCTACATGTACTACTAGTAAGCACAGTACCCCCCACAGTCCATCACTCCGATCAGCTGGTGGTTGTAACCCCTGGGTTGGATCTATTCTGAGCCCCGACCTCCATTGGAACCAATGAATATTGCAGCTCTCCCCAGCTCTGCCCAACACACACTCGTCCCTCACCTAAACCAGTGGGAGGTGTGCTGGTCGGGTGCTGCATTCCCTATTGGCACAGTCCATTTCGCCTTGGCATTTTGTGTTTTGTACTGTTTTTTTATCGCAACCAAACCTGGCCAGGCCCCCACACAGTTCCAGCGCTCGGGCTTGCCAGTGGATGACGTGAACTGACTCAGCCTGGTCTGCCCCAACCCGAGCCAAGTGTATGCCAGTGGGTCACTTTCCAAAGCCTCTTCTGGGTTGTTTACCTCCATACTTCCTGCGTTTATTTGTAGGGTCAGTGTCCTGTCAGAGGAACTGTTCAGATTCCTCCATCCGACCCCTTCCTGGTGTCAGGCTTCACGCATACCAGCAGGTCCTTCGGCCAGCACCGCTCTTCAATCCATTCTGGTTCCTGCTGTTGAGAGTTTCAGCCCAGCCACGGCTCGTCCATACCCACATATATCTCATATATGGCTCAGTTGGGGTTAAAACCTAGCCGAGCCCGTCCCACATCTATCCTGGTCTTCCGGAGCACCAAACTGTGTTGCGGTCTAATCCGGCATGGTGCGTCAAGTCCGAATCGATATTTGTGCCAAGGGATTACAACTGTGACCCTACCAGAACTCAGCCCCCTTCCAGTTCCTGCGCCCCTTAGTGGTAAGCTCCACCCAGCCAAGGCCTCCCCCAAGCTCCCCAACCAGGCCTGTTCCCAGCCAGTGTTAAGTATGCCAGAGGTTGCTCTGGGTCAGCCCAGCGCGCCCCATAGACTGTCATGCCTCCTGCTTAGACTCCACTGGCCCATCTAAACTGTCCAGTGGGGTCAGAGTTTCCAGGGTAATAGTCCACGCATACCTGACACATTCTAGCCCCAAGTATGGTTCTCGAATGCCAGTCAATGTCATAGTCTTGCCTTCTGTGACCCCTCTGCTGATCCCTCATCCTATCAGGTAATGGGGTATCCTGCTGGACAAGCCTGGAATTGTGCCTTTTGAATGAACTGGTGTTGGCAATCTGCACTATAAAGTGACTACAGGTTCTTCAGAGGAAGATTAACTGCCATTGAGAATCTTAAGGACTAATACACATTCCAGGGTAACTGTGGTTTCAGCATGGAGCGACTCATGTAGCATATCAAACAAACCAAATTCCAGAACTTCCTGGCCGGGTGGCCAGCAGGCGCAGCCTGGCGCCAAATGGCGCACTGGCTGCCCGAGAGCCGCTCACCCCATGTACGTACGTACGTGGTGGTAAACTTGGCTGTGTTAGGCTGGAATCATGGCGGGGGACCTGAGCCCTCCGGGCAGCATGGCTGCCCGGGGGTTGAGCCGCTCAGGCCCCGCCGAGTCTTTACTTTTTAATAATACAATTCCAATTATTATTTTTATTTTACTTTTATGTTATGTTACTTTATTTTCTTACTTTTCCTATACTTCCTATACCATAAAACATGTATACATCAGAAAGTTAAGTTTTCTGTGAAATGAATGAATGATATGCCATTGTAATAACTTGGGGACAATTAACAGGAGAGAGATACAGGGAGGGAAGAGATGGAGGAGGAGTGTTGGTCCCCTGTGATCAAAGCTGTGTCATAGGAAAATCAGCAATAATTATGATAAAGACTATATATATATATAATTACTTTTTTAAACAAATTAGTAGGAAATCAATTTTCCTCTCATAAAAAACAATCAAATTACATGAAACATCAATACTCAATTTTTAACACCAGGCCTTCAGAAGTGATATGGTATTTCCCAAGAAATAGATTTATAGTGGCTTCAATTCCTAATAAATAAGAAAATGAATTTCTGAGTCATGTGTCAAGAAGAGGAGATCTATGTAGAACTTAGAGATATCATTGATGTGAAGAAATAGGACTGAAAGGCTAGGGAAGTTCCAATAACTGTAATTTGGAAAGATAATGACAGAGGTGAAAGGATTGCATTTCTAGAGTATCCTGGAGTTTTATAGCATAGTGATCAACACATGCATATGTAGAAATTAACCAAGGTTGGGGAAAGAAAAAGCTGGAAGCAGTTGATGGGTACGTTGTTCCAACTCATACAGACTGGAAAAAAACCTTTGGTTCCTTTAGACAGATTGTAAACCTGCACAAGTCAGAAGAAATTTAAATGACAACTCATGGAAAGATATTTTTTTTTCCAAGCATCCAATTGCATCACTGATCAAAAGTAACAATTTAAAATTAATGTGAATTCATTTAACATCAGATAGCAGATTGATGAAAATGAAGACTGAGAACAATGATGTGATAGCAGCAGCAACTTTTGAAAATGACACCAAAAAATAAAAAAGTAAATAAATAAAGGAAGGAAGTTAAAATGAGGGCAGAGCACCTGCGAACTATCAGGCAAACTCCAATGGAGCGTTCTAGTGTATAGAATTCCGGAGGACAAGAGAGGAGAGTATGAGCAACATTGCGGAAATGTGAAAGAAAATTGTTAAGAGTTGATGAGACTAGTAATTCCACTGATTAAAGAAACTGTCATGTGAGGAATATGAAGACCATTATACCAGTACAAATTGCAACCACAGGCTTAAAACAAGTGTCAACAGGACATTGTAAAAGCAATGAGGGCAACAAAACAAAATGTACTGAGCAAGTGCTCTGATCTAGTACATTGTGCCGCTGCCTGTGGTGTCAACATTCTGAATGACATTCCGCTTGCTCCCCTTGTGATCCACATTGCTGCTAATGCACCTGGAGAAGCTGCACTGGACTCACTTGCTTGGGCTTCTGGGTGCTCTGGGTGGAATTTCAGGTTTTCTTGCCAATTGAGTTATAAACCAGTGAATGGGAAATCTCTTGCCTGCCCCAGATTCCATCTCTTCCTTAGACTCTCTACCTCTGTTGTTCAAATAAACACTTAGATCTTCAAGAAATACGCAGAGAAGAACAGAAACGAGAGCAATAATGTAATTCTTGTCAGAAAACTGTGTGAGCCAGACAAGGAAGAGCTGTGTTTAAAATATGGAAGGGGCAAAAGTGCATGCATTGGCTAGCCTAAAATTCTAGAACTAGAGAAAGTATCTGTCAAAAATAAAGATGAAAAAAAAAAACAAAAATTTCAGAACCTACCAATGTAAAAATTAAAAGAATTCATCACTAGTGGATTGGTCCTGCCAAAGCAGATAAAGGATGTCCTTTCTATTAAAGGACATAAAATCAGATAGAAATCTGGATATACACAAATAAGTTAGGAGTAATAGACGTGGTGACTACACTGGTAAATGTTAAGGCATTTCCTAATCTCTTAAATCTAGTTAAAAGAAAATCGACTCTTTAAAGCTAAATCAGTAGCAGTCTATTCTGATATTTATAATAAATGGTGACTTAACACACATGACTACAGAAGCACAGAGCTTGACTAAGAGCAAAGAAACGGACACACTCGTAGGAAGACCTCATACCGGATAGTAAGTGGTGTACTTTTACTAAAAGGTCAAATCTGATCATTTAAACACATACGTTATAAACTCCAAATCTAACGTTAAAGGAAAAAAGAGACATAGTCAGTAACTCAATAAGAAAGATAAAATGGAATGCTATCATTTCAATTGATGCAGCAAGGCATTTGATAAAATCTAACATCAAATCCTGACAAAAAATGTAGCAATAAATGAAGAATAATATGGAGTTTTCTCAACCAGATAAAGTACATCCTGAAAAATAGTTACTGATAGCATCATAGTAAATGAAAACACGTTGCTCTTAAGATTAGCAACAGAGCAAGACTGAATATCTTCGAACATGTATTCAACATGGTACTCAGATTCTGGTCTGACTATAGTGCATGCAGGATGGTATTACAAGAGGTATAAAATAAAGTATTACAAAAGAATTAAGAAGTGTCAATAGCTCAAAGTAAAAAGTGCAATGTTTTATTTGTGATAATGCACATTATAGGGGGGAAATTCTAAGCAATTAAAACATTTTTAGGAATAATGCATATATAGTGTTATTGTAGTGAATACAATAAATCTACAAAAATTGTATATCTATATGCTAGCAAAGAAATAGCAGAAATTGTTCATTAAAATATGTGATTACATTAAATCCATGAAATCTTCAGGAATAAATCTGACAAATCATGTATAATTATTTTTTAAATATTTATGTTTACTTGAAAGACAGATTTACGGAGGAGAGTCAAAGACAGAGAGAGAGAGAGATCTTTCACCCATTGGTTCAATGGCCAAATGGCTGCAATGATTGGAGCTCAGCCAAGCTGAGACATAGAGGCAGAAGCTACGTATAGGTCTCCCATGTGAGTATGTGGGAACACGGGTTCAAGGACCTGAGCAATCCTCTGCTGCTTTCCCTGGCCACAAGCAGGGAGCTGGATGAGAAGTGGAGCGTCCGGACTAGAACCAGTGCTCATATGGAATACTGACACTGTCAGTGGAGAATTAGCTTGCTAGTCATTTGCTGACCCAATCATCTGTACTTCTAATACACTAAGACATATATATATAATATACACACTCATATTCTATATACACTAAGACTATGTTTATACTCATATTCTATATATATGAAGACTATATATATACACGTATGTATATATATGCACTCATTCTGTATACATTAAGACTATATATATATATATTCTAATATGCTAAGACTATATATATTCATGTATAAATATATGTGTTTGTATAATTACCCATTAGAGAGTCAGGAAGATACAAGGAAATGGAGATGCAGAGAGAGTTCCCACCTAAGGTTCAGTTCCCAAATATCCACAATAGCTGGGGACACGCCAGGCTGAAGACAGGAAGGAAAAACTCAACACAGGTTTCACATGGATGGCAGGGGCTCTGACTACTTGAGTCGTCTCTAGTTTCCCAGTGTCTGTATCAGCAAGAAGCAGAGGAGATAAAATGCCTGAAAGGAATTTGGAAGAACGACTTTAAGTTCATTCAAAACCACAGAGAAGCAATTACTTGGGTTAGGAAAATGCATCCATAATATGGATGAGAAATTTTTCAGTAAAAGCAAAAGACTAAAGAAAAAATAAACTGAAAAAATTCAGGACATCAAAAAACACAATAAAAAGCAGTGGCACATTATTGATCTCAAAATAAAAACATAAATAAATAGTCTTATAATAGGAGAGTAATGCGTGATTGCCATTGAAGGGTATCTAGTCAGATTGAGAGCAATTTTTTTTTTTTACCAAAAACCCTAAAGGCAGGAGAAACTTGCAGAGAAGAGTCAACATGCTTGAAGGAAAAAAATAAATAAACAAAAGGCTGTCAATTCAGAAAAATGCACCCAGCACAGTTGTCATTTACAAATGAAGGCAAGGGGGCCCGGCGCGGTAGCCTAGTAGCTAAAGTCTTCACCTTGAATGCGCCAGGATCCCATACAGGCGTTGGTTTGTATACCAGCTGCTCCACTTCCCATCCAGCTTGTGGCCTGGGAGAGCAACTGGTTACAGCTCAAAGCCTTGGGACACTGCAACCGCATGGGAGACCTGGAAGAAGCTCCTGGATCCTGGTTTCTGAACAATTCAGTTCTGGCCGTTGTGGCCATTGGGAGAACGAACCAGTGGACTAAAAATCTTTGTCTCTCCTTCTGTAAATCTGACTTTACAGTAAAACTAAATAGCTCCCAAAAGAAAGCAACACAAAACAAAACAAAGATTGAAGGCGAGGATCTGCTCCATGGCTCCAAGTTTAACCTTCAGGCACCAGCAGCCCATATGGGTGCTAGTTTGTGTCTCAGTTACTCTACTTTCCACCCAGCTCCCTGCTGATGGCCCAGGAAAGCAGTAGCTGATGGTCCAAGTCCTTGGGAACCTGTACCCATGTGGGAGAGCAGGAAGAGGCTCTTGGCGCCTACGGATCAGCTCAGCTCCAGCTGTTGTGGACAAGGAGAGTGAACTGAACCAGTGGATGGAAAATATTTACCTCTCTGTCTCTCCTTCTTTCTCTAAATCTGCCTTTCCAATAAAATAGATCTTAAAATAAAATGAAAGTGAAATAAAAATCATCCAAAACTTAAAATTGAAATGATTTTTTGCCACATTAAAGTTGTATTATATGTCACGCTTTTTTACAAAAGTATACTCTTTCCTAGTTTTTATGAAGTTTGCTTTTTGATTCAAGCGGTTGTTTGACTTAGTTTTCCTAGATGTTCCCTATATTTTTTTGGCAATTGAAGGAGAATAAAGCCAGGGCTATCATTGTTTTCTTGCTTCCTCTCTGCTCCTAGTAATTGCATTTTACAAAGAATTTTTTTTTGTTTACTGTTATTTCACATCATTAGGGGAATTTGAACATAAAATCCTATTGTCTGTTTCTCCTCTTATCCAAACCTTGTTTCCGTATAGTGCATTTTTCACCATAAAATATTCACATTAGTTCAGGATTCCTTAATGCTTATCTGCAGCTACTTTTTCCATTCCAGGATGCCAACCAGAATTCTACCACCTCCTATTGAACCATCACCACGCCTTGAGGTTCGGCTTGACTGTGACTTACAATGTTTGTCCGTAATGGCTGTTTACAAAGCAGTTCCATCTTTGTCTCCATCTTCTCAGTGGACTGTACAATTCACGGCACAGGGCTGGAGGGGGATAGTTCCCTGTTTCTACATTGCTCTTTAGGTTCTTGGAAGGTTGATGGGAAAATCTTAAAGGAAAAGGAAACGTATATTTCAAAGCGGTAAGATCGGGCAGGTGTCTGACATGTGCATTTCTCGGTTTCCATCTGGCTTTGCTCCACCTTGCCTCAGAGGCAACAGGTGATGATTCAAGCTGTTGCCTTCCTGCCATTCACGTGGAAGACCCCTACTGAATTCAACCTAGCTAGCCCTGGGTGTGGGCATTTGCCAAGTGAGCCAGCAGTTGGAAACTTTCTCTGTCTCTTTCTAATAAACAGATACATTATAAAATTAAAAGGAAAAATCATTAGAATGGCTGTTTTATTGATAATAAGCTGAATTGGCATCCTGTGTGCCTGTAAAGAAAGTGTGAAAGACTGATTAACAGATGTAAGTACCACTTAACAGAGAATGCCACCTGAAAGAAAATATTTGCTAAACTACTTTCAGTTCACCCCTGACATCCAACATTAACATTTTACAAAATCAAACTAAGTATTAAAGCAGGTGGGTTTTCTCATATTGTAAACTTGTCTGCAAGCTAAATATATCATATTCAAGCTACTTGTAAAATTAGGCAACTAGTTTAAATTTAATATTGTTAAAATTATTTTTCAAGCTGTTGGTCATTAAAGATCAATTCGCTTGAATGCTCCAAAAATATAGCTTTAAAATACATATTCCTATGCATGTTTACAAAAGAAAAAGAGCTTGAGAAAGAGTCTTTTATAAGCATGTTTAAAGTTAGTGTGCCTGTCCCTGACTTCCATGGAATTCCATTGTTTCCTTTTTTGATATGTAGTTTTATGTCCAGGTGTCGTAGCTGGTAGTTTCAAAAAGACCATCTGTGGAAACCTACACATTTTCCTGCCATCCTTTCCTCTGAAAAGTAATGAACAATTTCTGGGGGGCAAGTGATTAAGCTGTCTGTGGAATATTGATATACAGTGGCTTTTTCTCCCCAAAGTAAGAGTGGGAGCCCTGTAGATAACAAATTATTGCGGTCACTTCTCAGCAACACGGAAAACAAGATGACTTCAATAAATCCAGTAATGCCTGTTCTCAGAAAAACTTTAGGAACATCAAACATGTTAGCAGAGGAATTCCCCCTCTCTCTTTCCCTTTGGGCAAAAAAACAGTTACTTGTTTTGCTACAGTAATATGAAATACTATAGAGATATCAGATCACATATTCCAAATTCCCAAACAAATATTAGGAGGTCTGCCAAAACATTTGTGGGGAAATGGAATGAAAAGATAATTTTCTTTCAATGCAATAAAAGTGTTGAAATACACGCATAGGATTTTTTTTTAAAGATTTATTCATTTTATTACAGCCAGATACACAGAGAGGAGGAGAGACAGAGAGGAAGATCTTCTGTCCGATGATTCACTCTCCAAGTGAGCCGCAACGGGCTGATGCGTGCCCATCTGAAGCCGGGAACCTGGAACTTCTTCCGGGTCTCCCACACGGGTGCAGGGTCCCAAAGCTTTGGGCCGTCCTCGACTGCTTTCCCAGGTCACAAGCAGGGAGCTGGATGGGAAGTGGAGCTGCTGGGATTAGAACCGGCGCCCATATGGGATCCCGGGGCTTTCAAGGTGAGGACTTTAGCCGCTAGGCCACGCCGCCGGGCCCAGGATTTTTTATAATATGGATCTTCCATGACTACATTGCAGAATGAAGTGCGTTTGAAAGATCCCTTGTTAACACAATGCTGGGCCTGAACCTGTACACCGTGCTTCAAAAGGAATATAGCTCAAGAAACATCAAACTTGAGGCTGTGCCAAGTGATAAATCATTAAAATTTCATCACTTGGTAAATCCATGACTATCTGACTAAACACGTGTGAGTCTACCTACGGCAGTTGGCTGCTGTTCCCATCAGAAGAAGTGACATGGGAGACCTGGGCAAGCGCGGTTTGTCTCTCACAGTGAGATCAAGACCACGAGGGCAGGAGGGTCAGCGTTACTGAAGCTGCTCGCCTTGGCTTGCAGAGTTTCCTTCTTGGGTTTCCACCTGCTCTTTCTGAGCACACATATCTTTCCCTCACTGACCAAACATGCCAGTGTCCCACTGTTAGGACATCGTTATAACTGTAAAGACGTCGTTAGAGACCCCGTCCGAACACAGTCTCATTGATTATTAGGGTTTCAGTGTAGTCATTTACGAGAAAGTAGGGGTTATGCAATACGATCTATAAAGCAAGTCAAATAGGATTTAGCATAAAAGCTTGGAAATAGTCGGTGAAGAGAGACTGCTTGGATTAGATAATGAAGTACTAAGCTGAGAAAATCTTTTGGAAGGCTAAAATGTCAAAGAAGAATTTGACCCTCTGTATAATTTCAGAGGATTCAGCTGAAGCTATCTGAAGAAAGTTCAAGATGCCTTTGATTTGCAGTACCGTAAGTGTCCAACACTGGAAAAGAAATTTCCCATGTGGCGATATCACTACCTTCAAAGGAGTTCCAGACTAGAACTTGAAAAGCATTCTCTAATGGATCAGTCTCAGCTACATATGGCTATTCAAATTTAAATTATGAAACTTCAATAAAATGAGACACTAAATTCCTCAGTTGCATTAGCCATATTCGAACTCCTCAATAGGTATATAAAATATTTCAAAAAATTATCAGTGTGATCCAAAGATGGGATCTTCAAGAACTTTATGAAAATGTACATTATGAAATAATTTTGCATGCATTTAAACATCTTTAACACCAAAACAAACTTGCCTTTAGAAAAATCTGTTCATCTATCTATCTATCCATCTATCTATCATCTATCTACTTGAAAAGCAATGAGATGTAGACGAACAGGGCGAAATCTCCAATTTGCTGGCTCAATGGCAAAATTGCTACAGCAGACAGAATTTGGAACCCAGAATTTCAAGCTGCTCTCCCATAGAGGCAGCACAAACTTGTGTCCTGGAACCATAGCCTCTTGCCTCCCAGGGTATACATTAGAAGCAGGCTCAAATCTGGAACACAGACTCTGTTTAATGTTAGCAATATTTATAACTGAGAGAAACTTGCACCCTCAGAATAGAGATGGCTTCATATTGGTAATTAGCTAGATGAAATTCCTTCAGGGTTTTTGCATTAAAATTTTTTAAAAATTTTTAATTTTTTATTTTATTTTTTTGGAAAGGCAGCTATACAGAGAGGAGGTGAAACAGAGAGGAAGATCCCACATCCATTGATTCACTCTCCTAGTGGCCACAGTGGTCGGAGCTGCACGGAACTGAAGCCAGGAACCAGGAGCCTCTTCCAGGTCTCCCACGTGGGTGCAGGGTCCCAAAGCTTTGGTCCATATTCAACTGCTTTTTCAGGCCACAGGCAGGGAGCTGGATGGGAAGTGGGTTTGCTGGAATTAGAACTGGTGCCCATATGGGATCCTGGAGTGTGCAAGATGAGAACTTTAGCCACTAGGCCACGCTGCCATGCCCTAAAATTTGTTTTAAGCATTTATTTCATTTTTATTTGAAAGACAGATTTGCAGGGAGAAAAAAAGAGACACAGAGAGTGATATCTTGCATTTGCTGGGTTCATTTTTCGAAATTACTGCAACAGTCGTTGCTGGGGCAAACTGAAGCCAGGCGCCAAGAGCTTCACCTAGTTCTGCTGTGTGGGTGCTGGGGCCCAAACATTTGGGAGGTTTTCTGCTGCTTTCAAAGATGCATTAGCAGAGATCTGGATCTGGCGTGATGCATCTTGGATCAAACCAGCACCCATATGGAATGTCAGGGTTGCAAATGGCTGGCTGTTCTTCCTACACCACAATGCTGATTCCAAGGTGTTCGTTTTTGCTTGTTTCTGCATAAGCACTTAGGAGCTGCTGCCTCTCTGTGTGTGTGTGTGTGTATGTGTGTGTGTGTGTGTGTGTGTGTTTAGCTGATACAAATTTCCAGGCAAAGTTATCATTTATATTGAAGCATTTCCCCAAATTATCAGTGATAGAATTATCTGGGAATTTAAACTTTTTCATTGACTTGAACCTGCCATTACTCAATTACAATTACATTGATGAAAAAGATGAATACTCTTTTTGTGATTGAAGGAAATGGCGACTGGAGTGATGTTTAGGTTATTTGCTGACTCTCACTCTCTGTTTTGGAGTACCTGACTTTGATCCCGTGATCTAACCCCTGAACCACCTTTTTACACAAGGAGGGAGGTAGATGATGCTTCAACTAGCTGGTAAGAGAGAAATATTTCTGGCACGTTAAAAAGCACAGTTTATAGAGATGTATTCGTTTTAATTTGGATAAAATTGAAGTATATTATATGGCAAATCAATATCATAGGAACTGTGAAGTTTCCAGAAATAACATCTGTCCTCAAGGAATTTACTTTCGGAAAGCAGAATGAAGCAATGAGTTTACCTACCCTTTATGGATCACAATTTCTGTCATTGTTACAGTAGACATTTGTGGAAGGTACAGTAAAGAACCAGTGCTATTTCAAATGGAGAGGGTTCATGATAGACTTTGCCATTCTTTTCATGCCTAAAAGAAAGGCACGATGTTCAAAAGGAACTCTATTTTGGAAAAGATGATGGCATTCATTTACTGAAGGTAATCCTGGCATCACTAAATGTAGTACCTTAAACAGCGATTTTCAGCATTGGCTGCCCTTTGGAACCTCCTGGGAGGAAGTTAAAACTAGGCCTGATGACATCCTATCTCCTGAAATTATGATTTGGCTAGTCCCAGAAGAGGCCTCATCATAAGGAGGTTTAGAAGTTTGTGAGTACGTCCCTCGGGACCAGGGAGGAGAGCTTTCTCTGGACCGAGCCTGGCTCCACCTCTGGACCCCCACCCTCCCTTACAATGACCATCAGGATCGCTCCGAAAACCCCTCACAGCAAACAAACAATCATACAAACTAAAAAAAACCTAAAATAAATAGACAAACAACAAAAAGTAGAGCTTGAAATCCGACAGGAAAGAGCTGGCATGGATTGGCTAATGCCTCGCTGGGTAGGACACAAAGATTAGTCACTCCTTACCGTGGTGTTGGGGACTTTCCTGCACACCCCCCCCCAAAAAAAAAAAAAAATGTTCTGCACCTTAACTGCTGACAAATGTCTTGTTAGAGTTACAAGCCAGTCTAGATTATCCTAAAATCTGCCAAGATCAGTAAAATTAGACTTCAACACAACAAATGGCTAAATACTAAAATGAAACAGACACGAGACAGCTGAATGGTACCTTATAGCCATTTTAAGGTATATAGCAGCTGGTCCTGTATATGAACTAAAATTGAAATGTCAATGAGCTAATCATAGGTTTTGGTTAAGAACTTGCTTCTTTTTTGTTTTGTTTTGTTTTGTTTTGTTTTGTTTTGTTTTTTTTAACATACTGGTTACGCAAAACCTTGTCAATTCCATAATGTTACAAATTGCTGTTAATGTTATATTGAGACTCTTAATTGACTGGGATGATATTCTACCAGCTCTGACTTTGGACCAGAAATGGTCTCCCCAACAAACTGTTCAACCCATCTGGACAATGAGTAGCTGGACTCTATGCTGGGTATATGTTTGCAAGGAAAGAATCTTGATGGAATTTGAACTGTAATACTGCATCAAGGTGGAGGAATCCACCAGGGGGGAGGGGTGTGGGGAGGGGTGGGGGGATTCCCAGAGCATATGAAACTGTCACATAATGCATAATAATTAATAAAAAAATTAAAAAAAAAAAAAAAAAAAGAAGTTTGTGAGTAGTTGTCATAGACATCCAAGATTGAGAATATTGTCATACATGATGCTCATGAGGTAAAATGAGGGAGAAATGGTTGATTTACAACTAAAAATCCAATTTTTATATGACAGTGTTACTCATGAGACTTCACAATAATTTGATGTCATCAAGTTTTGGTAGATAATGAAAGAAAATGACCGACTGCTTTATGAAAGATATAAACAAAATGCTAAAAAAAATGCAATTGTGTATTGAATAGCTCATATAAATGTAGGCCTGGAACAGATATATAAGTAGTCTTCATTTATCCTCATCTAAACTCTTTCATTAGACACGCCTATTCCTCATTTAATAGTTTTTATAGGTGCTTCTATGCATGCATTATCAATGCCAAAATGAGTAAGCATTTTGTCTCAGTGGGCTAAGCCACCAGCAAAGGATAAGACTCTCTAATGCAAGCATTAAGTCAACAAACTTTATTATTTAAAATGCCACTTGAGAGGCCCAGCGCGGTGGCCTAGCGGCTAAAGTCCTCACTTGAACATGCCAGGATCCCATATGGGCACCAGTTCTTATCCTGGCAGCTCCACTTCCCATCCAGTTCCCTGCTTGTGACCTGGGAAAGCAGTCGAGGACGGCCCAAAGCCTTGAGACCCTGCACCCCTGTGGGAGACCTTGAGGAAGTTCCTGGCTCCTGACTTCGGATTGGCGCAGTACTGGCCATTGCGGCCACTTGGAGAGTGAATCATTGAATGGAAGATCTTCTTCTCTGTCTCTCCTCCTCTCTATATATCTGACTTTGCAATAAAATGCCACTTGAATGAAGAACTTTGTTAGTGTAGATAGCAGTGCTTATATCATACCCAAATATTCAAGCATCTCACAATATTATGATATGATTCCACCAAAACAGGATGAATGCTGATTGGTACAGTCTTTCTCCAATAATATTTAAGCAGCAGGAACTGGAGCATAACAGAGAAAACTAGGATTTCCGGCTGTTAGTTTCATGTCCATGATGGAAAGGTAGAGGACTTTTGTGTTCTGACCAATACTCACCCTCCAGCTTAACTTGCTGCTGCTCGCCCCTCGCTCTGCACTTGGAGCGCACAGCACAGGAAAACTATTGTTGTCTTTGCCCTCTTTGGAGATGCCTGCTGTTGTTGTTGTTGTTTTTCCTGAACTCAAGCGCTTGCACAAGCTGCTCTCTGGACAGATTATTCTCTCAACTAAAAAGGTTTTCTTCAAACTACCTACACGTTACAGGAATGGGCCCAGCAAGGCAGTGTTCCAGTTCTCTTTCAGCTGTCACCAAAAATTCAATTAAAATATAAATTATTTAAAGTACAGGAGGCAATTGAAAATTCCTTAGTCCAAAATAGGATGATTTTTATCAAATATGGAAAATTATAGGTTCTGTTATTAAGCAATAAAAGAATTCCTATAAATTATTCAAAAAGGAGCAAGATAATAACATGTAAGATTAGACATGGAATTGAGAAATGACTAGACTTCAATAATGACAATATTAGTTGCTTTGAAATAAATATCAAGACTGATGGCTGAATTAAGCTGATTCCTGCACATGAAAAGCATGCCTGGGTCTTCAATAAAAATGTGGTGGGACTGATTTACAAGCTCCATAGAAGACTGCAATGAATAATTGTATAACCCTGTCTCATGCCTCTGCATTTGAGATATGTGTAATTTGAATGATAAAAGTTAGGTAACAGGAAATTGTTGTGAGATACTGATTCAATGGCTATAAAATAAGAAAGTCACACATCATGAGAATAGATCAAGAGGCAAGATACTTATCATAGGGGAGAAGACATTAACTGTGGAAATGATCTTAATTGCTTTTTAAATGTCATTTCTTCAATATGTTCAGGCAGTAATAGTAAAAAAAAGTAGCTGTTATTTCTTAATGTTTACTGACAGAATAAATACAACGTTACTGAAACATTTAAATCTTTTTCATCAGAGCACGTTTGGGTCTTATGAATTTGTTTTTAAAGTTTCTAATGGTTTTAAATGACAGAGATGTAGGTAAAAGCAGCAGTGTTAGTGTATACTAAGTGTTTCAGATTCCCCAATTGTAAATAGTATGTACGTAGACATAGAAAGACACACCTGGGCATTAAACATCAAATTAAAAGTAGCATTTGTGGAATAGCACATGGTTCCTAGTAGCACTGTGCAACACACTTGAGTTCACGGATTACGTCTCAGGCAAACTTCATGACCTGTTACCATGAGTATCCTCTGGTGTTCACAAATGACAGAATTTTGTGTGATTCTCTACACTACTAAAAAAGTCGCAAGATTTTCATTTCACTGACTTTGGAGTGTTTCACCTTTGTCAGTCATTAGGTGTAGAGTGAATGGCACAAAGAATTTGAACAGATAGGATATTTCTTAAGTCTATAGTCCCAGTGTAATGACTTAGTAGCTAAATCTTTGCCGTGCAACTCCTGGGATCCCATATAGGTGCTGGTTCGTATCTCAGCTGCCCCACTTCCCATCCAGCTCCCTGCTTGTGCCCTGTGAAATTAGTAAGGATGACCCAAAGCCTTGGGACCCTACACCCACTTGGGACATTTGGAAGAGGCTCCTGGCTCCTGGCTTCAAATCAGCTCAGCTTTGGCCATTGTGGCCATTTGGAGAGTGAACCACTACATATAAGATCTTTCTCTCTGTCTCTCCTTATTTTCCTAAATCTGCCTTTCCAGTAAAAAATCTAAATAATAATAATATTTAATAATAAAATTATTATTATTATTATTCAGTGTCCTGAGGCTGGCATGGTAGTATATTAGACTAATCCTCTGCCTGCAGCGCCATGCCATATGAACCCTGGTTCGAGTCTTGCCTGCTGCACTTCCAATCCAACTCCTGCTTATAGACTAAGAAAAATATAGTGAGTGGCCCAAGGTCTTATGACTCTGCACCCATGTGGAAGACCTATGAGAGCTCCTGGCTCCTGGATTCTTGCTTCAGATCAACTCAGCCCCAATCTTTGTGGTCATTTGGGGAGTGAAACACTAGGTGGATGATGTCTCTCTCCTTCTGTCTTTCCATCTTTCTGTAAATTTGCCTCCCAAATAAAAATTTAAAATCTTTATTTATTAATCTCTTATTGGAAAGGTAAATTTACAGACAGAAGGAGAGGCAGAGAGAAAGATCTTCCATCTGCTGGTTGGCTCCCATAGTAGCCACAATGGCAGAAGCCAGGAACCAGGAGTTGCTTCTGGGTCTCCCACGCAGGTGCATGGTTCAAAGGCTTTGGGCCATCACCCTTCACTGCCTTCCCAGGCTACAAGCAGGGAGCTGGATGGGAACTGGAACAGCTGAGATATGAACTGGTGTCCTAATGGGATTCTGGTGCATGCAAGGTAAGGATTTAAGCCACTAGGCTATTGCTCCAGTTTCAAATTTAAAATTACACACACACACACATACACACAACAAGTAAAGAATCCAGATCATTCTGGTTTTTAAAATTTTGATTTGGCAATGAGATATTAGAAATTGTATTTTGAAAAATGCATTGAGAGAATTATTTCCTTAATGATTACTACAAGGAAGGACCTTTGTTGGATTCTGGAAAGGGAACAATTTCTATGTCAGAATAAGAATATAGCTGTTCAGTTGTTGCTGAAATTCACATGTGTACATGAAAAACATAGATTTTATTGCCACATCATGTTTATAAGGCTTAAAATTTTTTTGATAGTTACGACATACTGTGTTAAGCATTGTCTTCAGAAATGTGTTTAAGAAAGTGTTGGTCCTAAACAAGCCTTGACAGATACCAAGTAATCAATATGTGTTTCGATTAGTGTTAGTGTTTTAAAGATGAAAATTTTCTTAGCAATGCATAGCAAATCTTGTATCACCAATTCACTACATATATTATTATTTGGTTTTCCTTTTAACAATCTTGAACACACTAGACCCATGGGAAATGACAGTCATTGTAAAATTTCCTCAGCTTTTAGTTGCTTGTTTATATGTCTCGTTGTTTTGAGTCAAATATGCATACTTCATGCAACTCTTACAAATGCTGTCAAGATTATTTAAGCTTTACTATGTGTGTTAGGGCCTTTACACATAATGCTTAATGCAGAAATTATTAAAATTAATAGGCATGTAAATATTTTTGTCTTTTATGGGCATTAAAGCACTTCAGAATGTAATATCTTAATTAAAGAAATTATTTACTGAAAAAAAGAGCATATATTTGCTACCTATACTGTGCTGTAATCATTGGCTATATATTGAATCTTTGAACCCTCACCTCATCTCAGTAAGCATTTTTAAAAATTTATTTAAATTCTTCTGTAGTATAGTTCCATAGGCTGCAGAATTTCCCATCCCTCTCGCCAAAATCCAACCACCAAATAATTTCTCCTGTGTCATTACATTAGTATAGGCCTTCACAATCAGTCAAAAGTCCATGATTCTGTTGTTTAAGTGCGCCCTGACATTGTATGCATGGACACTGGCAGAGAACTCAGCATCCTATTGTCAAGATACATTCAACCATTTCACCATTTCATTCTTCACTTCTGGATGTGCTAGTCTCTACTACACAGTTCCTATACATCCCCTTAAATGAAAAGTCATAAAACAAATTCAACAACAGACAGAAAAACAGAAAGTTTACAATAACATGAAGTGAAATAACATGCTCCTGAATGACCAATGTGTCACTGAAAAAAAAGTCAAAGACCTTCTTGAAGTAAGTGATGCTATTGTGTGACCTATGAGTCAGCGAGGAACTTATAAGAAAAACAAAAACTTTTTTGAATAAATGAAAATAAAAATAAAAATATCACCCCCCATGAGATGTAGCAAAATATCAGTATTGAAAGGGCTGTTAGTCTTGTGTTTTGCATGAAGGTTGCCTTATATCAAAGAGTGAATATGATGTTTGTCCTTTTGGAATTGACTTGTTCCACTGAATGGTCCCTAGTTGGGACCATTTTGTCACAGATTGTAGCATTTCATTCTTTTTAATGGCTGAGTTGTATTACATGGAGTAGTTATGCCACAGTTTCTTTACCCACTCCTCTTTTGATGGGTATCTGTGTTGTTTCCATGTCTTTGCTATTGTAGATTAAACTGCTGTAAATATAGGAGTACAGATCCCTTTCTCATATTCAGATCTCACGTCCTTCGGATACATTCCCAGAAGTGGGATAGCTGGGTTGTACTACAGGTCAATTCTCAGTTGCCTTAGCACTCTCCATGCTAACATCCATAGTGGTTGTACTAGCCTGCACTCCCACCAACAGTGAGGAAGGGTTGTATCTTCAGTAGTATTTTGAAAAATCAGTAAGGAGGAGCTCTTAATTTCACAGAGCTCTCAGACTTGTGGAACAAAAGGAAAATGGTGTAATATGGTGTAGTGAGTGACACCACAAAAGCATGCACGTGGTGCTGAAATAAAACACTCCTGGGAGACACTGGGTGTATACATGGAAAAGGAGCACTCCTACTACAGCGGAATTTCTGAAAGCTGATCTGTAAAATTCCAATGAAAACACCCAGGCTGAAATAGGAAAGGCTGTGCAAAGTAATCGCTGGAAGAGACAGCGAAATGGCAGGAATGTGAGGCGGGAACAAGGAGGAGGGACGTGGAGAATGAGTAGACCACAAGCTGTTGGCATTGCGGTGAACTGAGTTGGATGGAAATTCACAGACACCTGTGAAGTGGGGAAATGGAGCAGTGCGGGAACAAGAGAAACGTGTCTGCTGTCTCCGCCGAAAGCAGAGTCATGGAAAAGCTGAAGGGCGAATGAGTGAAGTGACTGATGGCAGGGAGGAGTCGGTAGCTGACACCTCCTACTACCAATGGAGAGACTCCCAAATTGCAAGATGCGCAAGATGAGGCTAGGCGGAAAGTATTCATGGGTAAACTAATCTGGGAAGGGTGCTTAGTTTTCCAGTTTTCAAAACTATTCATTCTGATAATCATTGGCAAATTGTTAATTCCATAGGTTGGAATGTGGAAGACAAAGCTGAGTGACTTATTATCCCCTACAGGGTGCACCACACAATGCTGAGTGTTGTTTCAAAATAACAGTAAAAAAGCATGCCTTCTATCCTTAATCCCATAGCTTGGCTGTAAATGTTAAATGAGATATTTTTTCAGTGCTCATAAAATGTATTTCTATCACAGCAATGCTAACAGTTACTATAACTTTTCTGTATTTCAGTGTCTCTCCCAGATAAATTGAAATACTTTGAAGCCTGCAAACAATTCCCTTTGCTTCTCTTTATTCAATGTATAGCCCGGTGATCGATATACAATATGCAATAAATAAATGCATGCTCAGTTAATTCATATAGCTAATTATTTAGGCCAGTATCTATCGAATGACTTTCAACAGAAGCTTTAAGCAGATACTTGTATTCCAAGGATTTAGTTTCTTCATGTGCTGAAATCACTTCTCTCTTGAAAGTTTTACTCAATTTTAATAGGTTGCACACAGTTGTCTCCTACAATACGAGGGATGAAATGCAAAGATCTTCTCTCCCACCTTGCCTCACCTGGCCTTCCTCCACTCCCATCCTCTTCTCTCTTCTCTTGTTTCTTTTTTCCTCGCTAAAAAAGAGTTATTTGTTTTATTTGAAACGCAACTATCCACAGAGAGAGCGAGAGGCAAAGACAAACCTTTCCATCTATCCTTTTACTCCTCAAATGGCTGCTATGAGTGGGATTGAGCCAGTTCAAATATAAGAGTCTGGGACTCCGTTTGGGTCTCCCACGCAAGTACTGGGGCTCAAGGACTTGGGCCACCTTCCATTGCTTTCCCAGGTGCCTTTAGCAAGGAGCTAGATTGGAGTGCAGCACCTGTCGTCTGCCCCAGTGCCCATAGGAGATGCAGCATTGCAAAGAGCTGTTCAACCTGCACAACACTTGGACCCTAGCATTAATCTTCGCGAAGCAGCAGATAAGAGGAACATGTTTTCATGACTGTTGCACTATGCCTTGGTCTGTCTTTGCATTTTTATGTATTCTGGGTCCCGATTAATATTGTCATTTTATAATTATAAGAGAGGTGGTGGATAAATTTTTAAGCTTTTATTTATCTGTATATTTGAAAACCAGTCACAACGAGACATGTGAGAGAGTCTTTGATCTTCTGACTCATTTATCACATTCTATCAACCACGAGAACTGGTTCAGGCTAAAGCCAGAAGCCAGCAACTCTTAGAGGTTGCCCACCTGGGTGGCAGGAAACCAAGTGCCTGCACCCATGACTGTTTCACCCCAGAATGTACTTTAGCATTACGCTGAATAAGAAGAGGAGGCAGAGCTGGATTCCAACCATTCCAATTTGGCATGTAAGCATTTCAAGAGGCTGGCTGGGCTACAAATCTCATCCCTGGGATGCAGACATTTTAAAAACACATCGTCCACATTTACAAATGGTAGAATACTTACACAGGACCAAGAACGTGTTCACCAATGTCTGACTTCAGTACATCGTATAGGGTGTCATCATGGAATAGCAATGCCGAGATAATTAATTTTGATCTGTAGGAGGTAGGAAATTATTAAGTGATATACAGTGTTGATTACAATATTTTGGGTTTTTTTCATTCTAACCACATGGGGGGCCCTGTCTGGGGCATCAAAAAACAAAAAACAAAACACAAAACAAAACAAAACAAAAAAACCCAAGGTTTTACTCTTAGGATAGTAGCGTTTGCGCCCAGGATTTTTAGTTTTCTCTTGCCTGCCTAGGCTGGATGCCAGCCTTCTCAAATTCCACCAGTCCCTACTCTTCTCAGTCACTTGTTCACTCATTCAACACTGTGCTGGGGCAGTGGGAAGGGAGCATATGGAGGATCCTGCCCTTGGAGGATTGGAAACAACAGCAACAGCAGGCCTGCTGGTGGGGAGGCAGCATCTTGTTTGTTAAAGTCAGCCCTCTTCCCACTGAAGCAGCCCCAGGCAGAGGGACCAGGCAGCCAAGAATGTCAGAAAACACGGAGCATCCCAGACCTTCCCCCAGATAGGCATTTCAAGCAAGAAGACAGGCTTTGCCTAGGGGATGTCACTGCAGAGTTTGATGGTTCTTGGTAATTAATCAACAGCTTCAGGGACAGGGTCGGGCTATATCATGAAGAGCAAATGAGGATAATACTTCACATGAGAGTACAGGGAAGATGAGAGTTATTCTTAAATGATTCTGAGCAAAATGATAGTCTGCCGTTTCCTCTCTACATGAGCAGACACCAGCATCTACAAAGAAAACCAGTATTCCTGCTGTCACTGTACTAGTTGCAGGCATAGTCGTAGACCTTGGTGAATCTCACTTCTTGCAATTAGAACTGAAGAGATTGTAGATGAGACCCCCACTCCAAGGGGGGGGGAAAGTGATTCTGTATTGTTTCTGCATAAATAAGTCTGGCTCTTATAGCAAGAGTCAGGTCAACTAGTTCATGTTAGTTCAAAGTAAGCCCAACACTAGATTTTGTATATGCACATCACCTTCCAAAATGACTCAGTATGACTAATGCCTGCATTTCTATACCTGGGTTTTCAAGTGAAGCTTAAAATAATGATCCAGATGAGGTAGAATAGTGGGAATTTTAGGTTATTTTGAAGACTCCTGTTTAGTATATTTTGTCAGGCCAGACTACTGGTTATGAAATCTCCATTTTTAATTGTTTCTTCTTCAGTTTTGAATGACAACTGTGCAGGAAAAGTGTTCCTGGTGGACTGTTTATTGTTGCTTCTTCCTTCTTCTAGAAGTTTGAATTATTATCTCCCTTTTCCCAGTCTGTAGGCTGCTTTCTGAGAAATCCACTGGGAACCTCTTGGAATTTCCCTTGTACAAGCTGAGTTTCTCTTCTCGTGTTGCTTCCCAAACTCTCTCATTATCTTCTATTTTCTTCAGTTTTATTATATGTCTTGGAGAAGGCCATCTTGGGATGAATATGTATGAAGACATAGGAGCTTCATGTACTGTGGAATACTCCTTGGAGCCAAGGAATTGGGGCTTGCTGCTTCTGGAGTGACAGGAGCTCTGAGCTTAGGGGCACTGGTTAGCCTGCAGCAATGGTAGCTGCCTAAGACACAGTGTGCCTGCTGTATGGGCATGGATGGAAAGGCTGTGTTACTGAGGAGTGAAGTGCAGGTGAATTTGAGCACCCTCAGCATTGAGTTTTGTGATGTATGTTGGGGTTCCTCAGTCCTGGTGTGTGGGAGCACGGCAGTGTCTTCCGCTGTAGGGATCCATGTCCGCAATGTAGGTTCATTAATTCAGTCTCCTCTGTAACACTTGCTGCTGGGATTGGCACCTGTAAGCATGTGGGCCTTCAGTGTGAAAGTTGCCAGAAATCTGACAGTTAGGGGTAATGGTCATGTCCTTGGGGCCAAGACTGGCAATGTTGTTCTCCATGATGGTACCTATCACAAAGTTGCCCAAGCCATTCTCTTTGTTTTTAACCATCTCTAGATGTCTTCACTGAGCCAAACTCCCCAGTACTCTCCCTTCCCGTGTGGCTGTTTTCATTTTTTTATTCATTTACAGTTGCTGCAGGTTCTTGATTAGATTCATAAGCCCTCCCAGGGCTAATTCTTGTGCTCTAATTCTTGTGTAATTGGGATGCCAAGACGGGTAACTCGTGCTTTGCCCTTTTTGTTGCCATCGCTTTGAAATTTCCACTTTCTTTGGTTCTCACCTGTTATTCTACCCTTTTCTGAAGCAACACTAATCTACTTCCTGTCTCCATAAACCAATTTATTTGGGACACTGCATATAACTGGAATGATGCAGTATATGGCTCCGTGTGAATGGCTTCAATGTAGCTTACTCTTTTCAAGGTTCTTCATTGAAGCAGGTTTTTCATGTCTAAAGAGCACAACATTGTGTTTTGTGAAAATATTCATCTACTTGTGAGTATTTGGATTGTTTCTACTTTCTGTGTAGACATTAACTTTCACTTTATTTGAGTGCGTCCCAGGAAGAACGTTGCTGGATCGTACGGCAACTGTGTGTGTAGTCATTTGGGAATCTGTCGGGCTAGTTTTAAAAGTGGATGTACCACTTTACTTTCTCAGTAGAAATTCAAGAGGGTCTTGACTTTCCACATCCTTACTGATGCACTTTACTCTGGCTTTTGACACTACTCATCTTAGTATTTTGTTAGTTTTGATGTTCATTTTTCTGAAAGATAATGATGACCATCTTTTTAAATGCTTTCTCCCCACTTGAATGTCTTAATTAGAGCAATGTTTCCAGATCTTTTTACTACCTATAAATGCAGTTGTTTTCTTTTAATGTCCAGTTGTTTTATTATATCTACAAGTTCTAAATCAGATATAAGGTTCGAATTTTTAATCAATTTTTAAAAATGTATTGTTACTTTCTTCATGGTGTCTTTTCACGTGATCCAATATTGTAAGATTAGACATGTATGAAAGTGGGATTTGTTAAGATTCCGAATATGTGTCTGAAAGAGAGGTCTATACAGGTTTAATTAGGCTTTTCATCCACTGCATTTACGATGAAAGGAAAACCTACATAGCGAATCATCTCAGTGGCATTCTCTTGATGTTGACTATCTACCTCATTGTCTTTTGCTTGTTTTGGGGTTTATTAGGAATGCCATGCAATCTCATAGTTTTTCTATTCACCTGCACCTAAGCTCTTTTTTATTGATTGAATCATGCGTCCAGAATAAAAAGAAAATGCACTCAAAAGGAAAAATTAAAGAAGGTTTCACAAAGAGGCTATTTATTCAAGTATGACTAGGGCTCAGAAAATGATTGAAATCTGGAACACCACTCTGTGTTTAAGATTTATTTATTTATTGTTAAAAAGGCAGATATACAGAGAGGAAGAGAGACAGAGAAAAGATCTTACGTCTGATGATGCACTCCCCAAGTGGCCGCAACGGCCAGAGCTTAGCTGATCTGAAGCCAGGAGTCAGGAAAGTCTTCTGGGTCTCCCACGCTGGTGCAGGGTCCCAAGGTTTTGGGCCGTCCTCGACTGCTTTCCCAGGCCACAAGCAAGGAGCTAGATGGGAATTGGGAGCACTGGGATTAGAACTGGTGCCATATGGAATCCTGGCACACGCAAGGCGAGGAGTTTAGCCACTAGGCTAACGCACCAGACCCTGTTCTGTGTGTAGAAGCAATGAGCAGGCATTGCCTTTTCCTGGATCTGAGATGGAAGCACGTGCTGCTAAAACAGGGGAAATTAGGAGAGGAAGAAGCACCGCGCAGGGGATGCAAAGAACGTGCACATCCCCCAACTAGATCTAGCAGGGAGGAGCTTGCCTGTGAACTACTGTGGCTTCTTTTCTTTCTACCTTTCACTTCCAGGCAGTGCCTCACCTGAAGTGTACCCAGTGGGACTACGGGGGGGAATGGCCTCCGTGACACAACTCGCATAGGTCCGTCCAGGCTGTGAAATGCCAGGACAAAATGCAGAAAGCTAACCTTGGTGCCCAATTACAATGAAGCTATTACCCTATCAGATGACACTGGTCGAGGCGAGCTGGGCAGTGTCTGAATATGCACCCCGAATCATGGAAGATAATGATCAAAACAGCAACGGGGAGACTTGTGTCTGTGTAGAGCTGCTAGCTCTCTTTTTTCAGTGGGACCTTATGGTTGCAGTGCAAGCCGCTATACGAGGGAATATTTGAGCTGTGTAGAATCAGAAACCAATCTTTTTTCCTGTCACTATAATCATTTTTATTTAAATATTTTTTTGCTTACCAACTTCACAGTTTGATGTATTAATCTGAAAGATGTGTTTATAGAATAACTTAGAATGTATGCAGATTTCAGGCCCACTATGATCTGAGGTGTAATGCTTTTTTTTTAACTAACGCAGAAGCAGAAAAAGTGTCCTCATTTTAAATAAAAAAACATGTATACTAGCCTCAAAATAGTTTTCAAAGTTTATATGATACTTTACAAAAGACATATATCTACACCTGCCACATGATAATAATGTGTTAGTTTGAGACAGTGCATTCTTTTCACAAAATTCTTGTTCCACAGTGGTCCTCATTTCATTACATTTAGGGTGACCAAGACAATTCTTTGCTTGTCCAAGTACTAAGGATTTAATAAAAAATATTTAATGTCTAATAAATATTTAATTTAAATGGCGGGAACTTAAAGATTGATATATACTTGCACTGTGCAAGTTTATGGTGAGGGATATGGTTGCTACTGGAGCAAAGAAATGAAAAAGTACGGGTAGAGAGCTCTTACTACGCTTAACAAAATGGAAAAAATAAAGCTAAAAAGGTTGACTGCTAAGTGGATGGAGCTCTGATCTCTAGCCATGAAAACCGCAGTTCAAGTTCAAAGTGGTAGCTGAATGCCACATAGGAATTCCGGCTACGGCAACAGCCAATGCACCTCTGTGGCAGTGGATAAACAGGGTACATTCATTTTCCTGCCTGCAGGCATAACCTCAGAAAATTGCTTAAAAAAGAAAAAAGAAGAAAATGAAACAGCAAAAGTGAGAAACTTCCATGGATTTGGTCTCTGGATTTGGAGTTTACTTCTGAGAGGGACCATCACCAACAGCAAGTGTATGGATGACTTTACATCCAGCTTGACAATTTTTCTGTCACTTAAATTAGAGAATGTTTAGGTAAACATGGCACTGTAGAAGCAGATGTGTGTGCCGAGGGGGACCTTCCAAAATGTTGGTTTATGATGTGTTACTACAAGCATAAGGAGTTTTCAAAGGCTGGTGTTGGGCTATAAAAGCCTTAAATGTTAATAATTCAAAATTAAAGTTATGTGTCATAATTTATCTTCCTATATTTTCGTGATATCATCTGATAATGGGAATCTGATAAGTTTTCTATGTATAAAAGCATGGAATTAAATTTTATCTGATGAAAACACACATCTCTTTGCAGTAAGAGAGCAATCCTTGGCCCTGTATGAAGCACCAGGCACAAAAGAGATAATTATTAACATTTTCTTCTGAAACAGCCTTTCCGCTGCTCAACACATCGCCAGGTCCTGCAGTGACGCTGTACCCTTCACACACCGTCTTTTCTCCAATACAAAATTAGGACACTGGTTTCTGTTCCACCATGACAGTACAGCGTTTGGTTCAGAAACCGCCAAGTGCCTAGCAGTCTTCTGACTCATAGCATTCAATTGACTTTTAAACTGAATTCCTTACCTTGACATAAAACTGACACTTTAAATAGAATAGAAGTGCATTAATGAATGATTGGTGTGAATCTATACAGACATTGCTCCCAGTCATAACCTGCCATCTGAGAATACTTGGTTCAGAAAATGTTGCTTGTCAACAAGAATTTATTTAAGGAACCATTAATTCCTATTAAAATTAATCTGGAATTGACAATGTTTCTATTCTTGGAAAGATAAGCCTAAATTTTATTGTAGGGATAATGGTGGTATGCATTCATATTTATGATAACTGTACATTTTGCTACTATGTTAATAACATTTTTAAAACAATTCTTGAAGCATTCAGACAGTTGGTAGCAGCTGCAACACCAGCCATCTCCAATTGTTCAGAAAATAGCACTTATTGAGACTGTTGGAATTGTCTATGGGCTGTTAGACACTGTTGCTTAGGCACTTGCACTTTGGGAGAGCACTGATTCTGTATAAAACAATGGTTTTAACCTAAAAATATCTGCCATAATCTCAACTAAGAAAAGTCTTCTACTCCCCGCCCCTCCCCACCCTGTTCCCTCCCCTCCTCTCCCCTCCCCTCCCCTCTCCTCTCCTCCCCTCTCCTCTCCTCCTCTCCTCCTCTCCTCTTCTCCTCTCCTCTCCTCTCCTCCCCTCCCCTCCTCTCCTCTCCTCTCCTCTCCCCTCCCCGCCCCTCCCCACCCTGTTCTCTCCTCTCCTCTCCTCCCCTCTCCTCTCCTCCCCTCCCCTCCCCTCCCTTCTCCTCTCCTCTCCTCCCCTCTCCTCTCCTCTCCTCTCCTCTCCTCTCCTCTCCTCTCCTCTCCTCTCCTCTCCTCTCCTCTCCAGTTGTAGTTGTTGCAGCAATTTTGGTAGTGAATTAGTGGGTGGGAGATTTCTCCTCTCTCCTCCTCTCCCCTCCTTCTCTCCACTCTCCTTTCCTTTCGTTTCTTTTCTCTCTCTCCCCTCCCTCTCTCTATCTGTAACTCCCTTTTTCAAATAAAAGTTTTAAAATGTGGAATATCTGATAGATGTTTCAATTTGTAACAGGGACAAAGTTGTTCAGGGATCTGTTACCTTCTCAGTAAGGACCTCTTTTATTTTGCAACTGCACATTGAATACCTAGAAACATTTTTTTTGTTTTATCTAATACATTATAGCTCATTCACAGGAGTGTTTCTGTTAGAAAGGTTCAAAAGACTCATGTGCAATTTCAAAAAAACCAAACAGATGTCTCTGGGCATCAGAGTGGCTCCCCACTTTGCCTCAAGAACATTATAATCTAGTTAGGTGAAAATCGGATTCTCAGATTTTGGCTTTCAGAGGTTCATTACATGGGCCAAATACAGAATCAGGATCTACATTATGATGGTTTTACACATCTTACCTCAATGGATAGTTAACTTCAGGCCAGGGATTCTGGTTATACCATTATTTCATTATTGAGCACTCAACCACCTATGCACCTACACTGTTTATTGTTCCGAATAATCATGGTTGACACATTTGCTGCCTGTCCATTGCGGGCAGGAATGAGAGTAGTTTTCTATGTAGGGATGTAGTGAACATATGATCTCTTTGATATAAGCACTTAGGGGTTTTTTTTATTTCTTATTTTAGATCTTTTTAACAGAGGAGGGAAGATAGTGAACTTATGGGAAATCAGGTCACATCTGTTTTTCTTTGAGGCAAAACAATGCAATGAAAAAACATGGATGCATGAATCAGACTTAGATACTGTTCCTTACTTCTCATGCATTATCTATGTGACCTTGAGTAATTTGTCTTAATTATATCCACTGTGTGTAACTCAGCTAAAAGTCATGGGTGAAAAGAGCTGGGATATGTACATACTGTGTTCACGTGTCTTTTTCCCTCTTGCCTTTATAGCACCCAACATAGAGTCAGCAAGACACACTCATATTTACATTTTGAGAAATACATGCTTCTCCTGAAAAGTAGCACATCAAAGAAGGCAAATAGCATCGTCTCTCAAAAGAGTTAAAAAAAAAAAAACCCAAGTGATGGCTCTCTCCCTCCTTAGACCCTTGCCACATGACAAGGCTAGTGGATTTCTGGATTTCTAATGATTTTGATACAGGTATTTTTTCTTCTTTGATGTCTCTCTGCTCCGTACACATTATTTTACTCTTTTCTCAAGTGAATTTTCTTTCTGTCTCTAAGATAAAGAGGTTCAACATTCACTCTCCTCCAATGAAGCTTTAAAAGTTACATCTGACATTCTGCTTGCCAGAAAATTAAAGTTAAATATTAGCAGAGTACCTCATTTATTTGTTAAACTTAAGTTCAGCTCCTTTGTGTCTGAGCTAATTTTTAATTGCAAAGATGACTTCCATTATTTACGAGTAATTCCTGATGTGTGTTTTGTTTAGTCTATAACTGGTGTTTCTTAAAGTTCACAGCTGACACAATGAGAGAGCACAGAACTCCCTTTGGCATTAGCACAGTCAAAGGAGAGGAGGAAGGCAAAGACAAAGTCTTAGTGTCTGCTAAATTTTAGGCAAAATGTTTTCATAAATATCCAACTGCTTCCAAATTTTGTATCACCAAGATGACAAAGAATATTCCTTCCCCCATGCCTGTCCACTTTTCAGTAACCACAAGTTTCACTCATCCTTTGGAAGCCTATTTTGGGAAAGAAATAGAGAAATACCTGCTTTTGTTTAGAATAACTTGTTGGAGTAACTTGTAACAGATACAAAGGTAGGCAAAAACTAAATTTCAATATTTTTAACTCACATCAATAGAAAACACAGATTGTTTTACATTGCATGGCCGTTGTTACGACATCTCAAAAAATTCCTTTTTAATGTTTTTTAAAATCTTTTTTTTTTTTGAGGAGTCTGGAGCATCAAGTAAAATACCAGGACAGAAGTGTCTGCTGGAAGAACAGTTAATCCACTGAAGACAGGATGGAGGGACAGAGATGAATCAACTCCTTGATATTATTCAATGACAAGAAATGCTCATGTGGAATCATCTTTCCAACACAGAAAACAAATAATAAAAGAGACATAATGAATGCTTTGAAATGAAGCAAAAGGAGCTCTGGTTAAAATTTTAGCAAGTCAGAGTCGTTAACTAAACAGCTCCTGACAGCTCCACAGTTGCACAGGCTCCCAACTAAGGCTTGAGTTGGAAGGCACTCTCAATAGATCCCTCTGCATTTTTCTCAAGCATTCCATTTTTTTTTCCTTTACTGCCAATCCTAAAATGTCATTTGCTGTGTGTTTCAATAGCACAGCTAACATTGTCCTTTGTCAGCCATCAGAAGAGATTCTCTTCAGCATCCTTTGGTATCGATCCTCTTTAAAAAGGGACATTGTTGAATTGATTCCATTGCTTAGGTTTCCAAAATCGGACGGTCTTTCTTATGTTTGGCCATTTTCCCTCAAATGTTAAAACAGCTTACAGCTCCATTGTCCCAGGTCTAGCACTGACCTATTATAGGTTATGCCATGTGTAATTTATAGGATATAAGAGAAAGGTGACCTCATATAAATGCATTTTAACGAATAAGCATCAAATGCTAGGTGTCACGGTACTTTATTTACTTAGATCTCTTGTAATCCCCATAAAGGTACAAACATACATGCAGGAAATATGAACCTCATTTTTCAATCCAGAAAGCTAAGGTCATCTTCATTCAATGAAAATACAAATTTCCCATGAACAAATACACATAGGAGAGGAACATGAGAGATGTGCACTTAATTACTTTCTGGGAGGGTAAGGAATTATTTCTGACAGTTCATGTGATATTCATAGTTCATTATTTTGAGTCTTATTTTAGTCTTATTTTGTTCCATCTTAATAGAAATTAAAAAGAAAATAACTTTTTAAAAACAAATTTGTTTATTTATTTTGGGAAGGCAGATCTACAGAAAAAAAGCAGAGGCAGAAAGTTCTTTCATCCACTGGTTAATTCCCCAAGTGGCCACAAGGGGCTGGATCTCAGCCCACCGGAAGCCAGGAGGCAGGAGCTTCTTCTGGTTCTCCCATGTGGATGCAGGTCCTCAAGGCTTTAGGCCATCCTCTACTACTTTCCCAGGCCACTAGCAGGGAGCTAAATGGGAAGTGGGACAGCCAGGACACAAACCAGCACTCATATGGGCTCATAGCACTTGCAAGGTGAGGATTTAGCCATTGAACCATAGCGCCAGGTCTATGAGAATAACTTTTGTGTAAGTTTATTATGTCAGTTAACTTTCACCACTCCCAAAATTGCATTTAAAATGTTACAGAACTGGCTAAGAAAGCCATGTTTTTAAATGGAGAAATACACTTTACATATAAGTAGTCAAGTGTGTTGTTCCTTTTGTATAATCCAAGCATGGATACATGTAGTAATCTATATAGGAACATCAGTTATTTTAGTGATCGGAACTCATCTCAGTAGTAGAAATAATAAAGTTAATATTTTTGCAATATCTGCAGAAAATTACCAAGATAAAAAGTTAATGGTGAGAGACAGGAAATTGTGCAAAAGTGTTTTTTGTTTAATTGTCATTGTTCGGCCACACACACACGCACACACACACACACACTTAATTCTGCTGAGCTCATTTGATAAAGCAAGCTTTCCTAATTGGAGATTTCACCTGTGAGCTGTTCATACTTCAGCTACTATTCTCCAAGAGCATTGAACAGTCTTCCCTAATCTCAGCACATGGTTTTAAAGAGAATGTATTCTTTGAATGTTTATTTACTGCTTTACATCTATTTGAAAGGCAGAGTGACAGAGTAAGTCACAAAAAAGGAGATGATCTCCCACCTGCTGGTTTGTTCCCCGAAATGCCCACAATTACTGGGCCTGGTCCAGGCACAAGACAGGAACTCCATGCAAGTCTCTCTGGTGGGTGCCAGGGTCCTAAGAGCTTGAGGATCTTTTCTGGCTCCCCAGCGTTCATGAGAAGGAAGCAGGGTTGGCAGCAATGTAGCTGGACTTGAACTGGCATAGCAGTAGGGTATGCAGGCTATTTCGAGCTGAGGATTAACCCACTGGACTACAATACCTGTCCTCAGTATATTTTAGAAGAAAATCAGTGTTGCTTTCATTCTATTCAATTGTCCTTTGCCCCTTATATATATTTAATGCTGCAGTAAAGAGAACAGAACCCCTGCTTTTTTCTCCCTGTTTCAAACTTCAGGGTTAACCAGCACATCCATGGGAAAGGGGTCAGGGCCCACTCTTTGCTTCTCTTATGTTATAATTACACATTTTATGTATTATTTGAGAGAGAAAGAGATCTTATATACTGGTTCTCTACTTAAATGTCAGTGCTGGACCAGACCAAAGCTCCATACAGGAATTGAATCTTTATCTTCTATGTGAATAACAGGAACCCAAATACCTGCGCCATCACCCTCTGTCTCCAGGATGTGTTAGCAGGAAGCTGAAATAAGCAGGAAAATGGCTCTGAGTGCAAGCCCTCCGATCTGGGATATGGTATGTAAGTTGTACCAGATAATACCTTAACTATTAGACCTTAACTACTAGACCAACACTGGCCCTGAGGCCCAACACATGTAACATCTTAGATCAGTTACCTAAGACCAGAAATGCGTTGAATAAAGAAGAAGAGTGTTACTGTGGGTGTGAGGTGATGGAAGATGAAAGAGGCTTTCCATTACTGTTTACTTGGGGATTATTTTTACTGAACCTTCTTTATGAGTGATATATCCGTAGAAGAGTTTTCATATACAGAGGCCAATAATATCCTTTCAAAATAAAAAATTGGCAGCACAGTTTTCTTGTATTCAAGTTAAGATGGGGGAAGGTGATTTATGAAACAAAGAAAAACTGATGCAAAATTGCATATGGAAATATCGTACTTTTCTGCAAGCAAAATGTACAACTGTCTTCAGGACAGGCACAAGTTCCTTTGTCATATAAACAAATGTTAAAAATTAGAAACTTTAATAGAATGTGTACAGCAAAAGGAGTGAGCAATTTACACTGGTATTGAAACAAATCCTGGGGTGACTTTTTCAGAAAATAATGTTTCCCAATACATCAAGTTCCCAAATAGTCCCATAACCCTTAACTCTTCATTTTACTTTCGAAATATATTTTGAGAGGCAAGTGAGCAGTGAAAATACAAATCATTAAAAGTTAAAAGATCCTCATTTATAGATACATTGTATATCCCTTAGAACACTGAACATTTGGAAATAGTATTTATATTACTGGCAGAGACACAGTTACAGAAGTGTGGCTTGCTTTTACAAAGAAAAAGCATGTAGGGTTAAACTCACCTTTCCACAGTACTGTAATACAGTACGGGCATTTTTATATCATATGAGAATATACTTGTGTATTTATTGTTATCTCAAAATCATGCACAAGTTAAAATAAAACACACAAAAAGTACAACAAAAAAATCTTCATTTTTGCCATTGACCATAAATGATATCTTAAGGATTTTTCTATTTGTATTCCCAGTACCTTTTAATGAGCACTTTTTAATTTTACAACTAGATTTAAAAATCTCACTGAGAGTAATTTTAAAAGAAACCTTAGTGTTTGTCCGGCTTTTTGGTGGAATCTGTGTTAATTTTCCAAGACAGAGTGTGCACTGCTCCCCAACACGTTGCAAGGTGTCATCAGAAGGGCATGGCTCACCTTTCCACAACCCCAGATCCCATTCCTGTTTTGTTATTTTAGAAAATTCACTTTTCAAGCACCTACCATGTGAGCCATCATTCAGATCGAGCTTGATTAGAACACAGTTTGGTAGTTGGAGGAATTCCTTATTTAAATCAATTAAACGGAAATTTGTCAGGTTCGCTTTGGCCTTGCTTATCTACCTGCTGGCCGCAGGATGGAAGAGACGTGTCTTCCCCAGGATTACGTCGTGGAGCACAGTGTGCAAATCTAGGAGTCGTGGTGGCAATTAGCATCGGAGCCTCCTGCCGTGGCTGGGAGAAAGATCCCGGGTGACAGACGAAGGCGTCCCAGGATCCTACCCTGAGAGCGCTTTGATGGCGACTTTGGTTCCCGCCTGACATGTCTCAGGTTGCTGGGGGCGAGGCAGCCTTGTGGTCTGGCCTGGTTCCCATCCAGTGTGGAGAGCTCTTCTTGGTTCCCTCACCCACGCCCTGAATCCCACTGTGTCACAGCGAATCTAGTTATCAAATGGGAAACACACGGCACAGAGTGACTATTTAAGGAGCACACTTCCTTTCTCCCAGCAGATCATTCATTACATCTTTCAACTCTTTCTGCATTGCTAAAATAAGGTTTCTTGCCCTACCTGTCGCCTTCCTATATCTGGGTTGGTATAAAATGTATGCTTGTTTTCCCTACCGCTTATACAGAACTCCCTTCTGTGCAGTAAATTCTACTGTTTCATGCATTCTGAAATCATCATGATCTGCCAACCAAGGGAACACGATATACTCTACATAACGATCTTATGTATACGGGCATATTTTTTTTTTTTGCCAAACTTAAAATTGGGACACGTGGTTCATTTATATGCCTGCCTTATCTCTTGGGCTCTCTTTCGTGAGAAGAGAGACTTAGTTTTAATCATCTTTAGCTAGATTACTATGGTTTTTAAAGAATGATTTATGATTTTGAATGAATGAGTGAAAATGACAACATGCTTCGTATTATTTTGAGTACAGAAATAATCTAAGGTTTCAGAGTGAAGGAATTTGAAATAATTTAATAAATGGAGACAGTAATACAGGAAATTTAAATCTTCACATGCCTTGAAAAAATCCAGAGTATAGTATGTTCATATAAATATATTAGATTAATAGGAAATTATAGACTAGCTATGTGGATTAGATTATAATTATGAATTTAGGATATTTAGTGGGAAAATCCTACACTAGAATTTACTAAATCCAGAATTCCTCTATTGTCAAAGTAGAAGTAAAGGTCAACATATTTATCCAAATAATAAAAGTGACTTCTTTTTCTAATATAACTGCTGTGTAGCTTCTGTCTTGCATCATGTTGGAAACTCCTAAAAGTCAAAAACTCCATGTTCCTTTGAGTTTCCAAAATTACTTCTACTGGAATTTGAGATACCACTCATGGTAGCTCCAATCCATGCATCCAAGTACTGGATTTAAACTCTGAGTCTGCATCTCATTGCCATTTTCTGCTGGTGTGCATTCTGGGAGGCAGTGGGCTTTGGCTTCAGTCATTGGGTCCTGTCCCTGGGGGACACCCAGACTGACGCCCCGCGTAGGGCTTCATCAGCTCAGCCCCAGCTGCTGGGAGAGTTTGTAAAGCAAATTAGAGGGTGGGAACTCCCTGTCTGTCTTTCTCTGTCTCTCTGTCAAATAAACAACAACTGAAACAGAAAAAATGATAAAAACAGCACTGTGGTAAAGGTAATGAATATATACATGAAGAGAGACACAGGGCCATGTTCTTGGTAGACTCATTGGGTTAGTTAACGTGAGGGATCTCCGTTCTTGTGCCTTTTGGCAGCTTCTTCGAAGCTTCCATTCCCGGGTGGCAGAGGTGCACATTGAAGGGCTATTCTGATGGGGAAGAGCCCAAGGGGATGAAGAGGCGTTGATGAAAGAGGAGGTGTCTGTAACGTCCTTTAACTGGTTTACCTTTACTCTCACATTAGGTACTCTTTAAGCAAAAATTTCTAGGCTCACCCCCAGATATTCTGGTTCAAGATTCCTGGAATAAAGCCCAGAAATGCTCATTTTAAACACGCATCAACTGTCATTTATATATGGGTGTTGTTTCATGGACTTCCTGCTGAGAAAACGTCACTTATTTGTGTTTCTGCCACAAAAATAATACTTCTTCCGCCTCTGACTTCACTAACAGCCTCACTCTAAGGAGGCTGGTCCTTATCCTTCAACAGAGAAGACATGATGTCAACTTGCTAATACAACTGTGGGAAAAAAAAAACCCAAAATATGGCTATCAATGTGCTGCTTTCATCCTAGCCCCAAATAATTTTAAGAGAATCACTTTTCCATTTCTTTTCAATTGTCACCCTCCTGCTGTCACCATGATGATATATGCTTCCACTGTCTAAAGAAGGAACTTCATAACAATTTTCACTACCTCCCCCTTAAGTTATGTTCTTTTTGAGGGTTTTGGCATGTTTTCCTCTTCAACAATGCGCTCTGCAAGAGTGGAATGGTTGAGGGCTACTCTACATCTTAGCATTGATAGAAAAAGCACAAAGGAAATGAGGAGGAATGAAAAAAAAAACAAAAACATGTTCAAAGCATTCAGACCAACTTTATATGCAATATGTTTATAAATATGCATAGAAATATTTGGGAAAATATTCCATGAGACACCTCAGAATATCTCCAGATTGGGAACTGAGCTTGATAGGTTTTTTTTAAATAAAGATTTATTTATTTTTATTTGAAAGATTTACAGAGTGAAACAGATACAGAGAGACAGATTTTCCAAGCACTGGTTCCCTCCCCACGTGGCCACAGTGGCTGGAGTTGAACTGATCCAAAGTTAGAAGCCAGGAGACTCTAACTGGGTCTTTCACATCCGTGCATGGTCCCAAGGCTTTGGGTCATTTTCTGCTTTCTAAGGCCATAAGCTGGAAGCTGATGGAAGTGAGGCAGCCAGGTTGTGAGCCAGTGCTCAAATGGGATCCTGGCGCTTGATGGGAGAGGATTGGCCAATTGTGCCATTGTGCTGGGCCCAAGTGATAGTTAAGTGACATTTATTATTATTACTATAGCTTTTCAAAAAGTGTCATCTTAAAAACATTCCTGTAAAATTACATCTTGTTTTATAATAAACATAAGTTCTGGTATATTTTGAACATATATGCTTGCTATTATTTGTGCATTTAAAAATATCTCACCTATATCCTCATATTAACAGGAGAAGTTAAGGAGAAATATTCCTATCACAGACACTCTTCATTAATCAGATATGAAGCCAGACATGAGTTCTGGTTGGAATGAAAGAGCCTCTACTTCAATAGATACGTGTGAAAGCTCTGTGGTTGTGATAAGACGTTGCAGTTAAGCCTCACTCAGTAATTTAGCTACAAAAAAGTTTCTTTGGGAGTGTTTCTGGATGATGCACATATAGCATTATGTAGGAATGTATAGATAGATGACTATACAGATGTCTAAAACAAGAAGCACCTGTTTAGGGTCAAGCATTCCTCAGAAGAATTGACATCAATCAGTTCCTGCATTGGAGTCTCAAGTTCACTTCTGATCCCAAACCTCTGTTCCCACAGCCTGGAAAGCAGGGGGCAATGGCTCAGGCACTTGGACCCTGCCACTTATGTGGGACACATAGATTGAGTTTTCCTCCCACAGTTTCATCATTTCTGCTCCAGCTGTTGTGGGGATTTCAAAAATGAATCAGAGGATGGGTGCTTCCTCTTTAAAGATGTCATTGTGTTTCTCTGCCAAATAAAATAAATCAACAGAAATCTGTAATAAGGAAAAATAACACTTTAGAAAGATAGGACATGTGTACACACAAGAGCTTTTCAGAAGTTGATGAAAAATATACCTGAATCTCAAAATTTTGTATCAAAACAAATCTAATATCATTTTTTGCAATCTCATGTAATTTCATGTGCATATACAGTCAAATGCATGTAAGAACAAGACATCATATCTGCATTTATTCACAGCAGATGTGATATTGGTCAGAAATTTACCTAGAGTATGATGATGGCTGCCAAATGAGTAGAACATAAGCATCGTGGTCACTGTAGCATGACAGAGGGAAAGGAAGATGCTGAGCATGGGGTTCAAGCCACAGCACAGGTCTAAACGTTGGCTGCACATTATAATTGCTCAGGGAGACTAAAAAATCATGGAGTAGACCAACACTCATGGATTCTGATTTAAGGGACTGAGAGACAACAATACTCTTAAAAGCTCCCCAGTTGATCCTCACATGTGAGTGGGATTGAAAAGCATCACTGGATCAGAAACAGTAGATTCATAGTAGCAGCAGGAGCAGTTTATAGGCAGAGCAAACATGGGCAGTAATCAATTGATAAACATTTGAAGCGAAGGATGTTTTGATCAATTATGAAGTCAAGCATAAATAATGTAAGGAAAGTTTCTGGGGCATGAAAGGAACCAGTTGCAGGGCACAGCATGGAGGCTCAATATTTGGGTGAATGTTTGAATATTTGAATAAAAGAAAATTGACTAGAGCAGAACAGAGATCATTCATTCATTTAGGATCTGAGTACTGCTTTCTCGACTAAAATGGTTCTATCCAGGATCTGCTGAGAAGGATCCAGACAAGCATAAAGTCTCATGTAGTCTGTCATCTGTATTGAGAGGTTAACTGGGGATAAAACATTGATGGTGTTCATGACATTGTTGGGCATGTTTAATCTCGAGACTTGTCTCCAGCTGTGTTTGAGAAAGGCTACTATGTAATAAATCACTTCCTAAATAAAGATATTTTACCAACATTTAACTTGTTGTCTAGAAGGAGTTGAGTATAGAGCACCAATTCACTAACGTTGTTTTGAACATATTTATTTTATTTGTTTGAAAGGCAGAGAGAGAGAGAGAGAGAGAGAGAGAGAGAGAGAGAGAGAGAGAGAGAGAGAGAGACTTAAATTATTTTCCACTGCTTTCCTTGGTGCATTAACAGGAAACTGGATCAGAAGTGGAGTAGCCTGGGCTTGAACCAGCACCTATTTGGCATGCAAGCTTTGCAGACAGTGACTTAAACCTTTAAGTAACAGCATCAGCTTTCAGGGTTGCATTCATGGGACAGGCAAGCCAGTGATGTAGAACAAGGGGGTTTTTGTTGGTTTTAGGTATCCTTATGCAGCAATGAGCATAACAAACTAATGACGGTCTCAATGGAGAATATACATGATTGGGCATGATGCTGGGGTTCCTGAAAGGAGGATGAGTGAGAATATTAAAAATGAAGTCTGACTAATCCCCTAAAAATCTATGACAAAGGGTGTTTCTGGGTAGAAATTGACCGGTGAATATCAGAAAAGTAAAAGCGATTACCCTGAAAAGTAGCTTACTTGTTTACCTCCTAATCATACTTTGTTGAATCAGATTTGATAGTGTTCTTGAAAATTATCCTTTACTCAAGAACTTTCCAAATTGGGTTGTCCATCCCAGCCTCAATGTCCTATCCCAGATTGAATATGTACATGTATGTATACATACAAATATACATACTTGCAACAAGTTTCATGCATGGATATTTATTTTTTATGTAGACAGACTCAGCAAGATGCTAGTTTGATAATAACATCTATAAATAGCTGATTTGTAGATTTATTTATATATAAATCATGTATATATTTATATAAATTCCATATATATTACTGAAAGCACAGTCTAAGAATCTATTAGGAAGTAATTACCCTTTTAGAACTCTGTGTGTAAGATACTTTTCACACCAATTCTATCCAGTCTCTTGTGGGTCTATATTTGTTTCTCCTTTTGACTTTTCGTTAATTTGCTAGTTGTGAGGGTTGGAATGAGTCTTTGTTCTGGAGATGCATCCAATTTTATGAGTAGAAGTTGTATCACAGTATCTTTCTTATTGATTGCTGTTTTTAAATGTAGCCAGGGTTTAAGAATAGGCGGTACTGCTATAACAGTGCCTCTGAAGGGGCAGGTGAGCCACTTGCAACACTGTTATTTCATGAGGGAGGACTTGGTGCCTGGAGCCTCTCTTTCAGCCTGAGATGGCTGTCATGCATGCTGTGAGGAGACAGGTGATCACCTCAGTGTCTGTATTTCTGTCACGCTTGCGGGAGACCAAGTGGAGTTCCAGGCTCCCAAATTCACCCCGGCACAACCTTGTCCACTGTGGCTACTTGGGGGCTGAATCTGTGAATGGAAGATTCCCTCTTTTAACTGTTGATGAATTAAGTAAGTCTTAAAAATTTAGATTGCTTCAGACATGAGGGTTTTGAGTATGTTATATTTCAGCTATTTTTATTTTCATTATAATATTAAAACATGCTTACTAGATAACCAAAAAAAAAGTGAAACATGGATAACAAATCTTATGGGAAAACAGATTTAATGAAGATTTCATCTGGAAAAGAATAATAATTTTAACCCAAGATAATATTGATTATTTTGACTAACTCAGTTCTCTTGTTCAGTCAACTCATTTTATGAAAAATAACGCACCTTTGGCCCTGGAATGCATCTGTGCTTGTGTTTACAAGTGAAGGAGTGTATGACTGGTAGTTAAAAACAAAATGAAGAAAGTTTAAATGTTATTTTTTATCTATCCCACAGTGACAACGCTTTTCTGAGGAAAACACTGACAATAAATTTGAAACTCTTTCAACAGGCAGTCTCTCGGCTCAGGCACGGGATGCTCCTTTATCCTCTGCATTCCACCTGAAGATGCATCCAGGGACCAAAAACCAGTTAATTTCTCTTCTAAAGGGAATAAGGATTACCACAAATCCTCCTGAAGGATCTCATTGAGTTTTCTAGTTACCTGAAGATAATTTTCAAAGGCATGTCTAATAGCTGTCTGTAAATAAGTTTTAGAACCTGTATTATTAAAACCTCTGCCAAAACTCATTTTATGTTGCCTTCATGGTGTTGCTGTTAAATGTTAGTCTTAATACATATATTAAAATTTTAGTGAGTGTTATAATTTATTTTATTTTAAAAAATCGTTTTTAGATAATTTTAGGATGAGCAGTGAGGGTCAACATATAAGATTGATTCTAAGTTGTTTTATTTGGAGCCCTATGCAGGCATGCTGGCAGGTTTGGCACACAATAAGTAAGACATAAGGGAGGATGGAGATAGAGTTATTTTATTGGCAGTGTTTACCTGACTGAAGTTGGTTGTTTTCTCCACAATATACAGATCTGCAGCTTATTATATGTTCCCATATGACAATGATCCATTGTTTCAATGCATGGATATTTATTTTTATATAGACAGTATATATACTGTCAATATAATACAATATAATATAATAGTGTATATATTAATTGAAGTAGCTGTGTGTTTTGCCTTTGTTCAATTTCTTCAGCTATCTACTTATTTTGCCAGCAAGGAACAATAAACACGATCTCTTTCAAATATGAGGAGTGGCAACATAACACATGGTTTAATATTATTATAATTATATACTTAATCAACTATTTTTGGATCCACAAAACCAGCATACATTAACTTCACTAGCACTGAGTACAGATACCTTATTTAAAAGTTCAGAGTCAATTGAATTGTCCATCAAAAACCATGTTCCTGATTTTCTTTGATTTTAAAGCTTGATGATATATTTCAAGAAATTCAACAACCTCTTAACAGGAGGTCATGCGCATAGAGCAGGGAGGGGTCCCCAAAGTGGAGCAGGCAGACAGAAGGAGGCTTTTATCCCAAACCTGAAGACTCCTAGATCCTCACCAAGGACTATCAGTATGAGCACCGAGGACTACATCCCTACTGCCAAGGAGACCACAGGGAAATGGAGTGCCTTCGGAGACCAAGAACTCTGAGGTCACCCACCCCCATTTGGAAATTTCCAGAAGGTTTCAAAAACATACAAATGAATTCTCAAGAAAATTCCAAAAACATATAAATGAGAAATAATAAAAAAAGTTGATTGTTTTTGTAAAGCAATATAAACCATAATATAATATATTATATATTATATAGATAATTAGAAATTATTAATAATAATAATTCATTAGTAAAAGGAATATAGTATAATTAGTAAAAGACATATAGTATATATATATAGGATTGCATGTATATATATGCCTTTATATACACACACGCATACACACATATACATATATGTATACATCTACACATATGTGTGTATCTCTCTATATATGTATGTATATATAAATTGGTATATATTTAGAGTTCTAAGCTCACGCCTTTCACCTAGCCCTTGCAGCTATTTGAGGAGTGAACTGGCAGGGGACACTTCTTTTTCAAAATATTTAACTTATTTATTTATTTATTTGCAGGACAGAGACACAGGGACGGAAGGGGAGGCTCCCCAAATGGCTGCAACAAGTAGGACTAGACCAAGTCTGCCCTGGCCTCCCGGGGGCCCAGTCACTCGGGCCATCTTCTATTGCTCTCCTAGCACATTGCCATGGAGCAGCATGAGGAGCAGGATAGCCAGGAACCAAGCCGACACACATGGAACGCCAGTGTCACAGACTGCAAGTTAACCGGCTGTGCCGCAACGCTGGCCCCTAAACAGCTTTTTTTTTTTTTTTTTTTTTGTAAGAACAGAAACGTTTTTAAATATTTGTAATTTCAATCACTAAAACCACTTTGTGTAACATCATTTTCCTTATGCCGGAAGAAATTCCTAGTGTTTCTTGACGTTTGTAGTCCATTTTGAAGATTCATATTGATATGTAGAGAATTCGAGGTTGACCATGTTTCCTTGCGGCAGAATTGCTCCACTATCTTCTGACATGCATTGTTGCTGATAAGAAGTCTCTCATTCCAATCTTCATTCTTTTGTTAAGAATGTCATTTTCCTCAGCTGGATTTTTTTATTATCACTAGTTGGAAGGAAGTGGTACATGATTTACTTTGTCTTTTTTTTCTTTGTCTTGAGCTTTTAACCCGTGTGGGTTTATAATTTTCATCAAATTTGGAAATATTCCGTGGCCCGGAGTGGTAGCTTAGTGGCTAAAGTCCTTGCATTGCAATCACCAGGATCCTGTACGGGAATCTATTAGTATCCCGGCTGCTCCACGTCCCTTCCGGCTCCTTGTTTGTGGCCTGGGAAAGCAGCTGAGGATGGCCCAGAGGCTTCTGATCCTGCACCCACATGGGAGACCCAGAAGAGACCCCTGGCCCCTGGCTTCAGTCAGCTTAGCTCCAGCCATTGTGGCCACTTTGGGAGTGAACCAGCAGATGCAAGATCTTTCTCTCTGTCTTTTCTTATCTTGGTAAAATCTGACTTTCCAATAAAAATAAAATAAATCTTTTTTTTTTTTAAGAGAAAATTTTCTGTTATTTCCTCAATGCATTTTTTTCCTTCTGTCCCTAATTCTTCCCCTGAGGACTCTAGTCCACAGGTATTTTTCCCTTAACACATTTGACTGTGTCTTATGATATGTTTACTATTTGGGGCGGGTCTTTTGTTCTTTGTGCTTCACTTTGAATTGATTTCGTCATCATGTCTTTTTCATGTTTATCACTTTTCTTTTTGTTTTTATGTTATCACTAGTTGATGTTTGGTTTTTCATTTCAGGCATGGGAGTTTTTGTGTGTAGAAGTTCAATTTGGGACTTTTTGTATCTCCCAAGTCTCTATTTATCATGTTTTATATTTTTCCTTCCTACTCGATCACATAGAAATCTAATAACACCCTTGTCTAGTGTTTCTATAATCTCAGCTTGTTTCTATGGTTTGATTTTTCTCCATCTTATGGGTCATATATCCCTGCTTATTTTCTTGCCTTGTCATTTTGATGGCATGCCATATATTGTGAGTTTCAACACTCTTGCTTCTGCTTTGCTGCTCTACGCATTTGTGTTCCTATAAATATTTTCTAGTTTTGTTCTGCAAAGACCATTACTTGGAAAGAAATAGATTATTTTGTGGTTGCTTTTAAACTAGTGTTAGAGTATAAGTAATTCCACCTTACTATTGAAGCAGCATTTTTCCAAGTATTTTATCAGCTTTCCTGTGGAATTGAGGTTTTTTTTTCCTTTCTGTTTTGCATGTTACTTTCCCTCTTGTCATGTAGTTTTTCTTACATGTGTTTGTCATTATGGAGATGATATGAAGAACTAATGATATGTTCTAATTATCTCTATGCTATCTTTCTAGAGATTGCTTCTTTAGAATATGCTGTGCTGTAACCTGTCTTCCTCTTAGCCATTCATCTTAAATGCTTCCCATTCACTTTATAGATGAGGAAAGAATTTCCAACCAACAGTTATAGAAGTAGTTAAATCATATCACAGAACACTGGTTAGATGAGTTTGACAGCAATTCATTGGTCTGTTGTATTCATAGTTCAAGATTGTGGAACACTGCATACAAGTCAAATTCACATAGTAGTTGTATTTGGGTGCAAATTAATACTTTGCTGTAAGAGGCAGATTTTGTAGTATTAAAGTGATGGGGTGACTCTTGGCTACTGTAGACTGATGTGACTCTACCGTAATTCAAACAATTGTCAGGGCAACGATCCTGCCCTGTAGAGGCCCACAGACTGTGCCACTGGCTAGGAGATCTCATCACAGGGACTGAGTTGTAAGTTGTGTCTATACCAGTCAAGGTCCTGGATTCACCAACTATAAATCCAGCATATAATGCTGGGGCTGAATTCATCTTACAGCATACTCGCCAAACTTGAACCTTTATCTTGTTCGGACCTGCTGAGCTCAAGTCTCCCTGTCTAGATGCTTCAATGTGGCAACCTTCACCAGGTGGCGCTCTGTCATTGCTCTGTCTTGCCAAACATGCAAAGAAAATGTTATTTCACAGATGTTGCCTATTTGTTGTTGATTCTGGTGAAATAATAAATCTGACATACTAACTATATGTTACATTTTAGGGAAACTACAGGATACGAGTACCTCAATGTAACTTGAGGCTTAATGGAAAATTTATCAAATTAAGCAAATGATTTGTGTTTGATCACTAATATTATCTCACTGGAATTCATTTTAGAATATTTTCAGTTTCTCCAGAATCTTAAAAATAGCATGACACTAGATAAAAGAACATAAAGGAAAAGAATAATTGAGTGAGTATTAAAAATAAAGTGTTAAACATAACCCAATCAACCATCTCTATTTGGTGTTCTATCATTTTATTTTTATTTTCTTTTCTTGACTTTTCAAAATTTCAAAAATGAAGCGACTTTTGAGAAATTGATTTTGAAGAAGTTATTTAAGCCTTTTGGATGTTAATAGCTCTAACTAAAAACCTGAAATAGGTGGACATTATACTCAAATCAATAACTTGTTGAAAAGTACTATAAAACTTTCATAGACACTTTACAAAAAGTTTTGTGCTCACTGGACTCTCAGTAAATATTACCCCTTAAGCCGTTTTGATTAATTCTTAAGGAATCTCCTCTCTGTTTTTGAACAAACCCGATTTATTTTACCAACTGGCTGGTTTCTATTTTGTTTTTGCCTTTTTCCTTCTCCATTTCCTCACTCTGGGAAGCTATAAACCACGCTGTGTCCATAAGTAAATAAAAAAAAGTCTTTAGACTCTCCAACAAAGACTATTTTTGGCAAACACACTGCACTTACATGAAGTGTCAGGGTTTCCAAGCCTCCCTAAGGAGTCCAGCAAATATATCTAAGGAAAGGTAATGGACTGATTATGGGAGCTTTTCAAGGCAGCAAAACTATTCTTCCAAAAGAAAAGTCAGGCTGTGTAAAGAATCACTTGCTTATCCTACAAGACCTTTAGGAGTAGAAAAGAAAATACAAGCCAAGAATAAAGTATTATTAGTTCAAAAAGCAGAGTTTACTCGAGAGCTATATATTTATAAAACTTTGCTGTGTAAAAACATGAGAAATTGTAATGGCTCTGATTTTTTGTTACAAGTTTATGATTGATAGAATTAAATCATTTTTGAGATACTGTGCTTTAATGCTTGAAGATACAGGTGTCGTGAAGTATATAACAGCTTCCTGGAGCTAAAATTCCAACATTTCGATGGTTAGTTCTGTGACCTTGAGCAAGTGGTCTAATATCTCCGAGCCTCGGGTTCTGTCTGCTTCACAGGGCTACAAATTAACCACCACAAAAAAAGCCATTAGTTTGTAACTCATACAGGACCATCGATGAGTTATTGCTCTGTTACCACATTCATCATTAAATATCAGTTTTAGAACAATGCACGTTTTAGATTGTTTAGTACTTTGCCACAGAGATCTTAAAATCAAAATGTGAAAGCAGAGAAAAATGAAATTTTATAGGCATGATGATAAATGTATCATGCAATCCAGAATGACATTCAAAACACAAACAATAATTGTTAGTCCAAAATAAATAAGTAAACTGTACCAATATGATACTTTTCCCCTTGTGAATCTGTTAAGTCAACCCCAGCTCAACTAAACTTTATTCAACATATATTGTGGTCTGTGGTTAAAGAAGTTAACAAAATAGATACAAATTTCATTTTAGCTCTGTGCTGACAATCAATCAAAGGGAAAAGAGAAAAGCTGAGAGAAAAATTAACAAGCAAGGAGTGTTCAGATTCCAGATATATTTCTTGGTAGTATAGCCCATGATTTCTGTGTAATGGAATATAGAGTTGAAGGGAAAGACAGAAGTGAATGACAACTACCAGATTTTGACTCAAGCAATTGGAAGGATGGCATTTCTCCATAGATAAATGGCAGGATGACAGTACAAGGGGATATTGTAGGACTTGGCAGTATAGCTATAGGCATATTAATTTTGAACTTGTTATTAGATGGTTCCTGTGATATTTGGATGATAGTCATTCTAATTGGGGTGAGCTAAAACGTGATTATGGTCTTTATTGCCATTTCCCTGTTGGCTGGTGATCACGAACATCGTTTCATTTGCCTGTTGGACATTTGTGTTTCATCTTTTTTATAAAAAAAAAAGGCTTGTTTACATCCTTGTATTATTTCTCAACTGGATTGTTTGCTCTATTTTAGTTGAATTTTTTCAGCTTCTATATCCTGAACATTTGTCTTTTAATAAACGTATAGTTGGAAAGTATTTTCTCCCATTGAATCCATTGCTGCTTCGTTGAGTGTTTCATTTGCGAAGAAGAGGCTCCTTAGTTTGCTGTAATCCCATTTGCCTTTATTGCCCATGATTCCAGAATCTTTTCCTGGAAGTCTTTGTCTATGCTGATGTCATGCAGTAGTTCCCCCATGATTTCCTCTAGTAATTTGCCGTCCAGGGCTGGGGTTTAGATCCTTGATGCATTCTGAGTTGGTTTTTCTAAAGTTGGGAACCTGTCCCATTCTTCTGCATACAGACATGCATTCCCCCAACCCACCCCGCCCTACCCCACCGCACCCCGCCCCACCCCACCCCATCCCACCTCACCCCACCCCGCCCCACCCCGCCCCACACTACCTCACCCAGCCCCACCCAAATCAATTGTTGAAGAGACTGTTCTGTCTCTGGACAATGATTTTAGCCAAACGTCAATTGGTTACAGATGTATGGATTATTTTCTGAGTCTATTATATTCCATTATAAGCCAGTCGAGCGTTACACTAGTAACTGCCTTGTAATATGTTTTCAAATGTAATATTGTGATGTCTACATTTTAATTTTTATTGTTTAGGATTTTATTGTTAGAATAACTATTTGGGGGTCTCTTTTGAATGAGTAACTCTTTTAGAGTTTTTTTTTTTTTTCCCCAGATCTGGGAAGAATGTCTTTGGTAGCAATTATCAGTCTTGAACACAAATCTTGCTTCCTGCATATCAAAAAACAAGCAAACAAACAAACAACAAATCAAACAAAATAAAACCCTTCCCAAACTGTTAAAATGGATATGGGGAATGATATTTTTTATGTGATTATGTTTTAGTTTTCAAACTAGAGCGTGTATATTAAAAACATCACCCTCTCCTTTTTTTGGGTTAACAAATCCAGATGACAGGACCATCAGAAAATACACAAATCTCTTACACATTAACAAGAGTGTGCCAAATAACCACCGCAGCTGGTAGATTGATTATGGGTATGTCTGGAGAAGCAGAGCACAGATTCACTCAAGAGCAGCTCGAGCCTTGCATCACTGTAATTATGTGTCAGTCCCGGAGAGTCCACACAGCCTTGTCCTTCCCTTACCCCTCATATAACTATGCACAGCCCATACCACTGACATGACACATTGCACAAGAAATTACACATTTTAGATTAGATGCCCGAAAGAGACTCTAGTTGCAAAGTGGAGGCAGCTGCACTAAGATATTAGGCGATCTCTATTTTCTGGGGCTTGGTTCAATTTATTAAGAAGGAATAGTATGTTTTAGGTCTCTGTTACCAAGGCACCGGGGCTTTTAGAAAGGCTGATGTGGGGGCAGCTTTCATTCCAGTCCTTTCTCTAATAATTTCTGCTAGTGTCACCTTGGGTAAGCAACTTAATCTCTCTATAACTTAGTTTCTTGGCTATAAATTTGGACTAACATCAGTACTTTCCTGTTAGTGATGCTTAGATCATACAATGAAGCAGTAAATAAAGTGTCCAGCCAGAGGCAGTCCTAATTAGTGCACAATTAACGTTAGGAACTGTTTCTCCTGTTGTACTGTGCCTTTGGGTCATATCTTCTTCACGTTTTCTACTCTCCCATGTCATTTCATCCTGAATACATTATTGCTTGCTGAAGGAATTAGTAAGTAAGTGCCCTGTGTATATATAAGTTTTGAAAAACATCAAATAGGTCATTTCCTTCTGATTCAGGAACTGCAAATTCAGTATTTTCCTGCAGTGCATACAAGTGATGTCTTTATTAAGAAAATGTTATTATTGTTTGTAATGCCCATATTGGGAATGAAGAATTGTGTATAGAGTATAAGATTTTTTCCCATTTTTCTAATGGATATTATTTTATTGTTTGGCTATTTCTTTTTTATTATCAAAGATTTATTTATTTTTATTGGAAAGTCAGATATACAGAGAGGAGGAGAGACAGAGAGGAAGATCTTCCATCCGATGATTCATTCCCCAAGTGAGCGCAACGGGTTGGTGCTATGCCGATCAGAAGCCAGGATCCAGGAACTTCTTCCAGGTCTCCCATGCGGGTGCTGAGTCCCAAGGCTTTGGGCCGTCCTCAACTGCTTTCCCAGACCACAAGCAGGGAACTGTATGGGAAGTGAGCTGCCGGGATTAGAACCGGCATCTATATTGGATCCCGGTGCGTGTCACGCGAGGACTTTGGCCACTAGGCCATGCCACCGCGCCCTAGCTATCATTTCATTTGCCATTAGTTGATATTCACTTGTGAACAGCTGCTTGCCCATTTCAATGTGTATGAATTTACTTCAAAAGATTTGGGGAAAAAATAAGATTTAAAGATAAACTTCCTTGCTATAAGAAGTTTTGAAATCCATGCCTAATTTTCATAGTAGTTATTTTCTATGAGTTTGATTAGGACTATGTGGGATTGTGTGTTTGTGTGTGAAAAAAATATACATGAAAATTCTATAGTTTATTAGTAAAAGGTGAAAGAAAATGAAATAACAAAAAAAGCCACTGTGTATAAGAATACTTACTGGGAACCATCCTACAGATGTTCTGATGATAAAATGGACTGACTTCCTCAGCCTTTATCACAAGGATAATACAGGATATATAGAAACCAGAAACCACGAGGAGCTGGCATTCTGAGTGACAGAATATACTGACCTTCCCAAAGCTAAACATGTACTGTAAAGATTTGAACCACAGAGAACATCCATAAAATGTAAATGAGAATAGTTTTATATGATGAAAATCCTACAAAAGAAGGAAAATGTATCATTCATAATCCCTGCATTGTAATGGGACAGAAATAGTTTCAATTGTTCTATTAAAAACGTACGCATATTTGTAGTCAACGTGTGAGGACGTTTAGCTTGACCATAATCTGGGAGAGTGGTCTGCGTTCTGTGCTTCCTGTTAGACATTGTTCTGAAATGCACCTGTTGTCTTACCCACGTCGGTTTTGATACTTCACGGAAGAACACGGAAGCCTCTTTTTCAGGTTTGTCATTTGTATGGGGCTATAGTCCTACGTTTCAGGACCTTCCACCATGAGGAAGCAGAGGAATTACAATTTGGAGATTTTGTCTTTTTGAAAGATTTCCACCAAGTGGAGCAAGGGCCTGAAGGAATCCTTTTGTATCTTACATTGCAGTGTTTTTCAATATTAAAGCTCTATTATGCTTTAAAATTTTATTTTCATTCAGTTTGCGATGCAGGCAGAGACGAGATGGACACAGAGATATTTTTCATCTGCTGCATTGCTCTTCCAGTGCCTGGTTTAGCTTGGGTAGAATCAGACTAAAGACAGGAGCTGAGAATTCAACCTGGGTCCCCGCTAAGGATGGCACCATCTCTGTTTCCTGCTCGGGTGGGAAGCAGCGTGATGCTGGGCGTGTAATCCAGCAGTTCAATCTGAGATGTAGACATCCTAACCAGCGTCTTCATCCCAATCGAAAATACCCGTGCCCTCCATATCTGTTTTATGGTTGATGGAGCACGTGTTTACATACTGAGGGGGGATCTCATCTGTTTCCAAAGAGGGCGCTTCAGTCATTCTCCGTATCTCTAGCTAAGCAACCCTCTTCATTCATACAGCCCTTTTCTTCTCGACTGGATTACCGGCTGCGTAACTGGAATGCATTTCTTAGTAGAGAAGAAGGTAGCGCACAGAGGATGTCTCTGGGGATTGTTTTGTTAAAATGGAAGATACAGCAGAAGGAGAAAAAAAATAGTTGTCAGTAATAAGGCTTTATCTTGATGTTGTCAAGTGACTTCTGGAGTTATCACTGGCGTATTTGTATTTGCCTCTGCCATAGAGCCTGCTTTACAAAATCACTCTGTGCCAGAAGAGACTGTTTAAAATTGTACTTGTGCTGTGCTGTCTCTGGGTGGGAATCCGTTATTAGCAGCGGTGATAAGGAAAGCTGCACACACGTGGTGACATTGGTTACCCTCAGGGTAAGATCAAGGTTTTCAGAAGAAAGGGGCAGAGGGGAGAATTACTCTCCATTACTGCCACACTCTGTGGCTACTAGCAAAAGATCATTTTAAGCTGTACGCAACTCAGGAAATTGGGGGAAATTGCACCACCTCCAGGTGTGATCACCCCCCTTGGCTTGCCCTCCACAGGGATGGGGTTTGCAGGGACCTTCCTGAGATCTGCAGCCATGGCTGTCTCTTCCTCACAGAAAGTTGATGAATTCTTTGATCTGTGTTTGCAGGGTCCTCGAGGTCAGAGGCAGGGAGCTGGAATATGAGTAGTTCACTGTTTTTTTTTTTTTTTCATCTACCCCCTACATATACACTTCCCTGAAAAAGCACACACATAGTTCTGAAAATATTGACCGTAAGTGAGTGCTTCAGTGACTAACATGTGTCTGGTGGTGGGGTTCAGGAAAGGTGGGGGTGTTGTGTTCCATTCAACAGAAAAGCTTTTTAAAACTCAACAAGATAGAGTCAACTTCAAAATATTTATGTGTTAGAAATTTGGATGAAATATTTAACAATCAGTTTTCAAATTAAAACACATAAACCAGTAGATGAATTTTGTAGCACACCAGTGTAGCCTTGTCCTTCATTCCTGTTACGGATATTCTAGGCAGAACAGAAAAATAAACAAACAAACAAAAAATACTACAAAATTTGGGAATGTGACTCTTTCAGACTGAAGACTACGTATTATTGGGTATGAAATTTACAAATCTTTAGCTCTCTTTTATTTGGAGATCAAAATGTCCTTATAGACTACACAAGAAAATGCTGGGTGCATTTTGAATTCAGTATCTCTTACTGAGTCTTTTTTTCAAGTGTTCTGACTTTGGCAGAAGCTAAGCAGCAGTTTGCAAAGCACTTTTCCTTAATATTTAAATTCCCTTTGAGGTCTAAGAGAAATTTAATCCACATGTTTCTAATTCATTTGCACTCAGCTCATAAAAATTGTTCTTCAATTTGAACTCATTGTGGTCCAGGGGCATTAAAAAGCTTTCAAATGAGCGCGCTTTCTTGAATGGAGATTCAGATGTTGTGTTTTGTCAGCTCTAAGCAAGTTGGAAACTCAAAAAATTCTTGGTCGTAAAGGAGGAGGCACAGATGGCATTGGAATTGAAGCAGAAAAACCTCCACCAATAATAGAAACTTCTCTAAAACACAAGGAACCATCATTTTCAGGATTTCATTCAGCTTATTGATAATATCATGCTCATTTAAAGATGGCAGACTCTTCACTGGAGCAAAAGTGAGGAAAATTGAATGATGTTGGGACAAACTGTGGGTGAGAATACAGCCAGAAATAGATGCTCAGAGCCCCTCTATGTGTTAATCACAAGTAGTGGTGAAAATAAACAAATAGTAAGAGGGTAAAAAGTATGGGACCAAATGCTAAAGCCATATGGCAATACCACCAAAAACAGAAGAAAAGAAGTCACTCTTCACGTTTCATACATGCTCTGGTATTCACAAAGAAGATGGAGAGGAGAGTTACTAAGAACTTCATCTTTTCAGCACTGAAGCCCAACCACTCAATTTATAGCATTTTGAAGCACACGTAAATCCTTCTTAAATATGAAACCAAATGTTTTCGTTGGGGCGTTGACATCCGACGTGGGCCTCTGCTGCAAGTTCCTGTCCTGGCTGCTGCACTTCTAACCCAGCTCTCTGCTCATGGCCTGGGAAAGCAGTGGAGGACAGCATGTGGGAGACCTGGACAAATCTCCTGGCTCCTGGCTACACTGGACTCTAACCATCACAGCCATTTCAGGAGTAAATCAGTCTCTCCTTCTCTCTGTTAACACTGTGTCTCAAATACATAAATAAAGCATTAATAACTAAATTTATGGCTAACCCAATGTGTCAATTTATACTTATATAAATACATTCCTTATTCTCCACCAGTATAATTTTAATCTTAAAATACAGAAAATCAACTTTTTTTGTCTCAGCTTTACCTGCCATCAGCAGCAGCAAGAATGAATCAAAATGTGTATATTGTATAATGATTTCTTCTACATGAAGGGTTTCTTTTGATTTGAAAACACCATGAGGTGACTTCAATACAAACTCCTTTGCTGTACTTTATTACTTCAGTGAGTTTAGTGGGAGCATGGGGTGTTGGACAATTTTTCTGTTAGATATTCCTTTAGAATCACCCAAACTGGATTCCAATTCTGGTTCCATGCTTACTTCCTAGGTAACTTGGTTGTTCACATACTGCTTATCCGATCTTTCAATTTTCTCCCCTCTGAAATGATGATAAGGTTTCTCTGGCAAGTTTATAATGACAACTGACAGAGTGAAAGGTACCATTCCCTCTTGACTCTTTCTCATGTAAGCCGCCAAACCCAGCACAGTGACTTACAAATAAAGTGTGTTCCCTGTTCCTTTAGCGCTGTACTTTTGCAACGGATTTTCTTTGTTCCTTAATTTCTGGTCTGAAGTTAACATCTTTGTAGTCTAAATTGTAAATGCTACTTTTTCTACATCTTTCCAGTAGAAAGTTTAGGGGACATCTGTGGATTTTTGCTGTCCGCCTAACTCACAAAGCAGCATCCCAATTCTGTGCTGAGTCTCTTCCTTTTCGTGCTGCTGGACTCCAGTGGGATTGACACCAGGTTGAACCCAACAGAATACAGTGTCAGGTAAGCACTTGGGAAAAACATGCAGATGTAATGGAAGTCAATTTCAGATTGATTAAAAGCCCTGGGGATGCTACTGTCTTTGGGAGTCATCAAAAAAATACAGATTTGGGAACTAAAGCTGCTATGCTTTCTTGATATGATGAGAAAGCATATCTGTGGATGGGGTCTACAAGGAGGCAGAACAACCGCGTAGATTCTGATTTCTGATAGCATTAGGAAAATTGCTGAAATCACCCATACCTGTAGTTGAAGCTGAAACTAGAAAGTGTATTTTCCTTCTAGCATAAGGCACTATAAATTCTGTCCTTATAAAATGAAAGTGATTTCTTTAATACTGCAAAGCAAATAATAACAGGATATATGTATCTTATTAATACCTCACAAACTGTTCAATGGCAATCATTTTTTCTTGTTATTATTATTATTATTATTATTATTACATATGGCTAGGAATAGCAATAAAAGATAGCTTTCTTCTTCCATTTGGGGTGGGCTTTTGAATGTTATTTTGATCTCTTTCAGTTCTCAGATCCCATGGTGCTTGCAGACTTAGGCAACTATTTTGTTCAAAGAAGAAATTTGCTCCTCTCTTAGATATGCCCAGCAGGTCAATTAAGCCACTGTGATTTCTCAGCGACTCACGGTTACTGCATGTTGCTCACAACGGTGTTTCAACAGATCCTTCAAACCTTCTCTTTTCCTTTCTTTCATTTTTTATTCTATTGCTGCAGACTGTCTCTACCCAGCACCTGCTAGGGTAGTCTGATACCACTCAGACTGGTACTGTCTTTGGAGAATAAATTCTGATGCTTGTTGCTTAAGGAGCATAGTGGGAAATTCAAAAGAGGATAATTCTATCAAGGAGGAAAGGTGATTATTCAATTGTCACCAAAAGAAGGCAAATGAATTATAGGAGTAATGGTAGAAGAACCTTCTTCCTTGAATTGCGGAGGAAGAAAATGACCATGAGCACCCTTGGAGAAGAGTCACATTTCAACCACTCTCTCTCTTTTTTTTCTTTTAAAAATTATGATTCAGCTCTATAGATTCAGGAATTTCCCCTTCCCCAACTTCCCCTATATTACTACAATAGTATAGTCCTTCAGTAACAGTCACAATTCCATCATTCTCCTGTTTAAGTGTGTCGTGACATTATAGGTATAGACAACGGCAGAGAGTCCAGCATCCTATTGTCAAGATGTCAACAGCTTCATTGGGAGTCCATCTTTGATTCAAGAGTAGAGATGCATGCTGCAGTGTATCTTCACTTCTTGATACAATAGTCTCTATTATACATTTCAGTCACTTTTGTTGTGTCCCACTTGCTAGCAAGGTAAGACGCATTGTTTTAGCTTTGCGACTGGCTGGGACATACCTGACTGCCAGACTCTAGCAGAGGAAATGGTAGAAAAAGACACAATGTTGGGCCTGGTGCCATAGCATAGTGGCTAAAGTTCTCGCTGTGAAAGTGCCAGGATCCCATATGGTGCTGGTTCTAATCCTGGCAACCCTGCTTCCCATCCAGCTCCCTACTTGTGGCCTGAGAAAGCAGTCAAGGATGGCCCAAAGTCTTGGGACCCTACATCTGCGTGGGAAACCCAGAAGAGCTCCTGGCTTCTGACTTCAGGTCAGCTCAGCTCCAGGCATTGTGGCAGCTTGGGGAGTGAATCAACGAACAGATCATCCTCTCTGTCTCTCGTCCTCTCTGTATATCTGTCTTTCCAAAAAAACCTAAATAAATCTTTAAAAAAAAAAAGACAAGACACAATGTTTAGCTTTGTTCTGCTGCTTCTGCGTGACATTATTACTGAATCCATTAGAGGTTGGATTCTACTGTAGGGCAGAGAAGGTGGTGATTTGGAGAAGACTCCAAATGTGACGCTCAAGTTTCCCTTTGCTGAGTCATCTTTAGGGAGATACAGTTGCCTAAATCCTTTCTGCCACTACATAAATGTATCTTTCTTTAGAATCTAAGGAAGAAGAGAAAACTCATCCCTAGGATCTTTTAGCGGGAGTGACTGGGCGGAATGTTAGATAGCATCTCTACAGACGGCTCAGAGGCACAGGGTGGTAGTTTATAAACAGTTTGATTTCCTTGGGTAAAATGCTCTTTCTGACAGCCAGCAGGGAGCCTTTGCCCTCTTGGTTGGAGAGAAGTTTAGTGATATCCACATCCAGGTCTACGTGTTTACTCTCTCCCCTCCACCTGTAGTCATTCTCTGGTTTAAGTTTTATCAGAACACATTGCAGTGCCACTTTCGCATTTTTTAAAATCTCTCTTTCTCTTTTTTCTCTTTTCTTTCTTTCTTTTTTCTTAAGATATATTTATTTTTATTGGAAAGGCAGATACACAGAGAGAAGGAAAAGATCTTCTGTCTGTTGCCTCATTCCTCAAGTGGCCACAACTGCTGAGCTAAGCTGATCCGGAGCCAGGAGTCAGGAACTTCCTCTAGGTCTCCCACAGGCGTGCAGGGCTCCAAGGCTTTTGGTGCCGTCCTCGACTGCTTTCCCAGGCCACAAGCAGCGAGCTGGATGGGAAGCAGAGCAGGCAGGACACATACAGGTGCCCATGTGGGATCCTGGCGCATCTAAGGTAAGCATTTAGCTACTAGGCTATTGTGCCGAGCCCACAGTGCCTCAAGATCATTAGTTCTTAGAACAACACAAAATTTACCTGATGCTTTTTATAAATGCTGGTAAGTGTCTTTACATCTGAATCTTTACAAGGGTAAAGATAGTCACTGTATATTATTTTACAAATGGATGTATGTATGCACACACACTAGCGTATAGCACAGATACACAAACTGAATATAACCTGTGAAAAATGTTTATGCATTGATACATATTATATACCTATTTGTACACATACATATATACACACTAAGTGTGTATTTTGTTTTTCAACCTCTAAAACTTCATTTGAATGGTAGAGAGACAGACAGGGGTGAGCGAATGAGAGAGATTCTTTCTGTTGTCTCGTGCCTTAATTGTCTGTAAAATCTTGGGCATGGTGACCATTCTATTAAACCACACTGGACGCAGTTATGACATCAGGACAATCATTCACATATTCTACTGGTCTCTGTGTTGAACATCTGCTCAGTGAGATTACTTTAGATGGGAGCTAAGCCACCAAATAGGAGGGCAGATGTGAGTGAAGGGCTTATCTAGGAGCTGTAAAGAGGAAAACACATCACTTGTCCTCAGTGTAATTACAAAATTGGACTCAGAAAAATAAAAAAAAAAAGGCTTCAGAAAGTACGAGGAAATGGATTAAAAATTTCCATTTTCCATGAACATTTTGAAGCTCCCTTCTGTGCTGTAAAGAGAAAGGAGACTTCAACTTGCAGGCAGAAGATGGTGTCTTCACAGAGCCATACCATTAATTTCATCCTTTGCCTTTATTCGCACTATACGGTCATCTCATGGTTTCCCTGTCAGTAGGTCTTTTGGTCCCCTCTGGGGTTACTTAGAGGGTATCTCTGTAAGACTACTTCAATACCATGTATGCTTCCCAGATGTTTACTTTCCTGCTTCTGATATCCAATTATTTTAGCTTTCTTTATTCAAAATAATCAATGTAAACCTAACAATGTGCTTGTCTCCATCTCCATGGAGACAGGATATTGTATATGTAAAAGATACTGTATTTGTAAGCTCTATTTACAATATACTAGCATATTGTTGGTTCTACTCCTTTCCCTGCAGTTCAGTCTGAGTGCAGCAGAAAGCGTGGAAGCATGCACCGCCGTATCATTCCTCTGCTAAGCTTTTCCAAAGGCTCAGCCAGAATCTTGTCCATTTTTGATCAGCATCACAGTCCTTTACCAAGTACCTTGAGATTTTTGATTTCTCTAAATAGCATCCTTTCTTTGACTTATTTACTTGGCTAACTTCTGATTCTTTCACGTGTGAGCTTAAATCTCAATCCTTCAAAAGAAGCTCAGTATTCTGTTACTATTTCATAGCGTCCTATGCTTTCCTATTATGATTGATAAATTGTAATTTTCATATTTCCTTGTTTTTTACTAGATGTGTTAAGCCTGATCATTGCTGAGACAGTATAGACCTCACTTCTAAAGCCACTACTATTAATTATGGCTCATTTTCTGAATAAATTAATGTTGTAACCTTTACATTTTAACTAAATATTTCATCAACATTTGCAGTATATATTAACTATTGTGTACTGTGACTTTTATTTATTAATAGTTGCAGGGGACAAAAAACAAAACAAAGATCCTAGACATGAAATTAACTGGAAAATATATTTCCTATTAAAATATTCCTATTTTTATTTTCAGTGCAATTGGACTTAAATTCAACATGTTCCTAATGTAGGCTGTGTTTACTAAAATCAGACTATATTCAGCCATAGATAACCTGTCTTTGAACATATGCTGTAGGCTGCATTCTACCAGAGGAGTGAGCAACAAGCTGTGAGACTAAACTTTTATCATCATCTCTATAAATCAAGATGAAAGCTATAGACTTCCTCCTGTGGACTTCACACTGCCTTTAGAAAAACAAAAAAGGTGAAATACACAGATCAAAAAGGGCAAATCTGAAAACAATTATTGGTAGTAATAGCAAAATCACTGACTATCCCATTTGTTTAAAAAGATTCTGGGTAAGAGAGAATTCCAGAAGTTTTAGGGAACACAGTTGTATATTTATGGCCCCAGGGCATGGCTAATATTTTAATATCTCAATTAATGATGCTAACTCCAACGTAAAATAAAATCCATCCAAATATTTGTGCATGCTTTGATATATGCCGTTCTTCTTGGCGATAAATGAAGACTCACTCTAAGCATCTAGGAAGTTCTATTTTCCATTTTTCTCTTCTTCACTTTTTGTTTTAGTGCATTGAAAATTCAGTTTTTGTCAGAAAACTGATATTTATTACTGGGTTTAGGAAATAGAACGTAAATCAGAATATGTTTCAAGCTCTGAACCTAACATGTAGGGTGTGTATCCTGACATCTAAAGGTGTGCAGCAATTCTAGAATCCTTTTCTATCCCACTAGACCATTAAACACTGTTTCAAATTCAGTTGCCTATGGGTAGTTGCTAAGTCAAACGCACACATATTAAGCATACTGTACTATTTATTCCATTTAATAGGCAAACATTAAAAGTAAATGCGCACTTTTAAAATAATTATCCTTTTAAGAAAATGTTATTTTTAGAAGCAGAGGGAATGTTTTAATTGAATTTAGCAATACACTGGGAGAAGCCTGGGTTTAATCCAACTGTAAAATGAAAATTAGAGTTATGTTTCAAACTACCGACCTTTGTGCACATTAATCTAATTTAAATGCTGGTTAAGTATAGCTCACTTGCTCTTCATTTTAATATTAGAGTGATGGAAAAATAGACTTAATTGTGGCAATAAATTTAGCTTCTACATAATATTAACAGTTTTTTTAAAAAAGTAGAATTGCCTTTTTCTTTGAAGATTTCCAAATATTTCCATATATTCTTTTTTATTTCCTCCTTTACTTATCCTGTGCTGTCCAACAAGAAATAAAAATTGTTTAAAATGCATAGAATTTGCATCTAGTTTTAAATTCTCTCGATCTTGTAATTGAGCAACTGGGTCTTTGTGAACGATCATTCACTCAATTGATCAGTGGTAATTTATCCTACCATGAAACACTCTTCCTTCATTATTTCACAGTAACATGAGCGGTATGAAACTAAAATCAAGCAATATTTATTCACACTTTTAATAGCCAAACTCCTTCCCTTCCTATAGCATTCATTGAATGATATTCAACTTAGATTCCCTGAATTTTTCTTGAATTGTTCAGGGCAGAAGAGACAAATTCCTGAACTTTCAACAAGGAGAACATTTGATTATTTACTAAAATGTGGCTTTAAGGGAAACAAAAATAAAGTCTGAGTCATTTTTACATTCATAAAATGAATCTTTCCATGCAGCATAAAAGTGAAATGTAGGGGGTGGAGCAGTAAATAAATTCCATGGCGTGACAAATCTATGTCAAGAACTGTGCTAGTTGGTGTCTTACTTCTGTAGTGCACCTGCCAGATAAAATACAAAACATCAAGCCTTAATGTGAATTTCAGACAAACAAGAAATATATTTTTGGTATAAACACATCCCATATAGTAATGGATCTATATTTTGAAAATTTCATGGAAAATATGATTAAAATTGAAAACATACTTATTTTTATTTCCAATAAATGTTATTAGTGTTCTTTCAAAATTCATGCCTGAGTCTCATGGCAACTTTGCCTAGAGGGCTAATTGTTTCCCATACTACAAATTGGAAAATGAAATTTCAGGGACTCTCTGCTCTATGTCTTGGATCACTGAGCTAGCGAGAGGAGCGGAGGTGAGCACTGAGCCCAGGCCTGCTTCTTGGCAATCACAGTGTTGGTTCCATTATGAAGTTCTGGCTACCTGGCATACACAAACCTTTGGCTGACAAATCAAGGGATGGCTTCCACCAATTCAGACACCTCTCCTTAGCTAAACAGATCCAAAGAATGGAAATATTTCATTTGGTTCCACCTCTTCCCCTGGCAAAGTCCTCTGCTCTACCAATTCCCAATTCTGTCAGTAGAAAACACACACACACACACACACACACATTTTCTCCCAACACACAATATTACTGCAACCACATTCTCTCAAGGTGAGAAACCAGGAGCACACTCAGGACTGGCAGATATAGTTACAATCCTGTGAGACACCATCCTGCTCATCTACGACAGTGTGCTATTTTTTTGCAGTGAGACATATTTTGGGACACAGGACATATTAGTGCCAGGACTCCTCAGTGTCGGGTAGGTGGCCAACTATGGTCTGTGGAGAGTGAAGGGTGAAAGAAACACTGGGTGTTATCTGCCGTTCAGGTGATGAAAGCGGCAGGTAGCAGAGCTATTAGTTACTATTTTCTGTTCTGAAAGAAAAGGAGAGAGGATATTAGCACTAGGGGCAAAGGAAGATGCATCGCAGAACTTCAAGCTGTGGAAGGCTTGCCCTGCTGTGCTGCTGCTCCCACACTGTTTGGCAGGGCACAAATAGTGACAAGTATTTCATTCTTAGCTTTAAATTGTTAACGTGGAGACTCTCAAGAATAATCCTCTCAGTAAAAAATTTGTCTTGGATCTTAGCATTTCTCTTGATTCGACTCAGTGTATCACAAATGTAAAATGTTAGAGAAGCAAAGGCATGCCAAATTCCATTGAGTGACTCCCTTGCTAAGAATGTCTCTGAATTGTTTTCCGAAAGATTTGATAACTACAGCGAAAAGGCAGTGCATGTAGAATAAAAGCAAGGATTTTCCAACCAGATAAGCCGAGGTTCAGGAGCTACTTCCACCACTTACTTCCCATATAACTTAAACCTGCTTGTTCTAAAAGTATAAGATCAATACCTACTTTATTAGAACAGTACCACGAACATATTAGCAATTCAAAAGTGTATGTAAAATCTCTTTAGTTTCATCTTCTTTGTTAAATTTGGAAATATAGTTAAGAGTTAGAACTTTGGCTGAGTAAGCAAATCATTGCCTGGGGTACCCGTGTTCTATATTGGGGTTTGTGTTTGGCTGTCTAGGTTGCTATTAATGCATAACTTGGAAGGAATCAGATGATGAACCAAATATTTGGATCTCTGATACCCATATGGGAAAAAACAAAATAAAATTCTAGGCTCCTAGACTTGGCAGCCCCAGTCCTATTTACTGTGAAATTTGTGAACCAACTGATGCAAAACCTCTCTCTCTCTCTCTCGCTCAGCTTTGTAGTCTATCTCTTTATTCTTATACTTTAAATAAAATGAAAATAAATAAGTTGAAATAAAAACCCTGCAGTTTAGTGAAATAGAATGAAACTGTATTAAGGAAAATGAAACTATACATTTTTTTCCATATTTTTCTCCGATTTTTTTTAAAAGAGATGAAAGTTCTTTTGTTTAAAATTATATTATACAATTTTGAAGCTAGATCCAAGGCCAGCAGTGTCAATTCACGTAATCTTAATATTTATCAAATTCCCATAGTTCACTTCGGATGGGTTTATCCGAGATGGATGGGTACCACACAGTTCATTATTATGCTTTAGTATATGAATCTCTCATTTAGCATTGCATATATCATTGGAATTAAGTAATCCTTGTGGTATTGAGTTTTTATTTTGCGAGCATCAAAAGAAATACATTTGAGAATCCTAACAGAAAGGACTCATTTCCATGGGAAATCAATGCATCATGTGACTTTCGAACCAGTATTTCCCCCAACTATGAGATTCTCCACATCTAAACACAGCTTCTATAATCACTCCGTCGAATCTGATTTAGGTAATTCCAACATTTAATTGTTTCTGAAAATGAATTTCTTATGCTATGTTTTTGATACTGCTATTGGCACTTAATTAACTAACACTGTATAGAAATCTTAAGGAAACATAATATTGAAATGTCGAAAGGAGAGAGAAAAATTGTCAACCAATAATTCCTTGTTACTGAACATTGAGCAATATATTTTATCCCATTACATTTTATTTGTGTCAGTTCCATTCTGCTCTCAGTATGAGCAGACAAGGCTAACATTGTTTCCAGTGAAGGCCTGACAGCTAGTCTGTTGATTTGTTTGGCATTACATTTAAGCTGCACTCATGCGGCCCAGAATGCTGAAAGATGACTTGGCTGAAAAAGAACAGGCAATATGCCCTGGGGAGAAAGGACAGGGATTTGGAGAATTTTGAACCAGTGCTAAAACATACATGCACTGCCCAAGGCTCAGAAAACTCCCACATACTGATATGGGTAGCTAAAAGAGAAATGGCCTTTAGTTTCTATAGGAAAGTCTAAAGCAATATTACCTCATAGGTTAATTTTTAAAAATTTGAGATTTTGGGGCCCGGCGGCGTGGCCTAGCGGCTAAAGTCCTCACCTTGAAAGCCCCGGGATCCCATATGGGAGCCGGTTCTAATCCGAGCAGCTCCACTTCCCATCCAGCTCCCTGCTTGTGGCCTGGGAAAGCAGTTGAGGACGGCCTAATGCATTGGGACACTGCACCCGTGTGGGAGACCCGGAAGAGGTTCCAGGTTCCAGGTTCCTGGCGTCGGATGGGCGCGCATCGGCCCATTGCGGCTCACTTGGGGAGTGAACCATCGGACGTAAGATCTTCCTCTCTGTCTCTCCTCCTCTCTGTATATCTGGCTGTAATAAAATGAATCAATCTTAAAAAAAAAAATTTTGAGATTTTGGTCAAATGATCCAATCCTTTTTTTTTTTTTTTTTTTTTTGGTTAAAACAAACCCTATACAATGTGTTTTGAGCAAACTTTTTTTTTTAAAATTTTAGCAAATATGAGAACATCTTTCTGTTTATGAACTGAAAATAACAAAAATGAAAGATTACAATCAGGGTACAATACCTGTGAAAACCGTGGGCGTATAATGTCTACATATTTTCCAAATATGTCAGATGAAGGCTCCCTAAATCAACACTTTCCCAGAATCCTCTATTGCCAGGCCATAAAAAACAAACAAAACCATTTATATATTTTTATTGGAACGCCAGATTGCAGAGGGAAGGAAAGACAAAGAGATAGATCTTCCACCTGCTGTTTCACTCCCCAGTTGATAGCAACAGCTGTAACTGAATTGATCCAAAACCAGGAAACAGGAGCTTCTTCCAGGTCTCCCATGTCGGTGAAGGGTTTCAAAACTTTAGGCCATCCTCGACTGCTTTTCCAGGCTATAAACGGGGAGTTGAATAGGAAGTGGAGCAGGCAGGACATGAACTGGCACCCATATAGGATCCTGATGCATGCAAGGGGAGAATTAACCAATTGAGCCATTGTACTGGCCCATTGGCAGATCATGTTAACAGATATTTTTCAGCATATATCTATATGTAGACAAAATTTATTAACTTCTGCTGTATATAAATTCTGCTACCTTGTATGTATCATCTGAGACTTGAATCTATACCTGATATTGTTTTAGAGGTCTATTAATGTTAATTTGGTCATTGTTACTTGATTAACTTATTTATTTGTATATTTTATCTAGTATGTACATGTTGACTGTAATTTTGGTTATTTCTTGCATTCTGTTATTTTAAGATGCTATCACATATCACTTTTGTGGATACATTGAGATTTTTTTCAATTAGAGTGAATTCAGGGTCAGACAAAAGTGCTAATACTAAAATATGTAAAAGATCTTGTTAAATTCTTCTTTATCTTCTCATCAGCCCGCGTTTTGTGCATGTTTGTGTGTGCAATGCATCAATCAAATAGATGATATTTTTCTTTTAAAGGTCAATGATTTGTGCCCTTTTTGGAAATCAAATGATTGCAACACTGTTTTCCTATCCACCCATTACAATTGACTATTGCATTGATTGATAAATTGTAATTGATTGAAGAATGTTTAAGACTTCCTTTATTCTCTTCCTTGGTAGAAATTGGAGTTAAAGAGAATGGATTCTTTATATATGACATCGCATTACAGTATTCCCAAACTATCTGAGAAATTAACACTTGTAAGCTGTAGCAAGTAGCTTATAATAAAGAATCAAACACTTAAAAACATGTCTGATACACAGGTCACCATCCCTAGATGTTTTTTTTTTCTTTTAACAGAACATTCTACCTACACATTTTTCTTTACTGTTTTAAAAATTCCAACAGCAACCTCTTCCAAAACCCAACCACCAAAAATTCAAACAAGACACTTAAGTTCTAAATAGTTTAAGATTCACAATGATTTAGTGACACTGCGCAAAGCTCCTGCATTTTGTGTTGGTGCCCCTGTGTTCCAGTCCCAGCTCTGCCTATGGTTCAGCTCTCGTTAATGCCTATGCTAGGAAGAAGCACCTAGTAGTTGTAGTAGTTGAACACTTGCGACCTATCTGGAAATCTTGGAATGGTTATGGGATCCTGACTCTAGATTGGCTCAAATTTGTTCCAGGCATTTGGAGAGAGAGCCAGAGGATGGAAAAATTCTCTCTGTGTCTCCTTTTTCTTTCAAATTGAAAAACAAATAAGTAGAAAATTCATATGGCATTTGTATATTAAACATACTTAAATCAGACAACGCACTTGGTATCTTACGATTTGGAAATCATAAAATGTATCTTTTGATTGGAAGTGAGAGACATTCCAAGGGAGCTCTTATGCTTTCACATGACTTGTACGTATTATGAACTTGAGCATCCATTATCTGGAAGATGAAGGATTGCAGAGGTGGATAGTAGGTGACTGGGAGACCAGGACAAAAAGTGGTTATATTTTAAATGCCAATAAAATACGTATTCAGACATTCTAACACCAACCTTTAGAATGCTAAAATAAATCATGCAAGAGGGAAGCGAATCCAAGATGGATGTAGTTCTAAAGCTCATTGACTATGCATTGCTTAAAATGCCAATGTAACACATAAAACTGTTCCTCATTTAGTAAATAGCTGTGTTCTTCTCATGTGGATATTGTGTGGTGGTTGCATGTTGAATGGATCCAAGGAGTGTTGGCCGCTCCCATGCAGGCCTGAAGAAGAAATGGCTCAGTGAAATTACAGCACTAAAATAGGGTTCACCAGACAGAGAGACTTCTGGGAAGTTAGGGGTTGGAGGGAACAAACATCATGAAGGTGGACCATGTGTGCAGGATTAAAGACAGTAATGCAGAAGACTTGATTATGGGGTTGAATTTCATACCAATGCAATGAAATCTTTTGGTGGTATTTTATTCTGTATCAGCTCTATTATATGTAGAAAGGCTGATACAATAATAAAAGCAAAAATGCCTTCTGTGTCAAGACACTTGTGATCTCTTGGAAGAAATGGCTGTACAAAAATATAAACGGAATATTCTTGGCTTTAAACATAAGTTTATTTGGTAGGCATTATCGGAGGTAAAAGTTTAATTCACTTGTTCTAGGCTTATCTTCTTCACTTTATGAGTTATGCATCAAAACTAGAACTGAGGCTCATGGAGACTTTGTTCCATGTTCCTAGCTGATGTGTGGCAGAGCCAAGCTCATAGCTGTGACTGACACATTCCAAAGCTTACACTGGTAAAGAATATGCTGAAAAGAAAACTAGTGTCAAGCAATAGATAGGCTAAACAGCATGATTCTGGGAGCAGAGATCTAGCTCAATGTTTAGCCGGAAGGGAATGCATGTTAAGGCTTGGATCCTGGGAAAAGTAGTGGCGATAGACTACATAAGCAATAAAGCACAGTAAAGGCCAGGTAACCATTACCAGGAAATCTAACTTCAAGAATAGAGGGGAAGTATTTTCAGTCTCAAGCAACTGAACTATTAGAGACCGAGAGCTTTCTGTTTCAGGTAATATAAAATTGTCCTATTATCACCTTTATTAAAAAAAAAAAAAAGGCCGTCTAAATAAGAGAACAAAAACTCACAAAGAAAACAGAACAGCTATGCATGAATTTATTCACAGTATAGCTCCAAGGTACAAAAATCATGCAACACTAGCTATGGACAAGGTTCCAAAGCTACTCTGGTACATGTAAAACCTAGTTCTTATTTTTGAATCAAGTGAGATCATTTGATCATGTAGGATAGAACCAAAGCTGAAAAATAAACTAATTAAAAACAAAAAGTTGTTCAGTGTTAAGGTTTAATTTTCAATACAACCACTAAAGCAAAAATTAAACTCAGAAATCCTATTAAAATCTTTGTGTTTAATGCTTTTAAGAGTAGTCTTTTTAATTTTTGAAAGTGTGAATGCATGTAATATACCTTGATATAAAAAATAATTGTGAATGGATATTTAAAAATCAGTCTATTATTTTAGGACATAAAAAAGGGTTACCTTCATTAGTTTAGGTAGAAAATCTTCAATAACCATAATGATGGATCATTTTTCTCTGAGAGACAGAAAATTTTATTTTAAAAAGTGGCTGCTGTAATTTTACAGGGAAATAAGAGATCTTTTTAAATGATAATTCCAGCTTATTACCATTTGAACAGCCATTCTAACAGCCAAAAGAAAATGTATCTTCATCTTTTATTTCATAAATCTGCAGTTGCCAGCACCATGCCCATACGTTCAAATGGAATGCAATTTCATAAATCTTAATTTGTCTTGAATAATGAAAGCCTGTGACTTCAACACAAAATCTCTCCAGAAACTAAAAACGGATTGTTGCCTGTCCTTTTTCACTGTCCCTCAAATTGTCATCTCCATGCTTTGTTTACTGACATGGAAAACCAATTTGAGAATAAATGTTACAGAATACTGTGGGATGAGAATGAGAGATGAAAGACTGCTTGAATTCTACATCCACCCAAGGGTAGAAGTGAGTAAAATGGCAGAATTCCAGCAAAGGAAATGAAAGGCCAAGTAGTTGGATATCATTTAAAAAGAGCCATAAACTCTGTAGGCTAAGGGGGAAAACACACACACACACAAAAATGCAATGGTAGAATTTCACAATGTGGTGATAAATAAAAATGAAAAATAACCACAGAAATTAGTAATCATCTTGAGTTATAATTGAAGTGGCAATGATTAGACCTTGTGAAAATTAAAGCAGGGCAGAATATGAGGGCAAAGAATGTGCAGGTTTTCTTATGTATCAGTTTGCACATATGACATGCAATTTTTCTTTAGATTTATTTATTTTAAAGATTTTATTATTATTGGAAAGCCGGATATACAGAGAGGAGGAGAGACAGAGAGGAAGATCTTCCATCTGATGTTTCACTCCCCAAGTGAGCCGCAACGGGCCGGTGCGCGCCAATCCGATGCTGGGAACCAGGAACCTCTTCCGGGTCTCCCACGCGGGTGCAGGGTCCCTAAGCTTTGGGCCGTCCTCGACTGCTTTCCCAGGCTACAAGCAGGGAGCTGGATGGGAAGTGGAGCTGCTGGGATTAGAACCAGTGCCCATATGGGATCCCGGGGCGTTCAAGGCGAGGACTTTAGCCGCTAGGCCACGCCGCCAGGCCTGAGATTTATTTATTTTTATTGGGACGTGGCCACAAAGGCCTGAGCTGAGCTGATCCAAAGCCATGGGCCAGAGCTTCTTCCAGGTCTCCCACACAGGTGCAGGGTCCCAAGACTTTGGGCCGTCCTCAACTGTTTTCCCAGGCCACAAGCAGGGAGCTGGATGGGGGAGCAAGGCCACCAGTACAAGAACTGGTGCACATATGGGATCCTGGTACATGCAAGGCTAGGACTTTAGTCACTAGGCCACCACGTCGGGCCTTGTCATGTTTTTAAGTAAGCTGATTTGTCTTCTCAAAGCTTTTTTTAAAAGGGGGGTTTTGCCTTCTCATGTATCCTCAGTGTAACTTGCAATCAAATACAGATACAGTGCTGCTTCTAGGGACTTGGTGACACAAACATGACCTTGAGGTTTGTTTTCATATATGGGTGTATTGAAGCTGGGAGAGGAACAAAACACATAATGCCATTACTCACTGCTAGCCCTGCTGGTGAGGTGGACATTCTCTGGGAAAACAGCAAGATAAAACAACAAATCAACAAAACAAATGGAAAATCTCCATTCAGGATTTGCAATCATCTTGGTGGTGCGTGTTACCCGCTGTGTCAGAGCTTTGCTGGTGTTTTTGTTTCAGGTAAGCACCGACATTTGCCCAATTCACAGTGCAACTACTTTGCAACTACTGTGATTTCCATTCATTATCTACACTATCCTCTCAACACAATTTTGTATTAGTTTTCTTCAATTTTACCAGTCCATCCTTCATTCATGAAATGAATATGGCAAAATCAAAGGATGTATTTAAGTATAATTAAACGGAAAAAGGAAAGCAGGTATATAAAACTGGAAAGATATAACTATGTTGGACAACTGGTAAATCAGCCTACACAGTATGATCTGTATTTCTATTAATAAGCAAAAATCCATCACATTTAAACCTATGCTCACCAAGAGATGTGAGCAGAAAACTTGTATTAGCAATGATTTAAAAACTGAAATCCCCCAAACATTTATTCTAAATGCAATGAATACATTTTAGAAAGACTGACAGCTGTCACAGTAGAATAACAGATCAGGTGAACATGGATAAATTATTGCAATAGGCTGTGGTTTTATAAATTTCATAAATGTGATATTGATGAAACATTAACTAGATTCCTCATTATTTATTTATTGTGAAAGTCAGAGTTATAGAAAAAGAGAGCTAGAGATCTTTCATCCATTGGTTCATTTCACAGATGGCCACAATATCCAGTAAAAGGCTAAGCTAAAGCCTGTAGCTTCTTCCGGGTCTTCCCCATGGGCAGCAAGGGTCCAAACACTCCTGCTGCTTTTCCTAGGCGCTTGATAGGGAGCTGGCATAGACATGGGGAAGCCAGGGTGTCGATCAGTTCTTTTAGGACATGCTGGCTTCAGATGCTGCACTGCTGCACGCTAAGCCACAAGGCCTTACCCTAACTAGAATGTTCCAGTAAAATGTGCAACTACGTAATTAGTGATTTCATTGATACATACTTACAAATATATTTCCATAAGAAGTAACAATATTTTATTACTATAATTCTAGCTGGTCTTGTATTTGTCATTCCATCTCATAAATGGTTTTGGATATTGTAAATAGTTTGTTAATTGCACAATGAAATTCTGCCAAATGGCTGTAAGCCATACAGGCTAAGCCAAAATACTAGATGGCATACAACACCCTGACACTGAAATGATCTGAAATGATCTTTCACTGGCTCTAGGAAAATCGTTAAAAGGTGTTTGGAAGGTTGAACTATAATGCAACTTTTTATGAACAGAAATGAAATAGAAAAGAATCGATGCTATTTGCCACTTCTCTTATTCTCTTACTTCCTTTCTCTCTGTACAGAATTATGCTAAAACCAAGGACAATAGCAGTACATAGTTTTACATAAGGGAAGAAGAGATAAAGATCTTATTTGGCCAAAGGTCTGCTACGTAAAACTTTTAACAGATAAAGACAATCCCTATGATTTTCTTAGATAAATAGGATAGTTGGAGTTGCTTTTCTACCATGCTCTCTCTGTATTAATAGTGGAGACAGTTACTGTGGTATGTTCCCACATTTCACAGACAGAAAAATTCTGTGATATTTAAGACTATACATTCAAAGTAGCACCACTTTAATTTCTTCTAAAAAAGTTTACTTTTTTCCCTTGCCATAGCATAGGAAGAGCATGCTCCATATTGGTAACTTTTAAAGTAAATTTCCTGGGCAATTTTCTTTAAAAATCAGTTTGGGTTCTCCAGGACACCAGATGATGTTGGGGTCTGGCCTGGCCTGGTGCATCCAATCCCAGTTGACACTAGTGCCTCGGGAGATTGCAACTGTTTCCTAGACAGAACGCAACCCCATTCCAGCACACGCGCCATTAAAACCATTTGAGCAAGGATCTCAGAGCATGCCCCACATCCGGGACTTGGGGTGGGTGGGAAACTGGGTGGGGCTTCTCCGTCAAATATCCCCCTTTACCTCAGATACATGATGGAAACAATATGGACATAATACTATTACCCACTTCCTTATACCCCCTGAACCTCTTTTTTTTTTTATCGTAATTAACTATGTAAAGATTGTCAACAAAAATACAATAAAAAATACATTAAAAAAAAAAAGAATAAATACATCTTCCTAAAAAAAAAAAATCAGTTTGGGGAGCAGTACCATGGCATTGCAAGTGTGTTAAGTTGCTTCCCATATGCCTACTAGATTGAGTGCCAGCTGCTCCACTTCCAATCCAGCTCTTGCCTGATGTGCCTGGGAAAGTAACAAATGATAATCCAGGTGATTGTGCCCCTGCTCTCAAGTGGGAGACCTAGAAGAAGCTCTTAGCTCCCGGCTTTGGAGTGGTCCTGCTCTAGACGTCACAGCCATTTGGGGACTGAACCAGTGAATGGAAGATCTATCTCTAACTCAGCCTTTCAGATAAATAAATAAATCCTTTTTTAAAAAATCAATTGGTAACATTTATTTTCCTAGAAATAAAAGTTGACTATTCACTTTCAGTATAAGCAATTGTTTGTTGTTGTTCAATAATTATTTATTTTCCTCATGCACAATTGTCACTCTGTGTAACAGAATTAAGCATCTCAGCATCATTAAGTCTGTTATGCTCAAAATGTGTCAGATAATGATGCAATTATTAATTATTAATCATTACTATGTGTAATATTAGTAACACAGAGATTAATTACAAAATATACTAATGCATAATATATTTTCATTATAAATATGTTAATACAATAAAGCTAATGCATTAATTAAAATTAGCTAATTTAATACATGTTTTCCAAGTTTTTCTTCTCCAAAGATGGGAAAAGACGGTTAGTATAGAGCTTAGCAAAAATGTAATAGAACTCATTAAGGTTTCATAGCATCCTTTTGTTCTTTGTTTCCTTCTCATTTTTGTAACCAATTTTTTTTCTGATCACATGAAGAAAAACAAAAAAAATTGCAATTTTGAGAACTGATTTGTGTATAAAAGTTAATCATTTAAATGGTAATCCCAACCAAGATTTTTTGGACCATTTACAGACAATTGACAGCCAGTTTCTCCAGGGTAAAGTTACATATTCAGCGCAAGCAAGTCAGGAACCCGTGGCATGGGGAGTAGAGCTCCACTTACTCTCAGGAAACACAGGGAGGAAGCTGATTTGTGAGGAGGTTGCTAATGACTGGAGTCACTTGCCTGCAAATCCTAAAGGCCAAGGTCAGCAGTGAAATACGAAAGCACTGACCTGGAGAAACGACAAGTATGAAGAGCCAGGCTGAAGTGCACTTATCGCCATGGTGGTGCCCCTTGAAAGAGACTGTTCTCCACAGGCAACCTGTGCACGCCCACCAGCAAACTCCAGAGTCACGCTAGTGGGAGGCAGTGGTAATCAAAGGGCATTTTGTATGTCATCCCAATGCCCCTTCCCTTTCAGAAGAATAGAGTTATTATATTGTGATTGCAAAAACTTTTTGTTACATTTTCCTCTATCCCAAAAGTGAGCATGTGATGAATTTAAATGAATCTTTATTAAGCAACGTTAGATCTGTATTCTGGGGGCTTTCTTTTTTGCATTAAAAGGCCAAAACTGACAAGCATGCTTTCTTAAGGAATAAATGCTAAAGTCTGTTAACCTTAATTTCTATTTTAGTGCAGTATTTTACAACATAAAACAAGACTCTAAGAAAATGTCATGCTGCTCTGGAAATATGCACCCTGAAAATAAAATGACCCTTCCAGACTTCGGATGGCATTTTTAGGAAATGTTTAATTTGGTTTATGAGACTTCCTGACTTGAAATGAAACTTCAAGTTTTTTGGCTTGCTTTTTCAGTTCTCAAAACTGCTATATTTTACAATGATGATGTACAATAAGGCAAACTTCCTATTGGCTCCAGCTTCAACTAAGATTTACTTTTTCTTCGCAAGAATGTACTAATCTTATTGAACATTATATTTACTCTGATGGCGTTCAGAACAACAACAACAAAAAAAATATGCACCCCTCCCACCACATTTGGAAACGTAGCAGAAGCAGGAAAGACACTCTCACTTTCCTCTCAAGAATCTTCCCTGAAGCAAATCAGGAAAATTGAGAAGAATCTTAAGTTGCTGCTGAAACAGGACATCAGCCCTTCCATTGGCAAATGTACTTCCTAGACACCAAGGAAAGGAATGTCCACACCTGTAAAGGTACAAGCCACAGAGAGAAACCTGAACTAACAGGCCTTGCTAAGTTCCTGCTGCCCCCAGTTTATTACTATAATAACATTTATTACTATGTATATACCATATATATGTATCATATATGTTGTATACAGACACACACAAAGACACATACATAAATTCAGGATTCTTCATTCTCAAGCTCACATCAAGTTATGAAGATTACATAGGATCAAACTTCAATGTCATTCACTCTTCGGGTTTTCTTTCTGACCCAATCTCCCTAGCTGCATATAATTGATATTATATAGATTCATAAGCTTTTCTCTGGTTGCGCTGTCTAGAATATAGAAAGAGCCATGTATGCTTCTAGAATGAAGACCCTTTGGATCTCTCACCCAAGAACCCAGGCCATTCTCTGCTTCCCCAGACTACAAACAGGGATCTGGCTGGGAAGCTGTGCAGCCAAGATACGAACTGGTTCACGTACGGGTTGTCTGAGCTAGCAGGCAGAGGACTAGCCAATTGAATCCTTAGAAGGTCAGTACCTTCTAAGAAAAGATATTGCAATAACCATCTCTGTTGCAGTGGGAATTAAATGCTGTACATTGTAACAGTGTGTGGTGCTAGCAACCAGTGCTTGGGGGCCAGAGGGTAGTAAGCTCACTACAGACATTCCACACTGTTCGTAAAAGGACAGTTCATGTCCCAGTTGCTCCACTTAACAAACTGGCTCCCTTCCAACTGGGAAAACCGCCAGGGGATAGCACAGTATTTGGTCTCCTGCTATCCATATGAGAAACCCAGATAAAATTCCTTGCTCCTGGCTTGAACTTGGCCCAGCACTGCCCTTGTGATCACTGGAGACATGAACCAGGCGTGGGATAGAAGACCGTTCTCTCTATCACTGTCTCTCTGTAATTCTTTCAAAATACATGAATAAATCATCCACAAATGTGTTTAGAGTGAAGATAGTAAGAGTGCAAGCCTAGATGGTTTCATGGACAATTCCTACTAGGAATATAAAGAACACAAGATAGAAGTCTTGCCTGATTCTCCTTTACAGAGGAGAAGGGGGTTCTACTCAAAACTTTTTTATAAGGTTAATGCATATGTTAAACTAATACCAGATACTAAGATTTGAAAAGAAAATTGAAAGGCAGACAAGACACAGATGCAATAATCCTCAATAAAATATCAGCAAGTTAATCCAGCAATGTATTTAAAGTGGGTTTATCCTAGACTAATTTCAAATAAGAAAAAAAAATCGAATAGTGTAAGTCACAAACTTCAAGGAACAAAAAAGTAAAGGCATATGATCATCTTAATGGTCACAGAAAAATTATTTGACAAAATCAATATCCACTTGTGATCCCATCTCAGCGATTCGGAGTAGAAAGAAAGTGTTTTCATTTGTTAAAGAGTGTTAAGAAAATCTTCGGAGCACCACACTTGCAGATGAAATAAAATCTCTGAACTGATAGACAAAACATATTGGTCAAAATAATCCACAGTACACTTCTAAAAGTGGAGGAAAATACATCTGTGGGTTTAAAGAAACTTGCCAGTTAATTTAAAGAAAGTGATGCCCGCCTTGAACAACCCATTCAAAAGTGCTTGTAAGCAAAAAGACAATGTCGTGTGCTATTTAGTCAAAATAACTAAGAAAACTCTAGTTGGCCTCACACTTCTCCTCTGAAACACTTAAAATTTTTTTAAAGGAAATTTCTTTAAATAGGATAAAGTAACTTAATATTGAAAGAATATATTGGTTTGAGTTTGAGCTGGAGTTTACATTACAAAATATTTACTTATAACTAAATCTGGATAGAAGTGTCATTTATATAGAATTACCATATTTGCAAAAATAAAGGTCATTTTTGCATAATAACTGCATTTAAGCTTTAGAATCAGACTTGTCATTTAGATATGGCTCCTGTGTGGATTTGCTGAATTATTTTTATGTTCTGAATTGGGAGTCAAAATAAGCATATCAGCTAGGGGTGGTTCTGATGAGAGCCGCGTTCTCAGCATATTTATACATTTATACCAATAAATGGTCAGTCATTTCCTTTTAATAGCAATGCGTTCACTTGAACAAACCAAATTACTTACACTCAGGAGAGTGTGTGACTAATTTCTCCTCACTGGTGATCCTGCTCAGCATCTTTCATATATTGAATCTTGGGATCGTTCCAGTGGCATTTCACTCATCGTTTTCAAAATCTTTTTCTATATTTTAGACCAAATGCTAGCTCCTTTAAGAAAATCTATAAAATAGAAATTTAGAAATAAGAAATTTCAAAATAATATCCTATCATCCAGAAAATAAACTAGACCGGTATATTTGTAAACACAATATACTGGTTTATAACACCATTGTTCTTATTAGTTTTATAATTAACTGAAACTTATGCTTGCAGTACATAATGTGATATTCACAACTATTTCTTCAAGATAATGCACTTTAATTTTCCTTATATTCTCACCATACAATTCTCTAAATGTACAAGTTCTTCCTTGACCTGAAATCTTTTCTTATATTATTACCCTTTCATAATCCATCCTTCATTTTTTACCAAGCATTATATAACTATACCATTTGTCCACTAGGCACCACTTAAATAGCAATCAGTTTGCCTTCATATCAGATTTTGGTATGGCATTTTTTTTCCCCCTAACTTTTCTTATTTCCTCTTTCTATTCAAACATCTGAAGAACAAAGACTATCAACCTTCCTAATCATTGCCTAGGATGGAGCCTGGAAGCATAGTAGACATGTTAGTCCACTTGCATCAACAGGTAAACAAAGAGGATGAGAATCAAACAATAGGCGCCAAAGCAAATCAAACTAGGTCTGCCAAAAGTAAATACAACCCACATGCATGCATTCTTAATTCTGTCAATGAAAAGTCCTCTCATTACATTGTATGTCTTTGGTTCACGAGCGATGTTTGCATAGTTATCTGGAATTAGCATCACACATACCAGCTCCATGAGATTAAAGACTAAGAATAATTTGTTTTATTTTCAAATGACAGACAGCCCACAATGGAATTATTTTCTAATTTACTACCAGCTTTTAATTTAGTATCTTATCTCTTCTCCCTCTCACCTAGTTTGATTACTGAATGTCAGGCTCAACTTCAGGCTCAGAATTAGGTAACCACACAACCAGATTTGGCTCAAAGCAAGCTTTGTTGGGCATGCTCCCTAAGGAGGTTCACTGGTCCAGCATGAAGACTGGGCCAGAGAATTCGCCCTCAGGTTGTGGGGTGGGTGCTTATATGTGGGAAGCAAAACAGGATGTGAGGGAGGGGTCTGGCAGGTGGAGGTGTTTGGTTTTTGGGGTGCTGGGGAACCCTGATACAGTGAGCCCCTACATCACCACTCCACTGTTATGCCAGGCAGGGACTTTCAGGTGTGGAAATCCTGGGCTGGTGGCAACAGTCACCCCCTTAGCCATCTTCTTCTTCCCGGCTGCCCTTCACCCACCCCAGCTGGGCCTCACACTGAGTTTTAAGGAGGTTACATACAGAATCATAAAGTCCCTTCTGCCGCGAAAAGCTTCAATAAATTGTTTAAGACTCTTACCTCTTACCGTGAAAGCCAGACCTTTATGAAGTCAGCAGTTAAAACAGAGGACTTTGTTAGGAATTATGTGGACATTTTCTTTTTAAAACAGCAAGAATGTTTTTCTGCTATTTAATTCATTTTGGGAGGTAGAGAAAGAGAACGGCGCCTCAGATTATGTTGCGCTACTCGAGTGCCCGAATAGCGGAGCCACCAAAGATGGGAACTGGGAGTTCATTGGAAGTCCCCCGTGTGGATAGCGAGAATACAATTATTTGAGCCATTGCCTGTCGGCTCCCAAGGTCTACATTGCAGGGATCTCAGGGAAGGGGTAGAAACTGGGCATGACAGCCTCATCCTCTGACATGGGATGTGAGAGGTATTACTTCCAGGCCAAACACTACATTCTCAACACATTGTTTCATCCTTCTGGACCTTGCTATGCCTTGACTCCGTCGTCAATAAGTATATTTTCTCAGGATGCATTTCTTCAGCAGGCCTTTCTTAATGAGCTTTCTGACTCAACTCTCAACCTACAGGGAAAGGCACATGCCTTTCACCTTACCACCAAAGCCTTGGTTGTTGGCTTTTGTCAAATAATCTAACAGTGAGTCCCACAGGAATTAGTGTTATTTCCATTTCAGTCTGTCACCTAAGATGGTGAGTTGGTTATGAAGCTCATCATGCCTTTTGTTGAGCTCTTAATTTTTTGTGTCTTGTGCTATGTCTGGAGCAATTTGGGCATCCCAGTACCTGTCTATTCTTTTCTGTTATGCCACAAGAGCAAGTACTTTTTTACCTCACTTTTTCCAGGGAAGGTGAAATGGAAGGACAGAACACATGAGACAGCCTTCAGACCCGCTGTTGTAGCAGGAAGGACGTAAGAAGTTGAGTGACTCAATAGAACTTAGTGACTTCTGTGTTTTGCTGAATTTTTGGCCATTCTAAGTGGAGGTGGATGCTTGATATCCTAACCTGAATCTGTGATTTAAAGAAAACCCATGCAAATAAGGAAGATTCTTGTTCCTGGCAGGAAAAAAAGAGAGAGAGCAAAATCAGTCACAACAACTCTCACAAACTCAAGCTAATCAGTTCTGTTACTAACCCAACGTATGATTGGATGCAAGCCTTTTAGCATCATTGGATCTCAGTTGTCTCCTTTCTGAAAGAACAGAATTGAAACAAGCATCTTCTACTACCCTTTGGCACCAATTTTCCATGATACAGAGTGGGTAAATTGCCTTCACAATATATGTGATTACTCCTTTCAAAGCTGGAGACACATGATGTAATAAATAATAACTTGCCTTTGTGTTAGAGTTTCATCCTCTCCCCTTTTTAAGTTCTATTGAATTTTCACAATGATCAGGGATATGTTTTCCATTTATCATCACAAAACTACTGTCGTATAGGAAGGAGTTTTTCAGTCATGCATGTTTTCGTGATCTCACCGATTACATGCTGGCCACCTACTATGGCACAAGGCACAAGGTTAGGCACACACAATCCGAAGGTTTAGGAAATTCAGATGGGTGGGAATGTTATAAATGGAAGAACTCAAATGAATAACCAGGGCTAGAATCTGCAAGTATCAAACACACTCTTTGTTTTCTTTATATTAATTAACAAATTCAACTTCATGTTCAATAACACTGTGCAGTTCCTTTCAATCCTGAGCTCAGATTTGGAGGTAAAGATCTTTTTTTTTTTTAAATCTGGACAGTTTTGAAAATGATACTTGGCCAGAAATATATTTGCTCATCTGAAAATTTGGCCTGGGTGCAAATTCCACTTGGAAACTGGCTGTGCTTCTAAATTGCTGAAAGAATCTCCAAGCAGGAATGTGACCCAAGGAAAAGAGATACTTGAGTATGTGTGAACAAAATCACTGGGGTGTTGGTGTGCAACAGCTGTGTGATTGGGGAGCCAAACTTACAAGTAAAACATAGCATTGGTGGGATAGTCAATAGATAGCCTATTTGAAAAGATATAAAAAATGAGACAAGTTCACAGGCTTGGCTTTGTTTTCTCAGTCCCAGAAATCAATCATGTTCCACCTGAGGTGAGGACGAAACATCAGTGTTATCAACAACAGCAAGGAGGTCGGTTTTCTTTTCTAGGAAAATAAACCTACCCCATTCTTTCATTCTCATTTCCTTCCCTTTGCCTTTAATGTCACCACTTCCTGTCAAACGTCTTCTTGCTCACTCATGTCTCACTTTATACAAGGAGCGTTGTGGGGTCAGTTTTGTGGCATAAGGGGTAAGCTGTCAGCTGTGACAGTGACATCCTGTGTAGGAAGGTCATTGCGGTCTTGGCTGATCTGCAGTCCCCTGCTTATGTGCCTGAGAAGGTTGTGCAAGATGACTGGAGTTTTCAGGTTGTTGTTGTGTATGTAGGAGACCCAGCTGCCGTTTCTGGCTCCTGACTTGGACCTGGTTCGGCTCTAGCTATTGTGGTTGTTTTGGAGAGTAACCGTACTAACAAAAGTTATCTCCCTGTCTCTATGTTTCTGTTCTTTCCCCCTCCCTCATTCCCTTGTGTGCTTTTAATTAAATGGCTTTTAAAAGTCTGCATTGTGAAGGTATTATGTTTAAAACTTTTAAACCCAGAAAAGGATCCGGAGTTGTGGTGTAGTAGGTAAAGCCAGCACTTAAAACACCGCATCCCATAAGGGTGCTGGTTCATATCCTGGCTACTGTACTTCTATTCAGCCCCCTACTGATGGCCTGGGAAAAACAGTGAAATATTCCATGCTCATGGGAGATCCAGATGAACTCATGGCTCTGAGCTATTGGTGGTTCAAATTTGGAGTGAATCACATGCAGGTAGAAGAAAGACTCTCTCTCTTTAGAGTGTGTGTGTGTGTGTGTGTGTGTGTGTGTGTCCCTGACTCTGTAACTCTGATAAGTAAGGGTAAAAGGTGTTTGTGACATCTTTATTTCTCAAGCCATTTGATCTTCATGCTGTTTCTTTTTTACATGTCTTTCCAGTGCCCAGTAATCTGAAAAATAGACAATAGACTCACTTCCCTCCATCCCTCCTGACAAATGAAGACAGCTCTCAACAAGATGGTAATGACAGCTCCTCCTAATTCTACTAGAAATACCGCTAGGGTATCAGCCTCTCCCTGAACTGTCTTGTTAGCCTAATGCAATTATGTAACTGTAATCTTTCTGTCAGTGCAGCAGTCTGGAAGCAGTGCCAACCAGAAGGACTAGCTATCTAAAGTGGAGGTGACTGATGAACCACTGTTTCTGCTTTCACTTCAATCATGTTGTGGCTGTAACCTGGAATAATAGCTCCTCAAGGTTCCCAAGCAGTCAACAATTTTATATTTACTAAATTTGTGTGAATATCCACATATGCTATAACCTTCCTAAGCCAGCTTTTTCCACCCTTATGCCCTGCTCTGATCATCTTAACTGTAGCCAGGGGCAGGTGCAGAAGCAGCATGTTCGCTGGGCAGTAACTGTGAAGTCTGCCCAGGAAATGAGAACACGTCACCCATGTAACACACATGGAGGCACTTTTCCTGGCTTAAAGCCACCCACCCATGTGCAGGAGGCATTGAACTGTTCATGGAAATCTGCCTATCTTTCAATGTGGATACTTTCTATTTTTTTTTTCTATTAAGGAAAGTAAAAATTGAAAGCAAAAAATCACTTGAGGTGTAGGAATGATATGATTTCAAAGCTGTAAGGGACTGGACAATTGCTATTGCATTCATTTCGATTTTACAGATGAGGGAAATGAAAACGCCAGTACTTAAAGTGAAGGCTGTATCCTGACCTTTTCCTGGGGTCTTATATACATAGCCAGAATACTATCTCTCAATATTTTATTTATTTATTTTCATTTTACTTGGGAAGCAAAGAGGGAGAAAGAGAGTGTTACAGACAGAGTGAGAGTTGTTTTTTTTTTTTTTTTATCCCTGAGTTCACTCTCAAAAGGCCTGCAATATCCATGGCTGGGCCAGGCCGAAGCCAGGAGCCTGGAACTCTCTTCAGGTACCCTATCTGCATGGTAGGCACCCATGTATTTGGGGAATCGTGTGCTGCCACCTGAGACGTACATCAGCATGAAGCTGCATTGGAAAGAGCAGAGCCAGGCCCCCATCCATACATTCCTGTGTGGATTATACACACCCACAGAGGTAACTTCATCTTTGTTGCAGGTACCTGCTCTCCAAAATGTTTTTTTATTGCCCTGAGTGGTGGATTAAAGCCATTCAAGGTTTACATTTTATATGCATTTCTTAAAATTTCTATGATGAACACATATTTTTCTTGAGTCAATAATCTTACTGTTTCAAGAACATCAGGATTTGATGCTAGTTGGATCTGAACATGAGCCCTAACTGCGATGATATCCCGGGTGACGTTGGCAAGTGACTTAACCTCTTTTAGGCTCAGCATTGCCTGTTTTATACATAAAAGGCCTCTGATGATGTAGCCTTCCCTTTTTATCTTCAATGACACAGAAAGGCAAACATACGCATGTGCCTTACACACCCTCAGTGCTCATTCTCTCCCTCTGAAGGCAGTGAGAGTGTCTATTTAGATTAAGTGGCATACGATGCAATTTTCATTTTATGTTTAGGCTTTCAAACCCTCTTACACCCAGGAAGCCGTTTTTCAGGATCATGCACTTGGCTTTGAATGATGTGCAGTTGTGAGTATTGGGAGGAAACAGAGCAAACAGCCTTGGTTCAGTCGTGCTAGGTTAGGGTGGGTCCTGAGGACCACCAAATTTCTCTTGCCATTGGGGACTGTTCCTTCCTGAAGACTGATGCCGGCCTGGGACTCCAGGAACAATCCTCTGGAGTAGTCAGATCACAAGTGACAATGTAGAAACTGGCATAAGTAGGTAAGATTTATTTATTTATTTATTTACTATGTCTTAAGTCCTCAGCTAATTACGCATTGGAGATGATCTATTAAACAAGTCATGGATTACAAAAAAAAGAGCCCACTTCATGCTAAGTGCTTAATATTTATTTGCATCAAAGAAAGGAATATAGTATAATTAAGTCTCAACTGTTATTTGGTTTTTAAGATAATAGTAGAAGCAGACAGCAGCTCCTTATTTTTATACGTGGTTCAAAGATTTACAAGCATATGGTGTCAGGTCCCACACGTAAGATGTTGCCTGACTTGCTCACATCCTGTATTGGAGACACTGGGTTTGGGTCCTTGTTCTGCTCCTGAACCCAGCTTCTTGTTAATGTGTACCATGGGAAGCAGCAGGCAGGTGGCTCAAGCATTTAGGTCCCTGTCACCCACATGAAAATTCTGGGCTGATGTATCAATTGCTGGCCTGGGCCAGCCCTGACTGTTGCGGACATAGGGAACAAATTAGCACATGTCAGATTTGCCTTCTGTCTCTCTCTCACACACAAGTAAATAAATAATAACAGGAAAGGCTAGTTGGTTGAGCAGTTCCTAATGACTCATAGATACAGACTCCTAGGTAGGTCTGGGGAGAGAACAATGAGGTTGGTGGCCTTGTTTCTTCTCCATGCTGGGTGACTGGTGCTGACATTAGATGAATCTTTCCTTTTTACTGAAAAAATGTGTGTGATAAGTACCCATATCACATGCTTACTGCGTGAGTTTTTTTCATTGGCTTTCTATGACACTTGGAGTAAATTTACTTTATTTCAATATTTAAGAGTACTCAAAGTATATATCTACAATATCAAGACACAGTTAAATTAAGAATGATGAACTTGTGTCTGTTGTTGAAGGATTATCCTGTTGTAATTATATAAGGGAAACCAATGAAGGAAGGAGGAGTGGTATGTTGAGGGCAATCCCTGAGCCTACAGAACTGTATCATAAATTATTATTTTTTTAAAATGGGAATAAAAAGTGAACTCAAAGTGTGCTAAAACGTATATAATTATGTAGGTATGGAATTTGAAGGCCTAAGACATAGGTGGTCTGACACATAACATGGATGTGTTAGTCGTTATACCTAGCTTTCCTCTCTCATCTGTGTCCAGGAATAGATGGGCTAAAAGGACATGAAACTTGATGGATTGCAGTCAGCTTAATAATACTCTAGGAATCAGTTTGGACCTCAGTAGTTGGGGTTCCAGTTCTAGGCCAAGTTCTGAAAATTCCATGGCTGTTAATTCTAAGTTGATTGATAATAGTTTGGTATCCTGGGTTATGGGTTTAGTGAAGTCTGCCAGAGCAGGTAGAAGAGGGGTCTCTGCCCGGGGGTTTTATGCTGCATCCCATTCTGGGACAGAGGAGCAGAAAAGTTCTGACCACTTTCAGCTTTAAAGTTTGGTGCATCTGGGCTTCGTGTGAATACTCTTATTGCTGAATAATGTATTATTTTCATTACATATCCTTGATATGTTGATTCCACAAATGGGAGCTAGCCTAAAGAATAATTCACAGGCAATAAAGGCAAATTGCAACATAATTCTGCACTGCCATGTAGTTGCATACGTATCAGTGTGAGTATATATTTCCTCAGCTTGTGAATTTGAAAAATCGTGATCTGGGAGAGTGATTGACATACTCTTCCTTAAAGGGCAAGAAAACAAACTGGAGAATACTATATAAGCAATTATATAACATTTCAACATATGTGAGTCAAACATTTAGAACAACCGTTAAGATATATGTCCTAGAGTGGAATGTGAGAGCTTGATACCCAGGCATCTCCTGATTTCAGCTTCTTGTTTATGTGGACCTTATGGGGAGCAGTAATGACTCAGATAAACTGCATTCCTGTCACTTAGCTCAGGAAATGGGTTGATATTTCAGCTGGTGGCTTTGACCCGGTCCAGTCTGCAGGAAATTGAGAATTAAGGCAGCAACTGGGAATGTCATCTTTCTTTCTCTATCCTCCTCACATGCTCTCTGCCTCTCTCGAATAAATAGAATAAAAATTTGAAAACACAAATGTAAAGACATGACTTCCCAGGCTGCACTAAGATAGGGAACTGTTGCATTTGGCCTGATAGGATGGATCTTGGTGATCTTTGATCTTAAAGAGGAAGATTTGTTTCAGGAATCATTACAGAAAGGCTTGGACACACGCCAGCAATATGAGAGGAATTAAAAAGCAGTCAAACAGTAAAAACGTAAAATATCATCACTAAAGGACATGAAAAATAACACAAAATATTTGCAAAATATGGTGTCTTTACCCTCCTCTGTCAGTTCACTGTGTCAAACAAGATGGTTCAGGCTTTATTTTAGGGTTTCTCCCAGTGAAGGAGGCAGGGGAAGCTGGTGGGTAGCATAGCTCCATCCCACATCTCATGGGTGGATGCCTGTCTTAACGTGACCTATTGCAGAAGGTTGCTCTCCACATCCCACTCCATGTGCAACCTTGCCGCTTGCAGGTCCCTCTTTACCTTTCAAGGGTTTTTTTTTTTTATTAAAAGTCTCATGAATATATTATTTTAAAATCCTGGTATTTTTTAACAGCCTCTTGATAATCTATCACCTGGGGAAAAAGAAAAAAAAATGCAGAGGTTTATGCTGTGAGAACTTCAAGGGCAGATCAAAGATTTGTCTTTTATTTTTCCTTTCTACAAATAGAACTGCAGCATTTAGGATACAGCAATTTGGTCTTGAATACCTTTCAGGAAACTGTATGTGATTTGAAAGTCCTATGAGAAAAAAAAAATCCTGAAGCTTCAGTTAATTATTCTATTTCCCCTATGAGATGCAGAATTAATGGATTAAGATTGGTATTGAAAAATACATAAAGCCTGTCGCTCAGGATTCAATAATCGAGAATTTTTTTTTCTTGACTCAACTTACCATACTTACATCCCCTTAGCTGCAACAGAGTTAAAACACAGCTTCAGTTACTGGGTGTTATGGCTGAAAATAATGTAAGTCTCGTATTCTGCCCTAATTTTATTCATACACATACATACTCTCATTTTCAAAAGCTTCAAAAACTCTGATTGTCAGACTTCTTAGCCCAATGTCACTTCACAAACCCACCCTCTGCTGGAACTGCCCTTTAAGCAAGCTGTTGACTTTGCCTGTTCCCTGACTCACTCAATGTGATAACTTCTATCCTGGTGTATGTGACAAAGATAACCTAAATCCTCAGCTGAATGATGGATCCAATGTTGATAAAGTTATAAGCAAGAAGAGTCTTGGAGATAGGTTGCAGTAGGCATCTTTACTCCTGAATATAAGGAAGACTCCTACAGAAACAGTTAAATGTACCTTGACAATACGATTCTAGCTTTTCTATCTTTGTCTATACCTAGAATTCCATGATGTACTTAAGACTTAAGACTGTTAAGCTTGCAATTGTTGCTAAAGGCCAATACTGCTGTTAATAGTGTGGTGGAAAATGGAGAGGGAGGATGGGGAGGGCAAAGGGTGAATCCCTATACATACAAAAATGTATCATGGGGATTAGTAAAAATGATTAAAAAGAAAGAAGAGACTCATCTCTCTTACTGTTTTCTTAAATAATCATGTTTTCTTTAGTTTTGATTTTCTTTTTATTAATTTGAAAGGCAGAACAATGGATATATACAGAGACAGGATGCTGGTCTGCTGGTCCATTCCCCAAATCTCTGCAACAGCCGTTTTCAGATTCAGGTCAAAACCAGGAGCCTGGATTCAATCTGTGTCTCTTCTGCAGATGGCCCACGCACCGAGTCATCACTTGTTACCTTCTCCTGTGTGCATTTAGAACACGCTGAAACAGAATCAAAGATATGACTCAAATTCTGATTTTGTTTACCAGCATCCAAACTGATGCTCTAACTGCTGTAATATCTACCTTCTTATGTTTTCATTTTTTAAAAACAGATATATGTGTTTATTTGAAAGAGTCATTGAGAGAGAGAATGAGGAAACACAGAGAAAGAGATCTTCAGTCTTCTGATTCACTCCCCAAATGGCTGGAACAGCCAGGGCTAGGCCAGGCCCAAACCAGCAACCCAGAGCTTCTTCCAGAGCTTTCACTGCTCTTCTTGGCACATTAGAAGGGAGCTGGATCAGAAGGGGAGAAGCTGGGATAGAAACTAGAGCTCCTATGAGATGTTGGCCTCAAAGGCTGTGGCTTTATGTGCTACGCCTCAGCCCTAGTTCCTCTTCTTTTGCTTTTAATGAGCTATATTCTTCTGTTGTTGTTTAAGACTATACCATGGATCATATATCAATAATTACCAAAGATGTAGGATACAAATTGTGGACAATATTACTCAGTAAGATGATAAAGAATGAATGCTTTTGTCCTTTACCTGGTGGCATTACAGGATAGTGGGAAGGCAATCTGTAAATCTGTGGTGTAAGTGTGGTGAGGGATGGGTACAAATGTCTATTCATCTTCTTATAAAACCCACAGAGTAGAAAACATCTGCCTAGGCCATATATCCTGAGTTTGTCTTTGCTTGGCATGAAGTGCGGCACATGAAAGCATCTCCTTCACTCTGCTTCACACTCACACATGGAGTATCATCCTGCTTTGCATTCTTCAGCCGTTGGCCATTTCTCACTCATTCGCAGATTCTCATATTCTGTTCAAACAAATAAGATTTATTAAGAAATTGCTATATTGTAAGGTTCACACAAGGAAGAAAACTGCAGAATTTAATCTGAGCTGTGAAGTTATGGCATTACTAGTGTAGAATATAAACATCTTTCGGTAAACTTTTTCTACTGCTGGTTGTCTTCATTCTCTTGGCTTCGCTTCCTTTATAATACTCTCTCCAACACTCCCCCTTGTGACATTTCCTGTCCAAAGGATGGCAGCAGTTCCTGTATACCACATATGTCTGGTTATTCTATAACTTTTTAAAGTATATCACTTTCATATGCTGTGGCTGCACAGTATGAAATACATAGAAAGTTTTGGAGGATTGGAGATCATTTGAAGATAAAGTTAAAAGCAGTTGAAGGCTAAGCCATTCCTAACCATGAACATTCTGTTTGAGGTTGTAATTGTTTAGATACAGGAGGCACTTCTAGTTTTGATATAATACATTATGCCCTTGGACTTTTACCACAATGCACTCTGAATGGATTCGAAAGTATAAAGTCAAATAATATGATATGTGAAAATGCTCTGTATCACTAGCTATCAAGGAAATGAACATCAAAAATCACAATTTGACATCACCGCATGCATGTCACAATGGCTATTATTCTAAATAGAGAGGAAATACATGCTTACAAACATATGGACAAGAGGGAAGTCATACATACTGCTGGTGGCAATGTAAGTTAGTGCAGCCATATTGTGACTTTTTAGAAAGTTGAAATGGATTTGCCAAGTGACCTAACAGTCCCACTCCCGGCTATCTAAGCAAAGGATGAGCACTTCGTAAAAAAAAAAAAAAATGCCTGCACTACCATGTTTATGGTGGCATTATTCACAATGGACAAAAAATGGAATCATCCAACCAGAAAACCAACACTTGGAAGTTTTCATCAGGAAGACAGGCAGTAATGCAATTTGGGACCCTTTGGTTTTTTTCCTATTATTCTTTTTTCCCAAAAGAAACTGTTTCAAACTATCCATCTAGGGGGAAAAAAATCTGACAACCATTATCAAAATTATTTCCTTAAGAGCTATTTAATGAGATTCATTAATTTAAAGAGATTAAAACAGTCTTATTAAAGGACATTTTGACAGAAAAAAATAGATTATAATAAAAGCTGAAAATCAGCAGTCTCTCTTATCAAAGATGATACAGAACTCATGGGCCAAGCTTCACTCAAAATGAAGTTCAAGATCTGATTCAATTAATAGAAGTCTTAAAATGGAAAAGAAAATAAAGTTTCAAGAGGTCACAGTACTAACTGTGCTACTCACAAGAGCACAAAATGTCCAATATTTTCCTAAGAAGATTTGTGCAAGACAAAGGAAAAAAAAACTCTAGATGTAAACCAACACAACTTAACAATGTAAACAGCAACCTCAGTGGGAAACAAAGCAAACATTTGTTGAAAGACAGCTTTAATTATTTATTTAAAAGGTAGAGTCTCTCACGCACACCAAGAGTGAGTTTTCCACCTGCTGAGAAACACTTCAAATTGTTACAATGGCAAATCATTGGCCAGGACAAAGGCAGGAGCCTGGAACTCCATCTTGGTCTCCCAACTTCAACATTGCACCATCATCTACTGCTCTGCCAAGTGTCCTCGCAGGGGGCCGAGGTGGAAGCCAAGCCACCTGGGCTCAAAAAAAAAAAAAAAAATTCCCATGTGGAATTCCGGTGTTGTGGTTGGCTTATCCCACAGTGCCATTTCTTTATGAACATCAGGGAGGACCTGGTCAAAGAAATGCACAAATTGCTTACCAGAGCAACTCCAACACTTCACAATCATTTCACCAACAGACAGATAATCTAATCTCTCTATAGCTGTATTTAAATTGGGCCTTCTCTTCATCTTTAATTTGGCCATTTTGATAAGTATGTAATGACATCCCAGTCTGGTTTAAACATGCATTTGCCTAGTGGAGAATATAATTTTTATGTCTATGCTCCTTGGTGAAATATGTATCCATGTTTTTCTCATGATGATATTAGATTGGTCATGCACATGCGTGTTACCATTTTTTAAAAGAACTAATTTTGGAATCTACCCCTTTTTAAATCTCTGTGGCTTTAGAATAGACTCTCCCCATCTGCAGCTTGGCTTTTCACCCTCATAGCAGAGAATTTCACGAAGTCACCTTTGTATGGATGAGTGGTTTCATGTTGATCATTTTCCTTTTATGGATTGTATTTGTTTTTCTTTTGATTTATATGTAAAGATACTTTTTATTGGAAAGTCAGATTTACAGAGAGGAGAGACAGAGAGAAAGATCTTTAATCTTGCTTGGTTCACTCCCTCAAGTGGCTGCAACAACCAGAGCTGACCGAATTTGAAGCCAGGAGCCAGGAATCTCCTCCAGGTCTCCCATGGTAGTACAGGGTCCCATATCTTTGGGCTGTCCTCTGCTGCTTTCCCAGTCATAAGCTGGGATCTGGATGGGAAGTGGAGCAAGCGGAACATAAACCTCAATCATATGGGATCCCAGTGTGTGCAAGTCAAGTATTTAGCCACTAGGCTATCATGCCAGGCCCCTCTTGATTGTGTTCTTAACATTAAGTTTACCAACTGCCTAGGTCTGCATCTTTAAAATTTTTCTTTGACATTTTAATTTTCAATAGAAATGCATTTTTTTATTTATGTCTATCATCTTGTTTGAATTAATTTTTGTAGAACGTGAGGTTACATTGAGTTGAAGTTCATTTATTTTGTCTATAAACATCTCAATATTGCAGGATCATTTTATTTAAAAATAAAGTTTCCTTCCTCTGTTGAAATGCTTGATGTTTTTATCAATAATCTTACAACATTTCTGTCAAATGAACAACTTTTAAGGATGTGTTATTTAGATTTTACGAATTAAGAAAAATAACGTGGGAGTTTGTTTATGTTTATCTATCTAATCAGTGCAATATTGCTTTCCAATCCAGTTGACCTAAAGGATTTTGTCTCTATTACTGTTAAAAGTTAAGTCTAATCTTTATTTCAAATTATCATATTTATATGCAATGTTGGCACTTGCAGGAAGAACATTAACTAGTAGAGCCAGCATGTGCTCAGCTGCAGGGACTACATCCTGACAAAGGATTTCCCCAAGTTCCTCTATCAGGTCTTCTCCCAGTGGCAGATCTCACACACACTGGTGGATTCTTGCCCCAGGCTGAGTTAGTCCATCTCCTGTCCTCGCAGGAACAGTGGTCCTGCTCAGTCAGCCCCCACCATTCTGGTTATTACTGTTGCATGCTACAGCTACTCCTGGTCCATTCCCAGACAAAGCTCTTGCATGACCTAACGGGAGCCGTGACCTAGCTCAGCCCTTCTTACATGCACCCTGGCGTTCACGACCACCAGTGTAGCCCAGTCTGGTGCACCCCAAACCTAGTCCATATCCATGCCTAGGGATACTGCAGTCATGTCCCAGCCTAGATCACTGCCCCCATTCCAACTCTTGCACTAACCAGTGGGAACCACCACCCAGCAAGTTATCCCCTTAGCTCCCCAACCAGGTCTGTGCTCCAACCAGGCCTGTGCCCAGCCACAGATCTTACATGTGCCAGTGGTTGCTCTGACTCAGTTCAGCATAGCTGATCCTTGTCGTGGTATTTGCCATCCAATGCTACAGCCTGGTAAGACACAAATCTCACTGGAGGGTCCTGCAACCTAGCCCTGTCCACCCTGTTCCCATCCCTGACTCATGCGAATCAGTTGTGATAGTCTAGCCTGCCATGACCTCCACTCCAGCCTGGCTGCTGCACATGCCAGAGGGCAAGGTTGACCCAGCCCTGCCTGGTCTGCCCTCCTCCAGAACCAACCTTCATGCTTGCCAATAGATTGATCTACCTTGCTTGGCCTGACCAACACCCAGGCCCGAATCACATGCTCACCAGTGGGAACTGTGGCCTAACAGGGTGGTTTTCCAAGTTCCCCACCAGGCTAACCTCCAGACTCAGATCTCACATGTGCCAGAAGGTACTAGGCCCCCACCCGTGTATTCTGTCCTCGCCATTCCAATTATTGTATAAGCTACAAATAATGGCTGTATCTGAAGAACATCTCTCATATGCTTCTTTTTAGTTTGCTCTACTCTCCATTAATTAGGTTGTTCTTCAATGTCTACAAAACTCTAGAGTTAATAGAGAAAGCTGAGGCCACAACCACTTTGCCGGAATCAAATTTGTTAAAGGCTGTGAGCTGACGCTGGGCGGATGCCGTAGTGCTTTGTATCATTAGAGTCTCAGAAGAATTTAGACAAAGATAAATGTGAGCTATCAACAAAATTAGTTATTTCATATGTCTAAAGAGGCCCATGTATAGAACAGAGTGCAATCACAAAGTGGGAAGGCTAAAGTCTTCATGCTTGTGTTTCTGCTTTGTCTCCTGGTCAGAGATGGCAAAACCTGCTTAGAGAGCTGCAATAGCGTGGGAGCAGTGTAACAGCAAGCTAGCTTGAAGATGAGTTAACTTAAAATCCTCTCTAAGGTCCTTAATTCTAGTTCTTTAAATACTTTCCCCCTTCTTTCACTTAGTGCATTTTTAGTAAAGTTATCTCTGCTTCATCAAAATTATTTTCCTTCCTGGAGACATTGGAAGAAAAGGAGAGAAAAATCCTAAAACAGGCTTCAGGTGGAAAAACATCAACAACAACTCCGTCAATGTTGTGATTAAGAAATCTGTCTTGTTTTCCAAAATTCATCACATGATTTTCAGGATCGCAGAATGCTATCCAACTCAGCATCACTCTGTTACAATTCGTTTTCCCACACAAGGCCGTCATCAGGAAAAAAATGGAAACTAGTTTATTAAGGATTGTCATCCTTAAGTTTTCAAACTTTAGGTTACTCATTGGCAGGTGATTAACAAAAACACACTGGGGAGAAAACAGGAGAGGCAGCATCCTTTCGCTTAGGCGACTCACATCTCTGCTGAAGTACAAGTCGATCCTCCATGGTTTGTCTCATTCTCTGCATCTGTAAAATGAGAACCACAATGCTCCTACTCGGTGCTGCTTTTATAGAGAGGATTCAGTGAGATATTGAACGGTAACATCTGCTTGCTGCTAGGATAGAAGTTTCCATCCATTCTTTCACGTACTTGAAAGATACGAAGGCTGAGGCTCAAGTGATTTCGCAAGTTTCCTGGTTACTTGGATTTAATAATCAGCAGGATTCAAAACCTAGTCTGTCTTAGTTCAAATGAACTGTTCATAAAAATGGTCTTGGAGCACAGCCAAGTTAGCGAATGTAATCCTGTCTTGTTACCGATCGTGAAACAGGATCATACGAACACACAACCAGGCAGTAAATTAAAGCACTGGCTCATCACAGCAGGCCCTGTGCTACATCCAGGTCTGCTTGCACCTTGATCTGAAAGAAAGTGAATAACCTCATTGAGAAGATGCATCTGTAGTGTCAGCCCCAGAGAATTACGTTTTTTTTTTTTTTTTCCTGTCCTTAAAAGAACGGCTCATTATGGAGTTCTGAGAAAAATCACCTGCAGGGCAGGTGCTTGGGGTCCATCATTCCACAAGTGCTTATTAGATCTGTACATTTTTTAAACACTTGAAGCGAGTATCGACATCTTAAAATAGATGATCTATAAGGATAGGTGCTTGTTTTTGTAGCAGTCAAAACCTGGAGGGCTATCACTAGACACGTCTATGAGTAGAGAGAGTTTCTGGAGTAAAGAAAGAGGCTTTTTTTCTTGGATAGCTGTTGTTGAATTCTCTTTTGATATTTCGAACAGACTAGCCACATAGGAGCCCAGAGGTTCTTCCTTACTGTATGGCTATTCCATATAGTTCATGAATGATTATTAATATTAAAATTTAGAACCTTTTTGAAAACATTTACTAAATCTCAGGTTCCCCAGGTGGGGATGTATCCATCTAGTCGAGTTCTTTGACACAGCCATATCTCATATTCTAATCCAGACAATGGGCTACTTACTGGTACACATATAGTAAGACTATGTGAAAAACATATGAGTTGGCATATTTAATGTGTGGGCAACAGTATGTAACATGTTGTAAGTGTTCAATAGTTTCCTGTCATTTGTAACTCTGACAAATCCTTGGATGTTTTAATGTCATGTATTTACTGATATATAAGCACTAAGATATACACATAAAGCTGCATGCAGTGAACATAGAGTTCTTGTATGTAGAGACCACACGTATTAGAAAATATAGTTGATCATTAATGGTTAATAACCATAGAAGAAAAAACATAATTGATAATTGTATCACAAGATATCTATCCTTAGAGATGAAGCTGCATGTTACTGGTGCTGAAATGGAAAGGGAAAATTGAGATGGATCTGGAGGGAAAAATAACAACTAGAGAATGTAACACTTAAGTGTGCCAAAAATGGAAACAAAGAAAAAGGCATGTGGAAGAAAACAATGTCAAGTGATATACATGATGGATGTACAAAAACATGACTACAGGAATTGAAATAGGAATTGTGAGTGGTTAGCATTCGTTTGGAGCTTGAAGGAGGAGAACTAGGCATCTTCAAAGACACACCCTGTCTCTCTGGATGTTCACAGAAGCTACAACCAGGGACCTCCTATGGATAACACAGTTTTGCTTCTCCATAGACCCAGATGGAATTTTTTCTTAAACTTTTGCTCTGATACTATCTGAATAAAAATCCCACTTCATATGCTTTCTGTCTTAATAAATTCCATGGTGAAACAGCGAAGATGGTATTCTATATCACCCATTTTTAAAAGGACTGATGAGGCAATAAACTACAGAAACACATTTATAACAATTTATAGGAATTGTGAGGTCAGTGTTCACAGGCACTAGAGATGTTGAATGCTAATGTCACCAGTGACAAAACCAATTAGTTAGATGTCAAGTGTGTGAGTCAAGATTGAGACCCAGGGTTAATGTCTAAATCCATGGTTCTTTTTTTGCTGTAAGCTGCCCCTTTTAAAACATAATGTGTTTTGTGGATTTTGTTTTTGTTTTGCTATTTTTCCAATGAAAGGACATTAACCTTTCCCCGAGCTTGGCAGGGAATCTGATTATTTTTCCTCTGAAGCAATTTCTAGCGTAACCGTGATCCATTCAATGAATAGCATTTGGCCACTTCACAGGCATTTTCCCACTTCCATGTAAATGGTATGATTAGATGTGAAAGGTAATCTTGAGTGCTGCCATGTTATGACATTAAAATAGTAATTCAATTGTTAGCAACCTAACACAAATAACTATTCAATCCACTTGTGTTTAATACCTCAGCGTCCTTGCATGCCTTTCCTTTTGTAACACAAAACAGTATTGATTTCTCTTCATAACCCACTAAAAAGTACTTTGAGCACTTTTATCATTTCATTATCCAACAGTAAATAAGGAAAATAGCCTGCAAAAATGAAAAACAAGTCAATGCATCGCTTTTATTCTTTTCTCAGCAAAATTCAAATACAGAAAACAGAGAATTGTTTTGATGGATTCAAATATCTGGATATTTGAGTGAACTCTGGCAATCAGTACGAAAGGCAGCTTGGTTGTGTGACAGTCTTGGAGCACACTAACAGAATCATCGGAATGCTCACCTACTCACGCAGTGCTAACGGAAAACAGGAGACTGTGTGACTTATACCACAGGGACTCATTTTCTTACAATTCTGAAGGCTGAAAGTATAAGATCAAGGTGTTTTCAAGCATCATTTCCGGTGAGGCTTCCTGGCTTGAAGATGGCCACCTTCTTCCTGGGTGCTTACATGGTCTTTCCTTTGCATGTGACGCCTGATGTGTTCTTTCTAGAACAGGTAACCATTTTATTGAGCTTAATCTCTGCTTTTCTGATTTCATTTAACCTTAAATAGCTTCCATAAGTCCCTACCTGCCAATGTGATAAACTGGCAGTAAGACTTCAACATAAAAAGTTGTGATGGAGGGAAATGGTATTCAGCTTATGTCACTTGATTTGAGAGGTAATTCTGCCACTGATTGGCTGTGTAGCATTCAGAAGGATTTTAATCTCTTTCTTTGGGAGTCTGATTTATCACATATAAAGAAAGGAAATTGATTTAAGCTATGATTTCTCAACATTTTGAAAACTCCATAAATCCATATTATTATACAAAGGTAGGTAGGTAGGCAGATAGATAGATAGATAGATAGATAGATAGATAGATAGATAGAAATAAAACAGAGACATGAAGTAGGGGTTTCTGAAACCACCCATTCTTCTAAAGAGTGCAGGAATTCTGTACAACTGTATTGGGAACCTGTGGTTGTGACTTAAGCAATTTCTTCCACTTTTGCTGTCAAGAATTCGGAGGCTACTCATTTGTCCAGTATGACATGCAAGTGAAACCCACATTCTTAGCTTTCTTTTATCTGTTTGAGTTCACACATTATTGTCAAAGCATTCATTTTCTTTTGCCCAGGTTGGCTTCCCCTTCAATATACTTTCTAGAAGCTGCCACTGAGTCATCTACTCACCTTTGCACTCTATGTTGCTGCTGTGTTTTGTGATCGGGATATGCAAATATGATGTGAATGGAAGGCAAACAAAGTCCACATTCAGTTCTGCATCCAAAATACAGACCCGTGTAGATTTTACACATGCATTCACTTGTGTCACATCTGAGGAACCACACTGGAGAAAAGGCTCTAACTCCTGTAAGGGGCCTTCTGGGGCCCCCACACCATCTTAGTTTCCTGATCAGTAAATAACTCTCAGTCATCATAACTCCTGAAGCTGTTTATTATATAAACCTTTAGCAAAAGTGAGTCCAAGACAAAAACTGCACCAGTTCTGATGGTTTACACCGTGATGGAAACACCATATACCCCATTCCCACTCCTCCAACTGTGTCACCAAGAATTCTTTCAGATCTTCTTGCTGAGTTCTTCAGAGACATATTCATAAGGCTGATTATTTTTTCTTTTTGTTAAGGTTGATTTTATTTATTTGAAAGGGAGAGAGAGAGAGAGGAGAGCAAGAGCGAGAGACGGTATCTTCTGGATTACTCCCCAAATGACAATCACGGAAGCATCAGGAGCTTCCTCTGGGCCTCATGAATGGATGAAGTGGCCCAAACGTTTGGACTTGCCCCTGCTTCTTTCCCAGGTGTATTAGCAGAGAATCGAATGATAAGTAGAGCAGCTGGGATTCAAATAAGAGCCTCGGTGAGATTGCCTGTGTTGCAGAGGCAGCTTAACCTGCTTTATTACAGAGCACGTCCCACCTGTTCTTCTCTGTGGTCAGATTAGTCTCTCTTTGTGTCTGCAGAACAATGGACAGTTAGAATTAACTGTGCACTTATTTTCCTTCTTCTTCTGTTCTGTTGTTTTCTTCTCCTGTAGAAAGCTTCTCTGGTGCTTCTTTGATGTTGCTCTGATCCAGGTGCCCAAGACAATTCCATAGGGCAGAAATATTCTAAGAACTCACTTTTCTAGAACAATAGAAATCTAACAAATCAGTAAATATTTTCCCAAGCTTCTGCAAAAAGCATTGCAGTCTTTGACAGAAACTAATCACATTAATTCATTTAAATGGATACACATGGTACACATAGACTGTCTATACACGTGACCAGGCAGTATAAGGTAATACAGGAGAATTGATGAGCTATTTTCTCCTTGTATAGGATAATATTTCAGACTCAGTATCCTTGCAACTCCTGAAAGCCCCTACTTCTTAAATGTGAGAAATGCAACTGTTCCCTTACATCTGCATTGTTGTGGTTATGATAAAAATGTACTTAAACAAAATCTTTTCTAAGCATAAATCTCAATGCTAGCAATGAACTCATTATAAGCTAAGACTTGATTTATGTAATTTCCAATACCTGCATCTATGTCATAGGGTGATGGCTTATATTGTTATTTTACGTGTCTATGAGAAGCAAATGGAAAGTAGGTCCATACATTCCATCTGAAAGACCCAAAAGTTGAATGACCAAAGTGACTAGATAGTAATCATCAATGAATACATTGGATAGGAGTGTAAATATTAATGACTAAGTGGATTATGAGTGGTAGAACATGGAAAATTTTACCGTATAAGGCTCCTTGAAAGGGATGGAGTCTAATCAGCACCAGCTGAACACAGTGTTGATAAATATTGTGGCCCCAAGTTACTGGAAAATAGGAGTATAAACTGAAATTCAAATTTGGATTTTAAAACTAATCTAAGTTCTGAAAATATTGACAGCATGAAAGAACATGTCTATCCAAGTTATTCTGTCTTCATAACAAATCAACCCTACATTTAATAGTTTCCACAAATAATCCTTAATTTCCCAATAAAATCATGAATCAGGTCAAGTTCAGTGGGTTTATCCACTTTGTGATGTACTCAGGTTCAACTGTAATAAGGAAGCTCGGGGCTGGAAGTGCCTGAAGGGCACCTAGTCATATCTAGAGTCTGGACTGGGAAGACTTAAATAGATGGAGACTCTCAAAGCATGGTTTTCTTTAGTCATCTTGGTTTGTCTCAGTCTTTCCAAGTGGATTCACAATGACTCCAGGTTAGCCAGCCCACTGGAATGTCAGCTCGAAGCCCTTCAAGTCACAGTCTCAAGGAAGACTAAGAGAAGTCACATTACCAGTTATAAGCTAGCTTTAGAAGTCACTCAGCATCACTTATTTGATGAGGCACTGGTCAAAGCAGTTACAAACATTAATAAGTTAAAAGGAAAACTAGATATTACTTTCATGAGTGGATTGAGTCCACTCAATAGGGACTTCTGTTAGAAGAATATATGGCATATGATGAGTGCAGACATCTTTGGAAAATACTGTTTGTCATTAGACTGATCCACACTGGGCTCATTGGCCACCAGTTGGCACTCGTTGTGCTCAGGACATCTAGATATATTCTAGAATTTGAGGAAGCTAGATAAGCCTTCTCCAGAGATATATGAAAATTTTCCTTCTTCTTTGCAACTTGACTTTGTGGCAAAATGTGAGTCAAACTGAACACATCCAATATTGTGATTCTGAAATAGACTGTGGACAGCTCTTACAGGAACTACAACGTCTGCATCAACAGGATAATTAGTCTTGGAGACTATACTGGAACAGATTGAGAAGATGTTTTAGACAGAACTGGTATCATAACAAAGACAGTGACTAAATTATTTCTCAAAGTGAAGTAGGTCAAACTGGAAGAGACACATTCTTAATTTCAAGTGGATAAGATTGGTTCTAAGCCACTAATGAACAACATCAAAATACCAAGGAGCAAGTTGGCAATGACAAAACAAGCACACTAAAATACTTCATGTGTCCAGCATTCTGTGGAAGCAAAAGCTAAGCAAGAATGCAAGGTAAAACTTCCCATGAGAGTTTTACATGCATGCTGAAGGTTAGGGTTGGCATCCACATGGAGTGATTTAGATCTTATTGGAGATGCAGCCACACACATGAGTAATCTTCATTACAGACAGTCTTGTTCATTAAACCAGGCAGAATTCAAATGTGTTGTTTGAGGCTCCAGAAGCATCAGGAACTGCAGATCAGATTCAAGCATTCAGGGAGCACATGTGCCCCCAAAAATGACTACAGTGTGTTCCTGATGCAATAGATGCACCCTACAGAAACGAGATTCCTATTCTTAGTAGCTGATCATCTTTCTGAGCATTACCGCCTCCCCGCCCGCTCTCTCTCTCACACACACATATTCTTCATACCTATTTATCTAGCCCTCAAAGGAAATGTAACTAATCATTACTCTCTAAATTAAAAAATATTAAGTCTTAGATGAGAGATTATATAAGAATCTCAGGAGAAAAAATCTTTATGAAATATGTGTAAAGTGCCTTATCTTATTGTAGTGTTATTAGTTTTCAGTGAAGATGTTTGATGTTAGCTTTTTTTTTTTTCTTTCGGAACCCACTTCTTGTGGTTAGTTGTAGTAGAGACTACTGTGTTGTATCATGCTCTGCTTGAGAGGAATCTTCTATAGTGTGTTGATTTGAGAGAGGGGAAGAAGGAAGGAGGAGGAGGGGGAAGAGGAAGAGGCAGCAGTAGGGGAGAGGAGGAGCGGCAAGGGGGAGTGGAGGAAGACAGAGAAAGGAGAAATGGCTCATTATGAAGTGAGTTCTTACTGAAAACAAAAGCATGTTTATTTTTTTACTCAGCTTTCATCGATGCCATAGCAAAGTCAACTTTTTTTTTTGGCTTCTTATTTTGTTTGTGAATGTATTAATACGGGTCAAAATGAATGATAAACTAAGAATCCCAAACCCTTGGCTCTTGGGGCAGGTGTCGTGGCACATTGGATTGCCATCATCCACATTTTGTAGTGCCTAGTCTTACAGTCCTGTCTCACTGTCTGCTTCCAATCCAGCATCCTACTGATGTACCTGGGAGGTGGCAGATGAAGGCTCAAGTAGTGGAATCCCTGCCACCCACTGGGATACTGAGACTGAATTCTCTACCCCCAGCTCTGGCTCTTACAGACATTCATGAAGGAAGCCTGAGGCTGGGGGAAACTCTTTCCCTCTCTCTGCCTCTCTGTCTTTCAAATAAATAAATAGATTTTTAATATGAATCACTCTTTCACATTATATATTTGTAAATGTTATGAGATCCCTGAATCACAGTTACAAATTTCTCTATTGCCTCTTTCTAATAAAACATTCCCAGATTCTTAAATTAGTTCTTTAGTTTATTCAGCAGTGACTGTCAATAAATTAGTCTGTAGTATCACAGAGATGCCAAGAATGCACAAGATAAGAAAATGTTTGCAAATTAATCTGAAGAGCTTATCTACATTAGGAATTCTCAGTGGACAATTAGGAATAGAACATAGAGTAAACAATCACAACAAATTACTGAAGGTTCAACATTGAACTCCAAATCTTCAAATGGCAAGACTGAGCAGGGGACTAGATTTGGACCTAAAGCAAAGTGGTTATTAAGAGAGCAATATCTTGTTTATTTTTTGACTTGATTATTAATATTACTTACTTTTTTTTTACTCCTAGGGAATTTTTTTTTTAATTTCTGAGGATAACTGTGTAATTCAGACATCATTTTGCTGTTTCTTAATCATAATTTTGGACAAAGGTTAGTTGGATGATTTAACCATAGGAGTGTTATTATTAGCAGAGATCTTAGAAATAACCTATAGCAAATTTTCTTTTTTATGGAAATGGGCATTTTTGGAAAAAAAGAAGTGTTCACAGAGTTGTGGCCTGCAGGTATTTTGAAAGCTGTCAGCAGAACAAGCAATATATCTACTCCCTGCTTTGGCAGGAGAACTGTGATCGATACTTGGAAATTTCCGAAAAGATTCTTGGAACTGGAGCCTATCAGTTTCAAAGCTGGAGAATTAAAAGCAAACAACCAGTTAAAAATTGGACAGCCTTAATGGCTTAAAATCCGTGTTTATGAGAGAACACAGAGAAAGGAAGTTTTATAAAACAGATGTAGGAATCAAAAGCCCTGAGCTGAAGTTGAAATTCTGTGGGTCTTTCTGAGGGTGCTTGAGCCACGAGCAGAGATGCCCTCTTCCAGAAAGGTTGCTCATGCCACTTCTTTACCTTCCAAATTTTATCACCACCTTTTGCTACTGAAACTCAGCTAAAAGTCAACAGATGGAGTGATCGGGACCATTCAGCTGCGTCAACTACACTTCACCCTGACACACTGCACCCTCAAAAAAAAAAGCCAATCTTTTCATAGAAAAAAAAAATGCCGTGTAGGGTCACCGTGACTTGGATATTTACATTCTCACTTACTTCAGGTTGCATTCCTGGAACTGAGAAGTGGTGTTTGCACTGAAATAATAGAGGCAACAACAAACAAGGTTGTGCAGGCCTTTCAAAGAGCATTCTGGTTTGAAGAAACAGTGAGTACGAGTGCCTGGTACTGGAAAAGGCTCAAAGGCAAAACCGCATCCTTCTTGGCTGAAGCAGGCAGGAGTATTATCAGGTGGAAGGACTCCTGGGGGGCGAGGACAAACATGGACTGCAACCAGGTCACTGACCAGGCTGGGGTGGTGGGCTGTGCTAAGAGCAACAGGAGTTCACTGAAAAGCATTTTCCAAGAGGCAAAACAACCTGATTGTTGTTTGGAAAATAGCTGTACAGAAAAAAAAAAACCAAAGCCACATGGAATAGAAATAATATTAGTTCTCTTGCAATTTCCCATTGCTATTTATGAGCATACTTTACAGCAAGGTAATTAATTCAAATTGTTGAGGTTATAATGCAAATATTTTTCAAAATAAAATGTGAATAAATGAACATACTACACATTGATTTGGAGGTATTGCATAACTTTTAAATATGTGCAGTATAGTCATAGCTTATTTTCTGTCAATAGTTATTTAGGTTTCTATGCAATTGTTATGATTTATTCCAAAGTTAAACTTTTCTTTTGCAAATGTTAGGGCATGGAGGAATCTAAATGTATGATTTCCAGAAGCAAGCTTTATCCCAAATTAAAAGAACCATCAATGTATTTTAAGAATGATATTTGAGAATATGTAGTTCAAAAAATGTTTTTGGTTATTGTCATGGGGAAAATAGCATGTTCTATTGATAACTTCTCAACTTATTTTAACATTATTATTGTTTTTTTTTTAAGATTCATCTCATTTAATTGAAAGAGTTTTACACACAGAAGGAGAGAGAGAGAGAAAGAGAGAGAAGAGTTAGAGAGAAAGGTCCTCCATCTGTTGGTTCACTCTTGAAATTGCTACAATGGTTTGGGCTGGACCAGGCAGGAGCCAGGCCAGGGCCACAAGCTTCCTCCAGGTCTTCCGTGTGTGTATAGAGGTCCATGCAATTGGGCCATCCTCTGCTACTTTCCCAGGCACATTAGCAAGGAGCTGAATCAGAAGCGGAGTGGCCAGAGCATGAATTAGCTCCCATAAGGAAAGCCTGCAATTCAAGTAACAGCTTAACCCACTATGCAACAGTGAGGCCGTTCACTATCCACAGTCTCCTCCCAACACATTTTTCTTTGAAATACAGCATTCTTATGAGGAAACACAATGATCTGTGCTGTGCTAAAAATATTCAGAGCGGGACAAAAGAAATGCTGGGATCCACATGTAGGACTGTGGACTTACTATTAAAGTCAGGATTTTCAGGTATGCATGGCAGTTTTTTTATGAAGGTGGCTGTTTCACTATTGATCAGCACATGTTCACCTAAAGCAATTAGATATCAAGGTCTTGTTATCTTCCTGTTCAACAATCAACTATTTATTGAGGTTCTATTATATCATGTTAGTCATTCTAATGCACACGCATAAATCCAGATTTTATCTTGAATACAGTGACTTGAAAAGAGCTTATCTTTCTACTTCGGTGCTTAGGTTCTGTTATGGAAAGACATATGGAATAACACTTATGTTTAGCTCTCAAAATCTATTAGCCCTGTGGCTTGGGAAAAAAATATTACCCTGAGTCTCTTTCCATCTATATACCTGTAGTGTCTCAAACTGTATCTCACTGTTTGTATTAAAATCTAAAAACAAAATAAAACAAGCAAACAAATACACTGAGGACAGTCCTGTATATTATATATAATACGTCGGATTTCTCTCTTCTCCACTAGATTGGAATCCTTATACTGCAAATCTGATTTTCACTGCTTGTAATAAGGTGTTTAGATGGTTTTCCCTGTCCTAAGATTTAAAAAAATAGTCTCTAATATAGTGTTATGCCTGATTAATTCTCAATCCCTCTGTGTTTCTGTGTGTACTGCGTCAACCACACTATTTTGCATCTTTCCCTTAAATGTTTCCTTTGTAGGCCATCAATATAATTTTGAACTTACATTACTTTCCAGATTTTCCAGTGAGGACACAGCCAGCACAATGATTACTCAAGATTCAGTGCCATCTGAGGTCACTATTGCTAGCACACTAAGGCAGCAATTGCCCACAGAGGTTGGCAAATGATATGCGCAACAAAGGCAGACTCTGGGGAATGCTGCTGTTCAGGTTCTCTGTGCCATACAAGCATGTTCTACCATATCACTCCTTTATCTTCTCTACCTCTCAGATGCAGATATACAGCATTTTCTGTGTTGTCTCCTTGTGTTTCTATATTGCCTAACAGCGCAAAGAAAGAAAAAGTGCAGAAAAGTTTCATGCTGTAAAAAGAGCAGGCAACACAGAAATAATGAGTATAAACATGCAATCTCACAGACGAACTACATAATGGAGACTAGTGTACTGGGAAGTGAAGATAACTTATAGTACACATCTCTACTCCTAAATAAAAGGTTGACTCCAATGAAATTGTATAATATATCTTGAGAGTATGATACTAGATTTTCTACCTTTGCCTATACCTACAATGCAATAATACACTTAAATAACAGAATGCTAAACATGTAACTGTAACTAAAGGAATATACATTTCTAATAATATGGGTTGGGGGCAAATTAGGGATATAGAAAGGAGAGTGAGAGAGGGAATCCCTATACCTACGAAACAATATCATGAAAAATAATAATTTTAAAAGGAATAATTTTGAACCAAGAAAAAAACAAAATGTTATAATTTTAAAGCACTCATTATTGAATAACTTACTTGTTTCTCAGTTTTGTTCTAGACAGATTTTTTCGCTTTCAGATGTAAGGAAGCATGGGATTAAGGAAGTGAAAGGATTTCCTCACATTTAAAAACCAAACAGATGACACAACAGAAACTTAAAAAAGTTATTCAGATCATATGCCTGATCATTGCCTTCAAAAAGATTTGTCAGAGCATACTTTCTTTTAGATAAAAGTTTTGATTTAAAATTATTGTATCACATAGACAGGCTGTAAAGAGAAAATGCTTGTTCTAAAATGAGATTAAATTAGTAGCAGAGAAATAGCAGTTGATTAATGAAGTTCTTTAAAATAATGTCAAATAGAGATGGCAGTGAAATTCTTTATTGATGACCATGACTGTTGTACTTAGGAAAGTCAAATTCGAAACTCGAACTTCATACTAGGAAATGATGATTCAGACAAACAGAGAGCATAGTATTAGCAGAAAGCAAAGCATCACTGTCCCTCCAGTTCTTAAGTATGAATTCTGTTATTGAAGACTACACAGAATCATGTGCATGGATATCAAAATGGGAATAATTTACCCAGGCAAGTGCATTCTCATGCAGATTCAACTCCTGCGGTCTCTGAGAGCTATATCTGAGAAGCCATCATGAGCAAAAGCTCCAGAAAATAAGAATTACAGTAATCCATGCTTGAAAAGTCAGAAGCATTTACCTGCATAGCAGAAGCTTTAGTGCTGATGTATCTACAGCCTGGTTAGCTTTATTTCAGCACAGAAAGTATAAAACAATAAGTGTTCAATCATCAGAAAAAATCCTGTTGAGACTGAAATCAGGTGTTTACTTAAAGATGGGCTCACTATTGGTTTATTGTTTGTATTGTGTGTGCATATATATACATTCACATATATACATGTATACATATATAACTTTGGTTTAGATTATTGGGAAGTAAATTGTGGACTTTGTTTAGTGGTAATGACCCCTCCAATAACTTGCCAATTAGCGACTGCTTAAGACTCTGTATTTCTTATTATTAGTGGTAATTATATATATGTGTGTGCATACTATATGTAATATAATATATAATTAAAATATAGTGTGTGTGTGTTAATCAGAGTGAAATTACCTGATTATGGTGCACCATGTTGGATTATAGGGATAATCTGTCACTTTCTAGCTCTGGATTTATAAATATGAACCATAGATCATTTAACATTTAGGATAACATATCCCCGAATAAGTGTATGTGTGTGTTTGTGTGGTGTGTGACACACACACATATGTGTTAGTGAAGCAGTAAGGGGCAGATAGGTATGTGGATTGGTTGGGATTCTCCCAGAGTATGAGGCCTTCTGAATTTTTCTGATGAGCCATCTGTCCCATAGCCTTTAGGCAACCAATGTGGGCTGTTAAGGGAGGCACACAAAATAGTAGGTGAGAAGATAGGACAAAGATGTGATGACAATGCCAGGTGTAATTGATTCACAGTAGCCTCTCTCTCCATCATTGTTCAGGTCAATTACACACCGGAGAAGACTGACTAAGCTACTAGTTTGAAGCACAACTGTTCTAAAAGCCAATGCTTCCGGATGGCAAAGAGGAGGTCCTCTGGTACCAGGCCTTTCTGAGGATGTGCTGTGAAGGAGAACTTAATGATCTGTAAACTTTCACAGCTGTTGACAGTTACTCTATGCTGTTATCACAAAGAACAACATGAGAAGAAAGTGTGATGTTTCTAAAGTGAAGAAAGTGAAGGACTTATTGACATTATGAGATGAAGCAAAATGCAGAAAACAATGCAAGTATTACTTGGCAAGGCTCTCCGTCTCTTTTACAGTAGAGTGATGGGATTGAAAAAAGTGAATGTTGTGTGCCCAAAAGCATGGTTCCATTTTATAACCAAACGAAATACTACTTCCATTACTAAATAGCTAGGGTTCCTTCAATTATTGTCTGAGTACCTACTAGTTGGAGAATTACCATCTGGGTATGGGCAAGATGGTGGTACAGAGTTCAGACAGGTTTGGGATCACGGAGAGTCATTCGCCAAGGTGAAATACAAGGAGCAGATTCCAGGAAAAGACAGAGGTCAAGCAGGGGGCAGGGTGGTACCTGGAGATCCCTGGACAAAGGGAAGCAGCCGCAGAGCAGTGTTAAAGTGACCAGATAGTCCAGCAGCAGCCGGTGACCAGCGATCCAGTCTCTGGGAATGGAGCCCCAGCTGCAGCTAGAGGTCCAGTGGCAACCAGAACACCCGCGGAAGCCAGTCCCACTGGGTTATTGTTTCATCTTTCAGTGTAGCAGATTTTGAGATACCCTCTTCTGCTTGCTACTTGATTAACATAAATACTGCCTCTGTCACACATAGCGGTTTCCCACCCAGATTTCACATCTCAGACTCCTTTAACCATTAAGCATATTATCACTTTACGATGTTTGTTCCTTTTGTTCCTGCACTTTTCCTTCATCTAGACAAAAATACGAGATAGGAGATTTCTTGACTTGCTAGTGGTAGATACACATCTGTAACTTTCCTGATCTTCAATTCTATCTGCAATATCAGATGTGTAAAACATGCGTACCTTGGATCTGGACTTGTTGGAGGGAGTGAAACTGAAGTTGGCATATAGAGTATAGAGATTTAGCCAGAGTGCCACACTGACTGATCATTATGGCTATTTTTGGCACATTCATGACTAAGCACTATCACTATCATTTGTTACTATGCCTGTTTCCCTCTCCAGACTGCAAATTTCTTGAGGATGTAGTTTTGGTCTTTTCGTATATGTCTTCTTTGATATGCAATTCAGGGTCTTAAGGTATTAGATGGTCAAAATCTTCCGCAGCTTGGATTAAAGAAGGTAAAGTGTAAATATTGTTGGCATTATAGGAAAATTATGACTTCATAAAATTTAAGTGCAGATGAAAAAATTAGGCTGTCTCCAAGAAAATTCTTGGGAGAGCAATTAAGATGGATAACTCAGTTCTCATCAAAAACCCATCATTTAATTTTAATGTGGAGAGTGTCGAGTTAAACTGGACTTCAGAGACCAAAACTTATCATTTCATGTTAGCACCCTTGGCTGTTGCATAGAACCCAAGTTTTAATACTTCTGATTAGAAGTCATATCTGCTTTCAGATTCATTGATCATCTCTGCAGGTTTTCTTTTCTTCTTCTTCTTCTTCTTTTTCTTCTTCTTCTTCTTCTTCTTCTTCTTCTTCTTCTTCTTCTTCTTCTTCTTCTTCTTCTTCTTCTTCTTCTTCTTTCAAGGCAAGGCAACACTTGGCTGGAGTGACTGCAAACAATGCTCTGTGTGACCCATAGACCAAATGAGGTGGGCTCTTACTGAAGCAAGGGGAAGTGTTTCAGTTCCCGGGAACTGAGAGGTCCCCAGGGCTGCATAAGCAAAGGCAGAAAGAAACTACACATAAGCAACTCTCCAAGCCAGCAATGTGGTCATTCTCCTTATTGATAATGATATCTTACATATCTGAATAAGCTTGGGCTCCTGAAGGTGTAAAAAAGATTGCCGCTAAGGTAGAACTTGCAGAAATTAACACTCCGCCGCACATCTAATTAGGATTTAATTAGGGAATTTAAAAAAATGCCAAGCACATGTTTTTAGCAAGTGGATAATCACTTGGCATTATTGCTTGTAGGTTTTCTACACATTTTTCATTGTAAATATCCAATTATAATTGTCATTTAGGTCAAATTTTAGGAACTCAGTCTTATTCAAAATAATGAGAATTTGTTTCCTTAAGCGCAATGTTCCCTAGTACAGGTTTTACATCTTTTAATTAACAATGTGATCTACACAGTCTCCTAGCGTTGAGTCCGGGTGGTGCTTTCTTCATGATGTGATATATTACTTTTCAATGAAACTCCCACATCTAGTATTTACAACCAGTGAGTTGCGTGGGAAAAAAAGTGACAGCCACATCTGTGTTCTTATTCCTGAGAGATTTGCAACAAACCATGACCATAAATTGCGGTCTCCTTTTCATAGTGAGCCCTCTGTGGGTGTCCGCCACTCTGACCAAACTTTTGGAGCTATTTTTTACAGACCTATTTGGACCTGCCCTGGATAATATCCAAATTAAAGTCAACACAGAAAATGCTCTGTGCCAGGGAATTATGCTGGCAACATGGACACTTGCTAGTTTGATTTGCGACCACTGCCACCAGATTTTCAAACCACAGTTGGTGGAGGGATAATGTCTGATGTTGATTTCTTAATCACACCGCCATTATGGAAGTAATAGGTTGCTACAGTTATAAGCATTGCTCCTTTTTCTGATAGTGTTTCTGTGCTTTTTGTAACCATTTCTAATGACCATTGAACTGTTTGGTCTAATGAGTGAGAGGACTCCAACATCTTTATTCAAAAATCACTAATGATAATTGCCACCTCTCACCTCATTCTCCAGGGTCCAGAAAGAATACCCACAGAATCCCATTATTGTCACTGCAGGCACACATCCCAATCTGACTAGACTCAAATAATTAGACCTCATTTACAACGGATCCAGTGATGGCTGCAGTATTTTTTTTCCAAATTCATGTTTTCAGTTTGTGTGAATATAATTCAACCAGAGATTTTTCTAAAGCTTTTATTGAAAAAGTCATAAATATCGTAAGTGATGGCTCTCACCGGTAAATCAGTAAGAATTCCATAACTACATTCATTTCTAAAACAAGAGCAAGCGATATGGAAGGCAATAGACCAGGATTGATGTCTTTGTTCAATCCCTTTGCAGACACTGTAACCTCAGGGAAGTTAACCTGACTTGAGACACATTGTTAAGTTTCTGCACAGAGATTAAGACCAGGGCTTACTTGGGGCTGGTGTGCTGAAATGGGCTAAACTACCACTTAAGACGCTGGCATCTCATATCCAAGTACCAGTACACATCTTGGCTATTTTACTTCTAAACAAATACTTTGCTAATGCTCTTGTGTGTGTGGGGGGGGGCCAACAAATAATAGCCCTGATACTCATATGGGAGACCAGAATAGAACTCTTGGCTTTGGGCCAGCCCAGCCCACACTGTTGTGGACATTCTGGATATTGTGAAACACAGAATGGAAGATCCTTGTGTGTCTGTGTGGCGGGGCTCTTCTCTCTGTGTTGCTCTACCTATCAAATTAAACGAACAAAGCTATCTTTAAAAATTATGAATAGTGACTCTTGATATGGTGAGTTTGAGCATCAAAACCAATTCTGGTAGCTATTATGCTACTGTTTTCATCATTGTTATTCCCACTACTATTCCCACGTCAGGAGCTTCTTCCTTTTTGTGAGCAGTAAAAGACCCCAGACAGTTCTCAAATAAATGTGTGTCTGAACTTCTTTCCATATGACATTGAATCCAGAGTATATTGTTTGAGTCATTGCTCTGAGTCCATCTGCGAATGGCCATGGAATCCTCGAGTTTCTTCATTAAACACACCCAACCTAAGGAAGAAGAACTGGTAATTAGCTAACATAGGAATGAAAGGGGCAATGAAGGAGAGGGCCACTAAACACAGTGCATTTTAGTTCTAAAATATTAAGAGGAATACTCATTTATACTTTTTATTTTTGAAAAAAAAAAGATTTAGCGATTATGTGAAGGCCCGAGTAGCAGAAAGAGAGAGATCTTTCATCCACTAATTCATTCTCCAGATGGCAGTAGGACCAGGACTGAACCACACTAAAGCAAGGAACCAGGGGCTCCATCAGGTCTCCTGCATAAGTATAAAAAGGTCTCAGGAACTCAGATCATCCTTTTTTTTTTCTTTTCCCAGACCATTAGCAGAAAGCTGGATTGGAGAAGAGCAGCCGGAACACTCCTCTCGGAGCACTCATACAGGACGTGGGCATCGCAGGTGGTGGCCTGACACCATGATACTGGTCCCTGTTTATTCTCTTATTTCTCTTCACAATCATATGATGGAAGTCATATTTCCTTCTAATAGCTAAGCCAATGGTTAAGGAGTGGTAGCTTAGGATAATACATAGTGCTGTGCCTTCCAAGGTTTAAAGACACATATGCTATCTGACCTTTTGAAGGATTCACGAAGAACAAACTAGTGAAGTCATATAATTAGGGAATGACTCCAAAAATGTACGGAGAAGGAACTGTACACATTGTTACTCAGAACTTGTATTTGCAGATATTAGAGAACATCAGAAGCCAGAATGTCTTTACAAATAGTGTTAAATTAAATGGACATTAAAATAAAATTAGCATACACAGTAGAGAATTTATTTTTCACTATAGCTAATGTTAATTAGAAAGTTTAGAATTTGACCGCTTTTTTCCACGTAAGTGATATTCAAAATAGAAAAGTAAATATTTAGTATATGTTGATGTAACAGGGGCTGTATTATATTGGACGTTATCAAGAAAAAGAAAAAAATCTGTTTTATATAGTCACAGATTTATTTCCAATGTTCTAAAGTTAGAAGCACAGGCACATTTTCAAACAATATTCATCATCAAGATCACCTATTGTGATGGAATTGTCTTTTATTTAAAATTTTGAGACAGGATTGGGAAACATTAGCATGATTTCTACCTGCAGTGTGTAAATAAATAAAGAATGATATTGTTTATTGTCACTTTCAAGTTACAGGTAAGTTCAAGATTGTCGCAACATTTCAGCTTTCACATCATGAAATGGAGCTGTTTTTCCAACACCTTGGCTGTAGACCTGGCTTGTGGTGTAGCAGTCACATGAGAATTCCGAGCCACAGCCTCAGGAAACTATGTAACTTCCATTCCCCTGGAATCCTTTGACCTTCCTGTAAACAAATAAATCACAAATGATGAGAAAGGACAATGAGGGAGGACCTAGTGATGCAAGCCAGCCAGGTACATCAGTATCTAGTCCCACAAAGCCCGCTTGGGTTGCAAAAGTGTAGCCAGAATCAGCAAAGCCTGGCCCAAAGTGGAAGAGCTTCCCAGCTGGCCTTGGCTTAAATTGTTAACCCACAAAACTGTGAGCTAATTGTTTGGCTTCACTTTCCAGTTATTAAGTTTTGTGATGTTTTGTTATGCAGAAAATGCTACCTGTGAAAAAACTGTCCAGACTTCTGTGAATTCCTTCCAAAATGCAATAACATTCTAAATGTTTGGAAAAAATTAAGTCAATCATCATGTCCTCAGGGAAATTTTTTCATCTGCGGTTTAAGTTTTTGATAGATTTACATGTTGCAAAATCCAAAAGGTACAAAAGTGTATAGATAAAAATTCCATTTTCCAGTATCTTATCGGAGTCTATAAATAGTTCCAGGTTTATATTGATGATGATGTGCACACTCTGTTCTACAGTGTTACAGGGTATTCTTACTTTTTTTTAAAGAATAAAATTACACAGAGGGGATGATAAAATGGATCTATTTGATGGTTCACTCCCCAAATAACCAAAACAGCTGTAGCTAGACTATGCCAAAGACAGAGTGGGTCAAAGGATATGCATTGTCATTCTTTCCCAGATGCATGGATGGGGAAATGGACCAGAGCCAGCACTCCGACCTGGGAAGCCAGCATCACAGGTGGTAGCTTTAGCCTCTGTGCCCCAACACCAGGTCCCCCAAGGTCCTCCCCAGCCCCCCCCTGCTGGTTCCTCTACCTCACTCATCTCCTAAAGAACTTCATGGTCAATTGTTCAAATCAAAGCCCCTAAAGTTGTATTAATTATACTAAATGGTTTTATTTTTTATAGCACAATTTCACTTTATAATTTGCTTTGTATATAATTTACTACAGTTAGTGCTTGCCTCTGCTTTCATTAGTCCAATGAAGGAAGAGATAATTTTATGCTGTGTTTACGTAATTTGATAACTTACTATTTTTTCTACATTTATAGTTTCTGATGTGTGGCTTGTGACCTTAGACTTTATCTTGTGAATTGTAGAACTGAAGTTTCTTTTTTAATTTTTGTTTAATTATTTTATTTGAAAGAGGGACATGGAGGAAGAGAAACAGATTGTCCATCCACTGATTTGCTCCCAAATGCTTTCAATAGCTAGTGTTGGGCTAGGCTGAAAGCAGGTATGTAGAACTCAGTTTAGTCTCCTAGGTGGATGACAGAGACCTAAAGACGAGAGTTGTCACCTGTAGCCATCCATGGTATATATAAGGAGAAAGCTTGAATTTAAACTTAGTCTTGATTGGAACCAAAACACGCAGATATGATATACAATGCTGCCAAGGCATGTTATAACCACTCAGCCACATGCCTTACTGAGGCTCTTTCTTTATTAATATTAAGATGATGCTATCCTATGATGCGTGTTTAGGAAGTCATCTTTGTTAAGCTGGCACACAGTATACTGCTATGGGTTAGATATCATAGATCGCACAGCTAGTTAGGTTATCATACTTTGAAGAGAAAGTGAGCAATGCAAAGTACCAACTGAAGAAACAATGCTGAGGAATAAAAAAAATGATTTTAAGAAAAATTAAGGTTTGATGATTCTAAGTATGCAGAGATACTAAATGTGATTATAAGGTTTTAATGTAAGTGCCTAAACAAATTAGGGTATGAAAACATGCTATTGAGAACACATAAGAAAAGGAAAGTGTTTAAATGGATGGGTGAAAAGTGTCTAAATAATTTAATCTTAGTTTGTCAAATCTGAGTGGCCAGGAAGATGTGTATTTGATGATATCCATTGCACAGATGAAAGGGTAAGTATCAGAGGTTGAAGTGTCAATCTCCATGTCATCAGCATAGAAAAGTAGTGAGTAGTATAGACAGGGATACACATTGAACGAATATGAGATGCAAAGCAAATCTGAGGTGCATGAGGCTGGGTTTCTACCCTACTGGTTACATGTAGTTGTGGATAGCAGGATGGAGGGCAGCCTAAGCTCACGATGCGGGGCATCTACTTACTAGCTGCCTGGGTTACCTGTCCTGGGTCCTTGGACCCTGTGCACTGGGTGCCATGTCTGTGGGCATGGCATCCTGTGGGGCCTGGGTAGCCTTCTCTAAGTCTTTGTCCTGCATGTGCAGTAGGTTCCGGGTCCATGAGTCCCGGGATCAGGGTTACTGGTAGCATTTGGCTTGCCTGGCCTGGGTCTTTGAGCCCTCCTCTGTGGTGGATGCCAGGTCTGCAAGCCATGGGGGACTAGGGGTCCAGCAGGGTTTGGGTAGCCTGATAAGATCTTGGCCTGCCTGCACTGTGGGCTCCAGGGTCATGAGTCCCACGGGTGAGGAGTCCCAGGCAGGGCCCGGGTCTCCTGGTTCTGGGTCCTGCATCCACATTTGTGGTGGATGCCAGCTCTGTTACCCTCATGGGTGGTAATCTGGTGGGACCCAGGTTGACTGGCTCAGGTTCTTGGCCCACCTAAGACAACTGGCCATCCTCAAGCTGGCCTAGATCCACACTTAGGCTGTGGCAGCCCATTGAGTTTGAGGTTGCAGAGGACATCTGTACCATCCCATAGGAAGGAGGACAGAACAAACTGGACAACTACCCCAGGCAAATGATGATAGCAAATATGTGGGCGAATGGAGACTCTAAGGTTGACTATGTCAGCCAATGGATATTGAAAGGGTTTCCTCAACTTTGGATTGGTGAGATCGACAACATTTCAGAACTATGGAAACTACTGGGGCAAAGCCCTCAGAGAGTGTGCCACATTGGTATCCTGGCTTGATATCAAATGGCCATTCTCCATCCCTGAGTTCTGGAGCGTTTGGGAGACCAGGTACGGGTTCTCCTCTTATACCTTCTATCCACCCCAAAACAAGAAGGGGAATGATGATCACATTATTAAACATCAGATTAGATATATCTAAAGAGAATTAGTAGTTACCTACTAGAGTTGAATAAGTCATTCAAAAGAAGTATGCACATTTAAAGTGGAAAGATAAAAGAGAAGCTGAGAAAAAATGCTGCAGAAGAAAAGAGTTCATTTTTTTTCCCTAATGGGAACTACATGTATAAGAAAAATGATTATGTAGAACGTACAACAGAGGAAAAACAAATGGACAGGAATTTTACAGTATTTTTTAAATAAGAAATGTGACCTTGGAGACTATTAGGGATCATGTAACACAAATAGAAATGAAGATGAACCCATACTTAGATATTGTCAGATAGCCACAGCAAAACCTCAAAGAGCTAACACCTAAATTGTAATATTGTATCTCTAAAATAGTGTGTCTTCCTGATGATAAAAACTTAAGATTATCTGTTGTATTATCGATATAGTTATATGAAATAAATATTAATCAATGGGATTATAAGCATAAAATAATATCTAATATAAAGCACTAATTTCTGCTAATTTTTATAAAATTTCGCTTACTTTTTAAACGAATTACAAATTGATGGAAAACTACTGCTCTTGCAGTACAAGGACTTTTGAGTTTGCAAGAATTTAGCTGGATGTGAGTTTAACCATCTTGATAAGAATTACCGTTCTTGACATCTTTTCCTCTAGACGACTTTGCAGGTCATACTCCTATAGGCTAAACAAAATTGTCAGGATAACCATCTGTTCTTCTATCTGATGTCTTTATGTAAGGTTATAATGCCATGATGTCTAGTGATTGCTGAGACTTATTGGAAAATTCCAATTGCATTCTCATTAATTGTAGACTGCCTTGGTCTGTAAACTCTTTTTTCCTCCTTCATATTGTGGCAATGCATAAACCTAATGACCACCTAAAGCCAGGCTTCTGTCTTTAAATTCACCTGCTGACCCGACTAATTATGGTTTGTGTAATCCTTAATGAGGCTGCTGCTTTGTCTAGGTTCTTCACATCTGTCTTCAGTAGCTGGTTTCCATATGCTGAATGTGTCAGACAAAAGATGCTTGCAGTTAGAGATCCGTGTGGTGGCAGGTTTCTGCCACTATGCCATGCAGGAGTACCAGTCCTCTGCTGTGGAGAGCGGGACTATGCCCCAAGATGGCGCTTGTTATTGTCTTCTCAAGGCAAAAAGGCAGTAAACAAGTTTTAGGAAGTTGCAGAAGATTGGTTTAAGGTCTCATGCAGTCTGCATGGTGTGCGTGTGATCAGAGTTGTGATTGGTGTGTGTGTGCGTGATCAAGGCTGTGATTGGTGTGTTTAATGCGTGGCCAAGCAGCCCTGTTGGAGTTGGCTGTTGATAGGGTTTTAACCTAAGTTTGAGAGAGAACAAAGAGAAGAAGAACAAAGAGGAGTAGTGGTAGAGTAGTAGAAGAGGAAGCCTGTAAATATGCTGTAGTTACTGCCCTTCTGTATTATACTTGGATTTCTTGTTTTGTTATGTTTGTCCTTCAATAAATCCTCATAAGAGCAAGCACCTGTGTTGGAGCTTCACTCGCTGGACGAGGGACCCCGTTACTCTGCCTCATATGCCTGGAAAAGCAGCAGAAAATGGCACAAGTGGTTGGGCCACATGAGGAAGAATCAGATGTCTTTTTCCATGATGATTTCTTTAGGTGGATGAAGCAGAAAGGACAGATATTGGGGGGAAAAACCTGATGGAATTTTAACCTTCTGATTTCGGTTTGGATTGAGTCATTGTGATAGTTTGTGGAACGATTCAGTGAATATAGATGTATTTCTCTGTCTCTCCACTCTTTGTCACTCTGTTTTAAAAATAAATAAAATAAGTCTTAAGAAATTTACAGTTCGTAATGAAAGGGGTCTATATACTACATATAAAATATGTGTATCTTTGGGTCTCTGAATAATGACAATGACTTGAACAAATATTATTGGAACAGAGAAAGATAGGTGTTGGTCATTTATGATGACTGCTTGACCTAGCTAGGGAGGTTCTGTTAACAGGTAAAATGTTGTTTCTGCGTGTGTCTGTGAAAAGACATTAGCGCTTGCATTGACAGACTAAGAAAAGAGGATTATCTTCACCGAAGTGAAAAAGAAAAAAAAAAGAGAGAAAATGTTCACTGTTGGAGTTGAACATCCATGATTACCTGCCTTGGACATCAGTATTCTTGGCTCATTTTGAATTTACCTTGTAGTCAAAAGCTAACTGGATTCCCTGTATAATGAGTATAGTATGTAAAAAATGAAACACTACAGTTCAGCAGGAAAATAGGCAAGGACTAAACACAATCAAAGGAAAAGAACTTCACTCATATAAATTAAACTTTACAAGTTACTAAAACTTCAAAAGTTACTAAAAACCCCTAAAGGCAGATTTAATCCTACCTATTTGTTGGACAACTATTTAAAGTACGGTTTCACAATCTCCGTACTTGCAGTACAGCTGCCACATATAGATCTTTCTTTTCCATTTTGCTTCCTCTCTTTCTGTTTCTCTTTTCCTTCCTCCCTGCTTCTCTCCCTTGCTTTCTTCCTGCCTTCAGCTTTAGCTACCAGATATCAAGGAGAACATTTGGTATTTGTCTTTCTGTATCTGGTTTATTACACTCACCCCAAATTCTTCAGTTTTATCTGTTTGGGTGCAAATTATAGAATTCATTCTTTTTATTATCTAATTAATATTCCATTGTGTGTATATGTATATATGCATGCATATACTACAAATATCATTTTCCTCTATTCATTCTTCTGATTATGGACATTTAAGCACAATATGCATATATTTTATTACAATATCTTGTTCATTGTGATCATTATGGTCTTCTTCCCTATTATAATGAAACCATTTAATATCAAGGAGCAGCTATGCATATTTCTATGCAAAGTTAATATGGTATATTAGTGTTAAATGTATTGTGCAAATGATTACTGAGAGAGGAGTGAAAATTGAACCAAAGGAAATAAAGGCACTCGATGAAGGATTCAGGCTGGCCAACACTGGCTGGCCGGAAATGTGGTAAACAGCATTCAATCCACCACTTAGAGTCACCATTGTTGAAGTATAAAGGATTTGATAAGTTTATCTATTTCTATTCCAAAACACACTTGGCAAGGGGCTGGTATTCTATACTAATGAGGCTCTAAAGTGTGTAAAGATAGATGCCAACAGTAACCACAAAATCTTGGATAGTTAGACTATCTGGCGGTTTGAGTGCATACAACTTTTTTTTAATTTTTAAAGACTTGCTTTATTTTAATTGGAAAGACAGATATACAGAGAAGAGGAGAGGCAGAAAGGAAAATCTTCCGTCCGATGATTTTTTTAATTGCAGATAAATGATATTATCTTTTCAATTATTTGAAAATTCAGTCTTTCATTTTCTGTACTTTTGAAACACTGCAAATTTCATTGCTCGTGACCATCAGGATTAGTAGCTGCTTCCTTCGATGCAAAACAGCAGTTCAGGGGGAAGGATTTGGCACAGTTGTTTAGCCACTGCTTGGGTTGCCAGATCACACGTTGGAGAACCTGGTTGGACACTTGGCTACTGCACTTGCGATCTGGTTTCTCCAGATCTGGGAGGGAGCAGAGGATAGCACAAATGCTTGGATCCTTGCGAGACATGTGGGGAACTCAGGCCATGTTCCAGACTCCTGGCTTCAACCTAGCCTAGCACCACCTAGTGTAGGGATTCTGGGGCATGAGTCGGTGGACTTAGGGTCTCTGTTTGATTCTGTCTCTCCCTTTGTCTTTCAAATAAAATAAAATAATAAAAAATTTTTTCAAAAGTTTACAAGACAAATGTTTTGTATTGGCAATTCATGTTTCCTTAAGTTGTTTTTGAGAATTATAAAGTCTTTATCTCCCCACGTATGAGTTAAAGGAAAAGTTATTATTGCTGTTGTTGTAATTGTTGTTGTTGTTATCTGTGTGTTCAGTGGCTAGAATATAGTTATTCATAAATTTCTTGTCAGTAGTTTTTAATTATGCATTTTAATTATGCATTATGTATTTGGGCCCTGCACGATAACGTAGCAGTTAATGTCCTCGCCTTGCACGCTCCGAGATTACATATGGTCGCCTGTCCTAATCTTGGCAGCTCCACTTCCCATCAAGCTCCCTGCTTGTGGCCTGGGAAAGCAGTTGAGGACGGCCCAAAGCTTTGGGATCCTGCACCTGTGTGGGAGACCTGGAAGAAGCTCCTGGCTCCTGGTTTCGGAATGGCTCAGCTCCAGCCATTACGGCCGCTTGGGGAGTGAACCATCTCACGAAAGATCTTCCTCTCTGTCTCTCCTCCTCTCTGTATATCCACCTTTCCAATAAAAATAAACAAATCCTTTAAAAAAAGAAATATCTGTATTTACAGCCTCTTCACTGCCTATATTTTATAGATGTACATTACTGCAGATTTTTCTGCAAATTTCATGGTCCCAGGACAATTTGACCCTACACTACGTATACCAATGCTGTCCCAGATTCTCTGATTCTTTGCATGTTGTTTATGTTAGCATTTAGAAATAAAACATTTCCCTCACCCCACTGAATGCAAACACAGTACATATGCAATACCCTAACAGGACTGAAAACGGTAGAATTAAATTGTGCATTGTTGGTGAATGGTATTTTGTAGAACAAGAGTGAAGGCTAGAGATTCATTAAGGAAGAAACAAGAGGATGCTCAAAAGGAGTAAGGAAAGAAGGTCCCCCTGAACAAACAGGATTAAAGGTCGGGGGTCAGAAAAGAAGAGAAATTCTGAAACACTGGCATGCTCTGGTGCTTCCTGTCACATCCTGTTACTTGTGCTCCTGGAGGTTAGATGTGGGGCCCCAGCAGATACTTACCCACCCGAGGCTATCCTCATACATGTCTTTGCTTTTATCATTGATCTTATTTGACAAGAAAAAGTTCCCAGAAAAGAAAAGTGATTTAAAACATGGATTTTCAGTTAGTCTTTTCTCTACTCCAGTTTTCTTTCGCTTACAGAGCAATGGTGAAGAGTTTTAGGTTTTTCTGATTCGCTTCCTTCCAGTCTTTTGCAGGAAAACAGGGTAATTGATGCCTCTTAGCTTTGCTTTTCTTTTGTTGTGGCTTACATCAAATGAGAAAGAGCAAGGAGAAACCCCTGAGCCTATGGAAGTGTATCAGGAAAAAATACTAATTAAAAACAAAAAACTCCTTAGTAAAACAGATACTTCTTTGCGTTCACTGAAGATTTCAGAGGGCAAATGGTGTTTGGGGAGAGAATTAAAAAAAAACAAACCCATTACGGAACTATGTCTTTCCCCAGAACTTTGTTGTCAGACTAAAACTGCAATGAAACCCATCAGGCATTCTATTCGGTAGGCTGTAAGAGTTACCTGACTGACCCACGGTGATGCGTGTGGTTCTTGTAACATTTGTTTGGTATCTAAGAGATAAATACATGTTCTTGTTGCCTGAACACAAAGACTTTGAAAGCTAAACTTCAGTTATTTGTCTCTGAATATTAAAGTCCGTGTTTCTGTTTCTTTTCCAGGGTGTCATTGTCTTCTCACCTACTCTCTCAAGCAGGATCAGGTTCCTATCCTGTTTCCATTATAAAGATTATCTCAAGAAAAGACAACCATGATTACTGGCTGCATGGAAGTTCTGGGTTTTTTTTTTTTTTTTTTTTGCTATGCCTAAAATTGTTTGTGGAGTTGGACATCACACAGACAGCAAATACGGAGGACGGGAATGGGACTTTCAAGCAACAGGAGTATTATTTCACATACTTTTAAAAAATGGTATAGATTCACACTGATACACTCTGTGGACGACTCCCTCATTGGTTTCCTAAGTTGTTTCCTTTTATTGTCCATTTTTCTATATATACAGAAGTTACTCCCCTCACCCAATGGAGAATAATTTGGGAGGCTGATAAAGTCCTTGACATAGCCATGTAAAACTAACAATTTGTATGTGTGTGTATGAAGGAGAGAGAGGGAGAGAGGGAGAGAGAGAGAAGAGAGAGACGTGGAGAATGTGTGTATGAGAGGGAGAATGTATGGCTCCATCTAACATTTCTCTTCAAATGAAGTGATCAGAAGCAAGATCAGTTCCTTTACCCCCTCTAGTATTAATTTAGGACTTACTTGGTTAAGATTATTTGTACCCATTATTTTACCTTTACAACAGTTCCATAAAAATCGGTGATAATAGTGAACTTCCTGCATCATTCTTTTATTTTTCTCACTCAGTCTGAGCAATCTAGCTGGCGATGGGACACTCTTCTGCAAGCACTTACATAAATAACATTATCAATGGCATTCATGACACTTTATGCTAGCTGGCAAAAGACCTTCTGTGCTATTTATAGAATTAAGATCCTTCTTAGGATCAATGCACTCATTGACTCATTTTCTTGACTTTTAAATTATGCTCCACATTGTTCTGAGCTATGGAGATCCAACGACAAAGAAAAAAATCAGACACAATATTCCATCATACATGGAGCTTGCATTGTGGTAGAGTGGTAGATGAACAGTGAATATGCAAAGGAAAAATTGGTTATAGGCGTTATAGAGAGTTCTAATGCAAGGAAGGGGAACAGAAACTACCCATAGCCCCATGAAGAAGGAAATATGGACAAACAGAAAGCAGATGATGAGTCAAAAAGAATGAAACACTCTGCAGTATGATCCGGGTCCTTTACAGTGGCTCTGGCCTCCACGCTGTTCTCTTCCTTGGCCACACTTTACCTATCACGATATACTTTTGCTAATTCCCAAAACAGAAGGGTTTTTTTTGAGGGGGTTCTCATGAGCAACACGTGACTATAATCGATTCACTTATTTAAGTCACACATTCAAATTGTGATGAACGCTTAGGAAAAATAAAGAAGGCAAGTGTTTGAAAATTGTTCTGTAAGCCTGAAACCTGATTACCTTTCTAAAACTTTCTATCAAGTCTCATTTCTTTTTGTTTCTGAAAATATGCTAATATCTGTGGCAGATAGACTGTGTATGTTTGCAAAAAAAAAGTAGCAGTATGCTCAGCTGAGATGGGAAGAAATATTTTGATAGATACCAGCTTTCTCAACCTAATTACACAGACATAACTAATTTTAGGCATCAGTCATGCATAAGTTCACTGCTATTTCTAACACTCTCCCAAACTTAAATCAAAAGGTTTTTTTGACACATGTCCTTTCTCAAAATTATGCATTAATATTTGTTAAAATTAGGAAATAGGAAAGATTTTTTTCAACTTCTTTTATTATACTTTAGGCCTTGGTTAGAGCTATAAATTTTGTATATGTATTGTGTGTTAGGAACTACCATGACATTTTATTTCATGACTTCATTTAAAGCTTAAAGTTACATATAAAATTATCTCAAATTGAAAAATGCAGAAATTAAAATGCCCCAAACTAAAGCACTTAATTGGATTGCTCAAGTCCATGAAATTTGCATGTAGTTATCATGGAATTTATCAAACAACAAATAGATTTGGCCTACAAAGGGCCAGTCAACAAATTTACTTAATCCATTCTTTTTTTTTTTTTTTTGAAAGATTTATTTATTTTTATTGGAAAGTCAGATATACAGAGAGGAGGGGAGACAGAGAAGAAGATCCTCCATCCACTGATCCATTCCCCAGTGGCCACAGTGGCTGGAATTGAGGCAATCCGAAGCCAGGAGACAGGAGCTTCTTCCGATTCTCACACTGGTGCAGCGTCCCAAGGCTTTGGATTGTCATCAACTGCTTTCCCAGGCCACAAGCAGGGAGCTGCATGGGAAGTGGGGCTGCCGGGACATGAATCAGCAGCTGCATGGAATCACAGTGCGTGTAAGGCAAGGACATTAGCCGCTAGGCTCCTGCGCCGGGCCCTGAATCCATTCTTTTAAGAGATGACTGTTTACAGGATTATTTTAATTAGAAACTCAATTGTGTCTATGATTCTATTTGGGGCCTGAGAGTGTAAAGGAAATCTCAAGAAGGTAGAACTGAGAATATCCGAGGGACATGTTTTTAGTGTTACGATGGTTCTGACAACATCAGACAAGTTTAATACATGGAAAATGTTTGTGAACTAAACAACATCTGCATGTGATCAATATGATCTGGGTATCTCAACCTCTGGAGCATTTCCCATCACACTTATCAGTAAGAGACTTACACCTGCTCTGCCAAGCATAATGATGAAAATGGGACAATGTGGGCTCAGTAAGGACTGGGAAAGGATGCGGTTTATACTCCTGGCTCTCTCTTGCTGATTAACATTAGATAGTTGATGCCTAATGACTTTCGTAAGTCATGCAATAAAAAAAGTTTGATTATCCCTCTTGTTCCCCATTTGCAAAGCAATTCTGAGTATGGAACACACTTTCCCTATGCAACAATAAAACCCCTCACAATGTTTCATAAAAAATAAGCATTCAGTAGGACAAAATGACATGGAAATTGAATAGTGCTGAATCATACAGCCTCACAGAAAGTCCCCTTACAATGTGGCCTCCCTAATGGTTACTGCTCTTCAATACATTGTTATTTCATAAAATAATGTAAAGTGCAATTCTGATTGTAGTTATGAGAGGCACTTAAGTAACTTAAGACCAATTATTTCCACTTAGTTAAAGATATGGTTTCCCAGAGGCCATATAGCAGACAGATTTGGTATTAAGAAATATGCCCGGGTCTCTCTCTGAAACCTGCGTTTGCATGGATGTTCTGATTAATATCCTTGGGTTGCCAACAGTGTGATGTTATTTGAAAGGTCCTAGAAAAATATAGGTTATATAACCAGCACTGTTTATTGAAGGTCAATTACAGATACTACCCTTATCACCTCTTTAAAACTGAACTCTGCTTTTATGTGGAATATGAAAACCTTGAATAAAAAACAGAATTTAATTTCATATACACCCAAACTATAACTATATTGAGACTATAGGTAATGTTCATAAAATGAAAATATAAAAAATTTTAAAATGCATGTCTTAGATGACATAAAAGCAATTAATATACTGTTGCAGACAGAATACCAACTATTCATTTTAGTCTCTTTTACTGCTACATTTCATTGAATGGATTCTTGCCGATTCAGGTTTCATATTTAATTTGAGAAACATTTTTTATGATTCTATATCTAGTTTCAAGTGGCTTTCACTTATATCCAGGGAAGAATTTTACCCTGTTTTGGTCAGTACATGTCATGGATTTATTTACATATCATATTGTCACTTCTTTGGTGGACTGCAACTCCAACTGATGAGCATGAGAACCAACACTGGGGACAGGCATGGATAGACAGATGGTGGCACTTGCCCGCATGAGTGTGGGGTTAGATAGTGGAGTCAGTTGGGTTTAACTAGGTTCCAATACCCATGGATGTGCATGAGAGCTGAATGGGTGCAGGGCAGACTGGACCAGTCTGCTGCACATACTGGTAAGTGCAGGAACAAGGGTTGGGGACAGACCTGGTACGGATTATTGGGGATTGCTTTGACTAGGCTGCAGCTCTTGCTGGTTTATGTGAAGGCCAAGTGTGTGGTGGGCAGGGTTGAGCTAGGCTACACAATCTGTTGGCTTGTGTAGGAGACGAATCCGAGACAGAACTGACCTGGCAATTGCCAGTACCAGCGTGTGTATAGTCTGATGTGGGTGACAGACTGAGCAAGCACACATGAGTTGGGTTTGGGATCACTTCAGATGAGGATTCTGTGGGGATTCCCCCAACTGAACTGTTGAACTCAGAACTTCAGCCATGGGGAGTATTATAGTATCTGTGGTCTGTCCGTGGACTGCATGTGTCAGAATTGGGCCTCCTCGGTGATGTAGAGCAGTGGAGAGCATACCCAAATGCACATGGAGGACATGGCAGTGTATGGTGGCTATTTCCCATCCCTGGGTACTGAGGCACTTGGGAGTCTGGGTGTGGCTGCTCCCTTTAATTCCTCGCTGCCCCAAAATGTAGGAGGAAGAAGGAGAGAGTTTGGAGGCAATAGTTTCACTCACTTTCCCTTGTTCTTCGACTCTTCCCTCCCTGATTAACTATGTGGACACCATCAAAAATGATAAAAATAAAAACATACTATATCCTATAAAACATATAATTTTTGTTAATAGTGGGTGCTGTGGAGTGGTAGGGGGGTTAAGCTGCTGCCATGTCAAGATTGCTTGTTCAAGTCCCAGCATCTCTCCTAACCAGCTTCCTGCTAACGGGCCTGGGAAGCAGCAAGTGGTGATGGTTCAAGTACTTTGGTCTCTACCGCCACATAGGACAGGATAAAGCTCCTGATTCCTTGCCTTTGTTCTGGTCCAGCTCTGGACCAGAAGGCATTTGAGGAGCAAATCAGGAGACTAAAGTGCTCTCTCTCATGTGTTTCAAGTAAATATGTTTTTTAATTCACTTTTATAAGATCACACATTTCACTTTATTTCATTTCAGTCCTATGCCTCTCACCATTTATTTACTTCAATATGTATGTAGAAAGAACACCCTACTGAAAAATTTGAATCCTCATCAAGAGTTAGCAAAACAAAATTAATTTTAATAATTAAATAAGTGTAAATTTTAGAATGCTGCACTCTTGTATATAATTGAAATGAACTGTCATTTGTGACGTCTAAAATTAGGTAGGTTATGCTCTAGGAAATAGCTACATCTGATGGAAAATGTTGCTTTAAATTGTTTCAACTCTATGGTTGGAAAAATTTGAGTGTGTATAAATCAAGTTCTAGTCTGTTGTGCATTGCTAAACTCCATAAAATCACTTATTTTTATTTTACCACGTCGATGCTGCTCTTTTCATGGTGGAATGCCTCTAAAATTCTAAGTATACCCCATTTTCAAGGTTTTTCACAGTGGGTTGCAGCATCTGATATCTATTTCTAGAGCTTCTCAACTTCTGCTAGCTTCCCACAGACTTAGGATTGTTGAGACTCTTAAAATTTTAAACAATGCGAGGGTATACCTAAAAGCAACACAATATTTTAAGATTCTACGAAAAAGCTGTTTTAAAAACTAAAACAGAATGGGTTCTTAGGTTTGGATGAAAATCTCTCTAATAGGCTTAGGCAATTGACTGCTCTTTTCTTGAAAGTCTTTAGTGGCTGAAATTTAAGAAACTTGCTTCGTTATGTTGGTTAGCTCAACTAGAAAATGCCACCTTGCTTTTAGCAGAAACATCTCTATTTAGAAACTTTCCTACTTATTTCACCTCTCCACAACTTCTTCACTAAAAAGTTCTACACAGCTCTGCACAAAATACGAATCTAAGAAACGAAACTTTTAATTGAGTAGGGTATAATTGTCTTTATTGCATGAAGAGGTTGAACTTTTCTACACGTCTCTACTTACCTTCACACTCTGAAAGATGCTCAATACTTTTCACTGCTGTCATTCTCTACAGTGGTTGCTTTAATTTTTATTGACTTATGGTGTGTATGGGAGAGAGAGAATCCTGAAGCACTAGTTCACTACTCAGATCCTCACAGTGGCCACGTCTAGGATGAGAACAAAACTGAGAAGAAGCTATGCAATACAGTTCACCCATTAGGTGGCAAAACCCAGCTATTTCTGTCCTCACCTGCTATCTCCCAGGATCTGCGTTAGCAGAAAACTGGGAGCTAGAATGGAAAAATGCAAGTGCAGGCACTCGGATATGGACCGCATACATCCTAAGCAGTGCCCTGACTAGCTTAATTTTCCTTTCGCTGAATTCCTTTCAGATTCATACTTCTCCATCAGGAGTTTGCTGAAACAATCTCTTTTTCTGATGCTTAATTGACACACGACAAAATTTCAGTTAATTTTTTTCTTGTCTTGATTCTCTTTGAATTAATGCTCAAATTATGTGCCAAAATGAATTCTCCTCTATGTTTCTTTTTTTTTTTTTTCGCGGAACAAAGCTTAAAATTTTAGGAAGTCACCAAGCACTTCCAAATTCAAATTACGTAGGTACAGTTTTGTGATTATCATCTCCAGAAATCATGGTTTACAGTAACTGTAGCTTATACCTCACCCATGGAACGCATCTAGAAGTTCCTGTGAGGCCACGTTGGTGGTAATGTTGTTTTTGTTGAGTTTGTCCCGGTGCTGCATGACACAGCCCTACTCTCCAAGTCACCCAGCTTTCAAAGGGAAAGAAAACCCTTGCCATGCACCTGCTATTTGATCCAAGGACCTTGCATTCTTCCCTCCAGTTCCAGAACCAGGTCTTACCCTCTACCATTTGCTTCATGAAATGAAGTCGATATCAAGGAACGAATGATCCATTGCTTCAGTATTCCAAGGAAAGGCATTTACTCAAAATGGTGTTGATGAATTTTTCATTAAGCACTTTTTTCATGACAGTCAAATTCAGAAGCAGTCAGATAAAAAGGAAAATGAAAACCCTAATATCCTTATTATTGTTTTTGTCAGGTTAAATGTCTTAATGATTTCATGGCTCTTCCAGGGGACCTGACATTTTCTGTGCTCACCTGTCTTCAAGCCACATCTCTTTCCACTTTCTTCTCTCACTCTGGCCTTGCAGCAGATTTCTTTTTCAGTCTTGGATGCAAGACCCCTGCTTGAGCCTTTTGCTTCTGTCTGGCATTGTGTCTCTCTCACTTCCTTTTTTATTATCCCTTTTTGCATTGACTAGTCAAATCCTGCATATTTATTATTCATTTTGCTCAAATGTCAGTCCTTAGGGGAAAATACTTAAAGGCGCTTTTATTGGTATGAGTTCATTGTTATAAGCTCTTCTTAAAATGCATTATTTTCCCTTCAAAGCACTTATCTCATCCTGTAATTTCTCATGTAATCATTTTTGCCTGAGAAGCTGTGCAAGAATTAGAAACACATTTTTTTTCACACAGGTTAAATAACAAATGACCATAGGTGTGCCTCTCTATGTGGACCATTGTAGTTTCACCATCTAGTGTGATTGATAAAATGAACGTAATTGCAAAGTTTTAAAGAAACAAAATGCAAGAAACAAAAACAGTGCAAGGTGGGCTAAATGCATGGGCACCTGCCACGCAGCCACCCAGGTGGGTTCTGCCCTGCTCAATTTATTCATTGCAGTCATGAGGAGAGTGAATCAATGGATGGAAAATTTCTCTCTGTGTATCTTTCCCTCTCTATTCTTAACTCTGACCTTCAAAATGAATAAATATATATACTTGACAGAATTCCTCTTTGCTTATCTTCTGTAGGAATTCTACTGGATCAGAGCAGCAGGAAAAATATCACCTGATTTCCTTCTCCTTTTTTGTGCAGTTGACTGGTTAACCAGGAGAGCAAATTTGGGGTTCGCAGTGGGTCTTTAAGATGTCTTTTGTATCTGAATTCCTGTTGTATTGTCTGAAAGAGGGGGAAGTCAGGGAGGGTGAAATAAAAGAGAAGGAGGGGAAAAACAGAGAAATGATAGAGCAGGCGACTCTTATGAGTGAATCAGGATGGTATGAGGGAAGTTTGTTCTCAACTCCTGGCTCTAGATGTCCAACCACCTCTACATGTGTCTTTCTGACAGATGGCAGCATTACCTCCATCATCTAGCCTGCAAGGAACTAAACCCCCTCGTGCTATTTGCTGTAAACATCACTGAAGAAAAGACTTGCGTGCTGAGGATCTTCACTTCCAGGATCCAGCTACCATGTGTGGATAGTACAGTTTATCTACTTAGTGCAACACTTTCAAAATGCAAATTGTACAGTCACAATCAGAGGAAAGAATATTTTCATCCAAAGACAAATCGTTGCAAAATGACAAAACGTCCTTCCATCTGACCTAAACTTAATTCACTGAATTAAATGCTGAGATTTAATATTTAATTCGAAACAATTATACAATGACTGTTGAAATGAGCCCTGAAAATCTTCTCTTTTTTTGTACTGTATGCATATGGCAGACAGTTTCATAAATCATCATATTTCTATTTATATGAGAAATAGATTGGTGCATTTCTTTTTGTGAAAAATATCACATCTTTCTTCTCATTAGGGGCTATGAAAAAGTGCAAGTATGGAGCTATCTAGAAGTAAAGCCGTGTTTTTTATCTATAAATCTTTTACTCTTCTTTGAAATTATCTAGCAAGCCCCTGTTCTGTATCATTTTCCCCCCATCAACATAGTAGCAAAGATCTTTACAAGTGTTAGAAGCAATATCTGACATTTCAACAGGTCAGTGAACATATTATTCTTGCCAAATAAATGACGGTAAAGATTCTGTCAATGAAGACAGAGAAGGTGAACCAGGGGCACCAAAAGGTGACATGCACAAATGATCCCGAATAGATCAAAAGATGCTGCTTGCTCAGGAATGGCGTTCCACTCAGTATGCTCAGGGTGCAACGAACAGTCATTTGAACATAATTTGATGGAACCTAACTGAGAGAAGATTTTACAAAAACATCTGTATAAATACCACACTCAGCTGCAAAGCAAAGTAAAGAATAGAATGTATAGGAGGAGACATTTGGGCCATTCTAGACTTTATTAGTGGGCTAAAGTGTGACCAAATCACCTAACCTCTTAACCTGTCAAAAGAAAGGATAAGCTTAGATATCATACACATCTTGACTGTGGAACATCAAACAGTTTTCATCTCATTTAAGGGTTTGGTCCTCCTAGAACAATGAATAACATTCTGGGATTTGAGGTAGCTTTCACCGTAAGGCTGGTTTACCGTAACTAAATCATCTTTCTGCTGAACTGTATTCTCCATGGTGCTAAGCAAGTATTGGAGATGGCTTAATAATTTCAGAGCCTGCATTGCATACATGGCTGGTAATGCTGCTGCTTAGAATGCTAGTGCCCCACCTGGGTACCGACTCATACCTGGCTGCTCCTCTCTTGATCCAGTTCCTAGCTAAGGGCTTGGGAAAGGCAACAGAAGCTGGCCCAAGTGTTTATTTGTCCTTGTCACTCAAATAAGAGATCTGGACAAAATCTCCTGGCTTTGACCTCGACCCAGCCCTGGCAGGTGTGGGCCATTTTGGGGAACCAGAAAATGGAAAGTTTCTCTCTCTATCCCTGTTTCTCTCTCCCTTTCTCTCCCTCTAACTTATAAATAAGTAAATAAATAAAGCAAAAGAAAATAAATTCAATACTTTGCCCATACATTCCAAACTTCATTCTTTCCCTCCTTAGCAAAACTTACTGGCACATAAAACAGTTGTGGTTGTTTTAGAGTCTGAACACCCGAGAGATTAAAATCACCATTAAAACAAATTAAGCTATGGTGTGTGAAACTGTAAATTTCTACAACTTTCTTTGAAATTTGAAACCTAAGAGGAAGTATCAATATGTTTACCTAAGCATTGGGCAAAGCTTTATTGAATTGCAAACTCTCAGTCTCTTTGGCTAATCAACTAGAAGAAAATGTTAGCTCATGTTTTCTGAAAAGTATAAACCAAAACAATAGTAAATGGAGAAGGATTGCTATCAAAGAAAACGCACACATGAGCAAAAATAAAGATGGAGGCAGAAAAGAACGCCAACGTCAAAAGCATGTGGATATGAAAGAGAGAGAGGGAGCTGAAACTGAGCAGACACATTAGAGAGAGCCATGCTCTGAAAAAAGTGCAAGAAACTGGGTAGGGGTTGTGGCAACTCTACTCCTGCTTAAAAGAAGGACTCGCAATGAAACTGTTAAATATATGGCAATAATATGGATGCTGGACTTTCCGCCACTGTCTGTGTTTGTAATGTTGTAATAGCAGAATAATGGACATGCGACTATTGCTAAAGGAGTATACTACTGCAGTAATATGAGGGAAAACATTAGCCTTGGAGGGGAGGGGATGAAGAAGTAGAAAAGGACATCTCTGTGCTTTTGGAACTGTATCATGAAAATCCTTTTAAAAAGATTTTTTTTTTTATTGCAAAGTCAGATATATGTAAAGAGGAAGTGAGACAGAGAGGAAGATCTTCTATCCAATGATTCACTCCTCAACTGACTGCAGTGGTGGGAGTTGTGCTGATCTGAAGTCTCCTACGTGGGTGCAGGGTCCCAAGGCTTTGGGCTGTCCTTGACCTCTTTCCCAGGCCACAAGCAGGAAAATGGATTTGAAGCGGGGATGCTGGGATTAGAACCGGCGCCCATATGGGATCCTGGTGTGTTCAAGGCGACGACTTTAGCCACTAGGCCACTGAACTGGGCCTGAGATTTTTTTTTAAAGAAAATCAATAATGTATGTGACGGTTAAAGGAATGTGTATCTAAGTTTATCAAAAGTCACTTAACTATAGATTTGAAATCTGTGCATGCAGTTGTGTATCAATTACACCTCAATAAATTTAATCAAACTTTAAAAAAATCTATTCCCCCAAATTGCAAGGGAATGGGCATAAAATATAAAATTTAATAACAGAAATACTAACACACTTTTCTCAAGCTTGCACATGGTTCAGAAAATAGGACTTGATACTATAAAACATGTTGCAGGCTTTATTTTTTAGATATGCAAATTATCCACACCATTCAATATTTTCTATCTTCCTTAAGACAGTGAAAATCCAGATTCTTATAAATATAATTATTTTTGTCTGTTGTTGTACTGTGAAAGGAAAAAAATATATACTTTGCTAAGCTCCATCTATGAATATTCAAACTTTCTGAATTCCGGAAAAGCTATGAAGATTTTAGTGCACATGATGGAAAAAGAGGATGTTTAGAAATCCATCAAACCATCACCTTATTTCTTTACCTCAGGGGAAGTGTGAATGAGGCCGAGAAATCAGGAACGCAGCCCATGAAGATACACCTGCTCTGTGGATTGCTGACCCCGAAGCCAAGTACACAACTTTTTCATTGAACTTTAGGAGCCTTCAGTAACTTTAGAAATGAATTTGATTCTTACTTTTGACACTCTCTCTGCACTCCCAGGACTAGAGCAGCTACGTTATTACGTCGTGTTCACCTTCAAAGTTCAAATTCTGCCCCTGTCCTCAGTGCTTTGATCATTTTCCCAAGAGACACACAGATTGATTCCACATGGCTTGTCTGCTTCTGGCCAGGTGCCACACTCAGAGTGCATTGGACCCAGTATATCCTGGGAGGGAATGCCCAAAGGCTTTGGAATCGATCCAAACTGGACTAGAAACCTGCGTGCATCAAGTTGTGAGGCAGCTTATTTGACTCTTTGTACCTTAATTTCTTCATCTGAAAAAAAAAATCAGAAGATAGCTTAAAACTAAGAGATGGAGTCTTAGGTAATGATACATGCAAAATACCCACTAAACAGTGGCTGCTAAAGAAATAAATGGTTGCTATTCACATTTATCAGGAGATAAGAGCATCTTTTTCTTTGCAGCACTTACAGCTTAAAACCAACTATATCAATCACCCAAACAAATCAATGAATTTAAGCTGCTGCTTAAACAAATCTTTATTAGTATTGAAGACCACAGATATTTATTTATTTGACTATTAATGTCTTCATTTATGAGGGTTGATTATGTGTCTGCTATAGATTGAACATAATGTATATTCAGAATTTATTTATTGTCCATTGGACAATAAAATGTTCTCTACTCTCCACAGTGCAGAATCCTCTGTTAAGAAGATATTAGCACTTTTTCACATACTTTAGTTTCCATGCATACCGTTTAAATTGACAGTGTATTTTTATAATTAAGTTTGATGAGCAAAATTTTTATCAATTAATGCATTTCTTTTCTAATATATTCAGTGAATGATGATAAAGATAAGTTTGATTTCAATAATAGTTACAATCAAATTGAACTTCAGTTGAAGTAATGGTCATGTAGTTTTCTTTCTTTAGTTCTTACCGTTTTGAGGTGACATAAAGTTTATGATTCATTAAAACATTACACTGATGTGCTTAATGTGTTATTCCTGACAAGTGTATCATCTGCTGAAATGAATTAGAATTGCATTGTTTATCCTCCTTATGTCCCACAAGTCTACTTTCCATACTTCTCCTCCAGTGGCTTTTTGGTCTGCTGGTGACTGAAATGAGACAAAGAGAGAACTAGCTGGATAGGAGAGAGAGAGAACAGCCTTAAATCAAATCTATGCATCCCTACACACCCTTTTTGTAGTTGTCTCCCTGGGTCTTTTGTTCCCCACACTTCTGTGTACAGCTGCAACCAGATGGTGTTGGTCAGCCAGCGGTCTCAGTCCTGGCTGTGGGACAGCCCCCTCCTTTCACCCTGCTAGCCTGAGGGTGGTCATTCTTTATTTCCCACTCTCTGCTCCCTATAGTTCCTTAGCAAGTACCCTGTATCTTCTCACAGTTTTGCAATAAGTCTTTCTAAAATGCTTGCTTTCTCATCAAATTGGAATGGACTTTCTGTTTTCTTCTTGGGTAATAATTGCTCAGGTATCAAGATATCACAACTCTTTTGGTTTTCTTAAGATTTATTTACTCACTCATAAATTCATACATTGGAGAGACAGACATAAAGAAAGAGACAGAGAGAGAGAAAAAAAGAGAGCCTTCACCTGCAGGTTCACTCCCCAAAATAGCCACAGAAGTCAGAGCTGGGCTATGCTAAAGACAGACGATGCAGCTCTATCCAGATGTCGCCAAGTGGATGGCAGGAAACAAAGAACTTGGGTTACCATTTACTGCTTTCCCTGGCACATTAGCACGGAGCTGGATTGAAGACAGAATCCCATATGATCTCTGATTTGAGTCCCAGTGGCTTCACTTCTGATTGAGTTCGCAGATTATGTGACTGAGAGAGCAGAGAAAGATGGTCCAAATACCTGGGCCCCTGCTATCCACATTGAAGATCTGTGTGGTACGTTGCATTCCTGGCTTCTGCCTAGCTTAGCCTTGCGCATTGTGACCATTTGGGTGGTGAAACAATAGATGGAAATTTATTTCCTTCCTTCCTTCCTTCCTTCCTTCCTTCCTTCCTTCCTTCCTTCCTTCCTTCCTTCCCTCTACTGTATCTCATTCTCCTCACTCTGTCTTTTCCTATCTTTCACATGAATAACTTCTTTAAACATTAAATCTATGATGCAATTATATATATATATGTTTATATATGTATCACAAGTGAAATCAAGTAGTACTCATACAAATTTAAATCCTGTGAGTGTGTGTATGTGTGTGTGTGTGGGGGGGGGGAGACAGAGATAGATAGATAGAGAGAGAGAGAGAGAGAGAGAGAGAGAAATTAGTGTGACCAGGATTCTAGAATTGATTATTTGAGGAAGTGGATAACTATTCCTTCCCACCAAGCTAAAGATACAACATGGTCTGCCTGAGGAATGTGTAGGCATGAACCAAAAAAAAAAAAGGAATAAAAAGTGCTTCCAGCATTGGTAGAGAATCAGAAGGAGCTAACAAGAATTTAAAATACATGCATTAGAAATAAAGGACAAAATGAGTTTGACAATAAAAGTCATTAGCAGAGGTCACTCAGAAAGGTACAAGCAGACTGAAGGGAAACGGTTATCATGCCCTTACTCCACGCTAGCCATGTTGCACATGATTATTCCTACCTCATTTCTTATTGAAGAAAAGTGAAAAAAAGTCCCCAAGATTCTCTAATAACTTGGGGAATTTTAAAACTAGTTCTCCCTGGTCCTCATCCTTTTATATGAAAAATGCAGACGTTCAAGTAGGACACACCTTGTTTGCACAAAGAGGGAACTATGTGATCAGTGACTTTCGTGGGGAAACACGATCATCAAACAGGACACATGTAATTCTGATGAGTTGCATCCCATAATTTTATCAAAACTGATCAAAGAATGCGATAATGACTGGAAGCATTCACTGAGTCCTTTAACAAAGTGCAAATGTACAAATGACAACATCATACAAGCCCCGTGTGACTTGTAGCTCAAGTAACTCAATTATCTGCGAAGACTGAAGAGATACAGTACTGATCCAAAAGCCACTTTCTTCCTTCCCTCTCTCGTTTTCCTAACATTTTTCTTTTCTTTTTGACTTTTTATCATAGCAGATATGATTACTTTGTAAGGACTAAACACTGAAAAGACCTTCTTTGGACTCTCCTTGCTTGTTTCTGACACACCTTTAAGTCGAATGTGTGGTCTAAAATCATCATGTTTTGATGACAATGATTTGGAGAGAATTCGCAAAATAGCCCACTGAGGAAACATGGGAGCCATGAATAGGAATCACAATTTTCAACTTCTTTCCTATGATTAACATGAAGACAACTGCACTAATTTCTCTTCTCTGGTTTTCTTGAGTAATGAATTCAGTATTGAAGTTTAAATACTAATGCTTGCTGCTTGCTACTGAGTTCATACTTTCTACACGAATGCCTCTTAAATTCTCTTGACTTGAGACTCATGGAAGTGGCTTGCACAAAAACAAAATAGTTGACTTTTTAAAGTTATATGTAATCATCTGTGCACACATATACAAATATATTTACATGCCTACACACGAATACACTCACCCATGAAGTGATTCATGAAGTAATTGTAAAGTAATTCAGTACAAGCAAACTCATCATTAAAAAGGTAGTACGTTTGGAAAAGAAATATTTTACTAATAAAAGGTTTACTGGCAGTCACTACCAGTGAATACTATGGAAGACTCGTGATCATCATTACCTGTAGTTGTAGAAGCAGAACTACCTTTCCATGAGATAAATATATCAACCATAGCAAAGGTCATCTATTTGTACAGAACAGTAACAAGCCTTAATTCAAGATGGTTTAAGTTTTGTTCTCCCTGCTGACCGGCTTGGAGAATGTTACATAAGTAAATATGTATGACTACTTCCTAATTAGGGACTTATTAACAGCTGCACGATTGTAGCGTCAGATGGATTTGTAGCCAACCTTGGACAATAATCTCTGGTGTGAGCATCATTATGAACAATAAATGATCTTTGGCTCAAGATGCCTCCATTTGTCCATCACTTAATTATAATGTTTCATGCTGGGAAATATAATAATTCTACTTTGCCCTGAGTGTGTGCAAAAAGCCCATTTCTCTTACTTAATGGCTATATTTAGTCAGATATTCATACTAGGAAGTACATTCTTTGCTTTTGAGCTAATTACAGGGAATGTCCGTTCTCTTTTATTCTTTTTTTTTAAGATTTATTTTATTTTTATTGAGAAGTCAGATATACAGAGAGGAAGAGAGACAGAGAGGAAGATCTTCTGTCCAGTGATTCACTCCCCAAGTGACGGCAATGGCTGATGTTCCGCCGATCCGAAGTCAGGAGCCGGGAGCTCTTCCAGGTCTCCCTTATTGGTGCAGGGTCCAAAGGCTTTGGGTCATCTTTGACTGCTTTCCCAGGCCTAAAGCAGGCAGCTGGATGGGAAGTAGAGCTGCCAAGATTAGAACTGGCGCCTGTATGGGATCATGGTGCATTCAAGGCGAGGACTTTAGCCGCTATGCCACCGTGCCGGGCCCCTCTTAATACGTTTTTTGAAACAGCCATTTTCCCCTTGGCAGAAATGAATTTGCTAGTATCTGGAATATGCACATTAATACTGAACCGTAAGATAAACAAAAAGAAAATGGCATTTTAATGATTCCCATGGCAACAGCAGAATTGTGCAACATAGGACATTTATTACTCCACAGGGAAAATTTTATATTAAAAAAAGATACCTTATTAAATGCTTTATTTGTTTTCATTGTTTTAAAGATTTATTTATTTTTATTACAAAGTCAGATATACAGAGAGGAGGAGAGACAGACAGGAAGATCTTCCGTCCGATGATTCACTCCCCAAGTGAGTGCAACGGCCGGTCCTGTGCCGGTCCGGAGCCAGGCACCAGGAACTTCCTCCAGGCCTCCCGCGTGGGTGCAGGATCCCAAAGCATTGGGCCGTCCTCAACTGCTTTCCCAAGCCACAAGCAAGGAGATGGATGAAAACTTAGGCGATGAAGAGAGAGAGAGAGAGAATGATAGAGAGAAAGAGAAAGAGAGAGAGAGAGAAAGAGAGAGAAAGAGAGGTCTTCATTGATTTCATTCATGGACCATCCTCTCCTCAGTGGCACAACAATCAGGGTCAAAGCCAGGAGGTAGGAACTCCATCATGTATCCCATGTGGGTGGCAGGAAATCATGTGTTTGAGCCATCTGTTTGCGATTCCTTGTTGCACCAGCAGAAAGCTGGATCTCAGGCAAAGTATTTAGGATTCTGAAACAAGATATGAATATCCAAAGTAGTGGCCTAGTCCTCTGTACCAGAATCCCTACCTAAGGAAAAACAGTTGAACTTTTTAAACTTAAGAAATAGGGCAGATACGTAAATTTAATGTATGTTTCAGTTATGCAATATCAATTAAAATGTAGAAGTTAAACTACTTAAAATTGATTTAGTAATTTATTAACTTTCATAATGTTGTCACAATTCAAAAAAAGTTAGGAATTAACACAAAATAGCTTCAGGAACTCTAACATTGTATGCTCTCCTGATGGCTGAAAATCAAAGAAATAAAATGAGAAAAAAATAAAATTTGAGAAATTAGAAAAGCTATGATAATTGCTTCAGATGACAGGCATCATTGCATTTTTTTTCCATTTGGATCCCTAGAAACAACTGAACATAAATGAGCAGGGGAGAAAACAGATAATGAGCCAATGTCTACAGAAGAGAGAGAGAGAGGAGAGAGACAGAGAGGAGAGAGAGAGAGAGAGAGAGAGAAGAAGGAGGAGGAGGAGGAGGAGAAGAGGAAGAAGAAGAAGAAGAAGAAAGGAAGGAAGAGGGAAGGAAGAGGGAAGGAAGGAAGAAATTGAGGGAAGGAGGGAAGGAGAGAAGGAGAAAGGAAAGGAAACAAAAGGGAAAGAAAAAGAGAAAGAAAGATAAAGAACCAAAACTCTGCTAAGTGATGTGAGATAATACATGGACAGGGAAAATTGGCATATGTGAATAAAAGTTGTCTGTCATACTTAAATACTGAGTGTTCCCCATATAAGATGTAATTCATAAATTGTGTATCCTGTGTTCATTTTATCTTCACAAATATTAAAAAAAACCACTTAGGACAAATGCCCACACAGCGTAATTATTTAGTAACTCCACATTATTTGAACAGTAATTATCTGAGAGCAGACATTCCAAAAATACTTCCTCACCACTCCAGTAAAATTCAGTTCTTAAGATGCTGCACTCATGGCCCTGAACTGACATTTTATGTCTGTAACTTGAGATCACGTAGGTGCTGACTAATCAGCAGTCACACTGGATGTTCAGCCAATGCAGGCACTGGCAGCATTTAAATTAAACAAACCATTCTAAAGCTATGGCCAAAACTTTCCTACCAATCTTTTAAAGCTTATTTTCAATGTCATTTTTCTCCAGGAAACCTTCCTCATGGTCCTCCATTCTTATGCCTGCCATTCCTTTGTATTTTTTTTTAATTTTTAGAATTTCAGTGTAGTTCATGCTTAATTACTTATTCATAGTATCTTTTCTAAACTGAAAAATAAGTACTACTGCCCTTGAACAATACTCTGCTCATAATAGGGGCTCAATAAATATTTATGAAATAATGAAAAATCACAATGCATGACATAAGGTTTTGCAAACTGTGCTCTTTTTCGACTACATCGTGACCTGGTAATGGCACATCTCACTAGCTGTGTAAACAATTTGATGCATGTTTTGTCTCTCATGGACGTCACCAAGTGTTTTTGTGATTCTCAGGGAGAGTGACGGCTAACTTGATCTGCAATAACTTCTCTCCTAGGAGCCACTTTTGGGGAAGTTGCATAACTCTATCACTCACACTTTTAAAACATGTGTTATAAGCAAATGTTGAATAATTAGCAGAGTAGCATTGGGCACTGTGGGAAACACAGACATGAGTGGTAAATTAATAGCTACCTGCAGCAAGCATGGTGCTGAAGCTGATGCCTGACCCCATCACCTGTTGGTATTTTTCATGGGCGAATTGACCTCTTTAGGCATCATGGTTCTTGTCTGTGAAGCAATCTGTTGCAAGGATACGTAAGTTAACATCCAACACGACCTTGAGTATTCTCTTTCTGGTTGTTAGTTAGGTGCTCTAACATAATATGTGCAAATACTAGATTTAGAAAGTTAAGTTCAGGTTCCATATGGTGGAAATATGACAGAACAGGTCTTTGCAGGTAGAGGAGTTTGGAATCCAGGTGATTTCTGCCAGTGATAAGTGATGTCCGTGCACATCTGAATTGTGGCAGCAGAGATGGAGAGCAAGGGAGACAGTCAGGAGATTTCCAAAGAATATAAACCACAGAAGGTAGCAAGTGATTAAATTATAGGGGTGACTATGATGTACTGTTTTCTGCTTGATCAGGGGGATGGATGTTGGTTCCACTCCCCGAGATTAAAAGACAGCAGGGATTGACTAGTTTTGGATCTATTGAACTAGAGCTGCCAGTAGGACATCAATAAAAGAGCTACCTAGCAGAACGTTTGACTATCGGTCTGAAATCCAACAGACCTGGGATGAAGAATGGGTTATAAATGAGAGGTGTGGGAGGAAGTATGAGGTAATGAGTCAGGGATGGTAAAGATGGGACTGGCTGGAGTTGTTCATCTGCAGATGAGAAAGCCAGGGAAGAAAGTCAGTTGAAAGAAGAGAAACAGTCAGCGTTCCAGAGGGAGAAGTAGGACATGAAATGATAACCACAAGTCGTAACAGAAGTAGTGATACTTTTCTCATCAACAGAAAGACTGGAAGAACAAAGCTTATGTATTATCACACTTGGGGAAAGGAGATTTTTGTATGGAACATAAAATTGGCTTTGAAACAAATTACAATAAACAGAGACTTTTAAAAAAAAGCACTCATCTGTGACCTCCTAGGAAAATCTTTGGAAATCAAGTTTCTCTAACAGGTTTTGGTAGCTTAACATACTTAGCATGTTATCTCTAAAACCTTGGTTTCATTCTTGCTACTAGTTTCTAAGTGCAGATACTTCCATCCTCAACATTTGGCACGTAAGTGGCCTGTGGCGCTCTGCTGACGCCATATACAAACTACACATGTTAACTAAACAATATGTTATTGCTGTTGTTTTTGTTGTGTGTGTGGCTACAGGTTTTTTAAGCACCTGCTAAATCCTGCTACCAGGAATTATTTGATATTATTTGTTTTTGAGGGATGGTTTGTTCTAAACAGAGAGCGAGTGAAAGTGTGTGGTGTGTGTGTGTGTGAGAGAGAGAGAGAAAGTGAGAGAGAGAGAGAGAGAGAGAGAGAGAGAGAGAGTGAGAGAGAGAGAGAGAGAGAGGACTTCCATCCAGTGATTCATTCCCCAAATGCCTCACAGCGGGATCTGGACCAGGCCAAAGCCAGGAGCCTGGAACTCTATCTTGGTTTCCCATGTGGATGGCAAAGGCTCACACACTTTTTTCTGTTACCTTCCTAAGTGCATCAGCAGGGAACTGAATTGGAAATGTGGTGGCCAGGAGGAAACTCAGCACTCTGATGAGAGGTCCACTTTGCAAGTGGCAGTGAAACATCACCAGTCTCACGATAACTTTTTTAAAAATAATTTTGTGCCCACTTCATCTTCCCCTTTCAAACTATTTCCTGCACTTGCCAATCCCTTGCAGCTGCCTTCTTTTCAATATCTTCAGTGATTTGGATTGGTGAGTACCGTTACATATTTTATGCCATTTTACAGAATTTGTGGTATGTGGGAGGGATTATGATACTTACTGTACATCTTAAAAAGGGATTTGGAATAATTTTGTAATAATGTGAAATTGAACAGCATTTCAATGACTGTTGGCAATTAAATGACAAAGAAGAGCTTAAATATTTGTATTAACTTAGAATATTTCCCATTATTATCTGTGCTATGATATGAAAATACAGTCTTATTACCTGTCAAACATTTTAAATTATGCTTTAATAGTCTTACTTTCTAATTATTTTTTCCTAAGTGGTATTTGAGATTCATTAATCTATTTAAGCTGTTCCAATTGCAAATAGGGACCATTCCTCTCTATCTTCATTCTAAGTATTCTTGGAATGAGCTTAAATCAAAGTATTAAGCAATATTAAGTGGAAAATTGTATTAAAAATCAGCTAAAACTAATGTAAGTATTATTTAGAGATTTAATTATCAGAAATTATAGAAATATACTTTAAATTTTAAAATTCAATCCATTTGAAAATTATGGTAGTACAGAATTTATTTCAATGCAATGACCCTATATATATCATCGCATATTCATACTACATCTGCATCATATTTAGGAATATTTGCCTTTTTGACCCTTCTTGCATTCTGGATTATAGAAGTTGTTTAACTCTTCTTTTTGGGACGAAGTTCTTTTTGTTCTAAAGAATAGATGAAAATATTCTTAATCTTTTGATCAACTAATTTTTAGTCACTTTAATTCTGTTAATAGAAAGTGCCAAATTTAAAATAAGTGTTGCTTTTCACTCAGGAATTTCAATTGGGACTTTCTGTTTTGTGCTTTCCTTCTGGCATTGTCATCTTTGGAGAAATTGGGAGATTCATTAAAAATACATATTAAATCTTAATAAGAAAAAGTTCAATTAGGACCTGATTTTATGTGATGATTGCACTATTTCCATAACATATGAAGCATAGATGAACATGGCATTATTGTGCACATTTAATTCTATTTTCCTAAAAAGATTGTATTAAATCATTATATATCCTATATTTGGTTCCATCATTGAGTTGCAATTTAAAATGCCAACCATTTCAGATAATCAAGTATTTTAAACTCTTTGTCCGTGATTTATAATTAACTTTTGGATTTGCTTACAGCTGTTAAGAAAAAGAATGAAACCTTAGAAGTGAACACTACATAATTTTCATTATCAGACATATAATTTTAAATTTATTTAAGAATAATTTTTCAGTGTGCTAAATTTTAAAGTCACACTTCCATTTGAATTTTGTTTAGAGGGAATAGTTATGAAGTAAGCTGTATTTCAACAATTCCATATCAGATATCAATATGGATAGCTGCCCATTGCTGTGATTGCCAACAAACCCAAGTGGTCTCTGGGAGGTAACACAGTATCAAGGCTATGAAAACTGGCTGCTTATGTTTGAATCTTGCTTTGTAGTTTGTATTTTTATGACTTGGGGCCAGTGTTTAGCTTCTTTGTGTTTTGATTCTCATGTGTAAAAAACAGGATCAATATCATAACCATGGAGTTCTGATAAAGATTGAGCAGGTTAAATTTAAAGTCACTTAGAATGAGGCTTAGCACATAGAAAAATACAAGTAACGTTTTGATGAATAAATAGGATATAATCACTTAAGAAAACAATAGTATCCAATAATAAAATCTACTTAAAGTATGTATCTTCAATTTCCTTGCATAAATGTATGTAATTAGATTTACTATGAGAACAGCTACTGTTGTACAACAAAGACTTGGTTGTTCACTTGGGGGGACTTGTGTGAAAATACTAACCAGATGAATATCATCCTAACATTCATTCAGACATTCACAGGGTTTTCCTAAAATGTGTGGTTCAGAAACCTGGAGAGCTCAAAGGAGAATTTGCAATCAAGGTGTTAAAATACAGCAGGACATTCATTCATCAATTTATATTTTATTATCTTTATTTATCTTTTGATGGGATTCCTTATCCTCTGACATATTAATATGTAATTATTTTTTTTCCTTTAATATTCATTTATTCATTAATTACATTGCATTACATGACACAATTTCATAGGTACTGGGATTCCCCCCCCCTTCACCCCAAACCCTTCCCCCATCATGAATTCCTTCACCTTGATGCATAACCACAGTTCAAGTTCCGTTGAGATTTCCTAATTAAAAGTTTACACCATACAGAGTCCAGCATCCCACTTGTCCAGTTCAAGTTCGACAGCCTCTTAGGGAGGCCCTCTCAGGTTTGTAGGCAGAGCCAGCAGAGCGTCACCTCGATCAATTAGAAGCTCCAACATATCATCAGCAACAATATGTAATTATTTTTAATTCATTTTTCTGTACTATAATGTAATTACCATTAGAGTAGAAACTGCATTTATTCTTTTTTAGTACTGTATCTCAAACTCCACTGGATTTTGCACAAAGTATGTATTCAATATTATTTTAGAATAAGTAGATAAATATAAAAACAAAACACAGAAAAAGAATTCTGAGTGAGATCAAACCAATGGGGATTAAACTTGAAGCATTTAAGATTAAGAAGACTGGGCCTGGCTCAGTTAGCTAGTCCTCCCCCTTCAACCCTGGGATCCCATATGGGCGTGGCATTTTGTCCTAGCTGATCTACTTCCCATCCAGCTCTCTGCTAGTGGCCCAGGAGAGTAGAGAGGATGGCCCAAAGCCTCGGGACCCTGCACCAGGTTGGGAGACCCAGAGGAGGCTAGTGACTCCTGGCTTTGTATTGGCTCAGCTCTAGCTGTTAGGGCCAGTTGGGTACTAACCAGCACACGGAGGATGCTTCTCTCCATCTGTCCTTTCTGTAAATCAGCCTTTCCAATAAAATTAAATCTTGAAAAAAAAAATCTAAGACTTCAGTTTAGATTGATAGGATTGATTTGAAACAGAATCCTATACTATTTCTTTTCTTTTTTTTTTTTTAAAGATTTTTATTATTATTGGAAAGCCGGATATACAGAGAGGAGGAGAGACAGAGAGGAAGATCTTCCATCCGATGTTTCACTCCCCAAGTGAGCCGCAACGGGCTGGTATGCGCCAATCTGATGCCAGGAACCAGGAACCTCTTCCGGGTCTCCCATGCGGGTGCAGGGTCCCAAAGCTTTGGGCCGTCCTTGACTGCTTTCCCAGGCCACAAGCAGGGAGCTGGATGGGAAGTGGAGCTGCCGGGATTAGAACTGGCGCCCATATGGGATCCCGGTGCGTTCAAGGCGAGGACTTTAGCCGCTAGGCCACGCCGCCGGGCCCTGAATCCTATACTATTTCCTAAAACTATTCCACAGTAACATTTACTCAGATTAAGTTTATTGGTGTCATGGCTAGTACAGGAGTGTTAGTGATACTAAGCTGTCTGATTCAAAATGAGACATGAGACAATATTTTCTTTGTGAACAGTATGAAATTGTGGAAAGCAGAGATTTGCTTTCTGCAGCTAATGTCTTCGATCTAGAAGTCCCTAGGATTGACAGGAAACATGGAATTTTAGATTTCTTATTTTTTTGAATTTTAGATTTCTTATGTGGTACAATTTCATATAGACTGGGATTCCCCCCCAAACTCCCATCCCCCGACAGATTTTTCCCCATTTTACTACAATGGTATTGTCCTTCATAAAGAATAGTAATTCCATCAGTCTCTAATTTTGGTTTTCTCATACTATGTTCGAAGACTTGATTAACATGATTTTCACATGAAAGTGCAAGGTGAATCCAGTTATCATTTGTAATAAAAGCAACTGTTATGTTTGCATCACAAGACTGTTCGAGGATAAAACGGGTTACCATTTAATAAAATGATGTCTCATTGTATATTTTTTTAATACAATTGTAACAACTGGACATTCTACTTGCTATTGAGAGAAGGCAACATATTTGAATATTCCAACGAGAACCTGAATGCGTGAAAGGAATTCAGTCATTGGCTGTTTAGTTATTCAAGAATAGCTACTTTGCTCTATTCCATTTCTAAAACAAACTGCTCAAAGACTTTTGCCAGCACTTGTTATAGAAATCTAAGGTTCAAGCCAGAGTAGGTAAAATATACACACAGAGTGACAGTAATCATGTCAATAGAATGAATACACAAATCTTTTTTTTTGCATTAACTCTTTTTTTATTATTATTTATTATTTTTAATTCATTAATTACATTGTATTATGTGACACAGTTTCGTAGGTACTTGGGTGCTCCCCGCCCCTCCCCAAACCCTCCCACCATGGTGGATTCCTCCACCTTGTTGCATAACCACAGCTCAAGTTCAGTTGAGATTCCCCCATTGCAAGCGGATACCAAACCTTAGAGGATGCCTGGAGTCAGCAGTCCAGGGCAACAGGTACCGTAGAAGAAGGAGGCTAAAAATGGGCAATAAGTAAGTGTCCATGGAAGTTAAGCTGATAGATAATGGAGCAAAGGTCACATTTATCAGGGCAAGTGTTTCTGGACAAAATCAGTAGATAATACAGGATTATAATAAGCTGGTGTCATCGCAAGACATAGTTCACCATCCGTGGCGGGGAAAGTCGTGTAGTTCAGGAAAGACAAAAGCTCCACAGAAGAGGAATTCATTATGCATGTACTTCATTACTGAATAGCTTACTGATAAATATAGAGTAGTAGAAAGAAGTAACATCACCAAGTTCCCAAACATGAAGAGAAGTCTTTGGATTTCTAATCCAAACCAATTTCTAGTGGCATAATGGCATCCTATAAGATAATGGAGAATATGCATATGTGAAAACTCCATTGAAAAAAGCAGTTAGTGCTTATTTAGTAAAGCTAATTTTCTTGTATATGTTTTCAGCTCTTAACAACCTGAGTGTTGTTTGTTTTTCACTCACTAATATAGCAGCAAAACTGAAAGTGAACTTCAAGTGAAAATATGAATTTTCAGCTGGATTTATGCCTTCAGACTTCTGCGGATAACTAAAGGCATGAACAGATCTTTCTTTTGTTCTTTGTGGGGTTTCAAAGGATATTTTTCTTTGATTTGATTTCTTCTGACATTTAGTGGTGTTTGAATCGTTGAAATAATAGACCTACATCTAATGATATAAGACTCAGAGACTCCGAATCCAAACAACACTACACTAAGTCACAGATCTGTTTGTAGCTTTTGTCTCTTCCTCACTGCATTAGCCAGAAGACTTTATTCCCTCTAGAACTACAAATCAAAGAATCTTGGGCTATACATAGAAGCATTGAGAATATCTTGGCTGCCCTAAGCAGTAACTCTGCTCTGGGAAACTGTATCCACTGGGATCTCTGGGGTGTTCCAGACAGTTTTATTTCTGGAATTTATTACCCTCTTTCACAGCTCCTCTTAAAGATTTCATAAACTCACAATGAAAAGTGGTCACTTAAAATCAGACTCCAAACATGGCAGAGACAATCAGGTTTGCACAATAGCAAAAAGATTAACTAATAATAAAAACACCTGTTGACCAGGAAAAGATAAGCTCTAGGTTGTTCTCTCAGCCTCTGAGTCATGCTGCAGGGTTTTCTAGCTCATTTAGCAAACCGACTCTCACAATTGAGGTTCATTTTTATAGAAGGACAGTTTTGGGGTTTAGAATGAACTACAAGACATTTTCAAATTCTTTAGTATTTGGCCTGTTTGCAGGCTGTGTAGTAAAAATTTGCATTATTTTATCAAAGCAGTAGATGTGACTTGATATGAGAAAATGGTAACTCAGGTTATTATTCTTTTATGACTTTCCTAAGTCGTGTCTTGTATTTCAAGCTTCCTTTTGGTTTACTGACATTGTTTTGTTAACTTTTTTTCTTACTGTCCTGAAAAAAGAAAAAAAAAAAAACCTGGACTCACAAGATTGATTATAGTGTTTAGCAATAACTTTCAATATTAAGAAAAATAAATTCTTGTTGCAATCGCTACTAAAAATTCACTGAGTTCAATGGCTAATAATGTACTAATATGTATAAATAACATGTTCTAACCCTGTTTGATGTACTTAAAAGTGTGTTTATGTGTTTCCATCAGACAACGGAACAAATATGATCAATATTAATGCTGGAGAATCTTGTGAAAGGTTTATGGTTGTGGAGGTTTCTATTAATGCACACCTTGGGGCTGCCGTCCACAGGGAGGCCCACACTTGGTAGCAGGGGCCTGACTTTGGCCTAACCTCCTCTCAGTCGTTCGTGCATTTAGGGAATATTTCAGTTGGTCTGCTTCTTTTTATACCTTAAATAAGTTAAAAGCTTTTTAAAATGAGTATTGGAGCAACAAGCCAAATCTTTTGCTGAGATGCTTAAACATGATATGATGTTTTAAACTTCCAAATATAGCCCAATCTGAGTTTTGTGGATATTGCAAATACTGCTAACTTGAGCTATTTTTCTGTCAAACATGTATAGAACATGGTAAGCATTTTGGATTCTAAAACTGAAATAATGCAAATAGTTTAAATGTATGCAAAGTACTTATGGTGATTAAGTTTTAGAATATAAATATTATTAAACTGAAATATTTTATAACTTGCCATTTAATTTTAGGTGTTCCTTTTCATATAGGGAAAGGGTGAAAAAATACTGAGACTCAGAAAGTGTTGTAGAAATAGAAATTTAATTTAAGTCTGTTTTGTTCAATGGAGTCAACTTAAAACATACACCTGTTAAATGAAAGAATTAGATTTTGGATCATTCTTTCCAATTCTGCTTTGCTGTGAATTTTTCCAACATAAGGATAATTGACCTTTAAAACTGAGATGTTTGCTTTGTTTCAGTTTTACCACCTAGAAATGGAACTTTATTTTTAGGAATAATTCTAAGTTGCACAACAAAACTAAGCAGAAAACAGAGTTCTCAAATAACCTGTGATCTCACACATCTTCATAACCTTTCCTTGTATCAACATTCTGCATCCCAGTGATAAAAGTGTCCCAACTGATGAAAGAGATTGCACTGCCACTGATATTTGTAGTACCGCTACAGTTTTGGCTTTTCTAGGAAGTCATATACTTTTGAGTCAAATATCAAGTAGCCTTTGCTAATAGAGTCACTTAGTAACACGCATGGAAGATAACTTTATGTTCTTTCATGGTTTGATAATTCATATCTTGTCATTTGAAGTTAACTTAATATAAACAGTTACCAGTTTCAGTTTTCAGTGAGATATGTCAATCAGTCTAAATAAGCCTAGATGAATATTGGCTGGTTTTAGCAGATGCAGATCAATTTAGATTTCCACTGCTAAAAGGCTAAAGATTACAGATGGCTGGAATTGGCAAAGTTTATAGTTTAGGGCTTGAAGTTGGAACCACATGTCTTGGCAACCTAGTAGCATTGCATGTGCTACTCCTCAACAGGAAATCAAGTCCCATTGTAAGAATCTTATAATTACAAGTGATCCTCCAGAATGTTTCAAAATATGAGTGCCAATGCTATGTAGTTATTCTGTGATACAGTTCCATAGGTTCTGGGATTTCCCTTCCCCCTCCCCAAGTCCCCCCTCACTGCAATTTCCCTTATATTGTTAACATAGCGTATATTGCTGATTTCTGAAAGTGAGATTCCGCTCATTCTTTCCATGCTTCTTTCCATTCTGTCTGAAATACAATTTATAGGAGATTAACTTCCTTGGTTGAAAGCCTTAACATATGTGCAATGTGAACCCAGTCACTAAGTTTTATTGCATGTTCAGTGATCGGTACATTCAATTTTAGATAAAGTCCTAGGAACATTCAATACCTCTTTGTGTCACACAGGATACAGTAGACATTCAAAATGGAACATCCTAGAAATTTTGCTAGGATGGAACTGGAAATTAAGTTATGTACAAAGATGTTTTATTAACTTAAAAAATAGAAGAAAATTGCTAGCCTTGAGGGAAAAATGAAATGCCATTCTCATTTTAAAGTAGCCAAAGTCACTGTGTCATCCATCCTGATGGTCCATCTAGCATTCTGTTCTCAGCAGGTGATGCAGATGCCTGCTTCTGCCTTAAAACACACACACACACACACACACAAACACACACACACGGATGTGATCCCCATGTTCACAGACCTAGTAACTTGATATCTTTGCTGAATCAGTATAATTGTCATAGACCACTCTTAGCCATTGGTTTGCACTGGGTTAGCATAAATTATGAGAATTGCTATTTCAAAGCTGGGGTGATCTAGATTTCAGAATATCATTTAAATTTCAAAATGTGGGGGCCAAGGCCATGGCATAGTACGTTAAGCCTCTGCCCTCAGTGCCGACATTCGATGTGGATCTTGAATCTTGTCTGTCTGCTCCTCTTCCCTGCCAGCTCCCTACTTAGCTCTGGGAAAGCAGTAGAGGATGGCTGAAGCTTTGAGCACCTGCACCTAAATGGGAGACCCAAAGGAAGTTTCTGGCTCCTGGCACTGGATCAGCAGGCTCATTTCCAGCTGTTGTAGTCATTTTTGAATGAATCAGCAGATAGAAGATCTTTCTCTTTCTCTATCTCTATCTCTCTCTATATAAATAAAAATCAACATTTCAAATATAACAAAATAAGTCTTTAGAGATTTTTTTCCTTTAATTTGACATCTATACATAGAATATTGTCAAAGGTAGTAGGGACTGTGTATATATTTTGTCAATTTTGTATATAAAATGAAATTAAATTGTAGATGCACGGAAATAACAAACTTTTAATGTTTTATGATACATATTTAACTTTTAGTAACATGTTTTTTAAATGAATTTAAATTGTTTTCTTTTTCAGGATGTTCATTTCTTTTTCTTTCAATTAAGATTTCTTTATTTTTATTTGAGAGGCAGATTTTACACAGAGGAAAGGAGAGATATTGAAAGAAGATCTTCTGTCCGCTGGTTCACTCTCCAAATGCCCACAACAGCCAGAGTTAAACTGACCTGAAGCAGGAAACAGGGGCTTCTTCTAAGTCTCCCAAGTAGGTGCAGGGTCCGAAGAACTTAGACCATCTTCTGCTGCTTTCCCAGGTGGAAGAGGAGCAGCCGAGACACCAACCGGCACCGAGATGGGATAATGGTAGCATAGGGCAGAGGATTAGTTTGCTCTGCCACAGCACTGGTGCCAGCACGTTCATTTCTGTGCCTTGAACAGAGAGAAAGGAATTGGCATTAGGAAAATGTTCCAAATGTATGTCTTCATTTAAATCAATTCTATATATTTTGCAAATATTTTCTCCTCCACTTAATCAATTAAAAGAAAAGTAAAGCAAGGGACACAGAATATATTCAATCTGCACTGTTTGAAATATAAACATATTTCCCATTTGTATTTGCGCTGTTCCCTTCTTATTGTGATACTTAAATCTATACTTACAGAATATGCTATAGAAGAGAAAACCAAGGAAAAGAAAAATGCAAGTAATTTCTGTGTATGAATTAGTTATAATTTAAACCTAAGTGATATGAAGGTAAAATTTCTGTGTGCTAGGTGGCAGAGTTTTAGAATCTATCTATTAACAGCTCTTACAAATAGAATACTTCTTTTCCAAGTCCAAAATTTGAGAAAGAAAATGAGCTTCTAAAATTTAGGAAATTGAGGTACTGTTCATACTAAAGTGTCTCCGTGGCCTAACAGCATTCTAGTCCTTCCTGATGCTGATAGATTTACCCTGCTTCATCCACAGTCTACTTAGCATTCCTGACCTCTGTTTTTCCTGTCTTGGAAAACAGAGAAGATCGTCCCTATTTTGCACATCTTTATTAATCAAGCAAAACGGGGGAACAGATGTGGGATTCTTTAGCCATTATGGAACAGACAGAAGGAGAGCTGTAATTTTTAGGCTTGTCTCTTTAAATGCTGCCCATGAGACCCAGCATGTGAGGCAGAATCAGGAAGTTGCAGAATTCAAATTACAACAATATTTTTAAAGGGAACATAAATAAGTGTTGCTTCCGAGCTGGTGTATATTCATTGGGCAATAATGGACACACGCATCACTGTCATTGTTGAATAGAAGCTAAAAAAGCCGTAGCTGCTCGCAGACCTCTCAGATTTTCTGTGTCAGTAGAGGGTGGAATTAATATATAAAGTAGCTGAAAAAAATCATCCAGTTAGGTAATTTTTAAAACTTGTATTGTTGGTCAAATATGGAATTATACTTTAGAGGTTCAGAGCTAATTGGCCACAAAAGTACATTTATGTATATGTGTATTGCATGACTTTCTGGGTATCATGTTTTATTTTATCTAAACATTTTTAAACCAATGACCTTAAGAGAACAATTGCAGTCAACCAAGCAACTTCAGTCTTAAATATTTTAATTTTCAGTGACTGAACTATTTATTGTTATCGAAGTATCTTTGGAAATTGCTATCATTACCTTATGAATATAGGATAATAAAAATATTAACCAGGCATAGTATAGCATCATTTCTTACTAAATGAACCATATACATTATATATTATGGAGGGCAAAAATCAGATAATGTTCTAAAGTTAGAAGTTCTGGGTTTCGCCTTCCAACTGTTAGATGTAAGTCCTGGTCCCAGAATATTAGATGTACTATATCTGAATCCTAAATCAAAATAAAATAAATGTGCCTGAGTTAACAGCATTTTAAATTTATATTTTTGGAAGTATATACTGAAATTCCTTCATGATTTACTATTTATATTTCATAGTTCACAGACAACAACACCGATTTCAAGTATAGTTTTTTCATTATTCCTCATTATGCTTCAAAAGATTGTTGTACTGTGTCATTTATTTTGAGTTTAAAATTTTGAATTGGATTTATTTAAAAGACAGAGCAGGAGAGACAGAGAAAGAGAGAGAGAGAGAGAAATCAATGGTTCAGTTTCCAAATGCCACAGGCAAGACCGAAATTGACAGGCCAGCCAGCTGAGCCATTCCCTCCTGCTGCCTCCCCTACTGCATATTAGCAGAAAGCTGGAAATACAGGGCAGACTTGGGAAGAACACTTTTACTCCGATATGGAGTGCAATCAAAATGCTAGACCAGATGCTGTTCTGACTTTGACTTTTTCTGTGACTTCCATTCATCAAATTCATGAAGAAAACAAAAACAAAAGCAAAAAACATTAAGCCTACTAATTTTTTTTCTATGTGGTGGTCACATCTGTTTTGAGTTAATAATTTGCCTTTAAACTTGGAAATATTGTTTGACTGGCAAACTTTTTTTAAAAAATGTTTATTTTATTGGTATATCATTCTAAAAATACCTTTATACAGGATATAAAAATGTAATGATAAAATTAGGGACCAATATGGTGACACAGTGTGTGAAGTTACTGCCTGCAGTAACAGCATCCCAGGAAAGAACAGGACCCTACCCTGGCTTCTGGGCTTCTGGCAGAGCCCCCTGATAAGGTATGTTGGCAAGAAGTGGAGCGTGGCCAGTAGGAGTGGGGATTCAGACTGCTTTTGTCTCAGTCCCGGCCTTTGAAGCAATCCTGTGAGCGAGCAAGTGCCTGGGAAATAACTCCCTGTGTGCCCTTCTGCTTTCAAGAACATGAAATTAACGTAAAAAAATGGAAAAAAATGCACACTTGTACAGTGCTCAGATAGGAAATTTTGCTGAAGGAGATGCGGAACACCTTTAAGTGACAGAAACTACTACATTCAGGGTCCATTCTGAATGATAATCAATCAAGGAGAGAAATACTTGTAATCACGAAGACACCGTAGAAGGAGAACAGAAAGGTAACTGCCAAAAAACTTCCGCTCCTGGTTTTAATTCAGTATTAGGGAGCAGCTCTACACAGACCAATCCAACCCAGAAAAAGGGGAAATTTAATTAAACTAAATGTGTGTTTATAGTCATAGGAGCAGTAATGATAGCTAACATTGGAGTATTACCATAGAGCCTACATTTGCATGAATTAGCTCATTTAACACTCATAAGAACCCAAAACCCCATGAAATAGAAAACGAGATTTTCTTCATTTGCATAAGCATACAGAGATGTAAAACAATTGAAAGAAACCATTCTGATTTCCAAGGCAGTGTTCACACTATTGTAAATTTATACCACATAATACTTTATAAATATTATATAAATATTCTATTATCTCCATACCCTTCTTGAAACTCCTTCCTACGCTCATATATTCACACGACTAGACAATTAACTTCCAAATGATTCTCTCTGTGTCCCATTGCTCCTTCTTTATATTTCTCTCATTTCTCAATGTCTATTAGCTTTTACAGCTTAAACTTATTTTGAAATGGGAAAGTGCCAACATTCAAAGAAACCCAGAAGATTAAAAGGTTGAAAGGGTGTGCAACTGACGTATTTCAAATTTAGTGAATTACTAATCCACCAGGTCAAATGTCAGTGAGACTTTCCAGTGTTTCTATAGTACGATCATTATGTCCTTCAACTTGAGAATTTCCCTTGGATCAATTTTAATTTTAAATTTAGTGTATCATATTGCTAAGCTGTACTCAGTGAAACTTCATGATTTTATTTTACTTTCAAAATAATATTTACAGAGCCTCGTGCTATAGCCTACTGGCTAATATCCTCGCCTTGCACAACTGGGATCCCATACGGGCACCGGTTCTAATCCCGGCAACCCTGTTTCCCATCCAGCTCCCTGCCTGTGGCCTGGGAAAGCAGTCAAGGACAGCCCAAAGCTTTGGGACCTTGCACCCACGTGGGAGACCCATGAGAAATTATGGCTTTGGATTGGCTCGGCTCTGGCCATTGTGGTCACTTGGGGAGTGAACCAGCCAATGGAAGATCATCCTCTCTCTCTTTTTCGCACTATATCTGCTTTTCCAATAAAAATAAGCATATCTTTCAAAAATCACATTTACAACAGTTTATTTCAACTCTCCCCAATATTCCTTAACCAAGGCTTTCGTGGAGGCAGTTTGTACTTTTTTTTTTCCTCATGTGTTTGCATGTATTCTGTTTGTTCATATTTTGGTTTTTGTGTCTTACTTCTTAACTATGTAGTTCAAGGTGAACATTTACATAATAAAAAAGTATTATTTCTTGAAAGTTGGCTGTCGACTTTCGGAAAACAACAGAGTTTATTATTTGTTGGCTAAATGAAGAAGATAAATGCTCTTACTGAATTTATTTTTCCTTCTTACTCAAGGAAGAAGCTTATGTAGATTCAGAAACAGGAAGCTTCGAAGGTTCAGGAGGAAGCCTGCATTTAATGCACTGATTTCTGTATATCCACGCCCTTCTGATGCACACGTAAACTTGGGAAGGATTTTGGAATTGTAATGGCATAGGATGCATGCATCAACAAAGAGTCTATCATAAGATGATTTTTTTTCCTGAACAGAACAACTTATGAATTGATTGTGATCACAGTAAAGAACCTCATAGAGAAGAAAATGAAAGGGGAAACCCTAAGAGAAAATATAATATGTTTATTGTTCGTGTTTCCCCTTTGTTCTCTGGAATACGGAAGGCTGGTACATCAGGGAGGAACTGGGCCCTTTTTAAAATCAGGGACTTCATTCCATGCTTTCATTGTGATGTGTGGCCAAGGAGGTCTTTGCCCACATAGGTTAGGATTCAAAACATGATGGGACAAATTTAGAAGGATGACACTCATATGAGGGTGTTTCAAGAGGTTTGTGGAAGATGGAATTAAAAGACGAATTTGCTTCCTAGCCCCCCCCCCAAAAAAAGTTTTAAATTCAAGCATATGAGGGAGTCTTTGAGAAGATAGTTCATAGAAAATGCATCAGTGAAAACATTATGCAAGGATTTTATACCCTTATGGAACTCTGTGTGCATTTTGGGCCAACCTCCAACATGTAGCCAAGAAGTTGATACCTATGTTCTGTTCTCTTTCTCATATTGCTTGAAAAAGTAAATAAATAAATATATTCTCAGATTAGCAGCAGGCAAAAGGAGTTTAAAGTGTTAGACCTTTCCTGAACATATGTAAAACCATGTGTGTGTGTGTGTATATATAGCCATTTATACATAAAAATACTATGGAGTAGTATCATAGAATAATAAAATAAAACAATACTTGCATTTTATATAAACTCTATTTATGTACACAGATAGCACATTATGCTTATGCATACTATATGTACATATATATAAAGAGAGAACAAATGTATGTCTGTGTGTGTAAATATATGTAGATACAGATATATAGATATACACATACACATGGAACAGCCTAACACATGTACGTGGCCTGCAATGTGTCAAGACTGTATGCAAGCTGTTGCAGTTATTTTATTCTAAAGCATTTCTTTTCAAACTGTTTTGTTCCTTCTATAAGCTTTTTGTTTCTTTCAATTGTTGTCTACCTGCTCAGGCAGCCAGAATGTACACTAATTTGATAGGATTTTGCTTTCCTATGAATATTCCCATGCAAACCAGTTAGTAATGGGCAAGTTCTGCATCATGTCAAATAAAAATAGACTTTCTAGTGAGGTGTTTCAAGAAATGTGAGATCACATCTTTGTGAGCTGAGTATTAAATGAGTCCCAACCCATTTTGTCTCAGCGAGTGGCTACTCAGAGTTGTCATGATCATTGCTGCAGGATTTTGGTTTTCATGGCTATTTCCAAGCTTTGAAGGAAGACATGGGGCTAGAACTCATTAAAGCCCATTGTCCACTGCTATTACTAAAATTCAATCTTTTTGTAGCACTACATGATCATAGTTAACTTGGTGACTTCTAGAAATGTTATGCTGATTTCTCCAACCACCTGTTTTCATACTTGGAGATCTATACCATCTCCTTTGTTGTCACTATCCATTTCATCTTCATCATGTAGATCACATAACTTTATCTTTTGGTTTCTCTTTTGTATCCTTTTAAATTTAAATTTTGAACATTTAAAAAATCATTTGAAAAGTAAAGAGAGAGACAAAAAAGTACACACATATACACACAGAGGGAGAGATTTCTCAATCATTGGTTCATCCCATACACATAGACAAAAGTTGGGGATAGATCAGACTCATAACAGGTGCCCATTGCTCCATCTGAGGTTCCAGCATGAATCATGGGTGCCCGATTACTTGAGTCATCACCTGTTACCTCTTGAGCTGCGCATTCACAGGTGCTGGGATAAAGGAGCAGAGCGGAGCTAAGTTCAGACACTTCAGTAGGGATGCAGGCATATCCAAAGCATCTTAATCCCTGCACCAAGTCTTCAGCTCCTCATTTTAAAAATTATCTTCATAATGGAAATTTCAATGATTATATCCTGGAAGATCATTAGGTTGTATTGAGAATATACTGAGACTTTTTTGTTGCATCTCAACCTGTTTATGTCACTCTACTTTCTCATTTATTTTTGTTATTGACAATACAGACCTCTGATGAGATATGTGTGTTTTCTTACAAGTAACTGGTCAGTGAATATGAAGGAAATGTATGCTACATGTTTGCTGATGTTTACCCTCACTTGCCTCGGCAGGTAGAAATGAAAATGTGTGCAGATATTTCCAGATGAACTGTTCTCATGCTATGTTAGTCCCCGAATGTCCCTCGTTTTGCAGTCCTAGATTTCTTTTGTACAAACAATACCATTTGTGATTCTAATAATCGTAATATAACCTGCCTGATAAAGATACACACAAGCAGCTCAGTAGTAGCATATTAATTATTTATGAAAACAAAGGAGTCCCCTTCCAATGCAAGTTTAAACTTTCCCTTCCTACCTCTTACAGATCACTTCTCTCAGAAGACCATGTTCTTCCTGGAAACCACATTCATGTTTATCCCATAGCCAGGTCCTGCTATGATAAGCAGAATTTTCCACACAGATTAATGGTGCCTCCTATCTCACTCATGGATGATGTCAGCTTGGAGATCTATTAGAGATACATCTTGGGGGCAGTGTTGTGGTTTATCAGGTTAAGTTCCTGCCTGTGGTGCTGGCATCCCATATGGATGAGGGATTCAATACCAAGCGACTTCATCTTGATCCAGCTCCCTGATAATGCAAACTTGGAAAGCAGCAGAAATGGCCCAAGTTTTTGGACCCCTGCACTTATTTGGAAAACACAGAGGGAGCCCTTAGCTCCTTGCTTTGGATTGGCTCAGTTCCAGTTGTGGCATTTTGTGGAGTGAACCAGCAAAAGGAAGACCTTTCTCTCTCTCCTCTCATGACATTTAAATGAAGAAATCTTTAAAAAAGAAGAAGAAGAAGAAAAAGAAAAAGAAAAGAAAATATGTTTCCCAGAGAAAAGAATTAAACTGAAAGTGAATACCACTTACTATCCAATAATCAAATTTTTTGTTGTTTTTTTTTTATAGTGTTCCTGATAGAAATTGATCATAAAGCTGATGTTTATAGCTTTAATTCTGGGGCAGAGTAGCATGACATTAACTTCTTCACTTTTGTTCTTCAAAGAATTGTATCCAAGAGTCACTTTTAATTGGAAAAGAGAATTACACATTATGACAATGCGACTTAAATGTGTGTGAGAGTGTGTGTGCGTGCGTCCTATTTAGATTATATTATTTTGTGATTAAGAAAATATACTCCATTTACCCCAAGATTAATCCAAATTGGATTTCTTCCCTTTAAAAATACAGGGAACTATGTGGCTCATCGACTTTCACTATTAGCAAAGGAAGATATTTCCATTCAATATTTAAGACAAAAAATTGAATTCATATTGTTGAACTTTGAAAAACATCTTTCTGAAGCATCCATCTGATAAGGAAAGGAACGTGAGAAAGCAAAAACACGTGTGCAAGTCAAGGCTTAGGGAACCTCAGAAGTGACCATGTTGAGAGATTAATTGAGCTTTTATTATGGAGTGAATCTTTGTAACTTTCAGTATGTATGGTGACTTACCGTACCGCTTATATTCCCTAAAGCAGGATTGTGTCCAGTTGGCTGGCTTTTTGATCAGGCCTCTGCTTTCCTATGTCTCAAGTATATCAGCCTTCCCTTTCCCGTATCACAGAAACGTCTAGAAAATGGCCCAGTGCCCTGATATCACATTGGTAGATAAGAAATTAAGGTAAAATGAATTTAAATTATTATAAATGAATGAACTAGAATAACAAAACAATGAGTGGTGTTGCCTTGTCAGTACCTTAATGCTCTGAATAACTGGTCACTTAATTCTGTTCATGTGTGGTGTATCTCAGTGACACAGGAAACATTAGGAAAACAGATTATCTGCTCAGAAATATCTTCTTGGGATTAAAAAGAATCCAGATTGGGCTCCGTGGGGTAGAACGCTGCTAGGACTGACTACATGCCCACTTCAGAGCAGCAGAGTGCCTGGGACTGAATGTGACCTGTTCCTCCCACTGGCTTCCTGCTGACGGGAACCCAGGGAGATTATGAGAGGCCCAGATGAGGTCCCTGCCTTGGTTTGAGCCAGCCTTTGCCCAGCTACTGAGGTTCTGTGAAGAGTAAATGAGTGGATGGAAAAGCTCTGGATCTCTCGCTCATGTTTTACCTTTCAAATAGGGGGAAAAAAATACTAGAAGGGTTAAAGTCCGCTGGAGTATATTTACCGTCTGTTTGTGAATCATTACATTGGCACAAAGTGGCAAAATCGTAGAAAGAGGGTCCGGCGCAGTGGCTTAGTGGCTAAAGTCCTCACAAGCATGCATCGGGAATTCCATATGGGCACCTGTTCTAATCCTGGCGGTCCTGCTTCCCGTCAGGATCCCTGCTTATGACTTGAGAAAGCAGTCACGGACAGCCCAAAGCTATGGGGCCCTGCGCTCACGTGGGAGACCTGGAAGAAGCTCCTGGCTCCTGGCTTCAGAACGGTGCAGCTCTAGCAGTTGTGGTTATTTGGGGTATGAATCATTGGATGGAAGATCTTGCTCTTTGTCTCTCCTCCTCTCTGTATATCTTACTTTACAATAAAAATAAGTAAATCTTAAAAAAAAAGGGAGGGTAGAGAAAGCCAAGCATTTTGTCCTCAAAGGATTTGGAAGGGACTCTGTGAGCACACTTTGTGTTGCTATCTCTACGTAACTGTATAAAGAAAATATTTACAGAGAGGACTAGAATCAACATCTTGAATGTTTTCAGAGCTGCAATATGGTATGGTGTTGTCTAATAAAAGCAGTTATTACCAATAGAGGCAGACATTCACTTTAAAATGTTTGTGTATTCCAAGAACTCATTTTTACAAATGCTTGTTTTTTTAAGTTGGAACACACTGTTCCATAAAAATCATGGTTGGATTAGTCTTTGGGATTGCAGACAACAGCCAAAACCTTATTTACACTCCAATATACTTGAGGTGCTATAGCAATAGCATTATTTCAGTTATTTCTAAAAACTGTTTGGAAATGGCTTCTGTTTGAAACAACATTTTGTGTTACATTGCAAGCAGCCAGAGATGCTTTACAATACTTAGAATTTAATAACAGTGAAAGCACTCCAAATCAAAATTTGTGATACAGCTAAAGTAGTGTTTGGGAAAATGCAAAGCCTTCAATACAATTGTCAGAAAACTGGAATAAGTGGAAGCAAATGAACTGCCACTACTTTATATAGTTGATGGGAGCATCAATAATGTAGAAGTCCTTTACTCTCAGAGAATGCATGCAGGGCCTCCAGGAAGCTAAGGAACCCGTTACAGCACAGCACTAATTTTCTTTTTCTCAAATGTCCTTCAAGGGGATCTCAATCCTTATAGAATATACACGTCACCTGAAAAGATGGGGAAATGTAAAGTTCTCAACCGTAATCTCTAGAAATAGATTATGTTGGTTTGGGTTATGTCTGGGATAATTGAATTTCTTCCAGTAACCTGGTGATTTGAACAGAAACTTTAAGAAGTATGTATGATTACTTGATGACTGTGCCAATCTTTGCTGAGAACAACAGCAGAAAAAGGTTGGGAGAGTTATTAAGACTGCTCAACTCACAGATAGACATTTGGCATTTGTAATAAATACTAGGTAGATACTGCTTCTGTTGTGTTTTCTATCCCAGAGTTTATGGTTTCCCAGGCCTCAGTGAAACACGTTGAGTAGGTTTTTTTAGATTTCAATCTTTTTTTTTAAGTATTATCTAGATAACCTGATAATGTAAAGCAAAGCATTAAAGTTAGCAAACATTTTTACCACCTGCTTTCCTGCTATTGATAGCATAAAGGATTAACAAAGATCAATCTCACCTCTGATCTTACATCTCAATATCATCCCATTTCACAACTATTGACTCACCAAGTAGTATTCTTCAAGGTGATAGGTGTAATTATTTTAAAAGATTATTTCAACAGAAAGAATTAACATGTTCCTCATTAAATACAAACAGAAAACAAGTTTTCTTTCAGGAAAAAAAATGATTAACAGTATGAAAGCTTTAATTTTATCTCTAAAGCCCAAAGGACAGATGATTAGACTCAGTGTTAAAGAGATTTCATTTCTCAGAAGCAACTAGCAGTGTCCCAGGTTGAAAAACGTTGCTTAATGGAAAATTATGCAAGACTCCAATTCTCATACTAGAAGCATACAACTAAGTTAGATCTAAAGTTACTGACAACGGACCACCTAACAAAGAATTCTGGTTCATCCTTCTTGCTTGTTGAATTTTATTCTAACTTTAACTCTGTTTCTATACAGCAATGCTAATTCCTGGAACTAAGATACACTAAGATACTGTCCATTGTCTGCTAATGATCTAGCTTTGGTTTAAAAACTTCTTAGTGATATTATGTACATTTTGTGACTATATATATATATATATATATATATATATATATATATATTGAAAGTGTGGCGCCCAGAAGACTCAATTATGTTGAAGTTGAGGAAATGTTGTTTTAGATGTTTCTGAATATTACATTGCACTTTGGATCATGGATGTGAAAGAAACTTCTTAGATATCTTCTTAATTTGGAAAGAGAGTTGCAAAGAGTAAATGAACTCCGTGATATCCCAGAAATTGTGTCCAGCCATACAGGACTGTGGCTGTGCTCTGCTTATCCCTCTCCTTGGAACCACCCAGCAGCAAACGGAGCTTTCATTTACCAAATTTAAAATCTGTTTCCTAAATAATATCAGATAATACTGATTTCTTACAGTAAAGGTTCACATTATTTCAATGATACAATGCTGACCCTTGGAAATCAAAGTTTGTCATTCTTGGCCTACCAACCTGAGCTATTATATTAGTACAACACTTAGATCCCATTAATAGTCAGTGATCTCTTGTGTGATTATTTCTCTGGTCAAAGATAATTTGATTGTAGTTACTAGACTCCAGTTAATGGTGTTTACTAATCTGTTTGCTGCAAATGATAAACGGAAGAGAATAATGCTGACAGAAGATATTAGCACAAATTATAAGGAGCCAATGTACCATAGAGTCCTGCCTCAGCTGTTTTTCTCTTTTCTTAATAGAGGAGGAAAACATGTTAGTTCAGAGTAAGCCACAGTTGATCTTTGAATATATTACAGAACGTTAGTTCACCACACATCATGCACATTTTATTAGTTAGCATTCACTGCCGCTTCTTGAGGTAGATTAGAGTTTACACTTGAATTAGCAATCAGAATTAGAAGGAGGGGGAATTGAGTCTGAGGCCATAATTCCAAGGATTACTAATACATAGGCTTTACTATACCTTTCTTAATCCGCCAGAAATATTGAACAATAACAAGCATAACATCCCCAGCTCCTCTCCTCTCTAATTAAAGTGTTGACTCTTCTAAGTTCACTCATTAAAAAGGGGCTCAAATTGGCCTGATACATTTTACACTGGTGAGTGTAATATCTAAAACCTGATTCAAGTGCTACCAACTGTGGAGGAAATGCGAGTCTCAGAAGGTAACTAGACATTCATTTATCGGTAATTACTTTCTAAAAATAAGTAAAGAAATAGAAAATTTCTATGGAACTATATGTATGTACGTATTTGTATATCTACTTAACTTATATTTTGCATGAAGATTTCCTTATATCAGAGAGAATATGTGATATTTGTGCTTTGGGATTAGACTATACCAGGAAGTGAAGATAGGCTGTAGTATGCATCTCTATTCCTGAATAAAAATAATGCCCAATAATACTGGTAAAGATAGCTTGACAGTGCCCGGCATGGTAGCCTAGCTTCTAAAGTCATCACTTTGCACATGCCGGGATCCCACATGGGTGAAGGTTCTTATTCCACAGCCCCGCTTCCCATCCAGCTCCCTGTTTGTGGCCTGGGAAAGTAGTTCAGGATGGCCCAAAGCCTTGGTACCCAGCACCTGCATGGGAAACCCAAAAGAAGCTCCTGGCTCCTGACTTCGAATGGGCGTGGCTCCAACCATTGTGACCACAAGATCTTCCTTTCTATCTCTTCTCCTCTCTATATATCTGACTTTCCAATAAAAATAAAATAATTTTTTAAAAGATACCTTGACAAGAGGGTACTAGACTTTCTAGCATAGTCTGTACCTTCAATGCCATGATGCACTTAGGTAGCAGAATGTTTGACTTGCGGCCATTGCTGAAGGACTATACTATTGTTGTACTATGAGGAAAACAGTGGGGAAGGGTGTGGGCATGGTGAAAGGGTGAATCCCATGTCTACGGAACCACATGAAAAATACTATATATGTATATACACATGTGTAAAGGAAAAGAAAACTTCAAAAATTATACTACATAAGGGAAAATGTCAAAGCATATTATTAGTATTAAAACCACTTTGGATACAAGCTTTAGAAAATGACTTATTCTTCAACGTATGGAGTGGGAGATCAATCTATGGCTACTGTGGCTTCAGATTGACTTTGAGGAGGTAGAAACGCACGGAGGTGGGCAGCACACAGTTTAGCATCTGGCTCCAGGGCAGCAATCTTAATGAAGAAATGATGCTACGTCCCAGACCTTGTTTAAACGTCCCAAGATATGCATGATGACCAAACCACCACCTTATCTGAAGCATGATACATTTCACTCTGATGCAGGCGTTAACTCTGTCACCAAGTGTGGGTCATGCTTCTTAAACAACTTCCCCAAAGTGCCTCTGTGTGAAGTGAGGGTCCTAATAGAAGCTTGTAATGAGGACTGTATTAAAGAGTATCCTGCACACAGAACATTTGCACGTCTGGCCACCCTGCTATGTACCTTCTCTGTAACCTATGCAGCTGCCGAAACAATATGGATTACAGGGAAAAAAATAATAATTCTGTTAAATTCATCAGATTCCGTTTGGATTAGAAAGTGCCACACAGCTGAGATCTTCCATGTTCACATGAATGGACCCCTACGCAGCGGAGCCTTGAGGGGGGGGGATCTTTTTGATTGTTTTCTTAGCAGATAGTGTGACCCAGATAAGCTTCCCAACCAGGCTGCCTTCTGAGTATTTTACAGGGAGAGAGTTTTTCTCAAAGAGAGAGCGTCAAAATGTGTTTCACATGTATTAGGGGAGACTCTTTTGAGAAGAAATAGACTTGTATTCTGGGGACGGTGGCAATGACAGCATTTCCTGGTCATGTCAGCAGGGGATTAAATGTCATCTTCCCCTGGGAAGTGCCCTCTGTGTATTTCAATACGCAGCACATCCTCCAGATGACAGTGCTTGAAATATGCTGTCTTGCCCTCTTTTAAAACAGACTAAATGCTGATAAAAGTCGAGCAAAGGAGGAGAAAAATGGAAAAAATCTTGCCAACCCATTCAGTTCTGACCCTGAAACAATCTACTACTCCTAATAGTTTCCTGAGATACCCGGAACGTGGAAAATTACTGAGTTTTTCAGCGTGATGAAAATGTGCTGCAAATAATCTGCCCTCTCAAAACAGAACATAATGAAAATAGAAATTTACTTGATTGACAAGCCAGTCCCCCAAAACAAATATCATGTTTTCTCTCTATAGTAGTTAATATATAATATATATAAAAAAGTATAGGAATAAAATGAACATCTGGTTTGATTGTTGTTTTCAACTCTTGTTCAATTTATTATTTTATGTTTTATTTGAATTTTGTGGTTAGTGGTACATTGAAAATGTTATTATAGAGTGAATTGAAATTATGTTATTGCAAAAATTTAAAAAAACAAAGGAAAGAAGGCGGAGAAATTGAGAGAAGAAAAAATGAGGGGAGAGTTATCTTCTTAGAATTACACCTATGAAATACATGGAATCTGTTAATATTAATAAAGCTGTAGGAAGAAAAATATCATGCCACTTAAAATTATTTTTATTGTGACAAATTTTGAAGATCCTTTTACCTACTCTTGGGATGTGATTACATCTACCTTCCATGCTTATTCTGCTTTGTTTAATGAACATTGCTGGTCAGTCCCATCAACAACACATTATTAATATTGCTAATTTTAAAATTTGTTTTAAAGTCTTAGTTACAACATCCTAAACTTTTTGGGGGGCTTCTTGTTGTGCCTTCAATGTTAAGTGGTCTAGGAGGACTGTACTTGGAGATGAAATAGTTAATGAGAAAAAAAACAAAACGAAGTAAAATCATTAAAATGAACATCTTGCAAAGTTCAGTATTGCAATTCCAAATATATTTTAATGTGCATTGATATTGCAACACATTTGTCAGTAGAATGTCAAATTAGTATTTTTTAAAAATCTTGGTGTACAATATTGTATTTTTGTTTAAATATATTTTGCGTAATGCATTTTAAGCGATTTACATGCAAAAGGAATTGTTCTGTGGAAGAAATTGCAATTGCTATGATAATTTTTTCGATTTCCTGTGTTCATATTACCTAAATTATTTTGTTGATATAATCCACCGTATGCTATGTAAGAAATAATGCCTCAATATATAGCAAAAAAGATCGGATCTCCTGGCTTAGTTGATTCTGTAAGGGATTCAACCTCTTTGAGAGAATATTTTTCAGGATCAAAGTAATAGTTTATCAGCAATTTCTGGATAGAAGGACTTTGTAAATTAATACATGTTATAATTTTCTTCGCATTGAAGAGCATCTATTTTTATGTTACTTAATTTAGATTTTATATTGTGACTTGAACACTGAATTAGAAACTGGAGTCAAATCTGCTTCAATACAAAATATAGGGGTCTCATTACCATACCAAGCACATTCCCAACCTTTGGAAAATTCCCTTACTTCCCCTGGACATCTGCAAGGCACATCTCCTCCCTTTAGTCAGGCTACTTTATCTCAGAGAACTCTAGGACTTAACCTATTGAGAAGACTACCTTTTTACTTTCAAGAGCCTGACTCTATTTTAGTTTTCTTCTCACCACTTAAAGGATGATCAGTTTTCTTCTACCACATGTGAGAATGTTGAACATTGTTGTCTTCTACTTTAATGTGCATAGTGAATGAATGAAATTATAGGTAGGGTCCTGTTACACATGATGATCATATAAAAGTATTATCCTGATGCATTTGTTTAATTTAATTTGAATCTGTTTTGTTGTTGTGAAAGCTAAATTCAGCATGGTGATGAATAAGGAATAGGTAGCTCCCTATCTGATTTGATAAAATAAATTTTAAGGAGTTGGCATTGTTCCAGTGGGTTAAGTTTGTGTTGTCAGCATCCCATTTTAGTTATGATTAGAATCCCAAATATCCCAGCTCCCTGATAATGCACCTAGGAAAGTAGTGAGAAACGATTGGCCAAGTGAGTTTGAACCCTGTCATCAATGTGGAAGATCCGTGTGAAATTCCAGGGTTCAGGTTTCAACTTGATCCAGCACAGACCATTGCAAGCGTTAGTGAAGTGAAACAGCAGCTGGAAGATATCTCTCTCCATCTCTCTTGATAGCTTGACATCAGGTTTTTTTTTCTTATGTACAATGTTAACCATTTGCATTTTTCTATTTGAATGGTAGATTTATACAGAGAGAAGGAAAAACAGAGAGATCTTCCATCCACTGCTTCATTCCTCAAATGATCACATGGCTAGAACTGAGCCAATCTGCAGCCAGGAGCTGGGAGATTTTTCTGGATTTCCCACTTGGGTGCAGGGGCCCAACCACTTGGGCCATCCTCTGCTGCTTTCCCAGGAATATTAATAGGAAGCAGGATAAGAAATGGAACATCCAGAACTCAAACTTTTCCTGTAATGGATGCTGGCCCCATAGACAGACACTGAACTTACTGCGTCAAAGCGCCAGTCCCGAGGTATCAGATTTTCACAGAAAACATGCTAATGTTAACCAGATGTGAGTGTTATTGACACCTGTCCAATATGAGATAATTGGATGCGCTGAAAGCGAAGGTCTAGAAGTCAAAGATTTGGCAAAGGTCACACAGCAGATTAGGTGAGGGACTAAGACAAAATCCACCGTCTTTTCATATTGGCCCATTTCTTTCTCAATTAGACTTTTCAAAATTAGCCACAAAATCAAGCCATCACAGCACTGTTTATAAAAGTTGATTAACGCCTGCAATGTTATTGTCAAATGTTGTTGCCAAATCCCTTCTCAGTGCTGAAATGGATACTTTAGAGAGAAGCTTAATTTCTAAATGCTGTCAGTAATGAAGTAATCGTGCTTTTCATGGCTGAGATCTGTTCAATGAGAGTGATATTTTCCATCTTTCTGGCAATATACTGCCCAGCGTAAGGATGCCTCCACCCCCTCACAGAGTTGACTCAAGTTTGAGGACCTTTTACTGCTGTCAGCAAAAGATTATGGATTCTTTTTCCATCTATTATAGTGAGGAAAAATTAGTGTAGCTGCCCAAAGGAAAGGAAAATGAAGTTTTTCTTAAAACCATACATTTTCTTCCAGATCCAAGTAATACTAGAGGAGTCCACAAGTTAGATTCTATTTCTGAATAATCCATGAAAATTTCAAACAATTTTTGCAACAAAATTAGTGTATTTATTTTTATTTTCAGCCTAGCATTCAACACAGTGCATGGTTCATTGTTGATCATCCATAAATAGATGTTTTGGGAATAAATTAGCAGGTAGGAAATATACTTTATGATTTATTAATAAAAATTAGGAAATGGGGAATCATATATATATGATTTATATATAGTTGAAGCTAGCTTTACATAATAAATTAATCGCTGGTGATAAGTTGAGAATTTGCAAAGGTAAAATGTGAGTAATGAAATTTGTTGTTGTTTTGCTATTCTTTCATGAGACTACAATGGTTCTGAGGTAGAACTAGAGCAACATCCATTCGTTTAATGCAAAAAAAAGGTCAGCACATACCCTTGGGAGACTGTGAAATTTTCTCCATGATTTAAGCCATAAAAAAGATCAAATGTTACCTAACCCATCCACCATCTATTTTACAAATTGTTCAAGTTCCTGCCCATCTAAAAAGTCACTACCGTGTTCCCTGAAAGCATGAACAAGGCCATAGTAAAGTGCAGAAGGATGATGTTGGTCAAGATTCTTCTAGTTTGCCCTTGAGACGAACCCTATTCAAACCAAATTATGCTGGATAAAAATAAGGGACAATAAGAGTTTATTGTTTTTAAGCATAAGTAAAAATGTAGGATTTTTGGGTTTGTTTGTTTTGTTTTGTTTCTTATGATTGATGCAACCGCATGCTTAAATAATCTGATAATGTTTCTCTATTGCTCATTTGTACTTTCCTGTGCATCGGCTTGATTGTTCACGTAGTTGTCTCTATGCGGTAATGTCAAGCTAATGGCCTGAGAGCTCACTCTGTCACGGAAAGGCCATGGTTTGCTCTTGTCCAAGCATTGCCACAGATGTGAGTAGCCGGCACAGGCAGAAGAGTATTTGGCTCTTATCTTTGGGGATAACATTGCCAACAACGCCTGGCAAGATAATCCCTGGGGAGAAGGTGATGCTTCCTCTTATCATCTACAGTACATTTTAATGGGAATTTTCAGTGTATATGATAATAGTTTGTTTCATGAATGAAGCTCATTGTAGATCTTTCCTGTGATTAGAGCAATTGTCTGTTCCTGGGGCACATTAAATCAAGTGTCATGAGACCCTCAAACCTGCCTAGTCTTAGTCAAAGAGCCGGAATCTCATCTCTGACAGCCCCCCAAATTGTAGACAGTGCACAGAAGGAAGTGATGAGTATATCTAAATGCAAAGTCCATATCCTTATTGGGGAAATAATGTAAAATCCAACTAATTTAGTGAAGAAATAGTGAAAAGAAGAACCTGAATTAAGATGAATTCTTAATTGCAGTGGCGTATTCTAACTGTAGAAAATTTTCAGTTTGCAAGGTAGAATTATTCATGATCCTGGAGGAGATTAAGATTGGATTATTTGACTAATTCATTGTGTAAATGTAGAGTAGATTTTACTAAGGAGAAGCATTAGTACGTAGATTTTAGTAACATAAGCCCAGACATTTAATGTTTTCATGAAAGAGACTAAGAGCAGTCAGACTGTTAGATGACATTGTCTATACTCAGCTCTGTGTGCTAAGCTGATGCTTGGGGTGTGTGTGTGTGTTTCCTTTTGATCTTATTATCTCCTTCTACTCAATATAGGGATCACCATAAGTCCCCACCTCTTCTTTTAAAATTAATAATATCGGGCCCGGCGGCGTGGCCTAGCGGCTAAAGTCCTCGCCTTGAACGCCCTGGGATCCCATATGGGCGCTGGTTCTAATCCCGGCAGCTCCACTTCCTATCCAGCTCCCTGCTTGTGGCCTGGGAAAGCAGTCGAGGACGGCCCAAAGCTTTGGGACACTGCACCCGCATGGGAGACCCGGAAGAGGTTCCAGGTTCCCGGCTTCGGATTGGTGCGCACCGGCCCGTTGCGGCTCACTTGGGGAGTGAAACATCGGATGGAAGATCTTCCTCTCTGTCTCTCCTCCTCTCTGTATATCCGGCTTTCCAATAATAATAAAATCTTAAAAAAAAAAAATAAAAATAAATAAAATTAATAATATCAATTACAATATCAACGCAGTTTAACTTCATGCATCAACAATTTTTAGAGTTTATTGTTTTTGAAAAGTTAAATATTTTAAAATATTACATAAACTGAAAAATCTAGATAAAATTCAGCAGGCATGAAAAAAGTACACTATTTGTAAGAATACAGAGTTAAATTTGTGACTGATATCAATGTTGATATCAGATTATTGAGGAACGTTTTCAATGATGCTTCCTTAGTCACCTCTCTTATTGTGGTGCTATCTATACATCAGGAGAGACTAATCTGAATTACTATTGTTACGCCTTCAGTGAGAAGTGGCAAAAATATACTATGATTCATCTTTAACTCTCTTCTTTCCCTCTAGTTGGCAATTGCATCAATATTCAAATGACACAATGCATTAGAAATAAGTTAATTCTGTTTTTTTAATAGCTATTCAAGATCACAGAGTTATTCCACTGGAGAAAAAAGAAAGCAGTGTATTGTAAAGCTGGATTACCCAGTCTCTCTCCCTCTTTCTCTCCTCCCCACCTGTATTACACACACACACACACACACACACTTCTTTTTCTCTCCCCGTTTGTCTCTCTTCAATCTAACACATGAAATGGAAAGGATCAAACAGGCTATGTCATTGTTTCTGAAAATTTTACATGTTTTCAGATAGCTTGCATAATGATGTAGTGTAAGGTGATTGTATTTTAGTTATTCAGGAAATGGGAGAAATAACTAAGCTGGATAGATAGAAATTGGATTCAAAAAGCCTCATTACCATTTGAAATGCTGTATCACAGCCTTACAAATTCCTTTTTCCATTTTAACTACTTGAATCAGAGGAAATAAATCCAGAAAAAAATAAAAGCAAATATAGAAGATGGGGGTAGATGTTATTTATGGGATGAGCATTTGAAGAAGAGAGATGGATTTGTTGATGTCATGTGACTACCAGGGAAACTGTGTCAGCCTTTCGTTTGCTTTGGTTTGAATTCTGTTTGTTTTATTGTTTAGATATTTGGCAGATTGGGATGAGATGTATACTGCATATCGTCTTACTCAAAAGACTATTCCATATGACATAAACTGATAGGATGAAATGTTAAATAATAAACAAACAAAAACCTTAACAACCATGTGCACCTTTCTTAAGTTTTACGAAAAATTTGCAAGGGATTTCACAGTCAGATTGTCTGAGTGGAATTCCTACCCACCTCCTGAATACTTGGTTTAATGATTTAATCAGATTCTATCTCTATTTGATGTTTCAGGTAAGCTTCATTCTTACCTTACCCAGAGAATGCTTATTGGACGAGCCAAGGCAATGCATATGTAATAGAATCATGTGTTATTTAATACATTTCAAGTGGGCAACGAAGTGACCAAGGAAGATGAGTTCCTTTCTTTTTTTAATGTCATTATTTAGTATTAAAGGAAGTGAGGAACAGGTAACTGAAAAGTCGTCCCGACAAAGACAGCTAGACACAGAGAAAAACAACGTTTTTAGTCTATGAGACTGCCCCAGAGGCTCTCAGAATCCACAGTAGTATCACCCTTAAACCAAAGTCCTCTGAGAGTATTCTGTTTTCTATATATACATCCTGACATCAAAAATGTCATGATGTGTGAAACAGACAAGATAATTGGTAAAGAAGTGACTTTGAAGTATCTGCTTAGTAGTTGTGCAAGAGATGATTTGATTGGAGATAGTGAGAGGAACTTGGTTAGGAAGGTGCCCATCAGCATAATTTCACTCTGGCATTGCAGCAACAGCATAAGCAATAGTAATGGAAAGGACAACGACAAGGTCAAAATCTTACTGGCTCTGTTTGCATTATTTATAAAATATGGAATGCTTCACCAATTTGTATGTCATCCTTGCACATGGGCCATGCTAATCTCTATATCATTCCAATTTTAGTATATGTGCTGCTGAAGCAAGCACCACTATAACTTTTAAACAATGATCTTTAGCTCACCCTAAACAGGAAAAGAACATATAATTCATTTCTAGGCATATCAGCAATGCATTAACTTTTAGAAACTGTTATCAAAGCCATATTTAAATATTAAAAAATATGTGACAGAAACTTTCTCTAATTTGTCAGCATCTATGGGAGTTGCTTCTTCCCACTTTTTCAGATTTTTGTGATCTTATTTTTTGCCACATCTATAGACTTTGAATTCAAGCTATTGAATGGAAACAGGAACACAATCAGTGGATGCCCCACTTACATGTTTAGCTTGTGACTAGGTGCACAGATATCATCTCTGGTTTGGTTATCACTGCAGCTGAGAAACCAGAGCTATAGAATGCTTTGTAACCAAGGATTCCTTCATACCTCAAGGTTCATGGTTTCCCTTCCAGAGCATATGGCCTTTTGTAATCAGTGAAACTTTGCTGTTCTAAAATTTGGCCAGCCACTGTGTAATAATAACCTTTTCCTTTGTGACAGTAAAGTGATTGAATAATGAGATAATACTTCTTTTTAAGGTTGTGCTATGATCACTCCCTGTGTGGGAACCTTGTAAAGGCATGTGTGTGCCTATCAAGGTTAGGGAATTTGTGTGTGGATATGTGTGTGAGTTATTGGTGGTGTGCTGTGAGCATGAGAGAATGGATGGCCCGGTCAGGAGTTTGCAAGTTTACATCCCAAGCGTCTACCTCTCACACAGACAACATCAGAGGAATCATTTACAGAGAGAAGGACTGACCTTGCCTAATAAGTTAAAAAAAAAAAAAAGAAGAAGAAGAAGACACTATTCTGCTACCAACTGAAGCAAAAGTTTTCCTTTATAATTTGTGTTCTATTTATGCATAACATCATTTAATATATTTTTGAACCAAGCTAGAAATCATGAAATCAAATATTCCCACTTTATTGAAAACAGCTTCCAATTCATAACATTTCTAAGAATTTCTTGTAGCATTCACCACACAGTAACTTAGCTGAGTGATAAAAAAAATAATAAGGTAAAGACAGAGGATAAAAGAGTGTATTATGTGTGAGTGGTTAATCTGAGCACTTCACTTAAATTCAGTGGGTTATGTGGCTTTGATTTATGTTCTTATACCACATGCCAAATGTATAAATTTCTAGGGCACATATCTTCTAGAGAAATTATTTTTTAAAAGATTTCTTTATTTCCATTGCAAAGACACATCTACAGAGAAGAGAGACAGACAGAAATATCTCCCATCCTCTGACTGACTTCCCAGATGCACACAACAGCTGAAGTTGAGGCAATCTGAAGCCAGGAGCCTCATACAGATCCCCCAGGCAGGTGCAGGATCCCAAAGCTTTGAGCCATCATCTCTTGCCTGCCCATGTCACAAGCAGGGAACTGAATGGGAAGTGGAACAGCTGGGACATGAACTGGGACCCACATAGGACACTCGGGTTTGAAGGTGGAGGATTAGCTGGTTAAACCATTGTGCCGGCCCCAGGAATTACTTTTTAATGCATTGTATTTATTTAAAGTTAAGAGAATTTAAGCTGAAAACATCATGGCTCCCAATCTCTGATTCCTATTTTGGTGGGATTCAAATGTCACTAATGTCTTGGTCTCCAAATACATTATACTAGGATTTGCCAACCTCTCAACATATCCTTTGGTTGCACTGTGGTAACTACGTTACTCTCTCCATATCCTTAGATGTGATGTTCATGTCTGAACCACACACAGTAGAGCAGGTTTGGGAACATATTACTATTGAGCCAATCTTTCTGGGTTTGTATTTTCAGGACCTGAGATTTCAATTTGTAAAGTGAAGAGGACTTTGGACTTCTGCAGGAATAGAACCAATATTCCTGGATCTTTTAATTGCAGATCCTGAGAACTGCCATGTGTGTAGTTAGGTGGGCTTTGACATTCATCAAGAAAGAACTAATCTCTTACGTGAAAACCTTGGTCTAGTTGGAGACAGGTTCTTCCTATGTTTCCAAGTTACAGTAGACTAACTGTGAACTAGAATTGGAACAGGTTATGTGGGGAGATAAGCTCTACTTCCCTACTCCTCTTTTTCCTCACTTCTAGGGCTTCCATAACAACAACAACAACAACAACAACAACAACAAAAGATAATCAGAAACACGGTGTGAAAGGAAATTTGTATTGCCTAGTCCCATGAGGAAGGCAATATCTTCTATTAAATATTATTTTCCTTTATTTCTGGATTTTAGCATTGAGTTTGGATATTCCAGATAGTCGTTTAAATTTAAAGATAGTTAATTGTAAAATCTTGAAGAATATTTACTCAATGCATTTCAAAGAAGTACAGATTTTTAATTGTAGATACAGAGGTCCTAAGTGTATTTGAGAGACATGAGTTCAATATCCCAGTGACCTACGGAATATCAGCCTTGACAAGTATCTTTAGGTTACTACAAACAACACTAAGAATTTTCCATAACTTGAGAGGTGACTAAAGATCTATTAGGCTGTGCGCATTTGCTATTGATGTTTATTTCTCTCACTATTCTGAAAGATGTTTGTTTTCCTACTTCCAAGTGAAATAAAAGAATTTATGAAATCACAAATCAATGTTAAGACCATTAAATCATTTAGTGCTACTTATCCTTAAATTTGCTGTTAACTAATTCATTTAAATATAGCTAGATTTTCTTTAACAATCCAATACTATGGGATAAAAATTTAAAGTGATGTCATTATTCTATTCATGCAGCAGTAAACAAGAGCTCAATAGACACAGAACCTCCTCCCTGTTGAATCCAGACTCTGCAGTTTTGAAACCATGATCCATAGATTTTTTTTTATTCAACAGCTATTTAATTTATAACATCTAGTTACAGAACATGGAATGAATGAACCAAGACCACCTACTATGTGTTAATGTCAATGTTGCAATATTTCAAGCATACATTTTCCACAATGTAGAAATAGAGATGTAAAATGAGTATCTATGAATACCTTGTCTGAAGATATTTATGTGGAATGGAAAGGGATAAGGAAATAATTATCTAACTTATAATATGTTAGGTGATAAATTATCTGATAGTGATTTTTTGAATGATTTATTACACCTTTTAAAAAATTTTATGATACGGGCCCGGCGCAATAGTGTAATGGTTAATAGTGTAATGGTTAAGATCCTCACCTTGAATGCACCGGGGTACCATACGGGCTCCGGTCCTAACCCTGGTGGCCCTGCTTCCCATCCAGCTCCCTGCTTGTGGCCTGGGAAAGTAGTCGAGGACGGCCCAAAGCCTTGGGACCCTGCATCCGCGTGGGAGACCTGGAAGAGGCTCCTGGCTTCGGACTGGCTCAGCTCCAGCCCTTGCGGCCGGTGGAGAGTGAATCATCGGAGGGAAGATCTTCCTCTCTGTCTCTCCTCTCTGTACATCTGCCTTTCCAAGAAACTAAATAAATATTTTATTTTATTTTATTTTATTTTTTTTAAATTATTTATTATTTAACTTCAGTAATTACATTGTATTATGTGACACAGTTACATAGATACTTGGGTTCTCCCCACCCCTCCCCAAACCCTCCCACCATGGTGGATTCCTCCACCTTATTGCATAACCACAGCTCAAGTTCAGTTGAGATTTCCCCATTGCAAGCGTATACCAAACATAGAGTCCAGCATCTTATTGTCCCGTCAAGTTCAACGGTTTCTTAGGTATACCCTCTCTGGTCTGATGACAGAGCCAGCAGAGTATCATCCCAGTCAATTGAAAGCTCCAACATACCATCAGCAAAAATTTACATCATTATGGAATTAATTGACATAGTAATGAGTAACCAATATGTTAAAAGTAAATGCGGGTTCCCAGCCACCTTCTGTGACCACCTCACCTATACTTCAATTTTAGTTTATACACAACATATAACATTCAAAACATAACATGTTATACATAACATCATATCATCTTAAATTAAGGCAAACATGTGGTATTTAACCTTTTGGGATTGGCTCATTTCCCTTAGCATTATGGTTTCCAGTTTGGCCCATTTGGCCACAAAGAACTGCATTTTGTTTTTTTTAATAGCTGAGTAGTATTCCATGGAGTAGATGAACCATAGCTTTCTTATCCAATCCTCTTTTGATGGGCATTTTGGTTGTTTCCATGTTTTTGCAATTACTGATTGTGCTGCTAAAAAAACAAATTTTATGATACAGTTCCATAGGCTCTGAGAGTTCCCTCCCCCTTCCCCAAATCCCCTTTTTCCCACTAATTCCCCCCCCATATTATTACAGTAGTATACTCCTTCATAAACAATCCTGATTCTGTCATTATTCTTTTTAAGTTTATCCTCACAACGTAGGTATGGACAATGGTAAAGAGTCCAGCATCCTATTGTCAAGATACATGTAATAGTTTCACTGGGAGTTCTTCTTTGATTTGGAAGTAGAGATACAGACTGCATTTTATCTTCAAATCTTGATATGATAGTCCCTATTACACAGTTACTATACATCCTGTTAAATGAAAAGCCATAAAACCAAATCACTAATAGGCAGAAAAATAGGAAATTTGCAACAATATGAAGTTAAATAGCGTGCTACTCAATGACCAATGTGTCACTGAAGAAATGAAAAAGAAAACAAAAAAACTTCTTAAAGCAAGGGATGCTACCATATGACTTGTAAGTCAGTGAAGAAATTAGTAGGAAACAAAGAAATAAAAATTAAAAAAATATCAAAACCCGTAATATGTAACAAAAAGAGCATTGAAAGGCTGTTGATCTTATTTTGCATGAAGGCTGCCTTATATGAGAGAGTACAAATGCTATTTGTCCTTTTGGGATTGACTTGTTTCACTGAGCACGATGGTCTCTAGTTGGGCTCGTTTGGTTGAAAATGCTAGAATTTCATTTTTTTGCCGTGGTTGAGCAAAGGTTCCCAAATGGGATCCTGGTGCATGCGAGGTGAGGAATTCAGCCAGTAGGTTGCAGTGCTGGGCCCCTAACCAGAATCCTAAAACATTCCCATATATGTGTTCATGGAAAAAACGGTGACACTCTTTCTCTGACTTACTCCAAAGAAGGCAATAGACATATGATTATCTCATGGTTAAGTTGTGTGACATTGAAAGAGCATAAGAGAAGAAAACAAAATGGAGGCTCTTGCCTTGCATTCACTGCTTGCATAATCTTACACTATCCTTGATTTTCCTAGGCTAGTATCCTTTCTTTCTAAGGTAAAATATGGATTAAAAGCTCTCAAGATCAAAATGAAAACTGTGTGTGTTAATGTTTACAAGTATACAGTAGAGTCCAGGGCATTATGTAATAATAATAAATAGTAACTAGCATTAGTTATCTAGATTGATGGGCGGAGTTATCTGAAAAAATTTTTATAGTATAAAACATATTTCAAGAAAATCTAAAAAAAAAAAAACTCCATCCTCATAAATCATTTTAAATGAACACAGTTCAGAAGTTTTCCAAAATTAGCTGTGTTTACCATCTGTCATTTTAAGCCAGTAAATAGAAAAGAAAAAAGTGATTTTTGATTTGTGCTGCTCCTAATGACATGAAATTACTGTTGATTTGTGGTACACAGTCTTTCTCATTATGCATTTTTCTGGAGCAAAACTATTCTTAAAATCTTCTAATCTGATATTTCTTTTTAAATTGAGAGATAGATTCAGAATAAAAGATAAAAAAGTAAGTAAGAAAAGAGGTCAGCAGGCAATTCAGATGGTCAGTTTTTTTCCCTAGGTTTGCTCTTTCTCATGGGAAGAACTTTCTGTATTTGACACGTCAAGCAGTGCCTCCAGGAGGGAAACAAATCAATTGCAACTTCCCTAGTGAATGGTATGCTCCAAGTCTGGCTCTTCACAGTGGTTTAAACGTTCCTAAATGTTCCTTAGGGTAATGTCCTCCAACTAAAATAAGTTGTTTAGAGAGCTCATCTGAACACAGAAAAAGAAAAAAAAAAAAGATGAAGTGGCAAGACCCTTGGGAGTCTCAGATTGAATTTCAGGAAATGGATTTTAAGAAAGAACTTATTATGGACACATTGTGCTCTAATGTCACTCTTTTCTGAATTACACTGTACATTTTAAACATTGATCAGCAACTATCATATTCTTCTTGGCTTTGACATAACCATGATATTTTATGATGGATCATAATAACAAAAGGTTTGTTTTGTATGCTGTCTGTACTTCAAACATAAGTCACAGCTTTTGTATGATGTCAGGCAACAAAATTGTGATAACAAAGAGTGGGCTGGGAGAGAAAACGGGATAGATAATTGACGGAACAAAAGTACAATTTCGGTTGGAGATTGATGACACTTGTATGCAGAGAGAGAGGTGATTTCTGGTAGTAGGGGAAACAGAAAATAAAACCTTATGTTGACTGAGATAAAATAGCAGAGAAGATTGAGAGGAAATAGACTTCCATGGGTAACAGGAGAAATCACAGAAGGTTAGGCTGTAGGGAGCCTAAACATTCAAGTAAATGTTTGTATCAGAATGGTAATTTTCCTGTTCAGCCATGAAAGAAAAAGAAGAAATTTTAATCTATACAACAGGAATGAGTTTCACAGACATCGTTCTTAGCAACAAGTCAGACACATAAGAATACACATCCCTTAATTTAATTTGTACGCTTTCAACAACAGACAGGAATAATTGTTAATGAGATTAGTTACCTTTGTAGTGGAGGAGACAGGTGCACAGTGGGAGATGGTAGAATAAGACTTCCTAAAGAGGTGGAAATTTTTCAACGATCTTTATCTGTGGGTGGTTAAATTGCTGCACACACATGTAGAGATCCACCAATATGCACCTCTAACTGGTGCTCACTTTCTTCTGTGTATTTATTATCACAATATAATGTTTCTCAATCTGATACTTACAACAAGCCTTATAATCATGTAAAATCCTGATGTGGAGTTCTACTCTCTCTCTCTCTGTTGTGATTTATAATGTTATAGAAGAAAAGGAAATGATCACCTACTCCTTATCAAACAATTGTTGTTTATGATATTGCTCATCTTAACTCCCTGCAAGATAAATATTATTCTTGGCTTTACATGGAAAAAAAAAGTTTCTCCAAGTATATATAGGTTATCTAGAACTGTTAAATTACCCTAAAATTAAAAAAGGTATGTATCTAAATCCCAAACCCTGATTTTTTTATACTATTGTCTCTATACAAATGATGTTCAACCAAATGACTTAGAGGTATTATAAGTCTGAGGGATGAAGGAAAACTATGCCTGTTGAAAGTTGAAATGTTTGTGTATACTTTGATTATTTCAACTTCAAAGTGAATTTGAGTCAATTAGAATTCACAATGGTTTAGAATGGTTCTTACTCTGATGGGACAGTATTGATAAGAGAAAAATTATTTTTATAATTTGTAGATATTATTAACGTATCTCATTAGGCAAATTTAAATTGTTGCAAAAAATGCTTAGACAATTTCTTGTAACCTGATGGGCATTTAAGCCTTCTAGCATTAAAGTTTTCATTCATTTTTATGAAACTGTTGAAATTTCAGTGTTTACTTCATTTTAGTTCAGTCAGAATCCAAAATCGGAGGGGTAGATGTACACAAATGTTTAATAGAAGCTTTGAATAAAATGTAAGACTGAATAAGAAGTGATGGGAAATTATAAATTATAAGTACCCCCAAGCAGAAACCTTCACCTTTTTGAAACCCAAATATTGTAAATTTACTTGGGGTGTACACTTTCTGGACATCATTTTATGGAAAGTAACCCATATTAATATTCCTTAAGACATTGTTTCATTTTCTGTGAAGTCAGTGGAACTCAAGTGGCCTGGATCTGGGAGTACTGAGTGTTGATTCACTCATGGCTGCAAGTCTGGTTAGGGAATCCTTTTGTAGTGATTCCCCAGTAAAGACTTAACAAATTGTATCACGTGTGTCTAAAATCTTTGAGGTTTATTCCTTTCCAGTCTTTATATGGAAGATAGTAAGAAGGCGAAAATCTCATAATTTTAGTAGTTTCAGCCTTTGGGCAGAAAAAATTTAAAAAGGAAAAAGGTATGCCTCATGTAGCAGCAGCTCATTTAATTTATATCTTTTTCATACATACTCATAAAGTTCTTAGGCATAATACAGCCCCATAATTTATATAAGACCCTAAAGTTCAAGTTGATCTAATCAGTTCTTTGTTCTGCTATTTCCTGTGATTCATCATTGCCACAATTAACTTGCCACATCATAGATGCTTTATGCCATTGCTCAGAGTATCTTTGAATGGTGTGCATACTTTTATCATTCTTCTACATTCCCCTTAATACATAACAGTTGTGCAAAACTATGATGATCCGATCTATGCACAGTAGGCACATGAGAGGGAGGGGTCAAGTGATAGACTGTGTGCCACTCCATCATGACAATTTTACCAGAGCATTGATAGAAGAGACTTTCCCCAAATAACTGTATTAATTAACCGTGAATATGGGAGTGATTTACAGACCATTATTTCCCACTTCTTTAAACTAGCAAAAATGTGGAGATAAGAGTTCCTTATTCAAAGCTAGCAATACCTAAAGTTATTTCTTCTATATTATATTGCCATGACTCAGCATATACAGTTTTCAGATGAATCCAGAATATCAACATTGAAATTCCTATGGTGATTCAGACAATTTGGCGTAAGAAAAAAATCCTTTTAAGTTTCTGCATGTTCCATTACCCACATAACACAGGCTCTTTAAATAGGAATGAGACATTGTGGCATTGAAAACAAAATGGAAATTGATTTCAATTTCTAAGACACGCTGATATTAAAACATCATCTAAAGCAAGATATGGCAAATGTAAGCATGAAGTGTGTTAAAGAGTGCATAGCATAAATAATTAGGGTAATATTATAATGATAGCATTTGATACTTAGTTTAAATGATAGAAATGCTGCCATGATGACTGCTACACTTGGGAAAGTTGCTTTTAGTGGGAAAAATAAAATATGTCAGAAGTCCATGTACATTCATTTGATTTTCTTTCTTATAAACACAATGATTTACGGGAGAAAAAAAATCTCAGGAAAAAATGATTCAGCTATAAAGCCCACATAGCTACAGCTGTTCATCAAAAAGGCAGATTATTTTGTATTGAATTTTCTCTGTGTTCATGTGTTGGTATCTTTAGTACAAGGTATGAACAAACACTGACCTTGTTTATTCTCCGTCAAAATTCCAACGCTGTATTCTGTCACATGAGGTATAAACATTGTTAACACACTCAGTGCGATTCAAAATAAAACAGATGATGTTGCAATGAGATCAAAGGGAAAAGCTCATTTCTCTTATTAAAAAGGGGAGGGGATTTTGGGGCTGAGTCATCTAACAAGGGGAATCTGGGTACCTAGACTGTGTATGGCAAAGGCATTGGTGCTGCCTCAGGTCCTCTGTCTAGCCTTTGGCGAGAGCTTACCCTGCAGCTGCACTGCAGTCCAGGGGCCAAACTGAAAAGCTCGTTTAATTCGCTGCCAGAGAACACCCAGTATACACTCAGTGTACTCAAAGATGTTGCTTACCAACCACTCTGTCACTTCACAGAATTCATGACCAAGAATGAATTCTACCAAGGGAGCTAAGATGACGTATAACTAATATCTTGGTGAGTTCCTGTTTTCACCTTTGATAGCATATCATATTAATTTTTATCTTACTATTGAAAAATGGCTTTGTATCGCCAGTATGTTTTCTCAGTGTTGATGCCTTTTAACTTGTGTTGGGTTAGCAAAAACATGTTTCCAGTGGTCATGACTTCCTGTATTAAAGTCAGTGTAAAAAATGTATGAGAGCAGAATTGACAGACTGAGATTTGATTATTGTTTATAGCCTTTTCTACTTTTAAAGAACAATGCTTTTTAAATACATATACATATAATTTTTTTAATTTTTATTTTTCTTTTTGCAGTTTTGTAGGTATCGGGCTTCTCCCTTTTCTTCAATTCCCTTCCTCCCCCTCCCTCCCCATCGTCCCCTTGTTTTACGTAATGCTGCGATGACCTTGTGGACATAAGCAGTGGTAAAGAGTCCAGTGTGTTGCTGCCAATGTATAATTAATAGTTTTATTGGAGACTTATTGTAATTCTTCTTTGATTCCTGGTACTCTAGTCTCTTTTACAAGGTTCATTTATGAGATTACAACAATGATGTTTCTATTTATTACTTGTTGAATGCTTTATTTAGTGGAAGGGCAAGCTTGTGATAATAAAGTAAATTGAAATTATATCATTGTAATAAAAAGAAAGCTAAGGATGATGGAGGATAAGAATCAGGATGCGAAGGAGGATACATGACTAGTATCATTATTCTCTTGAAACATGTGAAATTAAAGAACTGTTTCCTTTATACAATTTTTTTTCAAAAATCCAGTGTATTGCCAATGGAATTAATTGAATATATGATACATATCAAAACTTTTGCATAGTGTGAAAATAGAGAAATAAGGACACATTTGTACCAGTATTTGCAAAGTCTAATCTGATATATCTTACCTCTTCCTATCCAACTATTCATTTCCTTCTAACTTTCCCACATCTGGAATCCTTAACTTACATATTTCTCTACATTTCCTCATTATTGCACCCCTCTTCCTGGCTTCAGACAATATAAAAAGCACCAAGACTGGGGCAAGCATTTAACACTTGACTGATGGTTTAGAAGCCACTTGAGACCCCTCGGTCCCGCAGTGGAGTTTCCTGGTTTGATGTTAGGCCCTGGATACTGTTAGTGCAGCGTCTCAGCACAGCGGTGACGCCTTCAACTTCTTTTAGGTCCCGGCCACACATGCTGAGACCTGGACTGATTTGCCAGCCACAACTCTGACCTTGGTCCAACCCTGGCCATTGCAGACAATTAGACTGATGGCCCACTAACCTGAAAAAAAAAAACACAATTGTACAAAAATACCACATCTATATAAATTTAAGAAATTGTGAGAAGAACATGGCCTATTTATTTGTTGCAGAAATGGCTCAGTGTTTAAAAATCTAAAATTGCTTTTTATTAAAATTAAAAATAAGAACTTTTAGTATATTAATAGTGTTTCTAAGGAACATTCAATGATTATATATTGTTTTCTTCATATCTTCAGATTAGAAAAGTTAATAGTATCAGTGAAATAGTCCACAAAAATTCAATGATAGTAAAATATATCTACACAGATAATATATAGACTTGTCCTTAAATTCATTTTAATCCATTAACTTTACACCTCCACTTGCATTTTTTAACCTGTTTGTGTTTTTTCTATCCAGAGGAAATCCACAGAAAAGAAACCAAAACAACAAACCTAATAAATGGGAGTCTAAATAAATGCATATATTCAAAAAACATTAGCACACACATTCCGTTTAACTGAGCAATTTCGTATTTATATAAATACATACTTAAAGTAAAAAAAAACTGAAAACTTATTAACTTATTTGCATGTATTGTATTTGCATTCTCATAATGAGCACTCAAAACTGACAAATAAAATAAATAAATTGAAACCATCTTATTGATTTGTAAAGTTGTTATATGGGAAGACTAATAAAATTTAACCTCAGAATTCTCCTATGTAATTCTCCTATATAATATAAATTTATTTTAATTAATAATCAATAGAATCCATTTTGTTTCTGTTCACAAGGGATTAAACAGATATTGTTTACTTACTTAAAAATATTTTAGTATCACATTTTGTCTTGTAATAATATCCGATTAAGCTGTTAATATTTGTGAAATTATAGGACTAGCATTGCACATGGCACAGCGAGTGAAGTAGCTGGTTGCAATATTGGGATATGAGCCTCCTGGAGGGAGGGGCTGTCACTATCTCTCTTTGCTTTTCTCTCCACCTCTCTGTTGCCCTGCTTTTGAAATAAAAACATACAGCATTTAACTTTATAAAACTAACATTTATAGGTGTGATTTTTTTAAGATTTATTTATTTTTATTGGAAAGGCAGATATACAGAGAGGAGGAGAGACAGAGAGGAAGCTCTTCTGTCCGATGGTTCACTCCCCAAGTGGCCGCAAGCCAGGAGCCAGAAGCTTCCTCCGAGTTTCCCATGCAGGTGCAGGGTCCCAAGGCTCTGCGCTGTGCTCAATGGCTTTCCCAGGCCACAAACAGGGAACTGGATGAGAAATGGAACAGCTGGGATTAGAACTGACGACCATATGGGATCCAGGCGCATTTAAGGCAAGGACTTTAACCACTACACTATCGCACCGGGCCTGATAGGTGTGATTTTTTTCAAGAAATATAATAGTCACAAATTTATCAATGAATATGTATCAAATGAGTTGGAAAATGTTAAATATTCAGGAGAGAGGTTATTAAGTAAAGAGCATTTCTTCTTAATGTATACACTTTATATTGCAAAATACTTTAGTTGTTTTATGTTATGGTTGCAGAAGTACTATGTGAAGGAAACTATATTATGATTTTTCAGTACAAGGTGAGCTTAGTACTAGATATAGACTATTTTGATATTCATTTAAATTATATAGATAGACTCATTTTAACAATTTTATCAGGGGTAACAAGTGGATATTGAAATCTGTTTTAGCTAAACTGCTTTGACTGTCTAAACAAATTGTATCTCTGTTTTTATTTTTTAAGAATCAAGCCTTGATCTCCAGGTCAAGTTTAGGCATGTGACAGTACCTTGTATAATCATATCATATTCTGGGCAGTAGTGATTGTCCCAAGAGGTGGATGCAGAGTCTAAACATAGTGATGGGTACTCTTCCCTGTGACGGATGTATGGCAATGACGAGATGATTTTTCGTGTTCTTGAGATTTTTGCCCTTGTAACAACCATGACCCACTTTTTTTCTATTTTTTTTTTCCTCCACATTATTTTGGTGGGTAAGTCTTTGATGGAAGGCAACAGGCACAGAATATCAACTGGCGAGATCTAGGTTACCAAATGTTCTTTGGGAGACAAGGAGTTGAATTCGGCGCCCACAGTAAGCTCAGGTGAGAAGGCTTTGTTGTTTTTTCTTTTGTTTTTGCTTTGCCAGTCCTTAGCTTTGTTAGTCTTTATGAACAAAGCAGTGCCCTTTCCTCAGCAAAAATGCACCTGCTAATACTCATGTATAGGTAAAGGAGAAAATTAAAAAGGGGAAGGAGTGTAATAGATAATCATCCTCTGTTTATACAGATTATATGGATCAAGTGAGATATGAATGTGAAAGTTCATTTACGGTCCTCTATCTGGAAAGATCGGTGTTTTTAAGTTTCAGATGTCTCGGTTTCTCAATCTGTCAAATGGAGACGAAAGGCTTTCATAGCACCATAGTGGATTCGAATGTAGGAATGTTCACTTCCATTCTGCAACTCAAAGAGTGCGGCATAGGCCAAGCACAAGGCCAAGGAAAATACTGCAGAATTGCAGCAACGACTGGTCTGGCTGCAAGAGGGCACATCGGAACAGTCCAGATGAAGAACGGAGATGCTGTCCAGTAGGTGTTTCGTGAGTGATGCCGTTGAAGCAGGAATACGACATGTGATAGGATTTCCAGTCTGGCAATTCTGCACCAACAAAGAAGCAGGCAGCATCTCTGGTGCCAGTTGACAGAAACTCCACAACTTGCGTTCGAAACATTGAAATGCCCTCACAAGATTAGTAACACTGGGAAGAATTCCGTCCAAGAGGGAGTATGGAGATGGGAGCGTAGCTGTCCTTTTCTTCATTTCTAAGGAATAGCAGTAAAGATGGTAGGCCAGGAGAGAAAGTTTAAGGAGTGTACCTAGTGGGACGAAGATGTGCGTTTGCTACATCCTCAAAGCTAAAGCTAAAGATGAACTCTAAAATCATACCTAGAGAAGTGGCAGCATTAACTTCTGCTCAGAAATTGCTAACCATAGGAATTCGGGAACTATCTGAGAGAGTTTGAACAAGAAACTGGAGATTTTAGTTTTAATTATGAAGATTTGAAGGCAAGGTAACATTAATTATCTTCCTTAAGTGTTTTTAAATTAGATGCTTGAACCTATGATCCACAACTAATTTTCAAGTTCCTAAATATGATGATGTCCCTTCCTCTTTTTCACGTTCTTTTCTCCATCTCAAAATGTAAATGCTAATTATAGCTTGGAGATGTTTATTTTAGGTTTTTAAAGCACAAAAAAAATATGACACAAGATCCTTGTCTGCAAGGATTTCATTGTTTCTTGCTATAAAATAGCTTTGGTTTATGTGTGTAAATGTCTTGTTATTTTAAGCTTGTAGAAGAGAAAAAAGGGAGAGAATTTTAGAAGAATTCACAAAGGAAAAGCCTTTAGGCTCAAAATTGACAAACAGAATGTATATACATGCCAAGAATATAGATTGGGAAGTAGAAACAAATGGTAGCAGGCATCATGTAACACGATTGCCTTTATTATCTCATTAACATATTTGATTTGCCCTATAATCCTTTAAAATGAATTTCTAAGATTTTTAGATAAAGAAAAAAATTCCCAGTGAAAGAAACGTTCCCATATTCGCAAAGCCCACGAATGGCAGAGCAAGGTTTAAAATTCACAGATACGGAGTCAATGATGTTTTAAGGTTGACATAAAAAAGTCACATGAGTAATTGTTAAGAATGAACTACATTTCGTTTGTTCAATTGAGGAACTGATCCACAGGGGGGAAAAGGTAGGTATTGGACGGGTAAGAAGAAACAAGAGAGTCTTGACTTCAATGTTAATACTAGAAGTTGACTCCCTTAGGGGAGAATAGCAATGTCCAACATTGTGTGCAGTCCTCTGGAAAACTTCTTGTCTCTGATGATTTCTCCCTATATAATCAAAAGGGTTATTCTTTTAATTGCAGATTTCCTCACTTGACCCTCTAATTAAATGTATTCTGTGAATTTTACTCACTAAATGAACAGAGGACACACCTATGTCCTTACAGTAAAGTCCCTTCAAACACAATCGCTTAGCATAACTGCTCTTCCAGTGCTTTGAAAAGTCATACTTCAGTCACCACGTACCTCTGGTCAAGTGGCCACAGCCATGGCGTGCTCTCCAGTACAGTGTTTTAAAACGATCTTTTCAAAAAGGAACACCACTGTTTCTGTTGCAAATCACCAGTTTAATAAAATGGCATGCTAGAAAGGTGAAGTGCACAAACCTAAAACAGATATATTGCTCTTATTATTAAATTATTATATAATAGTCTATTTCAAGGGAACTGCAACAGTTTTGAAAGGTTGCCCCCATTTTCTGATAATTTGTCATGAATTGATAACAATGTTGACATGAATTTCTGTTACAAACTTCAGCACGGCTTTAATGTTTTCTTAGTCTAAGCCACCTGAATAATACCCCTGGTGGTATTGGTCCAGAGATTGGAGATCTTAGTGTACCTTTTGTTTAATCTTACTGGCCCCTGTGTTTGGCATTCATTAACTACTCTTAAAATACTCTTTATTGAACATCAATTTTGTTCAATTTCAGAAAGAGAAATCTGAACCACAGTGTTTCTTACAATTGATCCAATTCAGGGCATAAATGATAGTATAATTTTTAAAATTTTATTTTATGATATAATTTCATAGACTCTGGGGTTTCCTTCACGTGCTCCCAAAAATTTCCACCCCCTCCACTGATTTCCCCTATACTATTGCAATAATATAGTTCTTTTTTATTATTATTATTCATTGATTACATTGTATTATGTGACACAGTTTCGTTGGAACTGGGAATCACCCCACCCCTCCCCCCGCCCTTCCCCCAATAGTATAGTTCTTCATCAGCAGTCGTAAGTCCATCATCCTGCTATATGTAAGCGTCTCCTGACATCGCAGGTACAATGACATAGAGTCCAGCATCCGATTGTGAAGATATATTTAACAGTTTCATTCAGAGTCCATCTTTGATCTGAAAGGAGAGATGCATACTACATTATATCTTCACATCTGGACATGGTAGTCTATTACACAGTTACTATACATTCCCTTAAATGAAAAGCCATAAGATAAAATCAACAACATGAAGAAAGTTAAAACATTTTACAACACTATGAGGTTAGATAACATGTTACTGAATGACTAATATGTCACTGAAGAAATGAAAAAAAAAAACCATTCTTGAAGGAAAGGATGCTACTACAAGACCTAGGGTCAGTGAAGAATTTGTAAGCAAAAATCTTTATAATAAAATAGTATTTTTAAAGTGATAGATGGAGGTTTTTTTAAATCTTTTGTTTAAAGATAGTAAAAGAAGCTGAGTCAGAGGGATGGGGCAAAAGGCACCGAAAGTGCTTCTGTGTAAGTTGCTTCTGGGAAAGTGAGTGCACTCAATGTGTTGAATCTCGGTTTCATTAATCTTGTTGCCCCCTGTGTGGGCTTGTCCTTAGCAATGCAATGTCCTTAGCATGACTGCTGCGGGGTGCGAGACGGCTGATAAGGAACTGCCATGCTAACTTCTGCTTCCCTAGGATGTGAAAAAAACAAAGGAAGGAGCGATATACAGGATTCTGACTTACAGAAATTTTTGGTGGAGAAGTGAAAAACAGGGCCAGGTGCAGTAGCCTCGTGGCTAAAGTCCTCACCTTACATGCGCCAGGATCCCTTGTGAGTGCTAGTTTGTATCCTAGCTGTGACATTTCCCTTCCAGCTCCCTGCTTGTGGCCTGCAAAAGCAAAAAAGACTAGCCCAAAGCCTTGGGACCCTGCACCACCATAGCCTGAGCTGTGCCAATCCAAAGCCAGGAGCCTGGAGCCTCTTCTGGGTCTCCCACATGGGTGCAGGTTCCCAAGACCTTGGGCCGTCCTCAGCTGCTTTCCCAGGTCACAAGCCGGGAACTGGATGGGAAGCGTGACTACTGGGATTAGATGCGGCATCCATATGGGATCCTGGCGTGTGCAAGGCAAAGGACGTTAGCCGCTAGGCTACTGTACCAGGGCCTTCATTGCCTTTTAGTTATGTTACTATTTGCTTACTTTCTTTAAATTAAAAACCATTAAATACTGTCAACCTCTAAGTTCTCCACTGAACTCATCTCTCAAAAGCCACTTGATTTAGATATTCAGTTTCCTAATTTCCCTGACCAACCTCTTGTAATGCAGGACATAACGCAAAATTCAATCCTCAGTTTATTCCTAATTTCATTCATCAAAAGTGATGTCTTTTCTGGCAGACATTTGTATTCTCCAAATGACTTTACTATAGAGCGTTCTCAGCTGTTCTCTAACTAGTGATTTCTCTTTATCCTTAACTGGTTTCTCCTCAATTTGCAAGTCTTTAAATGCTATAATCTGAATGACAAAGGGATCTGGAACTTTCCTCTGTAACTCCTCTCGTGTGTTATCATGTAGCCTCACTACTTCTAGTTTCTGAGCTTGGGTTGCTCTCAGTTTCAGACATCTGGTGTTATCCTATCTCTTGCTTATATAATCAATTTCCTGCTCATCAGTTGCACTTGGATTATCAATAAGCTACTTTAAACAGAAGATTTTCAAACATTTAACTTTTTTTTTCTCCAAACATAATTTTGTTCCACATCATTCTATAACTTTCAGGTAGTTCATTTATTTGAACTTGAAGATGTCCTTAATATCTTTCTACCCTTACCACAACTAAACTAAATTCTCAAACATTTTGCTGGGTGTTTTTCTATCAAAACATACCACATATTTTAGTCATCTCTTCTTCATCCCTTTGAGCTTTGTTGAAGACACCATTAGTATTATCGACCTCCCTGAAATAAGCAATTAACTAGCTTGCTTGAGTCTAAACCACAATCAGAACTATATTTGAACTTTTCCTAAGATTTCCGTGATGTTGCTGAAAATATTTTCTCCTAACATTTTCCAAAATTTTTGTTACTGTCTGTAGTTAAGTAAAATAGTTTTAAAATTATCTTCATATTGAACCTTTCACAGATTTCAACAGATTATATCAGATCGCTAAGAACCATCATTTATCTGTCCATCCATCCATCCATTTTTCAGATAACTATGAAAGTTAAAATAATCATTGCCATTATGTTTTCCATTTCCCAGAGCATGTATGATGCTATGTCACCTAAAAAAAATGCAGCAGTGAAAAACTAAACAATGAGAAAATGAATGTAAAATACTTAGTACTGAAAATGACTCAGAGTGAGTCAAGCTATTTTTACAACAAAAAATTGATGATTTTTACATTTGTCCTTATATAAAAATAAAAATATATTAGAAGCCTGACAAATATAGATTCAAATCCGAATACTGAATCAACAATTTATTTCTGTGTGAACTTGGCCAATTCTAGCATTTATTTTATGTCTCAATCTTCTCAATTTTAAGTGGGAAAATTATTTTGATTTGCAGCGCTGGCTTCCATTTATAAGTTAGATATTCACAAGATAAAATACAATATTATTCCATTGAATTTAATTTTAATTCAATCGTCAATGTACAGTAGATTTTTAATGAATCCTTTAACAAAGTCAAATTTATTTCCTCTTAATTCTTTTCGACTCATTCAGTATTACCAAATGTTATAATTTAAATAGATGGTAGGCTAGTCTTCAAAGAGGTTATTGCAGTTTTTCCAAACGCTTGCTTTCATAATGATGGATTATTAGTGTATAGAGTTGAAGATGAATGATGGAAGAAAATTGGCTCCCTGTGGGAACTTCCAAGAAATTGGAAGAGTATGTTCAGGGCTGGTTTCATCCAATACTACCATGCATTAATACCTGCTAATGTGTTTTCTTTTTTCCTATTTGATGAGCCATTTATTTTGCATAAGTCCTCAATTAAAGTGGTATGCACCATTAGCCTGAAGTTCTAAATAGATGAGAACATAATGAGCGACTTACAAACAGTCCCCAGAGTCCTCCCACACATCCCAAGAAGATAGGGAACTAAGTTGAATATTCTGTAAGAGCTCTTTTGATAACATACAAGTTAGATTATTCTTTTTTGTATTGTGTTAACAGTCTTTGTTGACAGTAATTATGAAATTATTTCATTGTGAAAGCTATGCAAGAATAATTTGTTTGGGTTCCAGCGCAATGATTCAGTGGCTAAATCCTTACCTTGCAAGTGCTGGGAGCCTATATTGTCACTAACTTGTGTCCCGGCTGCTCCACTTCCCATCCAGCTCTCCACTTATGGCTTGTAATAGCAGTAGAGGATGGCCCAAAGCCTTGGGGCCCTATGCCTGTGTGGAAGATCTGGAAGAAGTTCCTGGCTTCAGATCAGCTCAGCTCCAGACATTGCAGCCATTTGGAGAGTGAACCAGTGGGGGAATGATCTTTTTCTTTGTATTTCTTTCTCTCCATAAACCTGATCTGCTTTTCCAATAAAAACAAATAAAAAAGAATTATTTATGCAATTAGGCTCTTTTCCATTCTCCATAATGTCCTTCATTTGGCCTCAAAACATCATATTGGTATTCTCTGCTTTTAAAAACAAAATATTTCATGAAAGTTTTTCTGAAGAATGCTATTTTTTCAAGATTTATTTCTTTTTATTGCAAAGTCAGATATATACAGAGAGGAAGAGAGACAGAGAGGAAGATCTTCATTCTGATGGTTTACTCCCCAAGTGACCGCAACGGCTGGTGCTAGGTCGATCTGAAGCCAGGAGCCCAGATCCTCTTCCAGGTCTCCCATGTGGGTGCAGGGTCCCAAGGCTTTGGGCCATCCTCGACTGCTTTCCCAGGCCACAAGCAGGAAGGTGGATGGGAAGCAGGGCTGCTAGGATTAGAACCGGCAGCCATATGGAATCCCGGCGTGTTTAAGGCAAGGACGTTAGCCACCAGGCCATAGCGCCGGGTCCAAGAATATTAACTTTTATGATATAAATGAGGGCATCTATTAATCATATGGGTCTGTATGGGGTTTTAGAAATTTCAAAAATCATTGAAAAGTAAAATAGCTCATATCTTACTAGCATTATTATAAGGGATAACTTTGCATGATATGATCTTATTTTATTTCAGAATAGTTTTGTATAATTTATAGGGAGTATTACAACTGTAATCCATATTTGCATTATGCAGGATGGCAAGTGATAGCAGGAAAAAACAAAATCAATTAGCTCATATACAATAGCTACCCCCACTTTAGATATCACTATTCCAAACTCATCTCCCCAAAATGATCAGAGTTAGAGTACCAGCAATATCATTTCACGCTGCTATTATTACAAGTGCCTTTGAGTGCTCTGTAGCAACAATCTCTATGTTTAAGTATTTTATTGAAAAATATTCTATTCTTCAACCAGTTCTGCATAGCTGGTAGATTATTCATTCCAATGGTATAGTACAGAAGCTATTTCAGGGATGTTACATATGAGGAGACTTCAAAAATTTGGAAATATATAGAATTAAAAATATAAGAATAAAAAATGAAGGGGCAAATATTTATTGTAGAGGTTAAAATTCAATTCAGAATGATAGCATCTAATAATTGAGTCTGTGGTTGTCCCATAGGGCAGACACAGAAGGAGTTTCTTGCCACCATCACCACATTCTTTTTCCCGGCCCAGCCCTAGCTGTTGTCAACACTTGGGGAGTGAATACCTGGACAGAATCTCTCTGCCTCTTTAAAATTAAAAAAAAAAAGAAAAAAATCTCACTTTTCAGCTCAAATTTCATCAAGGTCAGATACTTTTGTAAGTAGTGATTTTTGTGCTTCCTGAAAGAATCGAGGATACTAGGACTCTAACCCTATCAGGGCAATCTTAGTGCATTATTAACTGAAGAAACAAAGGTGACCTTTCAAACATTTTTAAGATTAGACACAACAGCAGAAGGAGCAGATCATGACTCTCAGGTGACATCTAATGATTTCTCATCGAAACACTCTCTCGGAAGTGCTCACACGTGAGGAGAGAAATGAGCATTGCTGTCATGGTAGAGGAGGAACATCAAGGGAAGCATCCTTGGGTTTTTGTCTTCTAACACTTTAGCTATGTTTGTCCAGATTCTATGGTCATAAGCTAATGTTATGGTTCTTGGGCCCTCCAGAAGGTCAACAGGCACAACAGTCCATCCGTCCAGTACACAGATCCACCTTTGCTTTGAATGGATCACCTGTATCTACCAAGATAGCACTGGCAAGGCCTTCTTTCCACAGTGTAGCTCTTCAAAGAAATACTTTGAGATCTGGATCCCATGTCCCTCACATTTCTGCTGAACACACAGCTCTTGTCTGTAGCTGATTTGAACACAAGTCTGGGCATCATCAAACAGAAAATTTGTTCCACTTTAATTTTGCAGTGTGAAGAGTGTAACCTGTATCCACTGAGTTGAAGAGGTTATATTCTCATTTCTTGTATTAATTGTTGATCTTCAATTAGACCCTTGGCAGTATTAAGTTTTTCTCTCAAAAATTCAAGTTGATATGAATTGTTGCATGCTACTCTGGCTTCCTCTCACCTCTTCTTGAAAAGTGCTATCCTGTTACAAACTTGAAGTACCCTTCAGGCATCTTTCTCATCAATCTTGTATGAAACATCTGTGTATTTTAAGAGTACACACTTTCCATTACCCTTTTGTAGGCTCCTCATAACTTGTTGTCTACCATAGAGCTAGTAAGAACAGTTCTATTTTAGTGTCCTCAATCTTACCTCTCACAGGATTATATCTACTGTGGTGAATAAAGAATACTATCACAGGAGCTGGCAACATGACTCAACAGGCTAAACCTCCACCTTCAAGCACCAGGATCTCATATTGGCACCAGGTTGGGTCCTGGCTACTCCACTTGCAATCTGGCTCCCTGTTATACCCTGGGAAAGCAGCAAAGGATGGCCCAAGTCCTTGGGATCTGTGACCACATGGGAGACCCAGAAAAACCTCTTGGCTTTGTATTGACTCAGCTCCAGCTGTTGCAGTCATTTGGGGTATTGTAATTTGTGGTTCTTCCATCCACAGCTAGCAGGTGGAAGATCTTTCCCTGTCTCTCCTTTTCTTATTCATTTATTAAACAGTAAATGAATATTGTTTACTTCAAATAAAAATTTAAAAACCTTTTAAAAATGTAAAATATTTGTAATTATATAATGATTTTATAATAATAATTATTTTATGATCATAAAATATGTTATATATATATGGCAAATTACAGATAGGAGAGACAAAAAGAGCTTCCATCTGCTGATTCACTCTGCAAGTGGTCACAACAACAGTAGCTAAGCCAATCTGGAACCAGGAGCCAGGAGTTTCTTCCTGATTTCCCATGCGGAGACAGGATCCCAAGGCTTTGAGCTAGCCTCTACTGCTTTCCCAGGACAGACTGGATTGGAAGTGAACCAACTGGCACTCATACGGAATCCCAGTGCGTGCAAGGAGAGGATTTAGCTGCTGAGCCATTGAGTCAGGCCCAATTTTAATTTTTTAAACATATTTTATAATATTTACAGAAAATAGTTATTTTTTAGATTCTCCATGAAGATGAAGATTTTCCTTAAGATGTATTCATATTTATGTAATTATATATGTAGTGAAGAGATAGAAAATAGGTTGGGCAGGGAGTCATGTAAGGTATGTATTTGACTCTGAGGTCCTGTTTTTCTGACAGCTTTGCACTGGGGTACTCCTGTGATGGAACGCAGAGTAGCAGATGCAAAGAGTAGCCAAGGGAAAGTCATGACGATAAAGCGTAAAAAAAGTTAAGGAAATTCTCAGCTGTCATTTTCTTACAATAATTTTGTGTTGAGATCTGTGATAATCTTTCCTTTGATTTAGCCCTTTATACTTTAGGGAGTTTTTTATTTCTTGCTGTACATGGCCAGTTCTAATCTCTACTACAAACCTTTATGATGGTTAACAAGACACATGATGCTCAAAGAACTGAATGACATGTTTTGGAGTGATGCATCTAGCCCATATTTGCTTTAGAACCACCCACATGCTATCACACCCAAGTGTGTTGTGACATTACAGGACATCCCTGACAATTATCAATATGCAGCCTTGTTAGTGTTATAGGAATATCACTCAAGTTATTTAATCTGTTTTTCAGAACTATTTAAACACTTGCTTTTTAGGTTACATTTAATTGTGACATGACTCATTTTTTTTTTCTCCCTGGGACTTTAAACAGGTGAATGCGTCTGAGGTTTAAGAGAAAAGATGTTGACGTTATGTGACATTACTTGGAAATTAGTTCTGGGATTGGTTGACATCTGAAATTTGAATTGAGAACTGATAGAGACACACACATAATACCACATCTGAATTTCTTTATAGTCACATTTACTTAGCTGAATAACCACCATGATGCTGGTAGCCAGAATTTTCATATGTCGTAGTTCTTTATTGGTATTAGTGGAAGAATTCAAATCCCAGACTTTATGGAAACCACAACTTTAAAGGAAATACCGATCCTGGCATCTGAAAACTGGAGACATGCATCGGCTAAATGACAATGAGCTAAAAAGGCTGTCGAGTAGTCTTCACCAAATCTTTGTGTGCTGAGTTTCCTCTTGGCTCTTTACAGTAATTGAACATTTGTTTTTTTATTTGGGGCAGGAATCTGTTCTGGAGTCATGATGCTAATTAGAATGCTCTCCCCACATTTGAATACCTAGCCTCAGTAGCTAGCTCTGGCTCCTGACTTCAGATTCCTGCTAATGTTGCTTCTAAGAAGGCAGCAGTAACGGTTCAAGTCCTCGTGTCTCTGTCTTGCACAGGGGAGACATGGATTGAGTGCCTTGCTCCTGGCTTCAGCCCCAGCCCAGCCTCTGCCACTGTAGGCTGTTAAAGAATGAGCGAGTGGATGCAAGTGCTCCCTCTCTCAGATGAAGAAGCAAATGCTTTGGATGTGAACTGTGTATCTTCTGCATCTGTATTTACCTGTCTTCTCATTTGATTGAACAGGGATTCCTAACAGAGGAATGTGCTGAGCCAAAAAGTAGGGACGCAACAGCCTAACCTTCATGCGTTCTCTTCTTATGAAAACACAACATTTCAACCGTAGAGACACCTCCCAGAAAACCAATTCAATCTAATCACCTGCTAAGGGTCCTCCTTCGGATGTCAAATTGGACAAATTTTGCACCGTCAATTCATCTGATAATATTAAGACATTGGAATTTAAATCTCTGCATGATTTGTGGCACTCAACCCTATTCAAACCACAGCAGATATTTTTTAACCGTAGAAATCTTAGTATATTGCTATTTTGTTTCTTAGAGAAGAATAGAAATAGAACAGTGGAGTACACAGATTTGCAATGGAAGAGAAAAATCTAGGGCTTCTCCAAGATCAGGGTTTTTCTCTTTAATACAGAGTTAATCAGTTTATGGGTTTCAAATGTTTTTCGTATTGAATTAATGTATCCATAATAGTCACAGTAATAAATATTAACTAATAACTGCTTTCATTATTATTGTGTGTTGAATTTTTAAAAAAGATTTATTTGGAAGGGCGGATTTACAGAGAGGAGAGACAAAGATCTTCCATCCTTTTTTTCACTCCCCAAAGGGCCACAATGACTGGAACAGAGTTACTCCAACAGGAGCCAGGAGAGACCCTTCAGGTGTCCAACACGGGTACAAGGTTGCAAGACTTTGGGTCATCCTCCACTGTCCTATCAGGCCACCTACAGGGAGCCGGATGGGAAGTGAAGCAGCCTGGACATGAACTAGAACCCGTATGGCATTGCGGCACAGGTGGAGGATTAGCCAATGGAGCCATCATACTGGCACCTGAAATTTGTTTTTATTCTTGCAAGTACAGCTAAGAAGAATCTTTTTCTCTTTCTGAACTACTTCTGTGACTAAGAAGGGAGAGCAGGCTTCCACCCCTGCTCTCTTCTAGAGTAGAATATTCTGTAACATTTGATCCTGAAGATGCTGCATTTATTAAACATAGTTGTGTAGAAGACATTAGCCTGGGCCCCAGGAATATACTAGCAAAGAAGGCAGGGAGAGGTGAAAGCAATTGTAATGCATAAGATAGAGAAAGAAGCAATTTGAAAGTTTTATGTCCACCAATGTTCCATTTGACAGAATGATTGAATTGGGAATTGTGTGTGTAGCTGGCCTATATAGTAGTCAGAAAAAGTCTCCAAGAATAAGTGGCATTTGAGAAAAACATTGATATATATGGAAAAGCCAGTCAGAAAACCAATCAAGGTGAAGGATTTTCCAGGCAGAAAAAAACAGCAACTGTAGTGGTCCGATGTTGCAAAAAAATGGGTTTGTTTACAGATCAATTAGCAACAAAAGTTTGGGAAACATTACACCTTTGAGCTCCCTGAATTAGTAGATTTCTAATAAGAAATTCCTTATCTACAAAGAACAAAGCAATTCACCGAATATGAAAGCAACAGTGAGAAAGAAAAATTTAAAAACTGCCATTATTTATTTTGAATTTTCCTAAAACAATCTTTTGAAATTGGACAATATTAAAAAGAACGTTTCATTGAATGCTATTGACTTAGAGTGCATTAATACTATTACTAAGTGACGGAGAGAATAGGATGTGAGAAAGCAGGGACAGGGACACAGAGGAGCAGAGAGCCACATGGACTGCAAAGCTGACTCATTCATGGTCCCTAGAAATCCATGTATTCGGTCTGATTTGCTGGGAATAATACCAAGTTCTCAGAAAGACCAGAAACGCACAGAGAAGTTAAAAACAAAAGTAAAGCCTCAATTCTCTGCTCTCATCTGCTCTGAAATTACTCCTAGATAGTAACCTTTGAAACGCACCATGGCTCCATCAATTCAAATTCCTCCCCGTGCTGTGTTCTTCTCCAGCTTTGTACAGATAAATTTAAACTTTCCCCAGATAAGATTTGGCTCTGAGCTTCTAAATGTTCATCAAAGATAACATTGAAAAATTCAATTATGCTACTTTTTTTTTTCAAAATGAAGAAAACCTTGCCATAATCAGTGAAGCTATTTTTAAATTGCAGGAGGGCAGGAATGAAGGTACAAATTAATGAGCTGATGTCATATTAATGTAGTCTTTTTGATCTTGTAATCATGAGCTCTTTACAAATCATGTTTGGTTTCAAGATTGTGATTCGAGACTCCTGGCTGCAGACGTATAATTTAAATACCATTAAAGAAAGCTCCAGATGTTTCAGGGGAAACACTTCTTACATGTAAGAATGAAAGCACAGATGATCTTGTCTAACCAGCGGTACGCTCATGGACAATTTGCTCTGCCTTTCAAAGCCTTATACCAACTATTTAGATTGGTTAATTTACAGAGATCTTTCAGTTGGACATAATATGGAAAGTGCCATGGTTTACAAACCTAGGAAAAGAACATTCACAGAAGGTCTCAGTGTATGGCTAGATGGTAGAGTTGGAAATATCATTAAAAATAAATATGTAGGGCCCGGTGGCGTGGCCTGGCGGCTGGAGTCCTCGCCTTGGGCGCCCTGGGATCCCATGTGGGCGCCCCGGGATCCCATGTGGGTTCTGGTCCTGGCAGCTCCACTTCTCATCCAGCTCCCTGCTTGTGGCCTGGGAAAGCAGTCAAGGACGGCCCAATGCTTTGGGACTCTGCGCCCGCGTGGGAGACCTGGAGGAGGTTCCTGGTTCCCGGCTTCGGATCGGCTCGGATCGGCGCGCAGCCCGTTGTGGCTCACTTGGGGAGTGGGGCATCGGATGGAGGATCTTCCTCTCTGTCTCTCCTCCTCTCTGTGTGTCTGACTTTGTAATAAAATAAATGAATCTTTAAAAAAAAAGGGGGGGGGGGAAGAAAAGAAGAAAAAAAAGGGAAAAAAGAGAAAAAAAAACTCAAGAAAAAAATAAATAAATATGTAGAATGGTGTGATGACACATTTTTTTGAAAGACCATGTCTTATTGTTCTACATGACAATGTATTCAGAAAACCCAAATCTCAATATGGATGATACATCTTTATGATGAGAGAAGATAGGAGATAGGAACTTTCTTAGTTCTATGACTACTTTTTATCAATTGCTATAACCCTACAACTGCTAAGAAACTCTTTCCAATAAACCATTTTTGCTAAATGTAGGAGGAGAAAATGATGTGTGTCGGGGAGGGGTAGAAGAAAGAAGAATAACACAGCAATAAAGAAAAAAAACCCTTGACACTTAAAAGTGATTCGAAAACAAAACAAAAATCTGCTATAAAAAAAACCTAGATAAAAATGACTACATAGTCAAAAAGTAATTCCCAAGACAGAAGGCAAAATAATATTTTTTATTTTTTACAAAAGTGAATATTTTTGGTCTTCCCTGAAACTTCTTCATTATATAGAAGACATTTACTTATTGGAGGTCAGGGATTTTTAACGTAAGTGCTAGAACAATCATGAAAGATTCATTTTGACTTCTTTGAAAGACTCTCAGCTTTTTCCTCCTTTGTGGTTTAAACATCTTCCGGGGTGCTTTTTTTTTGACATATGTGTGGTCATGAATATTTATAGTGTTGCCAAACATGGAAAAAATAAAATGTTTTGTTACAGTGCTCGAGCGAAATGTGTCTGATGCATTGGGTGCAAATACGGAGCAATGACAAAGAATGATTTATCTTTGACTCTGAATATCTAATGTAATTCACATTGGGATATGAAACTGTGATTGTGTGACTTCCTATTGCATTATTTTGTAAACATCCCCTTTTTACTTGAATCCCTTGAATTATTCCCCAATAAAAGTCATTTCTAGAAATAATCATCACACCTTCATTATCTTAGGATATAAATATGTGCTGTGTTTACTTAAAATTGAGAGACTTGTAAATCAATTTCTTGACTTTCACGTGGCATAATTTTCTTACCTTAACTATAAAGTTATTCTGTTCTTACATATTTTCTACATTTTGTATTATTGTAAACCTTTTCCTCCCCAAATCTCCAAAAGTTCTGACTTCACTACTTAGTGAAATTTTCAAAAAGCAAATACCCTCATTAACCTTCCTTTCAAAATTAGAAATATATTTGTTGATGGTGCTGACATTGGGCGCACCAGGTTAAGCCACCAGCAGAGATATCATTTGGACGCTGGTACAAGTCCCAGACGACCCACCTCCAATTCAGCTTTCTCCTAATGTGCCTGCGAAAACAGCAGAAGATGGCACAGCTGACTGGGATCCTCCACGCATACGGGTGACGTAAACGGAGCTCCTGTCTCCTTGCTTTGGCCTGGCCAGCCCTGGATGTTGGCTCACATTCAGGGAGTGAAACAACAGATGGAAAATCACATTCTTTTTCTCTCTCTTTCCTCTGATTCTGAATTTCAAATTAATACATTTAATATTAAAAATTATGTCAATTTGTAAGCTTTCATTTTTTTTCTATTCAAACTTAAGAAACACTACAACTATTTTAAGTTATTCAATCTTTGAACTAAACTTTCACAAATCCCAAATGTTTAAACATTGTGTGGAGTTTTTGTGTAAATTCTGAGTTACATTTTGTTCTCCGTACTGATGATAGGATATTTCTTAATGCCTCTGACAAATAGAGAATTTAACTGTTACTTTCCTGAAACAGCAATTTTTTATAGCAAAATAATTTAGATCATTCATTCTAGGGTTGGAGTGGGTTTTGGGAAGACACAAAAGTGAACAGGTGAAGACAGACTCTTCCCTTCCGGCCAGGAGAGAAGATTCTAATCTCTTTAGAAGGTGTGACAACTAGAAAACGCAAGGTTTCTCAGGTGCCCCCTCTTTGTTACCTACTGGGCATCTTATGTTTTCCTAGTAGAAGCTGAGACTTAGCTCTTAAAGGAGAACTAATCCATGAAAACACTGCCTACAAGATTTTTGTTCCCATGCAGATAATCCACAGTGTTCGATAGAAACGCGGACTCAGAATTGCATGAGAATTAAGACTGGATAATGCCGCTTGTCTTTGAATTTTACATCTGCACGTGGTTACTTGCATTTATAACTAGGCTTTAGCTTATAGATGAGCAGATGGTTTCCTGCACTCCAGATCAAATACTGTCAACTACTTACTTGATCATCTGCATCGGGTGTTTGATTTAAATAATTGAGCTTTTGCAGTCAGTGCTTCTGAAATCTGACCTGCTCCTTACCTCTTTTCCAACTGCCGTTAGCTATTTTTGACTATTGCCCAAGAACTATTTAAAACAATGTTTTGAATAAAGTTAATCTAAGAATAAAAAGTTTTTTGAAGTCTTCATACTCTTAGAATGTGCAGAGCTTATCCCTCAGTTTCAGTCTGATAACACAACATGAATTAATAAAGCATTATCCACAAAGAAAGGAAAATAGAGTGATCAAATTTATTTCCTTCTGTGGCAGATTATCTGTAAAACGCTGCCCAATCAGTCTTCTCTTCCCAGTATCCTCTCTTCTATATGTCAGCTGAAAGTTTCTCCTATTAAGTTGGAATGTGTTTGTCTTTGACCCTTAAATCCTTGTGGCCTCATTGCTTGTTCTAACCCGCAGAATACAGTGTTTTGGACATTGTGATGGCGTTTAGTAGTCTTGCATGCTTCAATTGGTTCTCCCAAGAGTTATCCCATGATTGGCAGAGCCGTATGCCTCATGTAGAGCTGAACCCACACACTTGCGCAACAAAAGAACAGTACAATTAAGATTCATGAATGATTCACAGAATGAAACCCAAGTAAATTGGTATTTCAGCTCACTAAGTTTTGACGCTGTTGAATAAGTAACAACAGTTAATTGACAAAGCTACTATTTTAGTTTCCCCTGGGCATTTTTTTGCCCACATATTTTACAGGCTCAAAAATACAGGGATTTGAGATGTTACCAGGCATTCACTCATTTGACAAATGTCCTTAATTCTTGTGTATCCCTGCTAATTTATTTAGTCTACTATATGCCAATCACTATGCGAGGGTCTTTGGATACCAGCAGTGGCCAAAGAATGATGGTGTTATTTATGGTACTTCATTCTAGAAAGGTGGTAATATCCATCACTTGTTTTTAAGGTTGATTTAGTTCATTTGTTTGAAATTCAGAGTTGGGGAGATCATTCATCCACTAGCTCCTTCTGGATAGCTACAGTTTCCAAGACCGCACCAGACCAAAGACAGAAGCTAGGAGCTTCTTCCAGGTCACCCATGTGGCCGTCAAAAACGCAAACACCTGGGCTGTCTTCCACTGCTTTTCCCAGACCATTAGCAGGGAGCTAGCTGATGTGGAAGTAGAGTGGTTGTGACACAAATCAGCATTGTAGGTGGCAGATGTGCCCACTATGTTGCAATGCCAGCCTCAATACTACCCATTTCCTAGGGACTGCCACAAAGGATGAATTAGATGATGAGTATTTAGCACACAAGCACATTAATGCCAGTTCCAGCCACCTCAGTCGCTCTCAAAGGAAAAGGGTACATTCTGGATACAGTTTTGGTCAAATTGCTAAAAAGAATGAAATCAAACTGAGTAGGTTTGTGATCTTGACTAGTATTTATTTCTCCACTTTAGTTTTAGTTGAAAGGCAGAGATAAACATGAAGAGAGAAATCTTTCATCATCCGTTTCCCTTTCCAATGTCACCTGCCAGAGCCAAGCCAGGCTGAAGCCAGGAGCTGATAATTTAATCTAAGGTCTCCCTAAGGGGTGATAGGAAACCATGTATTTGAGCCACCACCTGCTTCCATGGTATAAATATTGGTACATATTAACAGGACACTAGGCTGAAACTGGAGTAACAGGGCCTAGAACCAGACACGCTGATGAGGAATCTGGCCATGTCAAGTAGCATTCTCAGTGCTGTGCCAAATACCCACACGTTGGTTCACTTTTTGCAGATCATAGATACGGGTGGATCACACAATTTTTACACCGAAATAAACTCATATTTCAATCCCATAAATTTTTAAGTACCCTATTCTGTTTGCTATTCAATAGAGCAGAATAACTAACTAACTAACTAAATAAATAAATAAATAATAGTTTTACTTAGATCATGTCTTTAACCTCAATTTATTTGTTTTAGGATTGTACATAACTCTAGAACCCTTGTGATCACTATCAGCTCTAATTAATATCCTGAGACACCGAATCAAGGCATAACCCCAGGCCAGCACCGTTGCGAAACAGGCCAATCCTCTGCCTGAAAGGCCTGGAATCCCTTCTGGCTGCTCATGTGTGTCCTGGCCGCTCCACTTCTAATTCAGCTCTCTGCTTTATGGCCTGTGGTAAAGCAGGAGAACATGGACTGTCAGAGGCACGTATGTTGGGTGTTTGTTGTTGTTGGTCTTTATGATCAATTCAATGTTTTGCTGAGCCTGTGATCCAAACCTCATCACAAATGCAAGCGATGAGACAGGTATTGGGCATACTGATAACAAGGCCACTTTGGATGCCTGTCTTGTAGACCGAGGTGCATGGGCCCTGTGCCTGTCTCTTGCTCCTCATCTTAGCCACCTGCCAGTGGAGGATTCCAGGGGGCAGTGAGGGTGAATCCACACCGGGTAGACCTGGACTGAGTTCCCAGATCCCAACTACAGTCTTTCCTAGTCCCAGCCACTGCAGGCATTGAGGAGGTAAGCCAGAGGATGGCTTGTCTTTTTCACTTTTCATCATAAATATATTTTTTTAAAAATGAAGATGACTGGGTAATACAAGAGAAGGAACTGACCTGGAGGAAGCAATGCTGAGACTGACACAGGACCAGCTGAGCTGGTGGACTAAGCTGCACACAAGAACACAATGCCCTGTTTACACTCTCCCTCAACCCTGCTTACAGTGAGACAACGACTACAGCTAACAGATACTGGGAACTGTGTACTGAGAATACGATTCCACATTCATCCAGGCCTCTTCGTGGGCTGCAAATAGCATGATATCAAAAAAAATTGTCTGGGGAAAATGATTAGGCAGCTAATTATATTGGAGTTCAAATTTTTATACTTTCACAAATAAATCCATATTTGTGAAAACATACGTGGACACACATACATATATACTATTACATGTGTAAGATACCATGTCATTAAGATATGTAAACTGATGAAAATATACTGAAAAAATTAAATAATGTCTGCACGGTGGTATTTTAATACTTAAAAACAGATGTTATGAAATAAAGATAAAATTTCAGTTGAACTTTTTTTTTTAAAAGATTTATTATTATTGGAAAGCCGGATATACAGAGAGGAGGAGAGACAGAGAGGAAGATCTTCCATCCGATGATTCACTCCCCAAGTGAGCCGCAACGGGCCGGTATGCGCCCATCCGAAGCCGGGAACCAGGAACCTCTTCCAGGTCTCCCATGCGGGTGCAGGGTCCCAAGGCTTTGGGCCGTCCTCGACTGCTTTCCCAGGCCACAAGCAGGGAGCTGGATGGGAAGTGGAGCTGCCGGGATTAGAACCGGCGCCCATATAGTTCCCAGCATGTTCAAGGCGAGGACTTTATCCTCTAGGCCACTGCGCCGGGCCCTCAGTTGAACGTTTTATAGGGAAAGAATAAATCTTTTGTTCTGGACACTGAAATCCTCTTGAAGTAAACACTTCTTTATAAGTAGTATTTTATTGTCCCCAGATTCTACACTTTGTTGAGATCTATATAAATAATATTCTTCAGTTTATACATGCTGAAATTTGGATGTTATCCATAGATATGGAGCTATTAAAATTCCTCATCTCCTAATCTTTAGTTCACTTTTAATATTGTAAAAAGATGGCAGTAATTGCTTCCTAAAATTATTATGAGTGTTAGTTAAAATAATTAACGCATGAAGAGCATCTGATAAGACGCTGGTCCCTAATTGGACACCTGATATTTTCTTCTTATCTCCTTTAGCCTCATTGAAAACGGAAACATTAAACCAATCTCTAATGGCATGTGCACATAGAGGAAATCATGTTTTCACATAAGCAAGTTCCTGATAATTCATTATAGCAAAGTTGATTTTTTTATGGAAACACATTTCAAATTATAACTTGACTCCATGTAGCCGAGGAATGCTAGATACGTCATAAACCATGAAAACAAATATTTACCAAATGGATGCTCAAGGACATTTCCATTTCCACTGCGTTTCCCCAGGGAACTCACCTGACCTGCAAAGGTTTCTATGTGCTTCTAAAAGGAAATAAAATATGTGCATTTCCTCCTGAAGGTATCAGAGAAAACATCTCTAAACTATCTCACTGGAGGAAATGAGGTCTAGTTTTTTGTTGCTTTTGGGATCCAAACACTAGTGTAATAAGACCAAATTAGTTATACTGATTCACTACTCAGTTAAATGGAGAATTCCGAGTACTATTTCACAACGTGAGGTCTTGAAAATAACTGTAGCAAACAAAATCCAAATTTCAACAACTTTTCTCCCATTATTTCTGTGCATTTGCTTGCTCATTTTGTTCATCTAGATTTTTCTTTCACCAAACGTGTATCTGATTAAAACAGTAAATATTCTTTTTATGGTTTATATAAAGGTTTAGGTGCCCCCGTAAAACAAAGACCTATGTCATAAAGTGATTAACACTTTCTCCAAATTATTATCTTAATGAATTAAGAATAACATTTAATAGAATTATATTGTCTGCAAGTGGGTCCTGGGGAATGATTAGACACGGTTATGTTTTTAGGGCAGAGTCCATATGATGAACCATGGTAATCTTCAAGCAGGAACATCTGGACTGGAGTGAGAGAAACAGAGGGGCTTCCCTTACTGACCGTGTGATCTTTGCGCCTATCACACAGTTCACGTCTCTCGTCAGACACCAGATTAACTGATCTGCCAACTCTAGGACCCTGAACTTTCAAAATAAACCTTATTCTTTAGCATTAGTTCCTTTCATGTATTTAAGTTATGGTAATGAAAAGCTATGAAGTAAAATCAACATTTTAATATTAACTCCTTTTGATCTCTTTTCCGTTATGTATACACACACACACGACATGTTCATCACGCAACATAATCCTCCTTTAGTAAGTTTTTCTTCATGATTGTTTCAAAAAGTATCTTCATAATTTCTTCAAAACTTTGGAAATATTTCCAGTTAACTATATAGGGAATTTTTTTCCTATGTCTAAACTCTAGCAATCGGATAGCAACACAATGGCCATTAGTGCATGACTTTGACTGTGTATGTTCTTAAGTAAAATGCATAATAGCAAAAAGATGCAGGGGTGTTTACTCCGATTTTCAAACTGCAAAACAAAGCTAAGCAACTTATTCAGGTTCACAGTTGATAAGAGCAGGCATGACTGATTTCAATGTCTCCAATCTTTCTGCTGTTCCTAATTCAAGAAGAGAGGGAAGAGTAAAATGGTGGGGTGGGATGTATAACTAAATTCAGAAACTGAAGTTTTGTTGAATGATAGTTCTGGCTCCCTTTATGAATGACAAGGACGAAATCTCTTTAAATTCCCATCACGTTTTAAGATCTATATGTAAAGCTGCTTTGCAACAGCGATCTTCATTTTAATTTACTTTTATTTAAGTCCATCTCAAAAGAATTTGACATGAAAATAAATTCTCTGAAATTAAGCTGAGATGGAATATTGAAATACAAATGAAGATGCATTGGGAGAGAAATGGAAGCGCAAAATTGATTTGCACATTTTAGGCTTTGGGTTCCCTTTGTTAGCTGTGCTGTCTACTCTTGTTTTTCATGGTATGTCCTACTGGATGCTTTCACGAGGCTGGCACATTCCATAGAGAGCGGTTCTTCAATCAAAACTGGGGGAGGATGGAGTCTGAAAGAGATGAGGCATTTTAACGGAGGCACTAAAAGGAAAACTTAATGAGCAAACACATTCAGTGTCAAGGCACAGAATCAAGGTTAAATAGGAGCTGCTTTTCCCCTTTGATATTAAACAAAACGTAGGTGTGAGCAAACAACACCATTGTCAAAGAAGAATTCTTAATCAAAATCAAATCCTTGGTTAGAGGCGGGCAGGTTAAACCACTGCTTACAATGCTGGAATCCGATATTAAGTTACCAGTTTGAATCCGCACTGCTCTAATTTTCTGATTCAGTTCTTCCAATGCTCCTGGGAAGGAACCGAATGATGGCCTGAGTGCTTAGGCCTCTGTCGCACAGCTGAGAGACCCGGAGAGTCCCTGACTCCTGGCTTTGTCCTGCTGTAGCCCTGGCTGTTACACCAATTTGAACATTGAATAAGTGAAAGGAAGATCTCTGTCTCTCGCTCTTTCTCTCTGTCACACACACACACACACACACACACACACACACACACACACACACCTCTAAATCTCTCTCCCCCTCTTTCCAAAGAGATAAGTATTTAAGAAACGAGATACTGAAAAACAGAAACTCAACACCTGTTAAAAATATAAGCCTTAATTGAGGAAGGTACCAATTAGGCAGGTATAATAAATTTCATGGAAACTGAAATGTAATGGTTTCAGGACAAATTAACATTGCTTTGATATAGTACTACCAACAGGACACAGCTGACAATTTGAGCATCACTAGCACTTAATGCCGTCTGGACTTCATTCTAGCACAGTCCTCTGTACACTCCATGTTACACTTTTCCAATGAGTATTCGTTTCTGATTGTTGGGTATTCTGCTCTCTGCCTTTGATTCTTGACACCAGCCTGGTCTGTCTCTGCTTTCTAGAGTCATTCAAAACTTTCCAGTGTTGTGAAACCATCCTTATGTTTTCACGTGCAGACGTGGAAACTTGTATTTCATGCCTTCAAGTAACCCTGTGTCAGTGTCCCTTATAACAGAGATGGTATTATCCTATGCTTAGGTTTGACAGAGCTGTTTTTGTTCTATCCTGGTGGCATTTCTGAAACAAGAAGTGTCATAAACAAATTGCCTGTGATGCTAGCAAGTGTCATCATTCTCTTTCCTTTACTTCCACCAGCATTACTAATCCATTATTTCTGTTGTGCCAGAGCATGCAATTTCTGAACTATGCACAATATAGTAATCACAACCTTTGAACCACACCATAAGAGACATTTCAACTAAGGCTGAAAGTATTAGCATCAGTGTGTTATCATAAAGTAATACACATATGCTAAGTACTGCTCTGTTTTGTTAGATTCGAAATAGTTTGCTAGAACACCATTCTGTTTGATTAAAGTACATGTGGTTGATTAGTTAATTAACGTTTTGTCAAATGAATGCTTGAACAACTTATCTTTACCAAAGTTCTCTATAACATCTCTCTTTGTTTTAAAAGAGATATTCAAAAAAGCATTGTAAGAATATTCTCTAATTCTATCGGTAAATCTCGAATGAGGCATTTGGACATGAGATCATTTGTATATTGTGTTCTCCCTTATGCCAAGGGCACCTTCCTGGTTTCTTCCCTGTCTTCTGCTCTTCCGAGCACAGTCATCTTGATCTGTCTCACTTGACTGTCTTGCTTTTCACCACTCTATCCTGGATTATTTTCTAATCTTCTTGTTACCCCCAATTTTAGCCTTGATGAAGTACAAAAAGGAGTGGGGGTTTCCAGGGGAGGGGGACATCTGTAAGTTCTTTACTGACTTCTTCATTATTTCCTTAAGAGAGAACAAGGGCCTGGTGCTGTGGGGCAAGGCATTAAATCATAACATACAGCCCCAGCATTCCCTATAGGCCAATCCCAGGTGCACTACTGTATATTTATTATTATTATTCTTTTCTGTTTTACAACCTTGCAAGCATAGGGTTTACTCTCTCTCCAACTCCCTCCGTTCCCTTGTCTGTACCTCCCCCCGCCATTGTCCCCTGTGTTTTATGGTAAAATAAGCTATCAGGTGCTGCCTTGACTATAACCTGCTTTTTATGTGCGTCATGACACTGCTTGTATAGGAAATATTAGAAAGGTTAATATTTTATTGTCTAAGCATATTGAGAAATTTCACTGGGGTCCTACTTGTATTCAGCGGTAGAGATGCATTCTGCCAGTTTTCTCTGATTCCTGGTACTAAAAACAAACTTGAAATCTTACAAATGAAGGATGTAATGGAGACCGCAGTACTGGCTGCACCACTTTCAATGTAGTTCCCTGTGAATGAGCCTGGGTGAGCAGAGGAGGATGGTGTGAGTACTTGGGCCCCATGTCAAAGCTCTCTCTCTCTTTCTCCCCCTCCTCTCTCTCCCTTTCAAATAAATGCATTTAATAAATGGAAACAAAAGTAATTTACTAAAATCAGGCCTCGTCTGTGCAGAAATCTGCTACAATGAATCCAGCAAATCAAAATGTATGTAAATCCAAATGGAGGTGAGGAGATTTGAAGGAATAATGTGTGAGAACCCTGCCTGCTGTACCATGAAGCTTGCTAAGTGCACTGAGCACAGAGAGGGTTAGAAGGGTAGAACGTTGTTCTTTTTCCTTGCCTTACGTCGTTAATGAGTTTTTCTATCATTACAGTATATTATTATCTCAACTACCTGAAACTATAGTGATACGAAGTAGTTATCAAGTTGATTCTATGGGATTGTTGATAAAACTGTAAGTTTAGGAATCTTTAAAGCTTTCTGCCACAGAAACAGGGTTTTGACTGAATTATCACTCCTGGGGAGCAAGGAGCAGAAAATTGATCAAAAGATTCCTCAACTGGAATTTCCTCTCTGCTACTGAGTGGTTTACAATGGTCAAGAATAAAGCAGTTGGGTATTTTGATGCTTGGATCAAAGAGTTTAAAGCAATAATTATTCTGGAAAGGATGACACACTTTGTTTTCAATTTAGTTCAAAAAAAAGTTATCGAACCAAAGCAGTGAAGCCCTGAATGGTGTAAAGGCCTAAAATAATATATTTACAGGTGCTTATCATGAGATAACATAAATGAATCAATAATAAGCCATGTATTAAGCATGCTGATATTTGTTTTTCACAAGCAAGGAGAGAGATGGTGATGTGCTTTATCTGCAGGGATAAAAAGAGGTGTCTTGACAACAACAGGACTAGTGTATTGATAGTTAGGTTTAGAAATACACATAGAACTGGAGGACATTATGTCAAATAAACTCTGGACAAATATCACATTATTTCACTCAAGTATAGATTATGAAAAATAGGTGACCTCAGCAATTAAAACTTTTATTTGCTTTTATAAGATTAAGATACATTGAGACAGAAAGAGATCGGATATTTGAAGACTCTATATTGGAAATGTCTTTATACATAAGGATAGAAACTGTTAGACACAAAATCAGAAAGGCAGAAGTGTAAAATATATTCAAGTTAAAATTATATTTAGGAGCTGTTTCATCTCAGAGTGTTTATCAGAACACTGTCAGCTCTCAGCACTAGTTTAAAACAAGTTTACATGTTAAATGGATTAGCCTCAACAGAAAGATAATTGAGAGAAACCTTGAAAGTGAGGAATGGGAGAATGGTGATGGATGTGCCCTAGTTTATAGCTAGATTGGAACAAGACATTCTGGATTTCTATTGTACCTTAGAATAATTACGGATAATGTTAGTGTACCATAAGTTTCTCTCTAAAAAGAAATTAAAATGTAGAATTTTGGACTTTTTCAATTAAATATTAAATATTGGAAAGGATAAATAAATTTACTGTGATTGGATATTACATAATGGATAATGGGATGAAATACAGTATTTCATCAAATGCATAATTATATTTATGCTTGTTAAAACCTATATGTACTATGTGTACTAATAAATACAAGAGGGGGCCAGCTCTGGGAAGTTATCTGCCACAGGGTTGTGACATCAACCTCTCCATTTAGGATTCTATTCATGCAAACTCTGAAGCAGCACCTGATGGCTCAGATAATTTGGTAATTGACTTCCACAATGAAGACACAGACTAAGTTCTAGGCTCCAGGCTTCAGCCTGCCTCAGCCTCAGATGTTGCAGGAATTTAGGGTGTGAACTAACGTATGGAATCTCTCTCTTTCTCTTTCCCTAGACACATGAATGTGCACGTGTGCGCGCGCGCACACACACACACACACACACACACTTTCCAGATGATTGAAATAGTTACTTTGTTCAAGTATCAAATAAATAGAATTGAAACAGTAGAATCACTGAAGGGAAGATTTTGCTCCAGCAAATGAGAAACTTGGAAACAGAAACAAGAGCAACATGTCTGGACTTTGTGCTTCAGGTTATTGATAGTGGTGGTGATGATAATCATGATGATAATAATTGCTCATTGAAGAACTATTTAGTTGGAAGATTGTGATAAAATGAAATATCAAATTTGCTATGATGTTTATTGGGTGGGAACGGTTACATATCATCATTAAAACCTCATGAGCTTCTTTCCTTTCCAGTGGCAGCATCATGCAAGTTTTCTTGGGACGGTCCCTGAAGCAGCTCTGCAGACTGGCTAGTCTGTAAAGCACAACTCAAAACACACCCTTGAAAAGAAGCCACGTTCAGATCTACTTCTCACACGAGAGCAGCAGGATGATAAAGAAATAGGCAAATCCAGGAGGAATGTAAATGCAGTTGTTTCATGAGAGCATAGCCAAGAAAATTAACTGTAGACTCCTTTTTTAAGATTTATTTTTATTGAAAGGCAGATATACAGATAGAAGGAGAGACATAGAGAGGGATCTTCCATCCACTGGCTCACTCCCCAAGTGACCTCAATGGCCACAGCTGAGCTGATCCGAAACCAGGAGCCAGGAGCTTCTTCTGGGTCTCCCACGCAGGTGTAGTGTCCCAAGGTTTTGGCAATCCGCTACTATCTTTCCACGTCACAAGCAGGGGGCAGGATGGGAAGTGGAGCAGCCAGGACAGGATTTGACACGGCACCCACATGAGCATGCTGGTGCTTGCAAGGCTAGGATTGAACACTGTGCCATTGCATTGGGCCTGAACTTTAGACTATTAACTGTATCGTTAAAATCAGTCATGTCAGGGGTAGAAAGGGAAGGTGCATGCCAGAAATGTACCATTTGTGGTTTCTTCTGGGCTAACTTTTTGCAGTGGTAGGCAACAGGTGAATGGATGAGTTCAAGCTGCTTTCGGTATTCTTGGCTTAGGGCAAGCAGTAGTGTTATAAAACTACTTACGTGTTTTATAACATGGGCATTTGCTTTTACTGTTGTTCTCACATGAAAATCAAAATCTTTCGAATACTGAATAGAACCAAATCTAGTTGTTCATGCATGGGGATACATTAAGCCATTTTTGCCTCCTGAGCAGTCACACTGTTCACCACAGGCTGAGAAGGCTGCCAAGAGGCAATTGTGTATTGAATGTTCCTTGCGTTCACATGTACTTAGTCATAATTAAACTCAGTTGAATGGTTTGTAAAAGAAGTTCATTGTCACCATGATTGGCAGTTTTGGGTGCCTCTGACAACATCTAGTGAAATATGCCTGGGTGGAGTACAGTGCAGACACTGCTGATTTATCTTCTGTGATCTGTAACTAACATAATGAGATTATGGTGAATCTTAAGCTTTCAAGAGTCTTTTCTATTGTTATCTGAATAAAATGACAAGTGTTCAAGATTTTCACTTGACACAAACAATCTTGTTGAAGTTACTGTTTTTCAACTATTTCAAAATAAAAATGAAATCACGTAACGAGAGGGAATATTATGAGAGAACCAATACAGGATGCTTTTTCTTCAAAAAGGAATAAAGGATGCTGAAAATTTCCGAAGAAGAGAAACAAGAGAGTCAGAAAGCGACAACGCAAGCGTGAATTTAGGGTCGCAGCCTCCAGCCTGCTGCTCGCTGCGAGGGAGAACCCTGTGTGTTTGGTTGTTTCTGCATGAAGCCAAGAATACCAGGGATCTGCTCAGAATTTATTATGAGAAAACTCGTGCATGGTTGGTAACATTTGCGTGTGTCAAATAAACTTCTTTTTCCATTTCTTGAAATCTATGAAGTATGGTTGCTTGCTGAAAATAGCTGAAAAACAGCAACGTTTCCTTTCTCTGCCATTTCTCCACTTATTTGGCTATGACAGATTCCTTCCTGTTAAAGTAGCAAGAATGATGACTGTCAGTTTTCAGTGTCAGGGTCTGTGGGAAAGGGCTGCAGGTGCCACATCTGGCTGGCATATTGGTAGAAACAAGTTCCTGGAACAACCCAAGAAGCAGGCCAAGGAGTGGATGAAGAGAATAAGCCTTTCACGCAAAAACAGGAGGAGGAAGGCAAGAGGCAGCTCGACAAGCTGGAAGCAAAAGTTACTGGGGAGGGTCCCTTGGCCATAGACGGAATTAAGAAGTCTGGCCCAAAGTAAGTTGCTCCTTGTGCCTGAAGTGATGTTGCCCTCAATCCCATGCCTGTCGGAACCTCTGGAGTCCCAGCCAGGGAGTTTTTGCTGCCCATTGTTAGAACCAAGTGTAAAGCTTTGGGACCCTGCACCCGTGTGGGAGACCTGGAAGAAGTTCCTGATCCCGGCTTCGGATCGGCACAGCACCGGCTGTTGCGATCACTTGGGGAGTGAATCATCAGACAGAAGATCTTCCTCTCTGTCTCTCCTCTCTGTATATCTGACTTTGTAATAAAATAAATAAATCTTTTTTAAAAATTCTGTATTTTAAAACACCATTAAGATTCTGTAATTCTTCAAAAAGACGTCTGGAAGATAAAAATACTGATTGTTTCCGATTCTACTGGCCTCTTGCGTTATAAATCAGAAAGGAGGAAAGAGCATACACATTCAAAATGAAAGTTGAAACAAGACTGACAGAAACTCTCGGATTAAAAAGGAAATCTGCAATTACACTAAGCATGCATATTCAGATGCTAGCTGCAGCATATGTATATAGCAGGCATCTAACATATATTGATATGGAGTGTTTTGACAGTTGTGACAGCTAAGTATACGTGGATATCTATTACTATCAGTGTTTTTAAAACCAGTGTGATGGATGCTTATTTGCTGCATTTCATTATTTTCTTAGTCAGAGCATACCCGAGAGCAACTGCATGCTGCTTTTTCCTATTAACCTTTGACAGTGCTAAGTGAAATGAATCATTAAATATATGCTTTATGATTATTTATGATATGCTAACTAGATGATGGTGTGCTAATTATTAAGAAAACTCCCATGAACACATTGCCAGGTGTGTATTTAATACCCCATCTTCCCCCACGTGCAGTTTCTCTCCTCTTGCAACAACTTGGAGCAGACTATTCCACCATGTCTATAGGCTAAACGAGGAAATTCAGGAGTGAAGCTCTAAAAAGATGTGTATATTTTCGTTAAAACAGTAGTGATTAAAAAAACTCACTATTTGATGCTAACAGGCATCTTTTCATAAGATATTTTATAATAATAACAACGTGACCCCCAAATTGAAAAAGACAGAGGAAAAATTTCAACAAAAACATAGGGAGGTGGTATATCAAAGATATATCGTGTAGTTAGCAAGTAATTTCTTAAAAGACTATTTTCCCACCACTTCTGTTGCAGATCCAAATTTTAAACCTAAATACATATTTTGAGTTTGAAATATTATTATTGCTGATGTAAACAGAAAATACAAATTGTCTTAAACAGCTTTACATAAAAATGTGTATTGATTTGTCATTCATTACAGCAAAGGCAGAAACATGTATCATTGACATTTTGCTTTAAACCTACCTAGTCTTTTTCCAGGATCTTTATATCACATGCTTATCTATATTTTATTAATTTGGATAAATATTTCAGTGAACTCGTAACCAGGTCACCTACATCATGCTTAAATACCTTTGCAAAAAAAAAAAAAAAACAAAGTTCTAACCATGTCACTCACTATTATTTTTGCTTAAAAATACTTAATACACTTTCATCTACTAATCAAGGCTAAATTCCTTTTTTTAAAAGATTTATTTATTTTTATTACAAAGTCAGATATACAGAGAGGAGGAGAGATAGGAAGAGCTTCCATCCGATGTTTCACTCCCCAAGTGAGCACAACGGCTGTGCTGTGCTGATCTGGAGCCAGGAGCCGGGAACTTCCTCCAGGTCTCCCACGCAGGTGCAGGGCCCCAAGGCTTTGGGCCGTCCTCGACTGCTTTCCCAGGCCACAAGCAGGGAGCTGGATGGGAAGTGGAGCTGCCGGGATTAGAACCGCCGCCCATATGGTTCCCAGCGCGTTCAAGGCGAGGTCTTTAGCTGCTAGGCCACTGCGCCGGGCCCTCAAGGCAAAATTCTTAAACATCTTTCAGGATTATATGAGGACACTTCAAAATATAGAAAATTAAATTAAAAGACAGACATTTTCTTGCAAATATTTAAAGTCCATTCACATGAATTGTCTCCAAAAGGATCATAATTATTTATACACATTGCTCAGAAACTGCATGCATTTCAATGATATTTGCACCAACATCAATTTATTGCTTCATAAAAGTTTTCTCTGTACTTTCTGAGTTTGTTCCGATTTGATATGGCTTCTGCGTATCGTCACAGCCTTACCTTTCGTCTTTTATCCGTCTTCTCTGTGAGTCAGCAGCTGGCTTTCTTCAGTCCTTCAGACCTGGCAGTCACTGTAATTCTCCATGTTATGCTTCTACCTGTTCTCTTTCACCTGTATTTTCAATTTTCTTTGCCTGTCCAGTGCCGATTCTACTTCCGATTTCAGCTAAGTTATTACTTTTCCAGATAAACTATCCTAGATTTTCTGAATTTCTCAACTTCCTATTACATGTATGCTCATAATGCTTACAATTTTGTAGATTTTATAGTTAACGCAGCCTTTACTTATTTCTTAAAACAAAATTAAGAGAAAGGTACTTAGATGTCCATATATCACTGCCTACACACATACATAACTTCTTCCACATGAATGTGTCACATCCCCAACAAAAGTTACAGGCTTCTAGGTCCTACGTGATGGCTCAAGGGCTAAAACCTCACTTTGCAAGTGCCGGGATCCCATAGAGGTGCCAGTTCATGTCCCAGATGTTTTACTTGCAACCCAGCTCTCAGATTATGGCCTGGGAAAGCAATAGAGAATGACTCAAAGCCTTAGGATCCTGTACCTGCATGGGAGACCCAGAAGAATCTGACTCCTGGCTGTGGATCAGCTTAGCTCTGGCCATTGTGGCCGCTTGAGAAGTGAACCAGTAGATGGAATATCATTCTTTCTCTCCTTTTCTCTATAATTCTGATCTACGTTTCCAATAAAGATAGGTAAATCTTTTTTTAAAGACAGTTGAATGCTTTTAAGCTGTTGAGACAAGATTGATATATCAATTTGATCCAGTGTTCACAGTTTGCAGTATCACTATCGTGGTATTTTAAAGTCTATTGATATGTACAAATGGATAGTGACATATATACGGCACTTTAGTATTGTACGGAGTAATTGTCCGTCCTTAAAAACCCTTTGTATTCTGCCTATTTGTTCCTCTCTCTAACCCAACCCCCTGGTAATCACAGGTCTTTTACTCTATGCATCAATTTGACTTTTTTCAAAATATTATAGTTGGAATAACAAAGCATGTAGTATATTTGTACTGACATTTTTACAAAGTGATCTATGTTTATGTCACTTCCATGTCTTTTCATGACTTGAGAACTCGTTTATCTTTAGCAAGAAATAGTATTCCTAAAGTGCGGTGTGCCATAGTTTTTGATTCATTCACAGGAACACTTTTATGTGGATATGTTTTCAAACACTTTTCATAAACACTAAAAAGCATGTTTGCTGAGTCACCTACAAGAGCATATTTTCTTTCATAAAGGAAATCATTCTGATTTCCAAAGTCGATGTACCATCTTGTTGGTTCCTGTTAGCAAGTAGTGGGTGTTCTTTTAGTTTTTTTTTGTTTTTTTTTTTTAGCAGTATTCTGCATCTTGGTCATTGTAGTAGCTGTGTAATGGCATCCTACTGCTGTTTAGATTTTCATTTTCTTAATATATATGATGTTAAATATCTTCCATATGCTATGTACATGTGATTGTCTTCTTCACTGAGGTGTGTGTTAACATAATTATTGTTTTTATGTTTTGTTAACTTTGAGATTCAAAAGCTCTTTGTGTATTTTGGATAATAATCCTTTCACATATATTTTTTAACATTCTATACCAGTCTACGTTCAATGATTATTTTTATCTTCTTATATTTTCATAGCAGTATTTTTTAGCTGTAGTAGCATTCAGCTTAGCAATTGTTTCCTAACTCATGTATTTGTGTTATATATAAAGTTATTGCCAAAGCCATTGTCGTCTAGATGTTATCTTATGTTTTCCTCTAGAATTTCTATGATTTTTCTGTGTATGTTCAGACATGTGATTCAGCCAGAGTCCATTTTGGTGAAAGATGTCTGTCTAAATTTATTTCTGCACGTGAATATCCAGATGTTTTTGTACCATTTTTGAAAAGACTATCTTGGCCCATTGCATTGTCCTTGCAAATTTGCCAAAGATCATTTGAATGCACTTGTATGGTTTTGTTCCTGGCTCTATAATTTTGTACTGATTTAGTTTTTTAGCTTGCTGTTCCTTCACCAATACTGTACTTGCTTTTGTAGCTTTGTGTCTTTCATGTCAGGTGGAGTCAGTCCTCTAGCCCTGTTATTCTTCAGTATTGTGTCAGGATCCTAAATTTTTGCCCCTCACTCCATGTAAGTTTTGGAATCATTTTATCACATCCATAAAATAACTTCCTGAAATTTTGACTGGGATTGTGAAGAAGTCACATCTTGATAATACTGTGTTATTACATTCATGAACAAGGAATATCTAATCTTCCTATCTGTTTCATAGTTTTTTGTATAAATTTTATACATATTTTGATGCATAAATACTTGATTATTTCTCTTTCATGTTACTTGTACCGTGATTAGATTTAAATTCCATTTATGTGTGGCCAATGTTTAGGAGTTTGATTCAGTTTATATATTAACTTTCCATCTAATCACCTTGGTATATTTGAAAAAGTGACAGTGAGAGAGACAGAGAGATGGAGCTGGGTTGGGAAGATGCCTTCCACTTGCTAGTTCAATCCCTCAATCTCCTCAACAGCCTGGGCTAGGGCAGGCTGAAGCCAGGAGCCAGAAATTTACTGAATGTCTCTTGTCCCGGGGAGAGGAAACCAAGTACCTGGGCCATTATCAGCTGCCTCCCAGCGTGTTCATTAACAGGAACATGTATTTGGAAGTATGCAGTGGCAGCAACTCAACTAGCACTCTGATATGAGATACCTGCTTTGGCGTCACCTGCTGTGACATAATATTTGCACCCACTGGCTGATTTTCAATTTTAACTCTAACAATTTTGAGAACTTAAAATGCACCACTATTATTCAGCTTTGGTTTAGTGTATTGACTAATATTACTGATGCCAGGGCAGTGCTTTCTTTGCTCATACGTCCTCATAAGTTATCAAAATAATTGTAAAGTGATAATCAAATTTCTTTATTAATTTGCATAAAATGTGAATGAATTCATCAACAAGTGCATCTTTTGTGGTTTACTAATAGTATATTTGTAGCAATCTTACCTTGTTTTTTTCCAATTTATAAAATAAATAATGGTTTTTGATACCTCTCTAGCTAATATTGGTACAGGCTCATTTCAAAATGGAAATTTGAATAAAAGTTATTTAGAACTTCTTCCAAATCATAAAGTGTAAGTGATAAATAAATAAAAACCTTAAAAAGAACAGTAAGTACATATCTTAAGTTGCAAACATGTTAGTTCAGGGTAACTAGAGCTTAGATTTCTGTAGGTTGGGAGGTACAAAACAAAGTGGGATTTGAAATGAAAAATTGAGACGAGTGTAAGATTTCTTCAAAAAATATAGTATTTTAGAGTTAAAAATGTATCAGTCTCTCTGGATTTTAAGTGTGAGAAATTGTCCCTGTTGCTATCATGAATCCTTGTGGCTTAGGCTCTGAAAATATTTGTTGAAACCTGCAGAACAAGACTGAACACAGGATCTTTCGTGATTATATTCACACGATCCTCCGACCATTTCATTGATTGGAATGGTCACTAAGTGAATCAGCCCATTGCTTTATAATATTGATGTGTTAGTTCAATAAGCTATTGAACTATTTAGAGAAATAATTTTCTAGCAGGGCGCTTTATGGTAAGAAAGAGGATAGCAGATAGCAGAATCTGCAATCAAAAGCTCTTCAAAAATATTCACCATTGACTTTAAACCAGCAGTACAATCTAACAAGAAGCAAAACTGTTTTCCTGGCTTTTCATATTTAATTTTTCCTTTTCATCTCCTCCCTCTTCTCCTTGGTGGCTTTAGATACACTAATATTTCTTTATTTTCCACCGAGAGTCTCTTGAGAGCTGACAAATAACAAAGCAAGTGATTCTTCATTTTACCTAAAAGTGAGTAAGTAGTGTCCAGGAGAAATTAAGAACTTTAAAAGAATAACTGTCATTGAGTTTCCAATAATGTAGTATTTTTAAAGGCGAAGGAGAGATCTCTAATAGAAAAAGACAAATTCATCAAATCAAACCGTAACAGCATAATGAGTGACTCTTGTGGAGATGTTGGTGATCATGAAAAGCTGACAATTGTAATTAGGAATAGACTCGGAGAATATAATCATTTTCTGGAAACAAATACATTTAGACTGGAATTGGAAGAGGCAAGATTTGTAAAATGTCTTTTTTTTTTAAAGATTTATTCATTTTATTACAGCCAGATATACACAGAGGAGGAGAGACAGAGAGGAAGATCTTCCGTCCGATGTTTCACTCCCCAAGTGAGCCTCAACGGGCCGGTATGCGCGCCGATCCGAAGCCGGGAACCTGGAATCTCCTCCAGGTCTCCCACGCGGGTGCAGGGTCCCAATGCATTGGGCCGTCCTCAACTGCTTTCCCAGGCCACAAGCAGGGAGCTGGATGGGAAGTGGAGCTGCCGGGACTAGAACCGGTGCCCATATGGGATCCCGGGGCTTTCAAGGCGAGGACTTTAGCTGCTAGGCCATGCCGCCAGGCCCAGTAAAATGTCTTTGATATTAGGTTGTCAGACAGATAGCAATTTCCAGGGTGATTTTTGGAAGCAAGATCCCTGGAGTTAGGTGCCAGTCACCTTCCATATTTGCTGTTGGTGCCACCCAGAACAATTACCGAATATCTCTTTGAATTTCCTTGCCTGTTACATTTCAAGGATGAAAATAATGCTTAACTCATTGAGTTATTGTAAAGGCAACATTAAACAATGTTCATGAAATGCATTTACATGCTTCAATCCCTGCAAGGAGGTGTGGGCCAGGCTGCAGCCAGGCGCCAAAAGGCAAACACTCCATCTTGATGTCTCATATCATTGGCAGGGTCCCAAGTGCTTAGGTTTTATTCTGCTGTCTTCATTTTTTTTTTAATCAAATAGGAATATTTTTACTTCCACAAACTTGTTGAATTGCCCTAGACATTAAAGACCTGAGATGTTTTTTAAAATTTAAATCTGGTGAGAATGAATCACAAACACATGTGTTGGAACGGAAAGAGATCAGTTGGAGAGGCTGGAGAAGTCCCATATGCTAAAGGAAAGAGTTGCAAAGGCGTGCAGACGTCAGAGCAATGGCCCATGCTGCCCCAAATTCTGATATAGCATGTTGACAATTTGGATATTTGAAAAATTCCCATTTGATGCCATAGCTTTGTTCCAGGAAGGCACACTATGATGAGAACAACATTGCCAATGCAACATTTTATGCTTTATCCTGAAGATACCAATACTGTCCGATGTTAATTTAAATCAAGAACTTTGAAAGTATCATAGATTACTTTGAATCCTTCTTTGGTCCTATGTTCAAGATTAGAAAACCTGCTTGACTCTAACAGTGATGGATTTAGTTGCTCCATGAAATACACTTATATTCCATGAGCATCAGAAGATTTACTATCCCAAGAATGCCCTGGCTTATTTTGAAATGCGATGACATAATGCCAAAGCTTAATGTGTTATTTTACATTTGCTGTGGCCCGGCAAGAGTGTTGGTAGATAAAGACGGCCTTTAGACAGACCATACGTTCAGGCTGATGTTGCCTAAACATGCTGTAGGCTGCAGGTTTATCTGATCTTGTAGGAACAACTGCTATTTGACATTGTGCTTCTTTCTCCGAACGCCCCAGGAAGTTCTTCCAGAAAGGCACACTTGCTGACAATTAGCAGGTGAAAAAGCATCTATTATATTTATGATAACAAATGGCTTAGTTGACATCTCTATGTGCAGCATCTAGAGACAATGGCTAGCACATAAAAGGTGCTGAAGAAATGCGTGTTCAGTGAATTATTGTGTGACTGTCGGGCTTTATCTCACATGTTTGTAAATTACAGATTATTTAAAGAAGCCACCGACATTTTTCCTGCATCACTGAAAGCTGCCGTGAGGAATGGCTTCATGGAAAATCCAACGACATCTTCCTCTTTTTTTACTCTTTGCACTTTCACAAGACGGTTTTACAAAATAAGTACAAAGATTTCAGCTGGATGACGGAATTTGTCAGCAATCACACATATTCCGTTAAATATACTGATGATTTAGGTCAGTGCCGTAGATGGGTCTCACTGGCCTTGAACACAGCTCCTACACGAAGGGTATGTCCCAAACATGAAAGGAACTTGTGGTATTCATGCTTGCCTTTTGCTAGGCTCATTTTTTTAATTTTCCTTAAATTTAATTTTTTGAAAATGTATCCATTGGGTAAGGAATTCATTTCCATAACCATAATAGTTATAAGGTGGCTGAAAAATATTAGATAGATGACTCTGAGTTTTTTAACTAAAAAACAGAGAATCTCAATGGAAATAACTGCTTCAGAGTTACATCTTGTCACATTGAATGAATAAATAACCATCTAAAAGTATGGGCAGCTATGAAAATAAGCAGGTAAAATAATAGTATTTTTCTATAAAATTCATGGATGGGTCTGTTATTGGAACACCATATACTCTTTTTCTAAGTATTCTATGAAAAAAATTCATATTTGGGAAAAATGTGTCTTCAAGCTCATCAAGGCTCAATACTCTGCTCATCTTTGGGTTGACGAGGTTGACCGTCTTTCAGCTCTATCAAAATCACTTAAACAGAACCCTCACACGAGGCTGCACGCTGGGGACCCTGGGATGACATCTGGTGGCCACATCCCTCGGTACTGACGCAGAAGGCAGGCTGGGTATGGCTTCTTCCCTTGTATCTTCACTTCCTGCCAGATACAGGAGGAAGAAACAGAAAACATGGAAATGATGCTCTCATCTACTTTCCCCTAATGCTCAACCATTCCCACCCTAATCAGCTATGGAAACACCCTTGAATATAAAATTTTTAAAAAGTGTAGAAACCCTACAATTGTAAGAATTAAGATTAAAGGCCTGGCGCGGTAGCCTAGCAGCTGAAGTCCTCACCTTGGATGTGCCAGGATGCCACATCGGCGTCGGTTCTATTCCCTGCAGGCCCCGCTTCCTGTCCAGCTCCCTGCCTGTGGCCTGGGAAAGCAGCCCAGGACGGCCCAAAGCCTGGGACCTGCATGGGCGACCTAGAAGAGGCTCCGGGCTCCTGATTTCCGATTGGCACAGCTCTGTTCTTTGTGGCTACATGGGGTGTGAACTAGCAGATGGAAGATCTTTCCCTTTGTCTCTCCTCCTATTTGTATATCTCACTCTCCAATAAAAATAAAACAAATCTTAAAAAAAAAAGAATTAAAGAATGAATAAACCAGAATGGTAAACGAAAAGATTAGAAAAATAATCTAAAATCTTACAAATTATTATGTTTGCCATTTATGTCACATGTCATAATTCAAGTAACTAATTACATGTTTGCTATGACGTGCAAATCTAAAGTTAATTGTTAATAAGAAGACACATATTCTTCAAATAATCTTGAAGAATTTATCTGGAATATAATCTGAAGAGGCCTTTTTTTTTTTTTTTTTTTTTTTTTAAGAATAAGAAGCTTGGGGCCTGGTGCGATAGCATAGTGGCTAAAGTCCTCACCTTGAATGTACCTGGGTCCCATATGGATGCCGGTTTGTATCCTGGCAGCTCCACTTCCCATCCAGCTCCCTGCTTGTGGCCTGGGAAAGCTGTGGAGGATGGCCCAAAGCCTTGGGACCCTGCACCCGCGTGGGATACCCGGAAGAGGTTCCAGGTTCCCGGCTTCGGATCGGCGCGCATCGGCCCGTTGCGGCTCACTTGGGGAGTGAATCATCGGACGGAAGATCTTCCTCTCTGTCTCTCCTCTGTGTATATCTGGCTGTAATAAAATGAATAAATCTTTAAAAAAAAATGTGATATTTGGAAAGTAAGATAATAGCAAAATTTTCATTTAGTGCATGTGATTTTAAAAGAAATCATTGATCTCTTTTAATCAATAATAATACAATGAGAAGCATTGAGAATATATGATATCCAGGCATTTCTAAATCCGAAAACCTTGTGAATTAGGATGCTAGAACTTATTAGAGTCAGAAATTATCTTTCTTTCAAAAATTAGCTATATTGTATTTCTAAAAGGCGCAGCGCTTCAGATTACACAAGGGGATTAAGATAAGGAACTTGGAGTAATTATTTTCATGAAAACATTGAACAAATAAGACTACTGAAGTTTAGAAAAAAAGCGTTAACAGAGAACATAATGTGAAAAATATAAATATATGCTCAGCAATATATTGACTTACGGCATACTGATTTCATTTTATTTTAGATGATGTTAACCTAGTTGATCCGAGTGGGGTGAATCGAGAGTTAGGGAAAAGTGGATGTGATCATTGTTTCCAGATATTCTGTTTCTCCTTACTGTTTCGGGGGTGCGGGAATGAATAAGGGGAGAAGCCATACCTAGCCTCCCAACTGCCCCAGTACCCAGCGATGGGGAATGGCCACCTAACATCCACAAAGGGCCCCAATGTGGCGCACACTCCCAGGGTCCTGCCCAGGTGGTTTTGATAGTTCTCAAATATTGATCTCATGGCATACTTATTTCTGTTTAAAGATTTATTTATTTTTATTTAAAAGGCAGATTTTTGCGAAGATAGGGAAGGACAGAAAGTTCTTCCATCTGCTGGTTCACTCCTCGAAAGGCCACAATGGCTGGAGCTGAGAGTTTTCAGAGCCAGTAATTACGTTTCTTCCCTTGTCTCCCAGGTACAGGCAGGCACCCAAGGGCTTCAGCCATGCTCTGCTGCTTTCCCATAGCTTATGCAGGAGCTGGACCAGAAATGGAGCAGTCTCAACAAGAACTGACATCCTTCTGGGATGCTGACGTCACAGGAGGAGTGTTAACCAATTCTGCCACCATGCCAGCCTCAAATCATGGCATACTTAAAAAAGTAGACATACTGTTAAATAATGCAAATGAATATCACACAAGAATATGGACAAATACACAATATAATGGGGTACATAAGCATGAGATAGTCTTTGCAGGCCATTTTATAAAGGTAAAAGCACTCAAACACTAATAATACAGATGAGTATGCTTGAGAATGATAACCATTCAAGTTAAGAGGATGTTTTCCTTGCAGATACGGACTCTGATACAAAATGTAATTTTAAAACATCAGAAATAAATAAAGGATAATAAAGGTACCAGAATCTAGGGATAAAAAATAGTAAAATGTTTGTTAAAATATGACATTTTGTGTATGTAAAGATTGTGTGTGTGTGTGTGTGTGTGTGTGTGTTTGTGTTTGCACACGTGTGGCTGATGGGTGAGGGAAGGGAAATTCCGCCTTCTGAATCTTTAACATATGCCTGGTCTGAGACTGGGGCAGAATTAGCAATCAAGGCCACTAGGCAGACAAATGAGCAAATCAATATGCGAAACTCCTTTCTTCTGAGGTTCCAACTCTCAGAGGCAATGACTAGAGCAAAAGAGAGCTTGTTCAGCCCTTTGCCAACCCTCCTTCGGCCCTGATTATTCTAGGCAGCTCATTCCCACCAGTCCCCCTTCTCACCAAAACTCCCACAATCACACAAACCCAGTCTGCATCTGTCAGGCCCTGCTTGTTAAAGTCAGAACTCATACACAAGTTGTTTCTCAGCTTTGAAAGCCCAGAGAGGAATTCTTTCATTCAACAGATGGGCAAATTGTGAGACAAGTGGCCCTTTTCTTTTTTTTTTTTTTTTCCCCTGCTTTGGTAAAAGGCGATTTTTGTAATCTATTGTTACCTCCATAGCGTCTGTCTAATATTGGCACTTTTGTCTCCCCACAGTGTTTGTGAAAAGAACAACAGCAACCTTATTCAGTTGATGACACAAGTGAAGAGACAAAGATGTTAGAAAACGCTGAGATTTTAAAGTCAAATCTGGTGTCGACACCAAATCAGTCCCTTGCAGCTGGTTTTTGTGTCAGGAATTTTTAGGAATTTTGTAGCTAAAGTCTCTTCAAAATTGGTCCTGCTCAGTGTGATTGTTCCACTCTCTACATGCTGCCTGCCGCACCGCCCCCATCCTGCCCTCATATTCCTCTCTGTTGTTCCCCTCTATCTTCCCACTGTGCCTTTGTGCGAAGTCCATTTACTTGTTTAAATGACCACCATCCCCAACCCCATTCTGGTTCATGAAGTTAGCCCTTGGCCTCCTTTCAGATTATACTGAATCATCATTTTCTAACAGGATAAAGTATGCTGTAATGTGTTATCAGAGTAACGCATCTACTTAATCTATTACAACTCTCCTTTTCTTTTTGTGATACTTTTATGAAGGTTCGTTTCTTACAAATAATCATGTAAGTGTGTGCTGACATTGCTGGTCCAGACAATGTCAGACAGTCCAGCATCCCATTGTCTGGATATGTCCAACAGTTTCACTGGGAGTTCATCTTTGATGTGAAGGTACAGATGTATACTGCGCTGTTTCTTCACAGCTAGATATGATAGTTTCTATAACGCCATCGCTATACATTCCCTAAAATGAGAAGCCATGAAACAAAGTTAACACAGGTATGAAGTTAAAACAAACAATTACAGCACCAGGGAGTCCAAAAACGTGCCATTGAATAACCAAGGCATGGGTGAAAAAATGAAAAAGAAAACATAAAAGGCTCTGATGGACTAATGACTGCTTATGAAGGACTGTGCTATTGTAATGACATGGGGAGAATCAGTCAGAGAGAGGGAATTTGGGGAGGAGGCAGGGAAATCCCAGACCCTATTTATTAAAAATTTTTTAAAAAGTAAAAAAGAAAAAGTCTCTCCATACCTTCTGGATTTGTTCATGATGGTTAACTGGATTACAAAGATTAATTTTGGGGGGAGAGTAGATGTGAGGCGGGTGAAAGTTGTGTCACCTGTTATAACCTTGCCTAAACTCATACATGGTATCACTTATTTTCATGATAACTGATTAGCTAAAGCATTAACAAAATGTCCTCAATGATATACATGAAGAGATATAGACTCAATCTCTTGATAAGCATCAAAGTGTTCTGGAGGAGTATGTGAGGTTAAAAACAGCCATACCAGGCCCTGCATGATCATGCAATTAGTTAATCCTCGCCTTGCAAGCCCCTGCATCCCATATGGGAGTTAGTTCAGGTCTCAGCTGCTCCACTTTCCATCCAGTTCCCTGTTTATGGCCTAGCAAAGCAGGAGGTTGTCCAACACGTTGGGACACTGTATCACGTGGGAGATCCAGAGAAAATTCCTATCAACTGGTTTTGGATCGGCTCAGCTCTGGTATTGTGGCTACCTAGGGAATGAACCAGAGGGTTCAAGATCCTCCTCTCTATAAATCTGACTTTTCAATTAGAAAAAAAAACAAATCTTTTAAAAAAAATAGCATTACTGCCAATGTTGGAAAACTTAGAATCACTTATCAGGATCACTGAGACCTATTTGGTGCTATAATTCTGAATTTATGGCAATTATTTGCCAAAAATATTCCAAATGTTTATTTCTATTTATCAATGAATCATTTGAAGTGGGTGTTTTAATTCTTTGGTATTTTTGTGGATCCACGGCCATGTCTCACTAATCATGGATTCTAGTCCTGACTCAGTCTTCTTCTGTGTTGTTCATTTACATTGAGTCTTTTGACCTGTTCTTACCCAAAGGCATCATTAGAGAAAAAAAAAAAAAAAACAAACATCAAGAAATTAAAAATTTTGAAGAAGCGTTTCATTTGGAAAAATACCATAGGCAAATAGGAAAAATTTTCTTTGACCACATTCTAGTAAGAGATAATTAACCTACTGACAAGGAGAAGATCTTCATTAAAGTAAGTTTTAGGTGCTAACATTGTACGCAAGTTTAAGCCACCACCAACGCTTGCATTCCATATGGGTGTATGTTCTAATCTTAGCTGTTCCCTTTCCAATCCTGCTCCCTACTAATGCGCTTGGGAAAGGGGTAGCAAATAACCCAAGTCTTTACATCCCTGCTTCTATGTGGGAATTGCAGAGGAAGATTCTGTCTTCCAGCCTTGACCTGGCCAACCCCTGCCATTGTGGCCATTTGAGAAGCGAACCAGTGTGTGGAAGATCTGACTCTATTTCTCTGCTTCTTTTTCTAACTCTGGATTTCAAATAAATAAAATAAATCTTTAAAAATATTTGAAGACTGAAGTTTATAGTTTATAAACATCGATGCACTAGCTTAATCTATTAAAATTACATTAGCTAAGCTCAATTTTTTCAAATATACCGAACTAGTTGTGTTCCTTAACATCATTGTGTTTTAAATACATTATGTACATATTTTAATACATGCATATGTATGAATATATACATACATATATAAATATTCATTTAGAATGGTTTGCATAAAAATATCTAATTAGAGGTGGAAATCTCTGCTTAGGACTGACAATGCATTACATATTGATATGCTATTTTTAAAACATTTAAGCCTGAAATGCTTTTATAATATGCAAACCTCAAATCCTTTTATAAGAAACAGATACAGTTTCCAGACAATTCTCATGCCACAGAAACTCTTCCTGTCTTCTAAGGATCATTTAAATGTGAAGCATTTCAAGAGTTCAGTCCTCTGACAGTGCCACAACATGCGCAATTTTATTGAAATAGAAAGTGAAGAACAAAAATATTCAATAATTATTTTATTGATGCAGAGGGCATGAATTATTCATAATTTCCAAGTATCTGTGCGTAACTCCAACTACCTGCTTTTAAAGGATATGAGACCCACTGAAAGCACATTAACTACTTTGATTGAACATCTGCTAACCAGAAGTACATAGCAGGAATAATTCTTTAGATGTTTGTGTGTATGTGTTCATGATTTTCTGCAGGATAATTATAAACTATGCTTTGTTACACCCTGATATGTTTGATGGTTGTAAAACAATGATCATTCAAAGTGATACAGCAAATTAGTCCTAAATCCAATGCATTGTGCATTTTCTAACAATTCTATCCATGTCTAACCATGACATACGTTTTAAAAACATTATAAATGTCTCCTGGGAAGATTTTCTTGGATAATGACTTGCTAAAAATGCTTCTGCGTACTTTTAACTTAACTAGTAAACCAAAGTGTGAGCTCATGTCTGTCTAGCTAGCATAGACCTAGAAATGTTGGGCCCCATCCCCTCCCGCATCTGCTCCTCAAATGTGGCTGCTCTTATGGTGGTAGAACTACAATCCACCTGGTTAATTGGCCAAACTGTTTTAACTCCAAATTACAACTGTCCCGCTTCGCTTATGGGAGCAGGCCACATATATTCAGGCAAAAGTTCTGGATAAGACTTATTCTTTTTTACCAGTATTATTTTTCAAATTCCTCTGTGTTCTTAATATCCCCTTGTTAGGAGTTTATTTTGTTGACATTTTGCTTGAATGTTCTCTGCAGTTGTAGCTAATCTTTTTAGTTATGTAATGGAGTAACTATTTTTACAACATTTTCTGTATCATATTCAAGGTGGGAAGTTTGGTATGATAGATGCTCTCCAGATCATATTTCTGTCTGAACACTTCAAGTAGCATTAGCTTATGGAAAGGCTCCAAATATACAATGTCTATAATTTCTACCTCTTGGGTCTCAAGCTTTTCTCTTGTGTTTTGTGATTTAATATTTGAAAACCGTGCATTATTTAATACAGGCTGTTACAGTTTTGCCTCCATATTGTGAATACCTCGATTTTTGCTCTCCACTCCATTCACGGTCAAACCCTTTGAGTCACAAGAAGTTTAGCTGGAGCTCCGTTGAGTGCTGTCAAACATTCATAAAGGTTGAATTTCTTGTCCATTCTTTGGGTTCCTACATGTTCTCACATGCTTGACTTTCACTCCCAGCACGGTAATTATCTGGTTGTTTTTCTTTCATCTGATCAACATAAAATTGCTATTTTGTAGGAAACGTATCATCAAATAAACTTCTGCAGAATGTATGCAGTGAGTAATGATGGCTTACATGCAACTTATCCTCTACTAGGTTTTTTATTTGGTGAAATAGTAACTTTTTGTACACTTCATGATATTTAACAAATTAAAGAAAAAGAATGCTTTTCTTTTACTGAGTGCAGATAAGCCTGCATTTTAATAGAAGGACGGTTTACTAACATCTAGTTTATAGATTTACTAATAAATTGTCTATTTTTATAAACTCCAGTGAATCCTTAAAAGAAGACAATATATCAGGACCATAGCAATTCATGTTGTCTGCTGTTCTGGAAGGAGTTTTGTTACTTGACTGTGAAAAGAAAAATATACAATTTATATTTAGGGATAAGCTACAAAATCTTAGTTTTGCAATGATTTGCTTGTTTTATAGGACAGAGATTAGAACAAAGAAAGAATAAGATTGCTAAGATAGACGAAAAGGAAATGGAAAAGTAGGAGTACCTTTTTGTGCCTATCTGGAGTTTACAATATCTAAAGTTTACAATATGTGTTGACATGAAACTTGAAAGGAATCAAGAAACAGCTTGCTCAGTAAAGAGCAGAAAGGGGATGAGAATAACATTGCACTCTTTTTGCTTAGGAAGTGGAACTGACAACTTTTCCCTAAAGCTCATCTATGCTACATAATAATGAAAACATACTTGTCATCAGCCGAACACTTTATCTGTATCAATTAAGAAGACACTACGCATTTTTATTTAATTTTCACAACCATGACCAATTTAAAATTAGACTTTTTTTTCTATGTTAGCTCAAGTTGTAAGTTCAAGTTCCAAAGTCATGTGGGGGGAAAAAAAGCCAAATGTGGACACCAAAAACTTTATTTCCTACACTACAGTCTAGATGATGATCATATAAGATTAAACATCCACACCCCCCTCACACACACACGGATACATACACAACACACACGGTAAAACAGTAAAGAATTTAAGCACTGAAATATTGACACAATCCAAGCAATACATTCAAAAGTATCTGTTCAGGGACAAGCATTGGGGCAAAATAGATCAAGCCACAGATGTCAGCACGTCTTATCAGAGCGTTGGTTTGAATCTCAGCTGTTGCTTCTCCAGAGCAGTTTCCTGTGCGTTGGAGGCAGCATAGGGTGGCTCAATTCTTTGTCCCTGACTACACACCTGAGAAACCCAGATGGTGTTCCCGGCTGCTGGCTTTCATCTGGCTTACACATGGTATTGTAGCATTAGGGGAGAAAATCGGCTAGGGAAAGAATCTTCTCACTTCTCTTCTCTATTCTCTATCATTCCTGCTTTCAAATAAATACTCTGTATCCATCTGTCTGTACGTACATATATACACACATACATGGATACACTCGTGTGCCCAGATCCCTTTAAAACAACCAGTGAATTATTGAAAAGACAATAAATTGTGTTTGTCATGCCCTATACTAATACTTTATACCTCTCCACTTCAAGTAAATGAATTGGTTAATTGTAATGAATAATTGAGTTCCTTATTGTCACAAAAAAATTCAAAAATTTCATCACGGTTCTGTTTTTTTCACTGTCTGTATTTTAATGTAGAGTTTTAAAATCAGCATTCCATTTATAATTAAGGAAATCATTAGTTAAATACAAATTAAAGACTTTTTATTAGAATTTGAGATTTTGAGGACACAATAAGGAAAATTATTTCTGTAATCTCATATTTGCCTCTGGTAATCATAAATGTGTATAAGCACTATTTTTAAAGAATTATCATGGAAATGTATTTTTTCCTATCTTATCACACACATTGTAATTTCCTGGAATCATAAAGCATCTCAAGGATGAGTCAGGTCCTAAGTTAACACTCTAAGGCCTCAGGTTTTAAAACAGCTAATAATGAGTTTCAAGCAGGTCTGGGGAAGTCAAGGATATATATTTTTAAAAATGCAATTAAACACCCGGTTAATGAGCAGCTTTTTATTATAAAAATATGGGAAAAGATGACATCTTATAGTCACTATTTCTGTTTCATTTTGTCTTCTTTAAACTGAAAACAAAAAGTTCCTTTTTACCCCATATCGCCAAAATATGGAATTCCAATCCTTTGGGAAACAGGATTTAATAAAATACAGTCAGTTTCTAGGATTTTCCATTGTTAACCTTTATAGTAAAATAATTTCTTATGAAGACTTCTAAATATAAACCTTTTATTTATATGCTTTAATTCTGAAGTATGTTACGTAAAGAGAAATCTGCAAAATGATAATATGTAAAATTATATGTAACACAAAAGTAACTTCAAAATTTCTCTTATTAGCTTACCATATTAAAAAAAGCATTCATCAATGATTAACATGTTAACAATGTGAAATTACTGAGATGGCTATTTTGCTTTTCACTAAATCTTTGGAATTTGATGGGAATTTCACACTAATAGCTCATTTCACTTTGGACCAGTCACATTTCTTGTACTCAATGGCTGTTTGTGGCTGATGGGTATAATATTGCATACCACAGAATAATTTAAATCTATCCATCACTTTAGAACAAGATTTTACCTTTTAAAGAAGCATATAGACAAGGCATGATAAAATATTAACACATGAAGTTACCACTTTAGAGACAAAAGTGCTACCCTCCGTCTCGTATTCTGGCATACTCAACAGCTTGCATTTTTATCTTAGCCTACCTAGAATGAATACTTAATCTTTCACATTCAATAAGTATCTTTTCACACGATATCATGGTTTTTGTTTGCTTGTTTGTTTTAAAACTCTGTCAAATTCTCATTGTTATTTTTATGGTTCTATAGTAAGCATGATTGCATTTGAAGAAACAGAAAATCTCAATTTTAATTGGTTATATCAATGAAGATTCCTCCCCACAAAAGTCGATCATATATTGGACCTTGCGCGGTAGCCTAGTAGGTGAAGTTCTCATCTTGTATGTGCCAGGATCACATTTGGTTACCAGTTCCTATCCGAACTGCTCCACTTCCCTTCCAGCTCCCTACCTGTGGCTTGAGAAAGCAGTAGAGGATGTTCCAAATCCTTGTATTCTGCACCTGCATGGGAGACCCAAGAGACTCTCCTGGCTCCTGACTGCTGGCTTCAATTGGCTCAGCTCCAGTCGTTGTGGCCGCTTGGGGAGTGAACCAGCAGATAGAAGTTCTTTCTTTTCGTGTTTCTTCTCACTGTATTTCCTTTTCTCTGTAAATCTGACTGTCCAACAACAATAATTAGAAAAAAAAACACCTTAAAAATAGTTGCTCATATGATTTGAAGTCCTCGTATTTGGCAAGGTTAAGGAGATTTATTCACAACGAAGGCAATGGTTTGTTTTCTTTATCCTAAATCTAAAGCACTAATGGAAGCCCAATGCTGCTGGTTTAGTCCTGCATAAAGCGGTAGAACAAACAGCAGCTCAGACTCCGATACTCCTTGTAAGGATCTGGCCCTAGAGAAAAGGTTGGTTGGGGGTTCTCTCTTGGCAAACAGCAGAACTTATTCCAGAACACTTCAGTATGTGTTGCTGCTCATTTCAGGCGATTTGTCATCATTGTTTTCTGCAATGTATCTTTGCCACACAGAAAGATTATGCCCTTAGTTGGATCAGGATCATTTTGAGACTGAATCAGTCGCTGACATTAATTGGAAAAGCAATGGATATAATTCAGAAGAATTAACTCTGACTTCCCCTACCCTTTATTTTTGCTGTTGTTATTATTTTCCACGATAGGGTATGGTAGGCATAGGGATTTTCTCTTCCACCTCCTTGTCCTCTCTCCCCTTTACCCAGGCACAGTATTTCCCTCATATCATTACAGTGGTGTGGTCCTTCAGCAACGGTCACAAGTCTGATATTCTGGTTTTCTTTTTTTAAGTGTATTATGGAATTGTAGTTACAGGCGATGGCTAAAATACATCTAGTATCATATTGTCAAGGTATATTGAATAGTTTCATTGGGAATCCGCCTTTTACTCTGCGGTAGAGATGCGTACTGCACATTTCCACAATCCCTGGTATGCGAGTCTCCATTATACAATTAATTCATATATAATATATACAATTAATACACAATGTAATTTATAATTATACAATTAACACTTAATATACACCATAATTTTTATATCTTATACAATTAATACATATATATGTTTGCCTATATATATTTGCTAAGTACCCTTACCAAACTTTGGTAAAATAGGAATAAAAATGAATGTTGTTTCCAATCAGCTCCCAGAAACGGATGCCAACTCCTGAGAATTTATTACATCATTACAAAATGTTTAGTATGCCAGGTAATATATCTATATAACACTTTATTTCTCCCATACGATCAGATTTTTAGAAAATACTGTTTCAATTACAGTCTTTTACAATTTAATTCTTGAGATCTACTCACCTGCATTCAGAAAACTCCATCTTCATGCCTTCTTTTGTTCATCCTGTTTCCAGCCTTGTGTTCAGTCCTGTTACATTTCATCAGAGTTCCTCAAGTATTTTGAGATCCAGATAAAATGACAGCTCTCCTATGAAGGTAGATTTTTTTTCTTCCATTAAGTAATGATGGCTTTTTTGTTATTCCTTCAGGAACACATTATTCTTATCTTTTATAGAGTTGCCAAAAGCAATCTCAAGGAAAATATGAAGTTGTACAGTTGAACACCTTTTTATAAATTTTACTTTTTTTAGGATCATCTCTTTTCTCTAGTTGCTGTTTGTGCACCTTGAGGCTGTTGTATTTGCCTGAACATGGCAAGCTGCAAATGGCTCCAAATCAATACAAAAGTGCAACTCTTTCTCATTAAAATGATAAATTTAATGTCAGTATACCCAGAGATGGACTAGACTTTAGTTACATTTGAAATTGTTGCTATTTCTTATGAGTTACTTTTGGGAATCATTGAGTAATGAAATTATAGCCCAATCAGGTACTATGTAATTCAGATCTAATTTCAATTAGTTTCTTATGTGATTTTTAAATTACTCAGTGTCAATGAATTAGCTTGCTGGACTTTGGAACTGGTAGTAAAGTTTTAATGACGGATCACTGGAAAGCCTGATTTTGAAACTGAGAGTCATTATTTTCTCCAAGAAGGCTACTAAGGACTGAGGTAACCAGGGAAGAGCCGTGTTGTACCTGTCTTTATTCCAACAGTCTTTCAAAATGAAGAGGGAAACGGTACCAAATGCCATTTATCATTTTCACATTCTATTCCTTAAACTTCTAAATCACGTAAGACATTTACTTAATTAAGATTGTGAGAAAAGGTTATTTTTAAATGTTAGTTGTATTCTATGATCAAAGAAATTACAAAATAAAATGAATAACATCACTTAAATTATCCTTAGTCCATGAAGTAATCATTACATATATGTTAGCTAGCAGAAAAATTGACTTTGCATTGTGTAACTTAAGAGGAGTATTTTTAATAAAGCAAACTCAGAAATATTTATACTAGAATGTTCATAGTCGTATTCCTGTTAATGGCTACCACCTTTTTAAAAATGTTTTTGTTCACATTTTTCTGCAATAAATTTTATGTTGATTATGTGAAGTATTTATGAATGAAAGTAACCTCTGTCTTAGAAAAAAAGCGCAGGGCCCGGTGGCGTGGCCTAGTGGCTAAAGTCCTCGCCTTGAATGCCCCGGGATCCCATATGGGTGGCAGTTCTAATCCCCGCAGCTCCACTTCCCATCCAGCTCCCTGCTTGTGGCCTGGGAGGGCAGTTGAGGACGGCCCAAAGCTTTGGGACCCTGCACCCGTGTGGGAGACCTGGAGGAAGAGGTTCCTGGTTCCCGGCTTCGGATCGGCGCGCATCGGCCCGTTGCGGCTCACTTGGGGAGTGTAACATCGGATGGAAGCTCTTCCTCTCTGTCCCTCCTCCTGTCTGTATATCCGGCTTTCCAATAATAATAAAATCTTCAAAAAAGAAAAAGAAAAAAGAAAAAAAGGGCATTCTTTTTTATTACCAATTGCTTCCTTTAAACATCAAAGAAGGATTTTATCTTTATTTTTAACTGAATGCCTATTATTAAGAAGTACAGAAACAATTGTTAAATTACAAATACGGCCGAGCTCACACCATCCGAGGTATAGAGTATGTTCTAATGGAGGGACATAAACTGAGATAAGAGGGAAAAGAAAAAAAGTGAAAATATTATTGCTGTGGAAAAAGGGAGAGTCACGGGGCCTGAGGGGATACCGAGTTTCTTAGCATCCATGAAGGAGCCTTCCCTTCCTGGAGCTTCTACTTCATATTTCAAGAATTCCTTTTAGTTGCTCTCTCTTTCACTCTCTGTCACGTCTCTGAACACATCAAAGAAATATCCTTGTGGGCTAATGTGTTCAGGTACTTTTTAAGAGAAAGTGTTACTAGGAAAACCAATTGAGCAAGAAGAAACAGAAAGGAAATTATTTTTGGCTGAGATTATATATCACCTCGTATAGTTTCTTATATATTCTTCTTACATTACTCATCTTAGGGGAATTGTCCATTATCTAAGCTACCAGCCTGGTAAGACATTGAACAAAAGCTAACAACAACAACAAAAGTGTTCTTATACTGTAACATTTGCTTACTAAAAAAGTTCGCCTGTCTTACCCTTCGTTCTGATGTTCATTTTGTCCATACACTGCCTTCCCAAAATTATAGACATTGGAAGGGCAATAATCTGCAACATGGCTCTTCTTCTATATCAGTCAGATCCTCCAGGCAGTTTCAAATGAACTCATTTCGGTAGCTGTTTTGATAGCACACAAATGCTTCTTTTGAAATTTCGTACGGCATAGCTCTTGATCTGGAGATTCCATCTATTTAGGGCTTGTGGTTTGCTGACTTACACAAGGCCATGATTTCTGATGGATCTGGTAGAAGGGTGGAAAGCAGATGTGCAAATGTGTCAATCACAATAAACACAGTATATACCACGACAGAGCAATGAATAAGGCACACTGGGATTCCAGGAAATGCAAGCCACAGTTCTTTCCTTAATTCCTCTTGTGCACTTAAGATGGAGATGGGGATTAGACACATGAGAACACATTCCTGCGGCTTCATCTTTTGCGCCCAGATTATAGCACAGTTCGCTTACTTCTTTGTATCTTCATTCAAAGGCTCATGGCTCATTTATATGCTTGATTGAAAGTCAGCAAGAGCTCCTGTATGCATGCAGAGGAGGGGGCGTCTGCTCTTGCCAAAAACAAAGGAAATCAACCAAATAAAAATGAAAAATAAAAAAGGAAGGAAGGAAGAAATGAAGAAAAGACCCCTAGACTTACACGGCGCACAAAAGCTTAGCTCGGCAAGAATGTTAAACCCCATTTCATTGCTCTGCCACTGAATTTGAAATGAGATTGGAGAAAGACTGTAAGTGTTGAGAGGAGTGAAGCAATTTCAAGTGACAGAGTTCAAAGAAGGTGGTTATGCATTTCTAAATGGGTACTGAATCTCTTTTAGAGATATTTTGCACTTAGAAATAAAGAGTTCAGTTGAGAATGTCACCTAACTTTCTCGAGAAAATGGCCTATGCAAATGCACCGTATCTCTTACTGAGAGCCACAGTGATAGCAATTCCAGGCTTCGTTCGTTTGACATGCCACAAATATTTATTGAATGCCTACAGTGTGTTTGAAACTAGGGAAACAAAGCATGCTATTTCGAAGGGATTTGTGTGCAATTTATACTCCCAAATGGTATGTATTACAAAATAGCCTCAACGACAGGCAAAAAAGTGTGATGTTGACTATATATACATATATCTATATTGCATACATACACATATATATTCTACAGCAAAAGACAAGGTATATAAACATGTATGTATGTATGTAGATGTATTTGCAGGTAAGACTAGCTATAAACCTCATAAGGAATTATTTCCTGCAGAAAATAATGACACAGATTTAATCAGAGGTATTTGGAACAAAGCATCTTCCTTTCTCTCTTTCTTTCTCTCTTTCTCTCTTAGGTGTATAGTTTTCTGTTCTGGATGTTGTGTCTGTTTGATAGTGAAGCACTGACTTTGGGACATATCTATTGTTCTGTCATTGATTTTTCAGTAAAAAATATATTTTTCCAATGTGTGTAAATGGAAATTATATATTTCAAAAGATTTTAACATATATAATGCAGCCATTCTGCAATCATTACCACCCCCCCGATAAAAAAAGATGAAGATAAAAATACCAACCAAACAAAAGCAGCACCACTAAAACCCACTGTGTCTCCATTAGGATCACTTTTCTTCTGTACACCTGTGTTGTTTGAAGTACTCTCTTGCAGCTGGCATGCAGTACAGTAACTTAAGCTACTGCCTTAGGTTAGGGTCAGCATCCTCAATGAGCACCAGCTCAAGTCTTGGTGTTAGACTTCTAGTCCAACTCCCTGATCATGCTCCTAGGAAGGCAGTTGGACGCTACGACACCTACAGGGAGTCCTAAGTGGAATTCTGGATTCTGGGACTGGGACAGGTCCAACTGGAGCTCTTGTGGCAACTTGGGAATGAATCAACAGATAAAAGCTCCTTCTTTCTCGTTCTCCCACTCTCTTTTGCTCTTTCTCTCTGTAAATCTGGATTTCAAAAATAATTAAATCATTTAAAGAATGAAGCACTATGTTGCTTTATATATAAAAAATACATATATTCATATTTAAAATTAAGTGCTATATCACTATGTATATACTTTAGATAATAGTTTGTATTTAATAGATGAATTGTCATTTGTATTGTTTATAAATATGCTTTGTACATCTGTATGCAGAGATCTATCATTAATCAATGTTGACTTGTTAAGAATTTAGAGAATATAAATTCTACTGTTGTCTGATTTCACTTATTTTTATAGAGAAAAGATTACCAATTCTACAATTGTTCCTTTGTATATTATCTTCAAGATTTTAGTTTTGCTAAAGATATTATGATATTTGAGTGTATTCAAGTGTTTAGAATTTCTAGGAGTACTTGAATACAGATAAATATTTTCACAATTCAACTTTTTGGAAAACCCTTAGCCATTATTGCACACATTTTTCCTGTATTTTTCCATTATCCAGCCTCACTTTATACTTGAATTTGGACATTCTCTGATATTTTTAATGTTCCTAGTTTTCTTTACAGACTTATATATTTTCAAATTGTTTATCTCCACTACTTTAAATTTTTGTGTCTAGATCATTTCTGTCATTTTACTTAATATAATTTTAAAGCAGTATCCTCTTCAACTGCTTAGATGTATTCATCGAAGTTATTTTGTTTTTAATCTTGATTAAATGTGATTCAGTTCGTGAGGTCTATTTTTCTGTAAGACTCAGTCCTATTGAATCAGGCTTGTTCATCTGGATTGAGACATGGGCACGGCTCATCTAAAATGCAGAGGTGAAGGTGTTTTGCTTTCCCTCCAAGAAAGTTTTGCTTTTGCCAAGCATTTAGGCTTCATTGCAGAGAAAGAAATGGAGAAAGAGAATGTGTTGGAGATGCCTTGCAGTTGCTGATTTTTTTCTCCAATGACCATAATGGCTATGGTAAGGTACACTACAGTCAGGATCCAGGAGCTCTGGATGGGTCTCCTATGTTGGTGCAGACGCCCACGCTCATGGCCCAGCTCCCATTGTTTTCCCATTTGCCTTAACAGGGAGCTGGATTGGAAGTGAAACAGTCAGGAGTAAAACCAATGCTTTGATGGAACGTTAGATGGCAACTGGCCATGTAATCTATTGCTCCACAATGCTGACTGCTTACAGTTAATTTACATATACATTGCTGTATTCTGAATAATAGTTTTGTGATACTTGTCTTTTCGGGATTGGCTTACTTCACTAATCATAACTGACTCTGGTTGCATTTGTTTTGTTAACAAAAAGGCAGAACTTCACTCCTTTTTTATTGCTGAGTATTATTTCATCATGTATATATACCACAATATATGTATATCCAGTCACCAGTAAATGGACGTCAGGGTTAGCTATTGTGCGTTGAGCTGCTATAAACACGGGGTACAAATATCTCTTCTTTATTGTGATTTTATTTTCTTACGGAAACATGCAGGAGTGGAATGACTGAAGAAATATGGTAGATCTATTTTCAGAGTTCTGAAATGACAACGTATACGAGCAAAACTGGCATTTTTCGATTTGATGTCTGTTTAAAGCCCATGTCTGTATTCTTGAAGAACAGTGTTCTTCCACTTACACTTAACCGAAGTCTTTATTTAGTGGAGAGTTAAACTTAACAACTATAAAGCAAAAAAAAAAGGCATGTCATTCAGAATTTTAAAAAAAAAGTAAGAAGGGGAAGCAAATGCAGGGTGAGAAGAAGGGAGGGGGAGAGTAGAGTGGGAGGCATCATTGTGCCCTTGGAACTATACATAAAAACGTGCATGGACTTTTCCTGCTTCATATACATAAAGAAAAATTTAAAGCATAGAAGACAATACATTGTCGAAGCAGACTCTTGGTCCAGTAACTAGATTGCCATGTCTTAGGCCACTGCACCTGGCTTCAACACGCAGTTCTAGCTCTCCATTCCAGTTACCTGCTAGTGTGCACGCTACAGGCAATACTTGGTAGCTCAAGATGTGGGTCCTTGCCATTCTTGTGCAAGATCTAATTGATTTTTCTGCTCCCAGTTTTGGTGATGCCTAACACCAACTGTTGGTGACTTTATGGGATCAGCTAGAGAACTGAAATTCTCTAGTTCTTTACAGTGCAGGATTGGCCTGAAGAAAACGCCTATAGCATTGCCTAAAGGGACATGTTTCCATTACAAGCAGATATTAAATATTGTGGAAGACGATGGAAACGGAAAAAGCCCATCATCTTTTCTACCATGTGGAATCTGGATGCAATGTGTTTATTCCACATGGTTAAAACCCCATATTATAACAAAATATTTTTACTTCACTTTTTAAAATGATGTATAGAAAGGGTTCACACTTAAAGTAATGGGACTAGCGAAGATACAAATGGCTGTGGAGGCATTAATCCTTGCTTTCCCAATGTTCATAATCTGTCAAAATGGAGATTTATGATGACCTTTTAGTGAAATTTAAAACAAATTGCTAAAATAATATAAATGATTATATTCACTGCATTGATGATGGCAATGCTGCAAATTAATTCATTGAACACATATTTATTGATACTTTCCAGGAACTGCTGTAATCAGTGGGGACACAGCTCCATTAATCATAATGTTTTGTTTTCTGTATTTTACAATGTGCTGGCATTTGAGGACCTGTGGAAGAGGAATTTGTCCTTCAGGGTTACCTAATCATCTTTGATATACAAATCAGCCAATCCTGAGTCCCTATCTCTCCTTGCCTTCTTTTTTCAGACCCAGGCCTGACTTGATCCTCCTACTCACAATGCCTCTAGCCAGCTACTATGAAGCTACAGCACCCCAGAAGGCTTACACATTTCCCAAAGGCGCCACTGTTCCCCTTGGTTGATTCATCCCTTCCCTCTGTTCCTTGTCTCTTGGCCAGAACTTACATTTACCGGATAAACCACATGCCCCATGTGTTGGACCCTGCCCCTATGCGTTGAGAAGTCTCAGGAACATACTCTGTGCTGTCCTAGAGGACTGAGACAGTAAGGAAGGGACCTACAGTGTGAGAAGGTCACAGAGGCTATGGAGGAAAGATGTGAGAACAGCTGGTGCTGGGACTCACTGCGAGTGACAAAGATGCTTACAGAGCAGAGATGACTTCTGCAAAGACATCAGGGTGTGACAGGCACTCAGCCATGACCATGTGGTGCAGTGGAGAGGATTCCTCTTGTGTGCCATTTCCTCTCCTTGCATCTGGGTGGCAGGAAGTCAACTGCACTCGGAATTCCATATTCACACCTCTGTAAGGCCTGTTCCCCACTTAATCAAAACTCAAATTCCTAAAACCTGGGATTGACAGATGAGTAAATACCGGTTCAGATTTACTATAACTAATTCTGTGTTAAACTGAACAGGTACTCATTTGACTGAAATAAAGAGTTTTAATATGTATGTATTTACTTTGGATATCATGAAGCTAAAAATAGAGCTATGAAGTGCTGCAATAGCTTAGATACGTAATTCTAATGTATCATTTTTGTTCCCAGGAAGCAAAATGAACTAAGATAACAGAAAATGACACAATGTTTTTTCTTTTTGTATGTGTGTGTTCGTTTTTGTTTGTTTTAGATTTATTTACCAACTGCAAAGTCAGATTTACAGAGAGAAGCAGAGACAGAGAAAAGGATCTTGCGTCTGCTGGTTCACTCCCCAAGTGGCTGCAATGGCCGGAGCGGAGCTGATCCAAAGCCAGGAGCCAGAAGCCTCTTAGGCTTTGGAGCATCTTCAACTGCTCTCCCAGGCAACAAGCAGGGAGCTGGAGGGAAGTGGAGCACCTGGGACACAAACAGGCACGCATACGGAATCCCAGCATGTGCAACGGAAGGACTTTAGCCACTACACTACTGTGCCAGACCCTCTTTTCATTTTAACAAAGCAATCTGATGAATTTCTCCTGATCATTTTGCAGAAGGAAATTGGAGATTGGCATTTTTGCCCATGGCAGCAAGGCGGCAACCTTAACCTAAGAAAATATCTCTGTATAGAAGTATAAATAATGCAATTTTTTTTACCAGCTTGATTTCTCACAGATGAAGAACTGCAGACCTGAGTTCCAGAAAGAGAACTTCAAACTGGTTGCATCTGTGCCAGCCAGGAAGTCTTTTAGTTTGTAACAGGAATGGTGCAAGGTTCCAGGGAAATCAGACCACCATTATTCACTGGGAAGTGCTGTGGGTCATGATTAAAAATCAACCTTTGCCTGGAAAACTTCGACAAGAACAGAAAATACAGCCTGAAATCACAGAAGTTGTCATGAGGCAAATGTCGATTCACTCCCAAAAGGTAATAGGTACAGGGTCTTGCTTTGGGATACCATGTATGGTCTGAAAATGTTTTGAAAAACCATCATGATATTATTTTCCAGATCTTGCTCAGTTTCTAGAGAATGGCTGCTACTGTGTGAGGCCAGTGCTATTTGCTATTTCTAGGAAGACTCAAAACGCTCAGAGATAATAACAAATGCTAAGTATAAACACAACTGTTTAGCCTAACATTTAAGATACCTCTATAGCATCTGTAACAGCTTTGGTTCAAACATGGGTCTCACTCTCAATTTCAGATCCTTGCAAATTTAAGCCAGAGGGGCCAGCAGAGGATGACCCGAGCAGTTGGGCCTGTGCACTCAATGCAAGATCTCGATTTAGTTCCTGGCTTAGTTCTGACTGTAGCAAGCATTTGGGGAGTGAACTGAGAAATGGAAAAGTCAGTTTCTCCATCTCTCAAATAAATAAGCCAATGATAAATAACTTCTAAAGAAGTAAAGAACATATTAAATATAAACCATCAAATATTCTAATTTTATCAAGTGCAGTTTAAATATGTTTATGTAAAGACTTGCTCATATGTACAGATTTGAAGCAGTGCTGACACCAACATAATCTTAGCTTTAATAATACAAATTTCATGAGATTCTTGAAATCCCCTGATAAATGTCTATAGCAGATGCATCCATCATAAATACAATGTGGTGTTATGAGTAGGTTAGTTAAGATGGTCTGATAACAGGTGAAAGTATAATGTAATAATTTGGGTTATAACTCAGCAATTAAATTTATTGCCTACAGAAGACATATCTCACCAACGAAGATGAGCAGAAACTATATCTCATGGATTTTGATGTTTTGTTTTGTTTTGTTTTTTTGGTTTCATCTCTTCAAGATACTTTTCATTAAAATCTTCACTGACGCATAAATCATACAGTAGCATCATTTTCTTCAATAAGGTTCCTGCTTTTCATTTCTTCAGCGACACATTAGTCATTTAGTAGCATGTTATTCAACTTCATGACATTTGTAGTTTCTTTTTTTCTTCCTGTTGTTAATTTTATTTTGTGGCTTTTCATTTAAGGGGATGTGTGGAACTGTGTAATGGAGACTATCTTATCCAGATGTGAGGATACAATACAGTATGCATCTCTAATTCCAGATCAAAAATGGACTCCAGTGATACTGTTAACTATCTTGACAATAGGATGCTGGACTCTCTGCCATTGTCCATGCTTGCAATGATGGACATATGACTGTGTATGAAGAACTATGCTATAGTCATAATATAGGGGAACTCACTGGGGAATGGGAAGGGACTTGCAGAGGAGATAAAATGAATCCCAGGGCCTATGGAACTGCAGCATAAAATGATAACAATAATTAAAAAAAAAGAAAAAAGCAAGAGGGAAAATAAAAAAATGAAAGTTTTCCATTTTATGAAAATTTTTCATTTTATGGTATACATAGAAGAGAGATGACTTTCAACATCTTTACTCTGAGTGACAGAAGTTCGGCATGAAAGATCTTACTCATATGAAATACAAATCTGAGAGAGAAGGTGCTTGAATGATTGCCGGCGATACACGGCAAAGAAAAGATGGATTGAGAAGGGACATGAATGACCTTTGCTGGTGATGGAAATGCCCATGGAATTCTGACTGGTGTATGCAGCTATCACGTCACCTGAGCACAGCTGAAGTGGATGCCATTTACTGTATGCAAATTATTTCTATATACTGTAATGAAAAAAATATAAAAGAATTGAGGTAACTGAAGCAGACTAAAATTATGTGACATGTCAAAGTCACACTGCTCAAAGTCGCAGGACACAAGGAGAATATTCTTTTTTGGTTCCTCTTGGCTCTAAATCTTTCCATCTCATCAGATGTAGAGAAAAAAATAACTCCTGAAGAAATGTGCTTTATGCTTTCAGAGTCATAACCACTTCATGTTAACATTTATTATGCTATTAATTTTAATATTCAAAAGTTCGGAGTTACTTATGGTGCTATAACATTTAGATATGAGATATAAAAATAGACTTTTTATGGTGAAAAGTTATTGGTGACAGGAAGTCTTGAAATTTTATGTGCGAATTTTTAGAAGAAGTTACTTTGAGAGGGTCACATTTAATAAATCTTCTACTTCATGTTTTGCTGCTAGAGCTATGTGAAAGATGGTGTTATTTTAGGAAACCTAAAAGGGCAACCGAAAATTAAAATACTTGTTCAGTTAGTTAAAACCCAGTATAAGCATACGTTGTTCCTTTCCAATACAAGATCTTATATCACAAGACCCTTCCTTTCTTTCTTTTTCATTATGCAGCCGCACAACTTGCAACCACACAGCTTTTGACAATATGTGTGAAAATTTTATAAAATAGGAAACATTTAATAATCGTTTGGAGGATAAATACATGAAGAGGTCTAGAGAAGTTGTTGAAGTTTCCCCAGCCACCATTCTATAAATAGGAGGCAGTCTGGGGACCTATTTTTATTTTTATTTTATTTTATTTTGCTTTTAATGTTTCCTTTCCACTGGGAGAATATATTATATAGATAAGGTAGTTAACTTATTATTTTAAATTTACATCATGAAGCAATGTGCAGTGACTATAACTTTCTGTTTGGGCATTTCTGCAATTCTCTGTAACATGAAAAACTGAGTAGCAGTGCTCATGCAGGTCCGAACAACCCTGTGTGTTAGCATCCACTGCCTTCTACTCAATGTTACAAGTCATTCCCATTGAAGGCATTTTAGAAGTTCATGGAAAGTTGGGATTAAAAGATCAAATGGATTTTGGTCGATGACGTTTTGGTCAATATGTTAAAGCATGTTTTCCCTATTTTTAAGTTACTCAAATTCATTAATGTTAGAATATACTGCTTTTCCTTACATCTATTAAATTTAATACACTACAGTTATACAAGGTAAATAAAGAGATAATAAGTATTATGCCATTTATTGTATGCAAATTTTCCATTTACTATATGCAAATTATATGGCCTCGTGAGGAGTAAACCAGGGGATGGAAGACCCTTCTCTCTGTCTCTCTTTCTTTCTGTAAATCTGACTTTCCAATAAAATAATAAATAAATCTTTTTTTAAAAAAAGGAGCTAATAAGTATAGATGGAATTAGTATAAGAGAAAACTACCATTGTTTAGCTAATGTTTCTTACTTTCCCCAGCCAGAAAACCAGAAATCAGAGCTGAGGTGACAACAGATACATTTAAGTTAGTGTCGCAGTGTATCTTCAGGACAAAAAGCAACTTGGCATAGATGAGGAATGTGAGTTCCAGGGTGAACAGGACTTCCATTATCATATCAGGTTCTATTTCACTATAATAATCTAGTAATAATTTAGATGGTAAATAATTGTGGAGCCAGTGTAGGCAGCTATGTTACACCATGTCTTCCTTTGCCTTCTCTGCAGTACTCACCCTAATCATCTCCAGTTTCCTAAAATGCTGTGCGTTTACCCTATCTGCAATGCTGGGGACACAGAAACATATCTGTGATTATACATAGCCTGTGAATATACAGCATTTAAAAATTTTGATATATTTATGTTCTGCAACTGTGGTTAGCATCACACATGGTAATAGTATTTTTAATGCTCTAGTCTCTACAATGTTTTGTGGCTTCAAATGTATTTTCAATGCTCTTCGGAGGATATTGGTGTTACACCAAATTTAGATTTAAAGATATTGAGGTGCAGAGCTTTTATCTTAAGGTTGCAAGGACAAATTACAAAATGGTGGATTTTGATGCTAGTACAGAGCATTGTATTCTGAAATGAATGCTGCCCCACTAACCACACAGTCTAACAGCCTGATGTAGACTGGAATTCTACTGTTGTCTTGATTGCCATTGGATCACTCCCCAGCTGGATCTCCATGGCTGGAGCTGAGCTGGTGCAGAGCCAGGAGCCAGTAGTTTCTTCCAGGACACACATGTGGGTAGGAGAGCCCAAGGACTCCAGTCATTTTCTTCTGCTTTCCCAGGCCATAAATAGGGATGGGTATGAGAAGACATGAGATCACAGTATTTTCAGGCAGAGGACTAGCTAACTTAGCTCTCACTTCTGCCCATCCTCAACTGCTTTCTCAGGCCTCAAGCAGGGAGCTGGGTGGGAAGTGGCACAGGTGGGACATGAATCTGCGCCCATAGGGTTCCTGATGGTTGCAAGATGAGAATTTACTCTCTAGGCTACCCTGCTGGGCTCACATTTTTCTTTTAAAGTCACCCTTTTCACAAACTGTTTGAAATGCTGTTGTATTTGGTGTAATAATAAAATTCCCAAAGAGTTTGTATTTTTCCTATTTTTTCCTAAAAATAGATCCTTAGAGATCTATTAGGGATTAGATAATTTATCTGTGAGAGGAATGGGATAGTCAGATAGACACAGTAAAAATGTAAGAAATGCTGAGTCCGGGATCTGATTTTATACTGAGTTTGGAGAGTTCAATCCCCCAGGGCCTCCCTGGGTAGGCACCTGGCAGGTGACATGTTGAAACAGTCCTTCCAGATGTACTCTACATCTTGCACACCTGTCTCACATACTACCTCCAGTAGTGGACTCTGAGAGCCTCACAGAATATAACCCATACATACTTTGTGGAAGCAGAGACCTTTTGTGGTGGGACCCTGGGCTGTGTACTGTGCATGAAACTGTCACACTACTCCAAGAGTGCTGAAGTTGGCCAGTAAACAGACTGCTGCTCCCTGTATCCACAGCCATTAAGTGTGATTCTAAGGACACTAAACCAAGCATCATTGTGTCAAACTGATTTGTTCATATAGGGATTTTTTTGATGATCAAGAAATCAGATGCAACTGTTTTGTGGTAGAAGCTTAATTGAACGATGCAAGACAGAGCTTAGCCAAGTTAAAATTCTTAAAATACTTGAGTGAAGTAATAAAACTCAAAGTTTCCAAAACAGTAGTATAAACAGTAGTATAAACAGTAGTATAAACCATCAAAGGGCCTTCTACAAGTTCCTTTTAAAGACTTCATGCTGGGCCTGGCATGATAGCCTAGTGGCTAAATCCTCACCTTGCAGCCACCACGATCCCAAATGGGTGCCAGTCCGTGTCCCAGATGGTCCACTTGCCATTCAACTTCCTGCTTGTGGCCTTGGAAGGCAGTAGAGGATGAACCAAAGCCTTTGGGTCCTGCACCCACATGGGGACCTAGAAGAAGCGCCTGGCTTCAGATTGGCTCAGCTCCGGCCATTGCAGTCACTTGCAGAGTGAACCAGTAGATGGAAGATCTTGTCTCTCCTTCTCTCTGTAAAAATAAAAATTAAAACAAGCAAGCAAACAACAACAACAACAACAAAACAATGCTGACTGATTCCTCCTAGACCTCTGTCCTACTCAAGGAATGTCACAATATTCGTTGGACACGTGAGCTATCAAAATATTGGGCTATTTGTAAATTTTATTTGCTTTTTCTCAGAAAGATTTTTCCAAAATAGTCTAATACACAACAAAACAAAGTAAAACAAAGAAAACCCTCAAGCATTTTTCAAGACCCAGCTCAAGTTTACCACTTGTATTCATGAAGCTCACAGTCACTCACTCAATATGGAGAAATCTCTTGATACCACACTACACGTACATAGTGATTTCATTAAGGTAACAGGTACATGCATTTCCAAGTCTCCCCAATGTTGATTTATTGTTTACTTCAAGCACACTTGGAGCATAAGCATTTCCTCGTCCTGACGATTTACACACACTGGAAGCTTACGGCTCCAAACGCATCGCCTGCCTTCCCACCTGAAGGCGTCACTGCTTCACAAGGTGTTCATCCTTCTCTGTGTTGCTCTGAAGTTTGGGGAACCTGCTGCTAGCCTTCGTACTCAGTGCGGACAGGAGTCCAAGAACTCCTTCTGCGCTCTTAAGGACTCCTGAATTGCCCTGCCCTTGCAAGATGTGCTACGTAGCACGCAATTTATACCAAATGGGTAGTTGATAAACAGTTATCCTAACGGATGTGACTTCTGCAATATGTGAATCTCTAATGTATATTTTTATTACCACACATGTAGTAGAAATTTGTTCATTATCTTTGAATTTTCTAGGATTTATTCAAAATGCCTCTTTTATTTATTTATTTATTTTATTGGAAAGGCAGATGTACAGAGAGGAGGAGAGACAGAGAGGAAGATCCTCTGTCCAATGATTCACTCCCCAAGTGAGCACAACGGCCAGTGCTGTGCCAATCCGAAGCCTGGAGCCACAAGCTTCTTTCCGGGTCTCTCACGTGGGTGCAGGGTCCTAAATCTTTGGGCCGTCCTTGACTGCTTTCCCAGGCCACAGACAGGGAGCTGGATGGGAAGTGGAGCTGCCGGGATTAGAACTGGCACCCATATGGGATCCGGTGCGTTCAAGGCAAGGACCTTAACCATTACGCTATCATGCTGGGGCTGTCGAAATGCCTCTTAAGGGACACTTAAATATGAATGCATTCTCACAGCATTGGCCTTATGTTAATATGCACTTTGGCAGGCTGCTTTCTTCTAAGATGTCCTTCAGATAGAATGACTGATCCTGCATTCTCTAGGATCCTTTCTCCACATCTTTGTTTCCAAAAATCCTTCTCTGAATATGAATAAGGATAAGAATAAACATAAAAAGAGAAAATGGCTTATAATTCATGAAGCTGACATTCTTATTTGAGTTTACTTGTCAAATATTCATCTATTTATGTTTTGGCAACTCAAGGGTATATCAACATATGGGATATGTGTGTGTGTGTGTGTGTGTGTGTGTGTACCAAGGACAATTCAGTTTGTTTCACTTAACCCTCTATTTGGGTAAAGAATTTGTTTAATTAGTATAAAAGTGACAATTTGCTAGCTTCACCATTGAAAAATAAGATTCTATGACTAAATTGAGAAAATACTGTTAGTCTCGTGATTCTATTGAATTTTCTGTTTATCATGAGCAAAGAATGTTACTATATTGATGATCTTTAATGGAATATTGATCAGGATTTAATGTCAAATATGAGTCTGTTTCACCAAGTATTCAAATGTAATACACTTACCTAGAGGACAGTGGCTTTCAGGATCCTTGCGTGGTAAATACAAGGGATGTGTTAACTTAATTGTGTATGTGACATGGTGAATCTCAGGATTTTGTAAAAACTTAGAAGATACAACCTGCAACCTGAATTAAAACTGATCTTTTATTGTTTCCTGAAACCTTGTAGCAGTGAGGAAAACACAAAGTATTAAACCTGAGTGTCTGGTGATCAATGTAGACTTTTGTGGCCAATTCTTTTAAAATGACAACCTATAATGGTAAATGGAATAGAGAAATATTATGATAATTCTCCAAGTTCTAATACTGTTTTGCTTTCCAGCTGTCTTTATTTATGTTCTTAGGAGTCTTTTCATTCTTTATTTTATCCTGGTGATGGTTAATTTGGTTCTCGAATTTTGCCATTCTTCTCTCAATGCTGTTACCACGCCAGCAGAAACAGGGCTTAGAAACTGAGAGAAAACCGGAAATTTCTATCTCCAGGAAATTTTGTGAAGGAAAAAGACAGAATCCTTTTCATCTGTTTTATTTCATTTAGTTGCAAGCATTTATGTGTGTACCAGTGTGTGTGAATAAATAAACATGGACACACACACACATACAGGCACAATATCAATGCCAAGAGATTCACACTTCTTCGCAATCTGCTCACTGATAAACAATGGAGCAATTTCAGCAAAATGATTTCAACTGTTTTAATTTTAATTCAGTCATTTTACTGCTACAACTTGGAAGAAAATTTCAGGTTGTGACTTGTCGTCTACACTAGGCTTTTCATATTTTTGTATACCACAAGGACACTAAAAAGGAAGTTATATGTTCTTTTAAAGAACTTAGTTTTCTTCCCCATGGTTTGAAAACTACATGTAACGTGACTGTGGTCTAAATGGCTCTCTTAGGTATATTAAGAAGAAATGTAATTTCAAACCTCTCTGTGTCCTAGTACCGGCATAATGCCATAAAAGGTAAATGCCAACTTACTAAGTATGTTTCAGATAAAATTATAATGGACCTTAAGACCATGTGACATGGTGAAGAGAAAAATAGGTTTTAAAATGAACTTAGAAGAAGGACTCAGTACTGTGTTGTCAGTATTTTGATGCCATTTTCTTGTCTAATCTGAAGTCAACAAGTGACATATGAGCTTAAAACAAACTTGTTAATGAAGTTGGTTAAATAAACTTGATTTGATCTGCATACCATACTAGGCAGAAAAGGAGAAATTTGTGGGATGCAAGTAGATACCATAGTGTATTTTATGACACATAACAAACTAAAAGAGTGTTATTTCCGTCTATTTTCAGAATGTTCCTTTAGAAGTTAAACATTTTCAAGCTTGTTCTAAAAATACTGAGATAACATTTATGTTGTATAGTAAGTAGTATTTTCACACTTAATTGCCTTATGTGTGAAGGACAAGCTGAAGTGCAGTTCACCTCAGAGACTGTAGTATATGATCATGAGTGTTTTGGGAACCACTCTTTCAGTTCCCTGAGGAAGACATGACTTTTGGAAACAAAGACTAGCCATAGGGTGTCCTGTCTGTGGCACTGATGAATGATCACATTGGGCCCTACAAATCTGAAGTAAAATGTAATGAACTTCATCTCAGAGGAAAGTTCCAGAAATATCTGGAATAAAGTGAGTCATTTGTAAAACCGGTATCGCCTTCCATAGCAATGGTGGCAACCACAGTCTCATTATCTCTTTTTTTTAAGTTGCGTGTTCTAAAGATAACTGACATGCTACATTTACTGTACATGCTACTAATTCCAGGAGGGCTTCCTTTTCCCCAGCAGCAATTGGTTCTCCTTGGATCTACAGGCTGGCAAGGCCTCATTCTATTGTACTCAGATTTCCTTGCCGGTCCAGGCCTTTGTTGAATCTCCTGTGACTCTCTGTGAGAGTAGTCACATGCCATCAGGTTAAAGGTTGTACCTCACATTTTGACTTTCAACACATCTGTGGGCTGTTACTACGCAGAACTGCAACCCCTAAGCTCCAGAGGACACCAAGCAGATTGGCACACTATATTGAGAATGAATTAAAAAAAAAAAAACCTAAATCTTAAAAGAATTGGTAGTTCTGGGTCCAGTGTGGAAGCCTCGTGGCTAAACTCCTCGTCTTGCACATGCCAGGACCTTCTATAAATGCTGGTCAGTACTGCAGCAACTCTACTTCTCATTCAGCTGCCTGCCTGTGGCCTGAGAAAGCAGTTGAGGACAACCCAAATCCTTGGAACCCTGAACTCACATGGGAGACCCAAAGTAAGTTCCATGCTCTTGGCTTCAAATTGGCTCAGTTCCAGTCATTGTGGCCATTTGGGGAGTAAGCCAGCAGATCGAACATTATCCTGTCTCTCCTCCTCCCTGTATTACTGCCCTCCCAATAAAAATAAATACATCTTTAAAAATAGATAAATAAAATGATAGTCCATATAATTTAATATTAATTACTAAAATCACTTGGAAAGACAAAGCATAAAATATATTTGAGGTGTATTTTAGTGGAAAAAAAAAAGATTTTATTTATTTGAAAGGCAGAGTTACAGAGAGAACCAAAGAAAGGTTTCTTTTTGCTTATTTACCCCATAAATCTCCACAGTGCCTGATACAGGGCTAGACCAATTAAAGCCAGAAGTTAGGAACTTCTTCCACATCTCCCATGTGGATGTGGGAGCAAACAACTTGAATCGTCTTCTACTGCTTCTCCATGCACATTAACAATGAGCTGCATTGGGATTGGATCATCTGGAATATGAGCCAGCAGTGTACGGGACGGAAATGTCACCTCACTTACCACACGACTGTGGCAGCCCCTGGGTTATACGCTTTGATAGATACAAGTATTTAACTTATGTATAAAAGTACCTATTGAAAGCTGGCAATTTTCAGACCCAGCCCGGTAGCCTAGTGGTTAAAGTTCTCACCTTGATGTGCCAGGATCCCATATGGGCACCAGTTCTAATCCCGGTGGCCACAGGTACCATCCAGTTTACTCCTTGTGGCCTGGGAAAGCAGTAGAGGACAGCCCAAAGCCTTGGGACCCTGCACCCACGTGGGAGACCCAGAAGAGATTCCAGGCTCCTGGTTTTGGATTGGCTCAGCTCCAGGCCACTGCAGTCACTTGGGGGGTGAATCAGCCAATGGAAGATCTTCCTGTCTCTCTTCCTCTCTGTGTATCTGCCTTTCAAAAAAAAAAAAAAAAAAAACCTTAAAAAAAAAAGAATATTGCAGAGAACTGAGAAAAACAGATGCTTATAAACTGAGCTTTTTTTTTTTTCTTTAATATCATTAAGAGTTCTGCATCTTTGTTAGTATTATGTGAGCAGAGCTGGGTTCTTCAATAATGTAACCTAAAATTTATTTCATGTACTAGGGAAAACCAGCTTTATAACTCTACATTCCTAGGTCCTGATGACCCTATAGGGATCTGCCAAGGGATTTACCAGCAGTTCTCAGAGGCCTACTAATCAACCAATTCTGTATAAATTTGTTGAGTCCTGATTCTATCCAAAGTATGTGAAAGGCGGTGGAGTATACTAATGAATAATAAATCATGAGCCAAGAAAACAGGCCTCTCCTATCCTGAGTTTGGGCATGTGATAATGTGAGAGAGTGCATTGTTCAATTTCTGGCTACTCTGCACTTTTCTTTTCTTTTCTTTTTGCAGATTTATTTGGAAGCCAGCATGCCAGAGAAAGAGAGGGAGACATATATATATATATATATATATATACACAAACACAAAAAGAGATCACTTGCCAAATGGCCACACCAGCAAGGTTGCATTAGGGCAAAGGCAGGATCACAGAGCTCCCTCCAAATCTGGTGATAGGAACCTGTGCACGTGGGCCGCCCCTCCCATTCCTCCCCCAGGCACACCAGCAAGGAGCTGGCTCAGAAGCAGAACAGCCAGGACGTCCACTGGCACTCCAATAGAGCATGTCAGCTTTGCAGCCTAGCTCTCTGGGCAATGTACATCAGCTTGCATTCTGCATTTCTGACCCAGCTTCCTGCCAGTGCACACCCTGGGAGGCAGCATGTAAGAGCTCAAGTCCAGGGGTCTCCATCTTCCAAGTGTGTGGCCTTGATCCCGATTGTATCTTGTCTAGCTCTGGCTGTTGTAGGCATTTGGGGAGTGAACCAGAAGTTGAAAATTTTCTCTCCCTCACCCCTATCCCTCTCCCTCTCTCTCTTCACATTTCCAATAAACTTGAAATCAACATTTATTTTTAAAATTAAAAATATTTATGGCATTAACTCATGAGGTTGGATGCAATGACTTGATACGATAGGAAATTTCCTTGTCTGAAAGATGATAAAGTACTAAGCAAACTGTTTTATGAAAATGACAAGCCAACAGAACTGAACTTGTAACACAGCAAACACTGAATGGACTGAAAGCCATTGTATGTTACATGAGTTGTAGATTTTAAAAAATACATGTGCTTGTAAAGCATAGTCCTGAATTAGTGCATTAGTTTGTCCTTCACTCCAGTGGCACACAACAGAAAAGGAAGAATGCTTCAACAACCAAAAAGTTTGTCTTCAAAGTACCTCACTACTATCTTACTGTGAAGGTAGGAGAAGGCGAAAAAAAGAGTGCTATAATGACATATGTAAAGCCAAAGGCTTTAAACAGCACAGGACATAATGCAATTTTATCATATTTGTGTAGATAGGAGAAAAAAAACAAAGGTGTGTATTTTGGTTGTGATAATCTAATACCATTAAATTATTACATATAATACATGTGATATTATAAACCTCTCTCTAGGTTTAGTAGAACTTTCTTTTATTATACACATACATGTATATATATATTTATGTACATATTTACTGTAAATGTGAGGAGAGTGCGTGCTATAATAAAATAATTTATTTGTGGTTTAGTTTAAAAAAACCCACTGAAGAGTCTGACACTTGCATTTTATAAGATCGCAGAAAACAGGAATAAGTACTGGACAGTGAGGGTTAAATGTCCCCAGAGATGGGTTGAACCGAGTCATAAAATTTAAAGTAAGTTTGAGTAGTGCTTAGGTTGTCATGCTTCTGCTTGAAAAGGATTTATGATCCAGCTGAGAAATGCAAACTTTTTGTTCGTTGAAAGTCTAGCAGGGGTCTTCTGGAATATATTAGTGTTCTACAGGAAAGAAAAGATTTAGTGGATATATCCATGTACATATGAACTTGGAGGTACAGCATGTTTTCCAAACATTCATGATTATCTTGGTGCTATCAACCAATCAACTCATCTCCCTCTATTCTCTCCTTTTATCCCATCTTTCTCTCTCTCTCTCTCTCTCTCTCTCTCTCTCTCTCTCTCTCTCTTTCTCTGCCCTGTCATACATTTTATCTCTCAGTTTTATTTTGTACTTTAAATTTTGGGCTTAAAATTCAAGGGCTCAGCACGATGATTTAATTGACTAATACTCCCCTTGTAAGCATTGGAATCCCATATTGATCTTGGTTCATGTCATGGCTGCTGCACTTACCATCCAACTCCATGAATGTGGCTTGGAAAAACAGCAGATGATAGTTCAAAGCTTTTGGACCCTGCACCTGTACGAAGACCCAGAGGGGGCTACTGGATCCTGGCTTTGGATCAGCACAATTCCAACTGTTGTGGCTACTTTGGGAGTGAACAAGCAGGTAGATCTTTCTCTCTGTCTCCCCTTCTCTCTGTAAATCTGCTTTTCCAATAAAAGTAAAGGAATCTTTGCAAAACTAAAACTAATGAATGAATGAATAAATAAATAAATAAATAAAACCCCCAAACTTATCAATAGTCAAAAAGCTAATAAGAAAATACGCACTGTTTGAAGTTGTGATGAATCAAGTGCTAACTTATCTGAAGGAGGCAGCAGTAGCAAGCAATTTGGCTATTGCAATTCTTCTTGCCCCTCGTCTATCCCTGACTTCAAAGCACTTGAAAATCTACCTTCTCATGTTGTAACTGGGCAACACACTCTGGGAGAGACAACATGAGCGTTTTAATGTGATCTCTCAGGTACAAACAAAATGCTTGCATTGCATAGAGAACATCCCAAAACACTGCCTTCAGGGATTGTTGTTGGGGCTGTTTATCAACAAATAGCTGTTTGTTATTGAACATTTTGAATGAATTTAGGGAGGCTTGCTACTAATTTAAACTGAAATAACATATTTCCACAATGGAAAGTGGTAACTACAACATTCTTTTATTACAATTTTCATTTTGAAGTATTTGTAACAACATGAAAATATCCAGCCAAGTAGGAAGAGATCTAAAAGGGCAATGCAGATATCTTTAGAATGCCTTGAACAAAATCCCTTTAATGGTATATTCCATGTCATTCCTTTATGTAGTTGCTTCCTTTTTAACAAATAAAAATCTAGGGTACTTTTCCCTTCAAATTTATCATTTGTCTAGAAATATAAAGAATCTTTGAGTAGAATAAAACTAAGAAGCAGAAAGAGCAAGTTTCAAGTTTATTGACATTATATGGAATGGGCTCTGACTAGCAGTCTTAAAAGAATACTTAAAAAAACACAGTATAGCCGAAGTTTGAATGGGAAACTTCCTATCTCATTATAAAACTTGACCTGCATTTTCATCAGCTTTTTTTGTTCTGATGAAAATTATAAATGAGGTGATGTATTCCTCAGTTTCCCTGCATGTTAGTCACCACAAAGTGTTCCCTCATCTAAGTATTACATGATTTTTGTTTGCTATAATAGAACAATGTTGGTAGAATATTAAGATTGTATCAACTAAGCCTGTGAACTACCCAAAGGTACAAATAGAATTTTGCTATCTTTTGCAAGTGTCCCATTTGTGTTCCTGAACACTGTAAAATAAGTAAGAAAGTTTGTGATATGAAGCACTAAGCAAAAAAAAAAAAAAAAAAAAAAAGCCAGAGATTTGAGCGAGCTGATGGACGCAGTCTTTTGTGAAGTGCTCTGAACACCGCTGTATAGACGCCGTGCAGTCTGGTCAATGGCTAGTAGAAGCTACCCAGTATTACATTAGAACAAAGAAGATCCAAGAATCCAAGGGGTTAAAAATAAGGACAGGGAAAGCAAGAATAGGAGATAAGTATGCAAAGAAGGAATTTAAGATAGTCATGGTAGGAAGAATTAACTATCATGCATTCAATTCTTATCCGTCTACTACATATGTTAGTAATAATACCTTGTGTGAGATTAATCCTTACACCTCTGCTGAAATTCACTAATCCTGTATTGCTCTGCTATTTTGAAGCGAGCTTTCTGTGAGAAATGATGTTGGCTCAGTTGCTAAATGCATACCATTCTATATTAGGAAAACTGAGCATAATTCAAGTTCCTTTAGTTGTATCTATCAGAAGAATAAGGAGGATTTAAATTTGCATGTGCATAAGACAGTGGTAGATGGGAGACAAGGTGGGTGACTGCCCAGTCTTTCTTGGCGTGTGACAGCTATATATGGCTAGTACTTCCTGTTATAAATAAAAATCAATCCACAATGATCTCTAATCTCTCTTGGGCATCCTTTGGAAAAAAGTGATATTTATTCACAGAAAAGTATTAACCACTGCAGGACTTTAATGATTTATTGTTGATAAAAAATTACTGTGGAGGGGAGGATGTGGTGGCTCAATTAGCTCATCTCCACCTGCAAGTGACAACATCCCAGTTGGGCACCAGTTCATGTCCTGGCTGCTTCATTTCCCATCCAACTACCTGCTTGTGGCCTGGGAAAGCAGTGGAGAATGGCCCAAGTCTTTCAGACTTTGAACCCATCTGGGAGCCCTGGAACAAGTTCTTGGCTCCTGGATTTGGGTTGGCTCAGTTCCAATTGTTGGTCTCATTAGAAAGTGAGCCAGAAGATGGAAGATGTTTTTCTCTGCCTCTTCTTCTCTCTCTAAGTCTGCCTTTCCAATAAAAACAATGAAATTTTAAAAGTAAATGACTGTGGAAGAAAATTATACTGAGCTCTGGGGTAATGTGCTTCTTGTGTTTTATTTCTCAGTCCAGGTGATTCTTGTTATTTTAATTTTAATTTCCCTCTAGATAAAACGTATGGCATCTTAATACATAGTTACAAGTAATACAACAACAATATGTATATATAATGTCTGCTTTTCTTGAGGAATTATACTTGCACTTAAGATTTTTGTTGTTAAATTTTTATTTTTATTTTTCACAGAAAGAGGAAGAGACAAAAGGAGAAAGAGAGAGAGAGAGAGAGAACGAGAGAGAGAGAGAGAGAGAGAGAGAGAGACCTTTCACCTGCTGGTTTACTTCGCAGATTGGCGTAATGGCCGATGCTGGGACTTGGGCAGGCTGAAGCCAAGAGCCTGGAACTCCATCTGGGTCTCCCAAGTGGATACAATGGCCCAAAGACACTTTCTTTTTATTGGCTTAATGAATACTTTAATAAATGCTGTGTAATTTTTAGAAAAACTGGTGTTCTTGCACTAATTTACAAGTTTCATTGCAAACAACAAATCTTTTCCTCTGAGCCAACTCAAAACCCCTTTAGAACAAAGTGGAAGATAAATTATACATTAATGAAAATCATAATGGTTTATGGATACATGATTCTATGCAAGGCCGAATGTTCTACAGTTTCAATCATCTGTACTATCCTCAAAACCAACAATCTGGGACTTGTGTTCATATTCAGTGTTCAGTTACTGCAGTATGTTGAAGATGGAAAATGACATCGAACGCATTGTCTCTAATATTAATAGTCTCATTTGACTATACATTACCTTTGGTTCCCACCAAATTCTAGAATTTTTGGAGAGAAAATATATGAAAACCTGCAGTTCATATGTGCACACAATCCTAGTTCTGTTCAGATGATCGGGATCTGGCTGCCATGTATACTAGATTCTGCTCCAACATTTTTGCTAGTTAATTCATCAAACTGCAGCTATGTTTTCCAAATAGTGACTAATTTTTCAGTTGACATTAAGTTTACAGAGACATTTAATCCATATGCTTCCTACTGGAGCTCATCATCGTGTAAGTGAGAACAGGTCTAAGTGCAGGACTATTTTTTGACTAAGACTCTTGGAGTGTTTTTAATTAACATTTAAAACTTTTTTAAGGCAGGGAATTATGTTTGACAAAGTTAAGGCCAAACACCAAAAGGTTAGTGTTTTGTCTAGAACTCAGCATACATGAATTTTAAATAAATCTTATGCTTCACTAAAATAAGCTGTCTTACCCTTTCAGAAACTTGACCAAGAGTAAGAAGGTTTGCCAGTAAAGACATTTTGAGTGAAGATTTAGTAATAACTAGAAATCAAAGAAAGATAGATGGCAAGAACACTTTGCTAAAAATAAATAAATAAATTCCTATGTATTAATACAAAAGCATGTATCCCTGCTGTTGAGGAATTCTATTATTCATGTTCATGGCTGTTCTTCATTACTAAGAATTACATTTTAAGGATTTGTTTTAAAGATTTATTTTTATTGGAAAGGTGATATTTATAGAGAAAAGAGGAGACAGAAAGAACTTCTATCCACTAATTTACTTTCCAGATGGCCACAATGGCTGGAGACGAACCAATCCAAAGTCAGGATCCAGGAGCCTCTTTCAGGTCTCCAACACATGTTCAGTGTTCCAAGGCCTTGGGCCGTCCTCCACTGCTTTCCCAGGCCACAAGCAAGGAGCTGGAAGGGAAGTAGAATGGCCAGGACACGAATTAGCACCCTTTTTTCTTGCATTCTTTCTTATTTTTTTACAATTTATTTAATTTATTTTTTTAAGATTTATTTTAATTTTTATTGGAAAGTCAGATATACAGAGAGGAAGAGAGACAAGATCTTTTATCCATTGATTCACTCCCCAAGTGGCCGCAATGGCTGGTGCTGCACAGATGCAAAGCGAGAGGCCCTCCTGGTTCCCCACCTGGGTTCAGGATTGCAAGACTTTAGGCTATCACTGACTGCTTTCCCAGACCACAAGCAAGGAGCTGTTTGGGAAGCAGGGCTGCCGGGGTTAGAACCAGCGCCCATATGGGATCCCAGTGCTTCCAAGGCAAGGACTCCAGTCACTAGGCTGTCACGCCGGGCCCACAAACTAGCACCCTCATGGGATGATGGTACTTAGGAGGGGAGGATTAGCCAGGTCCTAGAATTACATTTTAAATCTGACTCTAAAACTGCTTGCCTATAATGTGTCAGGTAGTATCTAGTCAGGTGTGTGTGCGTGTGTGTGACAGAGAGAGACCATGCCTAATTTGGGGACTCATTGATACAGTTTTAGCTTGACGATTCCCTGAAAAATTGAAAACTATGAATTTTGAAAATTAATTAGGACTGTCCATCTCAAGGAGTAGATGCAGAGCATGGAGATGGGGGAAGAAGGGAGGGAGTGGGCATTTGGATCAAACGAGAGGCTGTGTCAATCAGACAGACTGAAGTCTTTGTGGTCATCGAGTCCCAAGGCGTCCTAGCATTCTTGTTTCCTGACAGTCATGCTCTGGGGTAGTATCCTGCATATTGAATCCTGCTGGTCTGGAGAGAGCATGGAACAGAAACAGTGGTGCATGACATCCAAGGCTAGTCATAAAAGGCATCACACATTCCCCCTGATCTCGTGTGTCAGTTCTTCAGCAGTAATGAAGCTACCATTTCCTGAAGTACTGTAATACCTCCACGTGGAGACAACTGCAGCTCCACCCACAGGAAGTGGCAAATTGCAAATCCAAAATTAATGTGCTCCTTTTGGAATGTTTCCTGCATGATCACATTTTGTCACATCATGTCTGCACAAGACGGAGCACAATTGGGGTTCCTTAACACTTGAAAAAGGTGATTATACTTACCACTTACAATGATTCCACAACTTCCCTCTTGAGTAAATGGGTCATCTTGGGAATCCCTCACCTGCCAGGCCTCTCGGTGACAGCTGCTCCCTGTTAATGCAACTCAGAGGTAGTGGATGATGGTTCCAATTCTGAGTCTACAAGGGAAACTGGCATAGAATTCCTCACTCCTGGCCCATTCCTGGCAGTGGTGGGCTTTTGAAGAATTAACCGACAGATGGAAGATTCTCTCTCTCTCTTACTTTCTCTCTCTTTAGTTTCTGCCGTTCAAATACAAGTTGATAAGTAAACCTCATGAACAGAATCGTCATGTCTTTGGCATTTCATGGGTAGAAGATGTGAAAAAACATTCCTGACAAAATGTCTTGCGGTAATCAGGAAACTCATTTTCTCTGTCGAAATCCTTGGCTCAGTATTTCATAGGAATCATTGTAAGTGGTAAGAATAATCACCTTTTTCAAGTGTTAAGGAATCTTAATTGTGCTGCATCATACGCAGACATGATTTGACAAAATGTAATAATGCAGGAAACATTCCGAAAGGAACACATTAATTTTGGATTTGCAATTTGCTGGAATTCATCCAGTTCTACTTTAATAGAGAATATTCCATTTCAATTTTGTAATTTCTTCCAAGAGTTGAGTGTCAACTCAAATTCAGTAATTTGCATGTTTAAAAATTATATTTCTCATCAGTGTAAAGTACTATTTGTCACCTGGCAGGTAATAATTTCCTATCCCAACTCTTAGTTCTGGTGAATATTTCTCGCTTCAAGGAATATATTAAATCAGAAGAACACAACATTTTATGCTAATGCAATCTTTGTAAAGGCTGAGACAAAATTTCAAGTACTGATAATTATGAAAACCCTGTAAGAGGGTTCTAGAAATGCTGGTTTCTTTTAATTCTTCAGATGAGATTTGTTAACAAGAAATTATTTTACATAGTCTTACCAAAGACTAGTTTTTCATGGATCTGTTTCTAAGAAATGCTTTCCTTCACGCAGTGAAGAATGTACTCTTCAATGTGTAAGCATTACCAACACACATCATATGTATTATTTGTCTTGAGAATGACTATTTGGGGTTTAAAGCAGGTACTGTCTAAAGACATGGTATATTTTCACTAATTATGTGGCTTCCATAATTCTGAGATCACACAAATTTTATCCAGTCTCTATGCTGTAGAAATATTTTTCCTAACATTTGGTGATTTGAGGAAGATAAAAAGTCTTTTCAACCAATTAGTGAGGGTCTGGAGAAGAAATTTGTCATACAATGCGGCTATGTTTTCTGTCGGAGAAAATCAATAAGAAAAGATCAAAGTCAAGCAAGCCTTGCTGGGGACAGGTTTGAAGGGCAAGTCTGAGAATGAAAGAGGAGTATTGTGGGAAGAAGACTAACACACACAAAGGTGCCGAGTGAGAAAGACATACTGAGTTGTGGAAATGAAATTGCTTGAATAGATGGCTTCTGGGAAGAAAAAAAGCACACTTGTACCTCCTCATCCATATGCAAGTATGTATACACACATGCGTGTGTATATATGCTACAGTGTGGGCAAAAGAAGAAGGTGGTGGTAAAAAAAAAGAGTTGGAAAGAGCCCTTTTGGCTTTACCGTGACTTCTGACTGTATTCATGAGGCAAAAGAAAACCCTGGGAATATTTTTCCTCAGCTTTCAAATCTACATCAGAAAATCTTAAAAGAAAAACTAGTTTGTAGATTAAAAAAATCATCCTCAGCTGTGTTTGCTATGCTGGTGTTGTCTTAACTCTAAATTTTTGAAAGAGAGACTCAATACTCTAATACAAAAGTGACTTGTATGTCAACCTTAGGCAGCAAAATCCTTAATTAAGGCTCAGATCAGCCACAGCGAAGCAGCAATCTCCCATATTGATCCAGATAAACTGCTTAGGAGAGTGAAAAATGTCATTGTCTCTGTTTATTTTTCTTACACAGTCAGAAGTTGAATTTACATTATTTGGGTTTCAGCAAAATAAACTGAGTAGGTTCTATTTTTTTCATGATGCCCACACTATCACCTTCATTTTGTATCTGGAAGTCAGATCAGCCAACAACCACAAATCAGGAAGGCTGTTCCATTCAACACACTTCCCCTGCCTGGTAGCTATGATAGATCAGCTGCTTCAGGGGTTCTAGGAATCTCATGATAATTATGGAATTATATGTTTCGGTTGGTGTTATCAATATATTAGACAAAGTCAAGGGAAAGATCAGAAACTACAAGATCAAATCACCAATTAAAAGCTAAATTCAAAAATCAGCATTCTTCTGTGGCATTGTATAAAAAAGACTCCCTTCTAGAGCTGAGACTCAGAAAAACAGCGGATTAAATTGTAAATCAATTTTAATGGCAGCGCCTCTCTTCAAATATTGAATCCACAACTCTAATTGTTCTGCGATGCCAAGGTCAGAAGGCTGACTGAAAATATTTGAATGATCCCAGAGAGATCTGAGTGGGAACATTCATGCTCAATCATTCAGAAATCTTGAACTCCCAGATTAACCTGGACCTCCTGAACACACAGAGGTGATCTCACTTCACCTACACAAAGCTACTCCGCAGAGCTTTTACAGGTCTATTGAGATGGAGTGTCTATGTAGAACCTCAGGGTTCTGGAGCAAGGTTATGCCCTTTTCGACACAATCTCAGGAAAAAAAATCTGGTTATGCTCTCATGATCTTGTGCAGTAATCTCTCCCAATAATTCATGCTAATAGGTCTTCATATGGATGTCCACTTCGAACTAAAATCAAATGAACCTGACCTTTTGCTTTGAGTAAGTTAAAAGGTTGGAAGTATCAGGAGCAAATTCTTTGTAAGTCAGAATGACTTTATGCGATGGATTTTCTAAAACATGGCCTGAGAAGAAAAGAAACATGAATGAGGTAGTTGTCTAGACTCCCATAATGCCAACCATGGCTACAGGATTGCCTCTCCCCAACTTATACCTACAGCTCTGTAGGTCTGCAGCTCTGTAGCTCTAGCTAATGAATCAGGAAAACAGACAATTGTATTGATAGGCGTGAGGTTACACACTTACATTGACTGTCCTCACAGTACAATCACACTCAGGACAGTTTTAACTTATATTAGTGTGATCAAACTGTTTCAATGCCAGAGTTTTGAACTGTGCACCTTGTGATCCATTGTATGAGAGAAGACAAATAATCCAAAATAGAGATGTGTACGCACGCATAGCTGTTAGAAATGGCATGACTTATTAACTCTGAGGCAAGAGGATAAGGGTTGAAAAAACAGAGATGTTCACAAAAACAGCATGTACAAAGACCTTACAATGTACCACACATGAGCAGCTGTACACGCAATAGATGCAAGAACCTGTTGGTTTCTAATGAAATTAGGTAATTTTCAAGTTCTGGCCACACAAAGGTACATCAACATGTTCATGAAACATTTAGATCATAGCAACAAAATTATTTATGTATTTCAACATTTACATGTACCAAAATAATTATCCCCAAATTTTCTTTCGTTTCACAGGCGTACAGCCATACTGAGAGGGAGAGAGTGAAAGGGATGGAGAGTGAAATAGAAAGAACAGAGAGAAATCCTTCTACTGACTGGCTCACTCCCTAATTAACTCAAAGGGCCAGATTTGGGCCAGGTCAAACTTGAGGGCCAGAAATTTAATCTGGACGTCTCAGGTGGGTGAGAGGATGACACTAGATGTATCACTTATTGTCTCCCGAGGGGTGTAGCTGAAGGGAGTTGGAGTCAAGGAGTGATTCCAGGACTTAAACCTAGACAATCCCACCCTCCCCCGCCACACACATGTATCACACATCACACATTTTCACATGCACAGAATCCTGTGAAGTACACCAGAAATTAAATATGCTAGCAAGAATAATCTTCTCAAACTTCGTAGTATTTGATCCATACATAATGTCTCTTTTTGGTACATAGTGTAACATGATTTTGATAGCAGCAGTATCTGCTTTTCTCACCTCTGCAGTTGAATGCTCAACAACAATTCTGCCAAAGGTATTTTAATGCATAGAACTTTGCATTGAGGTTTAACTCTCATAAGCAGCACCACTGTCAACAAATACTTTAGGAAATATGTCATATTTTTATCTTATAATTGTCACCATTTCTTGCTGGACACATATGTATATCTTTTCATGTATATAAATGTGCAATATTACTTATAATATGAAGTTTAATTTTGAAAATATGGAAACACCATAGATACATGTAATAGTTTATGGTCTTAGGAATAGATAATAACAATATGTTTTCATCTATCTGATAGCACTGAGACAGAATATTATTTCCATATACTGATGGCTGCTGAGTGTTTCTTTGCAGATAATCTGGTCATGTGTTTTTCATTTTCTTGTGAGTTATTTTCTTATTGATTTGCTAGTGGGTGCTGCAGCCTAGCCCTGCCCAGCTTGTCCCTGTCCCAGGCTTTCGTGAAAGCTGGTAGGTGTGATAGCCTAGCCTAACCCAGCATGTCCTGCAGACCGCACCCTATCCTGGCTCCCGTGAATGTCTGTGCAGTTTGGCCTTGCCATGCCTGGTCCACCCTCACCCCTTCCAGAGTCAACCTACATACCTGCTGACAAGTAAAGCAGCCCTGCCCGACCTGACCAACATCCAGGCCTGATTCATAGGTTCGCCAGCAAGAGTGATGGCCTATTAGAGAATTTCTCCAAGTTCCCACAATAGACCCACTCCCAGACCCAGATCTTACACACATACAAGTGGCTGCTAGGCTCTTACCCAACATAGTCAGCCACCAGTCTCAGCCTTTGTATGTGCTGGTGGACGTTGCAGTCTGGCCCGCACCACACTAAATTCCCGAGTGTGCTTACAGGTGTGACAGCATCTAGCAGTCCTGCCTGTTTCCAAGCCTAGTGTGCATGAGTGTTGGTGAGTCTCATGGTCATGCCTAACCCAGCCCATCAGCACCTCTAGCCCTTGAGCAAACCAGCTGTTATGATTGTCCAACAGGGGTGAACCCTAAAGCCCCCACAAAGTCTGCTCACAGACTCAGTTCTCTCATGTGCTGGTTAGTATCATGGCCCAGCCTAACATTTTCCACACTCTGCCCTGACACTCACCGACAAGTACTCTGGTCAAGCCCTGCCAGGCAGACCCCCGAGCCATGGCTTTCATGTGTGATGGTAGACAGTGGTATCTATCAAAAAGTCCAGCTCAGGTCTCCTGTGTGGGTGGGTATATTGGTTTGGCCTCAAAAGTTCCTCCAGTTTCCCTCCTTTAAACCACCCCAGTCCCCTTGTTTTCCAGCGAGTGTAGTAGCCTGGTTGGTGGAAGTCCCCCGGAAGTCACTCCTCACCTGTCACATTTTCCCTCAGCAGTCTTCCTTCCTACACATCCCCAGACTTACTTCCATGAGAAGTCCATAGGCCCCCACGCCCTCTAGCCTGCAGATACCCAGCCTGGCCCTCCGGCAGTGTGCTGTGCCAGCCTGGGCTCTGCCTGTCTACATGGAGTCCACATACAATAGGGCACAGGCCCTAGGCTCCCACCCACTGGAATGCTGGTGTCTGACCCTCCAACCCCACTGACATCTCTTTAAATATATATATATGTATATTATACATAGCAATATAGATATATACATTAGACAACTATGCTGGCACAGTGATAAAATTAACACAATTTTGGCATTAGCCAAAGCCAGGATCCCCTCCAGCTATTAGCTGTTTTGTTTTGTTTCCCAGCAGTGTAACACTTGACTAGGTAAAAAGTAACTTAGGTCATTGTCTACAGCTAGGGGAGCAACATTTTTTAAATGTGTATTTCTTTTTAATCTACTTGAAAGGAAGAGTGAGGGTAAGAGAGAGAAGGAAAGGAACATTCCGTGTGCACGTTCTTTTTGCATATGCCCACAACAGACAAGGCTGAGCAAGGGCACAGCCAGGAGCCAGGAATGCCATGTGGGTGGCAGAATTCAAGCACTTGGGCCATCGTGGATTGCCTCTGAGGGTGCAACAGAAGGAAGCCTTATCGGAAGCCTATCAGAAGCTGATGGGAGATGCAAGGACCTAAAAGGACAGCAGAAGTCCTTGTATCACCCTTTAGAGCAACAATCAAATATAGCCTGGTTTATAAAACTAAGAACCTAACCTAACAACGCTTGACAAAAATAATTTACATGACACATAAATTTATTTTATCAGTTTTACTGATGAATATTTTGAAGTAAGCAGAACTTCAGATGAAATGATCAACTGCTTTTTAAGTACTACCACCAAACCAAAATCAATATAATCATAAGATTGATGTATTTCAGTGCCTCAGAATAGAGACCTATGTGCTCCCAAAATGAAACAAAATGAAAGAGCAATGATTTTATCAAATCATTATCAAAATTTAATCATTCTTTAGGCACCAAATTTCATCATTAACATACAAAATACTATTTTCATTTTCCAAATGAAATTATTCTTGTGCATTTATATATTTTGGTGCAATTGTCATTGTCCATTACTCTTACATTTTTTAGATAATTTTCATTATTTTACTTTTCATTATATTAACAATGTAATTATTATACTATTTCACCTATAAGTTGGCCTATTTGATTAGTTATTAACTCTTGATCTACATCAATCATGAAATTTATCTTTAATTTAAGCAGAAAGCTACTATTTTACCACTCTGGTGATGATGTTTTGGATTTCAGTAATTGTTAAAACTGTAAACTTATTTTTGGAAAACATAGAAATATTCTTTTCTAAAGCACGTCAAAATATCAAAATAGATTTTTATACATTTGTAATGAAGCTTGTAAGGTCAGCATGAGACTTGTTTATTTTCTTCAGCATATGGTAAGAGTGAGAAGGTGTTTTATTTTCCCTGCTATAGATGCAAGAGGCAATGAAATCAAATTACATCGGAAATGTTCACATTAAATATATAGACACTTTTAATAAAATGCCTCCCTGAAGATTTGTTGTCAGGTTGTTATAAATAAGACTTTTGGATCATGAAGCTAAAATTTATCTGGTGAAAGAAAACTGGATGTGTTTTAGGTGTCTTGAAGGAACACACATGCATAAGTACACTCGGCAATTCATTTTAACAGCTCATGGTATCATTTGTGATGTTTAAAATATTCACAGGCTATGCAAATCAAGATTGACTAACGTTTTCTGACTCAAAGAGTGAGTTCATTTAGCAAAATATGCCTAACATGTTCTTTCATAAACTCAAGGCCAGTAATATAGAATGAATAAAATTAATAAATATAAAAATAAATTCTTGAGACAAAATTTATAACAAAATAATATGTTTTTGCTCACCTATGTATCTTATTTAACTTAATCTGATTCTTATGATATACACAGTGGTAGGTGAGGGCATTGTAGCAAGTCAAATGTTTGTTCATGTTCTTTTTTTTTTTTTTTTTAAAGATTTATTTTATTTTTCTTATTACAAAGTCAGATATACTGAGAGGAGAGACAGAGAGGAATTGGAGCTGCCAGGATTAGAACCAGCGGCCATATGGGATCAAGGTGAGGACCTTAGCCACTAGGCCATGCCGCCAAGCCCTGTTCATGTTCTAATCCTTAGATGATGGTCATATATAGTCCTTAGAATATTATTTTATATTTTGTAAGAATGAGTGTTACCTAGGTTGGAAAAAGGGGTGGTTGTAGATGTAATTAAGTTAAGGAGCCTGAGATGAGGAAGTTACCCTGGGTTATCCTGCTGAGTTCTAAACACTTTTAGGAGGAAACACTGAGTGATTCAACAAAGAGAAAACCTGGAAGTCGTCTTTGGAAAGCAGAGGCAAGTTCTGCAGGGTCCGGCCACAAGCCAGGGACACCTGCAGCTGCAGGAAGCAGGGAAAGGTTCCCTCCTGCAGCTATGCAGGCAATGAAGTGTTATAACATCACAAGTTGGGTTTCCAGCATTTACAACCATGAGAACTCAAATTTCTGTTCCTTCAAGTCATCGATTTCATGTTTGATTTTGTTAGGACAGCCAAAAGACACAAATCCAAGTATCATTCCCATTCAATGGGTTTAACAAAGACAGGTAAAATTAGCTAAAGGTGATCATGCAGTCAGAGAGAGCAGCACAATTACACAATGTGATATTTCGCCTCTCTATTTTGTGGGTCAGGAATTTAACATCCAGTTGATGAAATGTTTTTACTGCCTCAATCAGCACTAAAACGACTCAACTCAGGAGTACTGGAGGAAAGGGCTCAGTTTTGGGGGTCACAGTGGTTATCCTTCTGCCTTTTTCTGGCTCCATGTGGGGCGCTTACTCAGAGCTTCTCCTTAAGCCTTGGACTTCTCCAGCATGGGATGGCTTCAGGGTAGTCACACCTCTTACACGAGGCAGGCTTGCAAGAGAAAGGCTGCTGTAAAGAATAGACCTCAAAGTAATGTACTGTTATTCTTCACTTTGTCCCTTAAATCTGTCTTAAGCCTACCTCGGATCAAGAGATTGGACAGATGCGATTTTAGCACCTGATGTTTGAGTCGCTCCAATTTGTATTACACACAGGAAAACAAGCAGAAACATATTATATGTAATTATAATTACATTAGTAATATATATTAATTATAATCATATATAGCTTGTTATATAATGCATTGAATATTAATTATATGATGATTATAATACGATCCCATTAAATATCATATATTTTATATAATTATAACAGTTAAAATTATAAAATTATATGATGTTATATATTATTTGTACATTATACATTATTATGTATAAGAAATTATATGAATGATACAATTAGATATTATTATATATAATAATTTATTTTATATATTTTTAGCACTATTAGCATTTTTCTATTGTAGTCATTCATATACTCTTCTTACTTCTTGAGTGAATTGTTTATTTTATTGTTATATTACTTGAGCCCATTATATATTTTCGATACTAATCCTTTATCAGATACATAGTTCGCAAACATTTTTCTCCCATGCTAACAGTTTTCTCCTCCTTTGTGAATTGTTTCCTTTGCTGTGAGAAGCTTCTTAATATAATCAATTTGTCAATTTCTGCATTTGTCACCACCACTTTTGGAGTTTTATCCAAAAAAGTTGCTGCCTAGGATAATGTCTTGAATTGGTTCCCCTCTATTGTAATTCAGTAGTTTCAGATCTCAGATCTGTGAGTTCTGTTGTTGTATTGGTATACATGTCTGTCTTTATTACAGTATCTTACTGTTTTGAGCATAACAGCCATGTAGTATATCTTTACACACAGTGTTGTGATTATTTTAACTTTGTATTATTCAATCTTATTTTGATGATTCAGGATTCTTCGTGTTCTCAGGTGAATCTTAGGATGGTTTTCTGGTTCTGTGAATAATATCATTGATATTTAAGGAAATGTTCTTAACTGAAATAATGCATACCCCTAATATTCATTCTATTTACTATTTCAGTCAACACGTGGATCCATGACCAAAATCATATTGCAATCAACAATACTGATAAAGAAACAGATTTGTTTCATCTCCAAGCTGTTTAATTTCAGTGTTTCTAAGGGTTGGAGATTTTCTGTCTAAACCAAACCTAAGCCTGTCCATTTCCAATGACATTTGAGCTTATTTACCAAATTAATTTGCCATAGGGGTAATCTTGACAATTTCAGCTTTGAAATTTGGCTTACTTTCTACTACAGAGAGTTTCCATGGACGTGCTCAAAAATCTCAGGAAATCCTGTTAGACCTTGTCACAGAGCCTGCAGTTGAACGTGTGTTTCTTTTCTGTGGATTTCACTCTGTCCCGACTTAAGGATATCCGTCATATCCAAAAAGTGTCATTGCCAAATGCCTCCATTTCTAGAAATGACAGTATCCATGTACATCTTCCAATGCTTCAGATATCCTATTACCAGCCTGTGCCCCCATTGAATTTCCAACTTTAATATTGGATTCTGAAATGTTTCTCTAATTGATTTGACCCACATCTGCTAAACCAATCTCCTTTTTAAAGAAGGTATTCCTGTTTCAATCTGAAGCAGATGGAAGATGAGTAAAAATATAATGGAATTGAATTTCCCTCTTTATTTCATCCACCTAAAGACCAGTTGTCCAGGGAAAGAGCAAACTGTAAATCATTCGTGCTTTCTGCCTTGAAATATCACAGAACCTGAACTCAGGGTAAAGCAGAAAAAAATTCATGATGTAGCACTTTAATAAAACATTTTCTCATATTTCATAATTTCATATATTTATTTGCTTCTAGAATACATTTCCTCCTATGCATATATAGATACAGATTTATCAAAAATAATGTACACCGTAATATAAAATCTACTTATCCCTTGTTGGTACATTATTTGTAAACATTTCACAATAGTTTGGGTTGGATTCATTTGGTAATCTTACAGAAGTTGGTGAGCAATTTGACATGGGACAGAAGTGAAGCAGTTACATAAGATAGTACCAAATGGGAGAGCAGGGTGGTGTGAATGTCAACAAGATTCCATCCTGCAGGGGGACTGCCCAAATGACTACACAAAAGTATGCCATAATTGTATCAAGAAATCTGGGTATTGATGGGCCCACTCTGGCCCCTCGCTGGTCTAGATTTTTTAGGGGAACATTAATGCACTGAGAGTAGTGTCGCATGCAAACCATCGTTCTTCACCTAGTGAAAACATCAGGAAGAGAGGAAAAGAACAGCTGAGGTAAGAAGTGAATTTCGTGTGCATGAAGAATTGTCCATGAAGCTGCACTAGGCCTTCACTAGAGGAGGAATTTGATGAATGGATCACTGGGAGGCTTTGCCACACCATTCTGACTTCATCTGTTGCCTTCTCTGCACTCAAACAGATTGTTGGACATAACACAACAGTTTGTGCATGCACTTTGAAGATGATCAAAAAAATTGAGATGCCTGCAGGCAAAGATGAATTTTAGTGATCTCCTTAGTCACCCTTGCTGTGCCCAGCAGTACTTCATCCAAATTATATATGCTCAACCAATTCAATTTGGTGTCCAGATGGATTGTCTCATGTTTAAACAGTGGTAGACTTTTTAGTTAGTCATAACTTAATTCACTCAAATCCCTTAGCTTGTGGTCTAGCACCATTGTGGAATTAGTTTTCATTCATTTTCAATTTAAATTAATTTTCAATACCAAATCAATGACATTTGGGGACTACCATCCAAAGAATATGTTCCCAAAGTTTCTGTTTAAGTTTTCTGAAAAGACTGTGTAATGAAATGCATTAACGTTTTAACAGCCCGCATTGCATACCAAAGCCCTTTCAAATCAAGTGACTGGTGAATAAATTCTTGGCATTCCTATGTATCTAGCTTACTGTAAAAATAGAGTAGACTTTTTTTCAGGAATAAATTTTTACCACTCAAGCTAATGGGAATCCAGTTAGATTTTTGCCAACCTCAGGAAATATCCATTATCAATAGATGCTGACAAAATTATATTAGAAATAAATGTTTTAGAGAGAAAATAGAAAGAGCCTCAAACTTGAAAGGAATGGAATCTATGATGATATTATAATTGATCTTGGAGAGAAATAACTGTGGATGCTTAAATATATGTATTATTTTAAAATATTTAGGTTTATAAGAGAAGAAGTTATTGACCTAAAAGGCAATAATGTATCTTGGTGACTTGTGAATCATATATAAATACATATTAAGAGATTATTTAAAATTCATATTATTGATCTAATTGATTGCAGCAACTCCAAGGGACACAAATTCATGGAGGTGTTTACAGATTTGACTCTGAAGAAAATTTATTAGAATGTTAATTAATGTAAAACTAGCAGAGTAATCAAAATCATCCACTATTGTCCATATTTTGTTTATCAAAATTATATATTTTCTGCACAATATTATGATCAAGTATTAAACTATCAAAGAGAGGAGAAAACTAATAAACATTTAATACAATATCTTTCCTTTTTGGGGAGGTCACTGTTAACAGATTTAAGGTCACATATTTGAATCACCATGCCTTACTTTAGCTCATTATTGAGTAGAGAAAAAAATGGTTACGTTAATATTGAGTGCTCAATTGAGAATATCAAGGAATTATTTTTCTTAACAAAAACTAGAAGATATTTTCAATTTCTTAATTCTTAAGGTCTGTGAACAATTTGCAAACTTGGTGCAAAGAAAGATCAGCTGGAGGCGTGATCTTCAGATCATTCATGTTTTACATTCCCAAACAGATATTGAAGCATTTAGATTAGTGGTGTTTTGCAATCATTCAAAACAATGAATTATTATCCCATCATCATTCTCAAGACATAAATATAAAAAACTTAGGTCTAATTTATCACATTGCATGCCATTAAAAAATGATGATGAGAGTTATAAAAGGCAATGATAAAATAACAATGCATATTGATACCCATGACTCTAGGTCTGTAACCTAGACAAGGACACCACAGTAACACATAATAAGACAACTTGTAAACTACCCCCAGCAAAGACTTTCAAGAGCATCCTGGGTGGGAATATCCTCTTTTTCCATTAGTATGGAAGGAAACAATACTGAAGGAACACGTTCCATTCACTCCCACTAAAAAGTACAATCACCATGAGCCTAATAGAAGCTAGCTGATTAAAATGTTAACACATGCTCCCCATGTTAGACCTGTGATCTCATTGGTGAAATGTCAAGTTTGGATTGATCAGAGATAGATACAGGTGTGCTTGTGAGCACAGGTGCATGTGTATTTTTCCTTGTGTTAATTTCTGAATTATACTACAATCGTATGACTACAGGCTGCCAGCTTGCTTCTAAGGTAACATCCAGGCATAATCAGAGAAAAATGATAGGGGTGGCAGTGACTGGCAGGATGTGATATTAAGGTCCTATTTTTCTGTAATTTGTGAGTCTATTACGATTATTCCTCAGAATTCTTGTTAAAAGCTATGAAAAATCATAAGAACTATTTTATTCATTTGAACTGCAGAGTTACAGAATGCTTGTAGGAAAGCTGGGTCGATTTCCTATCTGCTGCATCACTCCACAAATGGTCATAATGAACAGCTCCAAATTCAGGAGTCAGGCGCCTCAGCTGATGTCTCATTAGGATACAGGGGCCCAGGGACGGACACCATTCTCTGCTGCTTTCCCAGCTGCATTAACAGGTGGCTGAATAGAAAGTGAATCAGCCTGGACTTGAATTGGTGCCAAAGTGATGATGGCATTTCAGGTGCAGCCCAACCCTTTATGCCACAATACCAGTTTCTAAAACCTATGATTTAAAAAAAATAAACATTGCCTTAATTTTTACAAGTTCTTCTCACCTGTTAAGATCTGCAACGCATGTGTAGTTTGAGTATCTGCCTATGATCAGAAATGAGAGATCAGAAATAAGCTTCCATGCTTAATACAAGAAAGCTGGTAGGACTCATACAAAATTGAAAGGCATTTTGCTATGTTTATTAATGTCAATTTTCATCCTGTCTATAACCTTCATAACACTTTAGTCTTTTGATAACTTCGGAAGGAATAAGATCTTGAATAGTTTAGATTTGCATCAGTGAAAATCAACTTCAAGGACAATTACTAGCAACTCGATACTGCTTTTAAAAGACAGTTAATAGTCACATAGCAACGACAGCAAGAATCTAAAGGCTGAATCCTGCCTGTCTACATTCTTAGTTGAGTTCAACAATGGGCCAAACACTAACTAGTTGGGAGACTTGGTTTCGATTTACCAAAATGGTTATAATAATGACCTTCATTTTATCAGATTGATACAAAACATTAATGAATCCTTTATTATATTTATGAGATTTTCTCCAAAACATTCTATAAATATTAGTGATAATGTTGTGGTTAATATTGCTATTAACAACAATAATGTTAAACCAATTATTCTGTTACTAGCAAGAGTATCAATAATAGCAACATGGATTTTCTCAAAGAAGGAATATATAAAATATATAAAATATAGACATATGTATATATCTATACACATACACATGAAAAAATATATTCACATATACATTATATGTACACATATGTATATGAACAAATATATATAAACACATATGTGTATATAAAAGAGCTTGTGGAAAGAGAGTGAGAACACAAAAAGGGATGAAAATGCTAAAATTTTGAGGGGGGATAACTATTAGCCAAACAATATTATTTATTGTGTTATTCTTTCAACTTTTCCAATATTTTGACATTATGCTGATTGAAAACAAGTTAAAAGTGTATTTGAAAATAAGTGGCAGCACTAATTTATGAGATCAAAATGCTATTTGATTATCGTTATAATACTGTCATCTGCTATTCAGTGAGAATTCCTCATAAATGATTCGTCATGCTAAGAATGTTGCATTCATCCCTGGTCAGGACAGAGGTAAATCTCACGGCACTTTATGAAGGACTAACTATCCTCTTATTACATATGTGTTATTCTCAACATGAATGTGCAGATCTCTCACAGACATACTTAAGTCATATACATACCAAAATATTACACAAACCCATTATCTTAGAACCATTGAGACTTACTTCTGGTTTATTTGAAAGACGGAACTACAGAGAGAAGGATAGAAAAAATCTTAATCCACTGGTCTGCTCCTCAAATGGCTGCAGCAGCCATAGCGAGGCTGATCTGACCTCAGGAGGGTCTTCGGGGTCTCGCAGTTGCACGCAGGGACCCAGTGTCCACATGGATCTCTGCAAAGTCCCTTTAATGTGCCTACGTCCCCCTTCCCTTCAAGACTTGGTGTCCTTTTTTGCTGTTGCTGTTTGTTTGTTTTGAATTACTTATTTGAAAGACGGAAATAGAGATCTTGCAATCATTAATTTACTTTGCAAATGGCCATAACAGCTGGAGTTAAGCCAATTGAAAGGTCTGAACCAGGAGCTTGTTCCAGGTCTGCCAAGCAGGTGCAGGAACCCAAGCTCCTGGGCTGTCCTCTGCTGCCTTCCCAGGCCATTAGCAGGGAGCTGCACCAGAAAACGCAGCAGTTGGGACTCAAACTTGCACACATATGGCATTGCCAGTGCAGCAAGCAGAGGCTTAACTTGAAATGCTGTAGCAGAGGCCCAAGAACTATTGAGATTTTATCTTCTTTGAGAAAGAACTCTTGAAATCTAACATAGCAAATTTGAAATCTACTGAATTTGCTTCTGAATTCAAGCTCTGTTGCTGCCTAGGTTTGTAAAATCGCCAGCTTCCCCTTAAATCTCAATTGCTTCTTGTATCAAAGATTGAAAATAAAACAACAAAAAAAACTGCATGCTGTAGATGTCAAGGATTTGATGAGCTTAAGTGCCAGAAGTTTTACATAAATTGGCAAAAAAAATATAGCATTAACAAATGACAGTTGTCACGGTATATTAAAACATACTACTGAAGTCAATAAAAGCATCTTTACATTTTCCAATTAATTACATACATATGTGGAAGTGGGAAGTCATGAATCTGAAATGATGTATTTATAATTCTATAAATGTACGCGGGATGGGCCTGGCCGGTCGCCTAGTGCCAGTGGTCCTTGTCTTGCGTGTGTTGGGATCCCATGTGGGTTCCGGTTCTAATCCTGGCGGCCCTGCTTCCCATCCAGCTCCCTGCTTGTGGCCTGGGAAAGCAGTCGAGGATGGCCCAGCACCTTGGAAACCTGCACCCACATAAAAGACCCAGAAGGTCCTGGCTCTTGGCTTTGGATCAGCTCAGCTCCGGCCATTGCAGCCATTTGGGGAGAGGATCTTCCTGTCTCTCCTCCTCTCTGTATATCTGATTTTACAATAAAAATAAATAAATCTTAAAAAATGTATGTGGATGAGCCAGACACATACGTTATTCAGAAGATCAGTTTAGATACACATGTCATTCTAACAAGATCAAAACCTTGCCTTCTGCATCTACTTTTAAATGATATTTGTTGTGGGACACATAAAACAAGCATTTTAGCAGAATTTGATAGGTTCTTTAATGAGTCACAGAAACCACAAAACTCACTTCCTCATAGATGATATGCATTGCTTTATTGATGGCAAAATAATTTGGGGTTTCACTTTACTTACTCCACTTGATTCGGATTTCCTTTGGAAAACTTTCTTTTAGTCTCTTTTATGTGAGAATTCTGTGAGGATTTAGTGAGTGATTCAAGTATTCTTAAGTCAAAGCTCTTGATCTCATTTTTCTTTCTAATTCTAATCCAAAAGGTAAACATTTCCCCAATTTTTCTTTTACATGTATTTAAGTAAGAACATTTAAAATAGAAATCTGAATTGGAAGGTGTCTGGAGAGGGGAGACTGTCTTTTGTATAAATTTGATGCCATCCAAGACATTCACCAGTCTCTCTTCAGTGCAGTTATCGTGAAACTCACAGACGTGTGAGGCATAAAACTCTTCCTAATCAGCCATAATGCCTGGGCGGTCATTGTCAGTGTATTTGACGCCTGCATCGATATTAATTGCACAAATTTCAGGCAGGATTAGGCGGAATACAAGGAAAAAAAATCAGACCAGGAGGAAAAGGTTTCTTAAGCTATTTTAGCAGCTTAGAAGTGAATCAGAAAATGCCAAGCTACAGAAATTGGCTCCGATAAATATGATTTTTTTCCCTGAATTAGTTCACTAAGCTTTTATCCTTTCTGAACACTTTCAGTCAATCCTAAATACTTTAAATGCCAAGCTTAATATTGAACAGCTATGCTACAGCACATATAGAAGCTTGAAAACAGCAGTCATTCTAGATGAGAATAAGCTATTTGATCTTCATCTACACTACCAAATGAAAGGGAAAAAAAAATCAAACAAAACCAGTAAGCAAATGAATACTTCTGAAGAAGCTGGGTCATGGTTATCAAAATGATAAATATAATTTATGCCAAAATGTGGCAGTGTAACCCAATGTTGTTTGCAGTCATGCCTACCTCTCTTGTACTCTCACCCTTGCGGAGTTATTATGTCTCAGTTTCTATGAGGAAATATGTGGTTCTAACTGTAATTTAATTTCACATTATTATTTAGGGAGAATTTGGATTTGACATTGGCTCTAAAAATTGCATAGCAGCTGTCATTTGGCTCCCTTTGCAGTGTTATCTTTGCACGATGCTCATGAGTTAGACCCAATAATATGAAGAATCCTGAGTAGGAATAATATTTTACATTTCCGGAGAGTTTCTATTAGACACTCTCTTTTCTTTGTTAAACACATATACATGAAAGCATAATTATGCACTTTTTAAAAATTTCACTTGGGAAAGGGCATTTTATGCCTTTCAAATCCCAACCATGATTTTACAACTATTAGGCAAGGTCGTGTGGAACACTAGAATTAATCCTAATTTATATGTCAGGAGATTTGAGCTCAAAGAAGTCCTGAATAGCCTTAGGAAAAATGAAGTAATCTTACAGAATTTTATTTACTTCCATTTGAATGACTTTAAGCTCCCAAGGTTAGGGACCAAGTCATGGTCACTGCTCTACTTATGCTGCTTGATATAAAACTGATAAATAAAATATTTCTTGAATAGAGGAATGCTCATTGGCACATTATTGATTGTTTTTTTTTTTTAACTACATTCAAGAGGAACCTGTGAGTTCTCCTGGGCCTGCATTGCGATCATTGGATTAAGTGGGATGCCAGTTGTAGTCCCCGCTGTTCTTACAATCCTGGAAAGCAGCAAATGATGGCCCAAATATTTGATTTTCTGCTACTCATGTGAGTAACTCCCATGCAGTCTCTGGCTCTTAACTTTTGCCTGGCTCAGACATCATTCTTATGGCCGTTTGCTGACTGAACAAGTGGATGGACAATACCAACTCTCTTTCTTTAAATGAATAAATAAGCAAATCTTTAAACAAATTTCAATGTATGTTTTTATGAAAAAAATATACTCTCGGTTTAAAAATACAGCTTATGGCAGAAATTCATATCCTGTCTTGAAAATTGAAGAAACCCAATGGATTGGCTTTGATTAGTGGTCATTGGAAGTCCACCAATGGTGCTGCTTGTATCTGAGCAGCTGTTGTTTCATTTCTCCAACCAATAGAATGCATCCGTGGTTTGTTAGGGAAGCATTCATTGGGTTAGGGTTCATTGGCTCAGCTCTGTGTTTTCTAGAACGCATGCCAATTAACATCAATCAAGTAAAAATCAATTTTGGTCCTCTTATCAACAATGACTGGAATTCCACAGGATTAGTTTTCTGGATTTCTACTCTCAGAGTGATGCCTTGGATATAGCTGGGGCTGCTGCTTACATGAAGATGATAAAGATAAAGGAATCAGAATAATAATGTGAAGCACCTAATATGAATACATGCCATGAAAATGGGAATGATTCTTATGAAATGCTTTCACGAAATTGCTAGCAAATAATTGCCACAGATAATTCAGAATTTTAAACATTTCAGATTCAAACAGAAATGCACACATAACAATGTTGACTATTATCCCACTACAAATTGCTCACAAGGTCATATAACATAATTACCTAATAATATCAATATTATCCTTGCATAGTTGAATAGGTATTAACATCATACAATAAATGCATGATAAGCAGCAGTAAAACTAAAAGATACCAACATTTCCTTATGGGAAAGTATTAGCAACTGGTTAATGACCACCACGCAAATCAGTATTAAAGGTGGATTAAAGATATCAGCCTTCTAATTAATGGATCCATTTATTAAACAATTCAACTCTGTTCTGTAAATATTTTCACGAAAGTGTGAGTGAATTTTCCCTTGTTGACCTTAAACATTAGGTCACATCCTGCATTAAAATGTTAAACGTCCAATAATTTGCTGTATGTTGGAAGTAACGTAGTTTTTCAAGCAAACATCACTCGTTTCAAAGGCAGTGTTGTTACGGGTTTGGGAAAGCCTCCGTCTGCAGACTAGCACAACATTAGAATCCCACATAGGTGTTGATTCCCACTCTACCTACTCCACTTCAGACCAACTCCCTGCTAATGGCTTGGGAAACATGGCCGAAGGTGGCCTAAAGGCTGGGCTCCTGGTAGCCATGGGGGTGACCAGGAAGATGCTTCTGGCTCCTGGGTTGGGGGCCTAGTCTATTGCAGCCATCTAGGGAGCAAACAAGTAACCGAGTGGATGGGAAATTTGCCTGTGTTTCTCTGTCTCTCCCTCTGTCTCTCTGTGGCTCTGATTTTCAAATTAACAAATACATCTTTTTTTTTGAGAAATCTTATTTTGCTATTGGAAAAATTATTTAAACTAAGAATTAAATTTTATTTTCCCTAGCTCCTTCACTCTCATAGTTTGGATATAATACTATAATACTAATGTAATATTAATTTTACTGAAATGATTAGAGTTTTTAAAAGAACTGAATGAATTAAGCAGAAACTTTTTTTCAGTAGAAATTTAGAAGGCTTATTACAACGAAATTGGTTTCTCTGAGCTATGGGAGACATATTAGTCTTTTTCTAGGATGCTTAGTAGTGTTTTTAAACCCCTCAGCTATTCATGATTTCATTGATACCAGAATTAGTTAATAAATTTCCTGACTTTAGTGTAGTATTGTTTTCCCTGAAGCATTTCGCAAGGTAAAACCAAGTTTGTATTCTCACTATTTTTATTTCATCATATATATATATATATATGTATATATATATATATATACATATATATATATATGTATATATAATTGAATTAGAAAAAGAAAAAAGTTCAAATAAGCATTGAGGAAGTATTTGTTTCTCTAGATGTTCACAACTTTCTCACATGTTTTTTCACTAATCACTTAAAATTTGGCATTCTATAAGTTAACATGTCTACTAAGCATTTGGAAAAATCATAAATGAGTACATTTCTGGGACTTGAATTTGTCCAAGTGATACTCCAGTGTTTGGAAGAACTGGTATCCAACATACTTGTGGAGCCTGAGGTCAACAAATAGCTTGGTCGATGGGTATCATTCCTACACTTTCCTGTGCACGTAAGAGTCATAAGCCATAGGAGTTACCCAAGCTTCTCAAATGCTCTAATATCTTGCAACTAAAAAGATAAATGCTGAAGAGTATGTAGCAGCACATCAGGAAGCTTGTGAAAATGAAATGTTTTCTTCTATTGCAGGAAAATTGGAAATCCATGCATACACAAAGCATTCAAAAAGCTGAATTGAAATGTGTGTTTTCAAGAAAGCTGTTCATGGGCTTCAAAAATTCTTGTACTATATTGCCATATTTTAATTCCCATTTCCATGAACTTTTTGATGTAGTTTTTCTGTGCAACTTTAAAAAAAAAAGTTAGATGTATGTGATCCACTTTGGAGGTTCATTCATTCATTTATAAGTTACTTATTCTAAAACACCACCTCCCCTGTCCTCTTGGGCTTTTCAGATGTAAGAGGAAGCCTGGACACACTGATTTTTAAAGCTTTTTCAAGCATATGTCTCCAATTAAAGCAGAAAAGCAGTACATGATGGATTGTTGTTTGAGAACTAATCTAGGAGATAAATATGGCTTCCCACTAAAGATCAAATCCAAAGGGCCACAATAAAACTGCTTGTTTAAATCCTCTATTTTCAAAGGTTTAGAAAGAAAATCATTTTTATAATTATAGAGGAGAGATTTAGAAATTGTCTTGTCCATTTTCTTTACAGATGAGATAAATAAATCATGGGCAGGAGAACTCTCATATTCCAAATCACTTAAATATCCCTCTGAATTTCAGGATCTAAATTAAATGGGAGAATAAGAAGTAATATCTCATCTTCAGTAGTGTGAAAGAGCTTTAAAGCTATATTCACAATCAGATTACTTTGACTCAAAAATAGGCAGTGAATAAATGGAGGATTCTCTTAGAGTGGAAAAATAAATATTTGCATTTTTAGTATTTATTAGTATGGATCATAATCATTTTCTGTTATTTATTTATTTCACTTTAAATATCATTCAAAGCTAGTAAAGGAAATGTCATTAGATTGATAACAATGCCTTTCTATTTAAAGCTAAAAGTTCCTAATGGCAAATATGACCAGTGTTACCTAACTCACCTAGACAGGAATGTGCTATTTTTAAAAGATTCTGAGGTCGATAAACCATAGTGTGTGCGTGAATGTGTGAGCATGCGTGTCCGTGTATGGTAATATATTTTTCTGGAGATTAATATCAACATCCAGCAAGTGAGGAGATGATTGTTAACTGTTTCCAGATACATAGCAACTTGACTTTGAAAAACTAACTGAAGGGGTAGAGTACTGACATAAGGAAATATGCAACACTAATTTCAAAGAAATCAAAAATCACACAAAAAATGCATGAATATATCACTTAAAATTGCCATTACATAAGGAAAACTGAAATTATTCATCGGATTGACTTGCTTCTATTATTGGCACTTTAACAGTACAAAAATTATTACAGTATCTTGGCTTCTTATATCTTTATGAAATAGAAGAGACAGACATATTAGTCAAATTTGTGTGTTCTGTTAATTTTCTTCACCTCCTATCGTTTGAGTACTAAATTCCTTCTCCTTGCGGAGTTGCAACGGTGATGAGGAAGCAGTTTCAAAACAATAGTTACCTTCAGAGCTATCACATACACTGCACCATGACTGACTGAAGCTTCAGAGTCACCCTACGATCTTCATGGCCAGCCTTCTCCAGCTGAGCCAGCCCCTATGTTCTATGCCTCTATACCGACTCTGCTTCTATTCTAGCCACATTGGATACACAGCTTCATAAAGCATGTTTACATTGTTTATGCCAACTCCGCACTTGAAATATCTCTCCTATTTATTTTTTCATTTAGATTTATTTGTTTTGATTGCAAAGTCAGATATACAGAGAGGAGGAGAGACAGAGAGGAAGATCTGCCCGTTGATTCACTCCCCAAGTGACTGCAACAGCCAATGCTGTGCCAATCCGAAGCCAGGAGCCAGGAATCTCCTCCAGGTCTCCCATATAGGTGCAGGGTCCCAAGGCTTTGGGCCATCCTCAACTGCTTTCCCAGGCCACCATCAGGCAGCTGGATGGGAAGTGGAGCTGCTGGGATTAGAACCAGCACCCGTATCGGATCCCGGCGCATTCAAGGCGAGGACTTTAACTGCTATGCTAGGCCACGGTGCTGGGCCCTGTCCTATTTATTTTTACCTCAAAGACATAGCCCAAGCATAACTTTTTCCATATATGTACTTCATGTACATTTGTCTCTGTGATTAAGACCCATTTATTTTTCTATTTTTCTTATACTACCCTTAGTCATCTTCATAATACTCTATGTAGGAATGAACTTACCAGACTTCTCAGTGTTCGAACTTCTTGGACACAATGACTACTCTTGTCATTCTGGTCTGGTCGTACTCCGGTCTGTTCATAATATCTCCCATCATGCTTGACCTCAGTGGAAATTTGATGCCTATTTACAGACTTGAAAGGTGAGCTAAACAGGCTTCATGAAAACCTTTCAGTGTAGATGTAGAAAACTCATGGCACATGAAAATAAATGTCTAAAAAGATTTTGTAGTAAAAATATTATCCTAAATGTGAATAAAAATCAGTAAAAGTCATCCTTCATTTTACCATTTCTGCAAATATGAGTTAGATCCATTATAATAAAAAAATAAAAATCAATTTGAAAACTATCAAATACTATGATGCTTTTCCAGAAAATGTTCTTTTTTAATTTTTAAGGAAAATACAAGGTAAGGTCACTGTTATATTCTGTGTTAAACAGAAACATGTGAACCTAAATGTGATTTTAAATAATATCTTCTATCCTTAAATAATTGACAGGTCATTTCAAAGCTTCACTTCTGTAGCACAATGAAGATATAGTTTCCTCTTTCTCTGCTAAATGATATTTTGTCCTTGTAACATTTTTCCTGTGAGGCATTGGCTTTCAGCAGTTGTGTCTTATCAAAACAGACAAAGCTTTCAACTTAATTGAATTTGAAAAGCACAAAGATTGAGCTGACTTACCAAAATTATGCAGTAGCTTTAAAAACATAAACAAAATGGATCAATTGGCAAGTTGGTTTAAGTATATCAGTGAAGGAAAGAAATAATAAAAAGACAATTTAATTAAAGGTAGAGAATCAATAAAAATGAGATTATGTACACAATGAAATTTATGATAATAAATTTGTCTGTTAGATCTCAAAATACCTTGCTATGTATACAATTAACATCCTACAATTTACAAGTTAAAATTCCACTAGTGTGGCTGTTTTTACGTATAAGCATTTGTTAATAGACTATAGTTTCCCCAAAGATTAAAGAGACATGTAGTAAGGAAAATATAATTTAATTTACTCAGAGAGAAAGAAAAACAATCATTACACAGGAAAGCTGAAATAACTTACTGGTTACCCATCTATTTTGTAGTAATTATGACTTAACATGTGTGACTTAAAGTAAGTCACTTCCCATTCCTGGACCTGAAAAATGCTTAACAACTAAATGCAATATCTATCCCATTCAAAGCATTCATGCTCTCCAACCTGTCGAATTCAATTCCCATGGAAATTAATGCAAGGCTCTGAAGAGAGAAAAGATTTGTCTCCTTTTCTGAGTGACCTCTTTTATTATGAGAGGTTTGTTTTCCTTATTCTTTTTTTTTTTTGTGCAGGGGGCAACAGAGAAGGATACAACCACACATTAAAGTTGGGTTGTCAAGCATTTAATGATATCAGAGACTTATATGTATACAACTATATCAGTTTTTAATTAAAGGACTATTTATAGTCAAGTGAAACTCTGTATTTATATGCATCTTATAGTCCTCTTGTCTAAACATAGACATGGAATTTCCGGGTCGTATGAGAGGGATTATGCTAACTTTTAACTACATTTCAAGTGGCAGTCTTGTTGTTTTACGTGGCCACTAGTATGTTCCACATATTTGTCAGTACTTGATATTTAGCTAAGATTCGCTTATTTATTTATGTTTGAAAAGCCAAGTGATGGAGAGAAGGAGAAATATTCAGTAGGGGGAGGGAGGGAGGAAGAAGTGAGGGAACAGGAAGAGAAGCGGAAATCTTCCAATCAGAGAGCTCACTTTCCCAGAGCTGTGGAAGGCCAGACAGAAGAACAAAATCAACGAACTCACTTCCGCTCTCCCATGTGAGCAGCATGGACTCAAGTGCTTAGATCAACATCATATTCTCAAATGTCAGTGTTCACATTAGTAGGAAGTTGAATTTGAAGCTTCTTAAGATGCCATTGAACCCACTGAGCCACCAGGCCTATGCTTATGGATTGGTACCTCATTGTGGCTTTAATGTATTTTATTGTAATGATTAATGATACTGAACATAGTTTTCATGTGCTTATTTGCCATTAATATATCTGCTTTCATTGTATTTATTCAACTTTTAATTGAATTTTTGTCTATCTATAATTGAGTTGTATGAGCTATTTTATATACTGAATTAAATGACTTCTTGAATAAATATTTCATAGATATTTCATGCCTCCCTACACCTTGTGTTTTTATGGTCTTAAAAGCACATTTTGAATAACCGAATTTTGAAGTTTTGAGTTATTTTTAAGTTGTGCTTGTTTCCTGTTTTTTAAGCCTCTTTACAGTATCTTTGCCTAAGTAACTATCACCAAGATTTTGCTCTCATGTTGTCTTCTAAAAGTTCTGAAGAGTTGATGTGAACAGCCAAAGTTTGTAAGTTTTTCAAATGAACATCCAATTGTTCAACATTGTTGAAAAGTTTGTCATTTCCACATAAATTAGCTTGGCATGTTTGTCAAATCAATATAAAATGTTTGACTGATGTATGTCTGGGTCCAGCTTATGTCATTATAGCCTATTTCATTTGTCATTGTACACAGGTTTTCTACAAGCAAACTTTGCTAAATGATTGAGCTTTAATAAATCTTGAAATGTGGCAATATCCATTCTTCTGCTTCACTGTGTGTTTTCAGAATCGTAGTGCTGCTATTAGAGTCAATGAATGTTCTTACTAGAATTTGTATTTATTTGAAAGACCGAGAGATTCAGTAGGTCACACCTAAAAGGATCACAAAAACTAAGACTGACTTCTGACAAAGTTTGGAACTTGATCTGCAGGTCCTATTTGGGTGGTAAAGAACTGATTGCTGGAGCCATCACCTGCTGCCTGCTCAGGTACACGTTATCAAAAGCTGAAATGAAAAGCAGAAAGAGAACGTTAACACAGGAATTCAATGTGGGATGTGAGCATCCCAAATAGTACCTAAACTGCTTATCTAAATAGCACTGTCATGTGCTAGTGTTCTGTTGCTACAAAACAAAATTTCAGTGTCTTAAAATATTCATTTATAACTTCATATTTCTTCAGGTCAAAAATTTGAGTATAAATGGATTAAAAAGTTTCAAATTTGAAACCAGAGTATCTGATACTGTGTTCTCATTTAGGATTCCGGGTCCACTTACAAACACAATTCAATTCATTGGTACAGTGCAGTGCTTTGAAGTTGTATGGCCAATGCCTGGTTCAATGGCTAAATCCTCACTTCCTACCTGTAGTTATCAAGGAAAACATACTGTGGTAGAACCTACAGTGAGATTCCTACTCCTAATTTCACCCTGTCACAGTCAGAGCTATTGTAGGCATTTGCAGAATAAATTAGCACATGGGAGATTTCTTTCCATATGTGTATCTACCTTTCATGAAAACAGAAACAGTTTAGAAATACTCATCAATTACGTTTACAAAATGTTGTGTTGTTTTCCTTATATTTAGATCAATAGTGGTGAGTCTTGGCCATCTATAAATTAAAACCTCACTCCTTGTCATGTATCGTATACACAATTTTCATATGCCTCTTCAATTTTTAAAAGTAATGAGCAAAGCGAGAAAAAAATGTGTTCTGAAATTTGAAAAGGAAAATAAACATGTATGAAATAAATTTGATGTGGATAAAAAAAAAACAAATTTCAATGCAATAGCGAAAAGATCCTCATCTTCACAGATCTTGTGTTCTCATAGGGGGATTACTACCAGGAGTTAATCAAACATTACGAAAATGTGACTAGAATGACACAAGGATAGCAGACAGACCATATGGAAGGGAGACTTTCTTTAATCTAATGGATCAAGGAATATCTCCATAAAAGTTAAATTTTGAATAAACTACATAATGCTCAAAGAACAAATTATTCACAGCTTCAGTCATTATATTTGGACCACCTAACAACTTTCCCAAGTGTTAGAGCCTAGAGAAGAGAAATTGTCACAGCCAGTTCCAGAACTTTGGCACAGAGTGTCAGGGGCTCGAATTGAGGTTTGTGATCTATTGATTGATCTAGATCTATGATAAAACCATAAATGTTTCAAGACAAATTCCTTAAGAAGTTATTATACGTGGTGATGAGTAAGGTGATAATTATAGTGACTATGATGCTCCTTTGCCTCCTGTAATACTTTAAGTTCTGACACTGATTTACAGCAATGTCTTTGACATAACTGGTTTGCTAGTTGCCCTAGTCAACAATATATTAGCTGTGGGTTAAGGGAGTCCACAGCATTTAGAATTCTTACATATTTGGTGAGCTCCCACTATCTTCATAGAACAACAGACATCTTGCTTCTATGTATGGGCACAGAATTAACCTCCTTAAATCAAAGTGATTCAATTTGTGACCAGTTTTTTTCCATTTTTATTCTGAATCACCCACATCAGTCACCTGGGGAGTATTAAGAGTACTTACTATTGAATTCAACTCCATGCTTCTTTTAAGAAATATATTTTCTAGGAAAGAAAACAAGAAATCCAAATACATAATGAATCTCCTTTTTGTTTATGTATATATTATTTTATTTTTATTGGAAAGGTGGATATACAGATAGGAGGAGAGACAGAGAAGAAGATCTTCAGTCCGATGATACACTCCCCAAGGGGCCACAACAGCTGGAGCTGAGCCAATCCAAAGCCAGGAGCTAAGAGCTTCTTCTGGGTCTCCCACGCAGGTGCAGGGTCCCAAGGCTTGCGCCGTCCTCGACTGCTTTCCCAGGCCACCATCAGGAAGCTGGATGGGAAGCGGGGCTGCAGGGATTAGAACCAGTGCGCATATGGGATCCAGGCGCATGCAAGGCGAGGACCTTAACCACTACGCTATCGCACCAGGCCCACATAATGAATCTTGTGCATACTCAATTTGCAAGGCAATTTAGACCCTCTAGGTATTATAACCTCAAAAGACTTCACACAGATCATCTGGAAGGTAAGGCAACTAATGTGCTATTGTTTGAAGAAAGAAAATTAGAAAAGAAGACCTTTAAATATATGTTGAAAAAATAATTGAACAAGAATATTAATATTGTGAGGTTGGCATGAAGATTTCAATTATGGTTTTTTTTGCAAAAGTAAGTTTTAAGACTGCAACAAAAAAATTACTGTAAAGTTATATATACTTTGCAGAAAGTGCTAAGAAAACTTGTTAATTACAGCTGTTGAGCTGGTATGCTTTTTGTCTCTTGTACATAATTGCAAAGACTCCAGGACAGCGTATGGAGGCCAGTTAAAAATTGAAAATGATTTTATAAAAGGGCTAAAATTCTGAAGAACACCACATGTGAGCTTTCATGTCTTATGTAGTGATTTTCATTTCTATCATGAGGAACAAGAATTGTGGGATTTCAGTTTTACAGATAAAATGGAAAAGGAGAGTAAAGGCTTAGAGCTTAAAAATGGCATGAAACATTCCATGTTTGTAATTCCTTCTGCTTAAATGTCAACGGAAGCAGATCTGTTGGGGGGGATGGGTACTGATACGCTATTTTTCAAGCCTTTGTCTCAAGGTGAGTTTCACTTGTGAGATGGTTTGACTAATATCCAAAGATACGATAATCCAGCTTTTCAGAACTATGCTATTTGTAACGAGAAGAGGGACCGGAGCTGACTGATTTATTGGACCATGTCTCAGAAATTTTAAGTTCTTTGATGACTGTATAAAAAGAGAACACCATAAAGATAACAATATCTTTGTTATTTGACATGATTTTCTACAAACGAGTTCTTAGAATACTTGTAGCTACATTCCCAGTCAATAAATGATGATGTGACACATTAATTTGAACATGTTGAAATTACTAAGTGGAAGAGTGCTGGAGTTGGAATAAAAAAACTGGGGTTTAGATTTGAATAGCCTGTTATCTAGATTTTCACAAGATACCAACTCAATTGCATCCCCTACCCTCTAACACACAAAAGTGTATGTGTAACCAAGAATAAATTGTACAGATCCGATTTGCAATTTTATCAGGATCAATTAATTCACATTTTGATATTGTGTAAGCATTTTAGATGTGCTCACATTCATGATTCCCACTTGTCACACTTTTGTATTTTAAGAAAGAGGAGAAAATAATAGCAATGAGGGATTCCAAATATACTGAAATTCCATTGTACATTACTTTTCATTATTCATAATTGGTTGTACAACTGCTTTTTAAAAGACAGGTAGCAGTAGGATATTATATATTTGAATGCTTTAAACATGCAATACAGTATTATTACTTTAATTAAATCTGTAAAGTAACTCTTTGAAATCAATAGTAATGTAACATGGTTTATCATTTCAGATTTTGAGCAGAGAGTTGGGGTTTTATCAAGTGGAAATAAAAAGTTGTGAACAGTTTCCATTTTGAAGAGAGGAATAAGAAATCCAAACATTTTAACAAGATTGTTGCAGGATAGATCTTGTTTCGTTTCCCTGTGGGGATTTTTCCAGATGGTTTTGAAGTTCTCCAAAATCTTTGTCTATCATAACAGCACAAGTAAACACACCTACAAAGAGAAGTGTACAAACTAATGTGCATACGGATTGTGTGGGCGAGGTGGTGAGAGAGAGCACAAGCACCTTTCAGTCATTCTACGGCTCTTCCATGCAGGAGTGAAACGACAGAGGAAATAACTTCACTAAACTTTCACACTAGTATAAAGCACACGGGGCAGCATAAAATTGATTTATATACCTTCGTCCAAATTTTGGGCCACTTGGATGGTATTTGTGAGTTTAGTCCATAACTCATCTTTTAAACTTGTTCTAAAAAATGGTCCGTAGCCAGGAATAAAATTAGAACTAAAGAACTGGTATATTAAAAGCATTTAAAAAGGCAAAGCAGGTAGGTGTTTATTTTCCCTTCTAGATGTGAAGAGCAGGTTGAATATACCAGCTCAGACCCTTTTGATTTTTTTCCTTTTTTATAAGATGTCAATATACCTCTATGCTACAATAGACACCTCCAGCAAGCGCGGTCTTTTTCTTCTGAGTATATGTTTTAAAAAAAAAGAAATCTCAAAGAATCTCTTTTAATCCATTTCCACAATACTGTGCAGATAATAACAGTTCCGATGGCAACATGGTGTCTTTTATCTTCAAGAATTTTCAGATGAAATAAAAGTGGTCTTATACATGGAAGAATGTATTATACAGTTCAACTTATCTTTATGATTTTGTACTAGAAAATATTTTGCCCAAGCAGACATATGCAGAATATATTATGCACACACTGAAATGGAAAATTGAAGCTATCTGCATACCTAACTAATTTTAAAGGAAATATACAATAGTTCTAAACAATTCTAACAAAAGAAATTTTAAAACATGTTGTTATCTTCTAACTACTGATACAGCAAATATTATGATTCCATAGAGATTTGAAATAAGTAATTGGAAACTAGTATAAAGTTGCTACATGAAAATGTAGTTAAGGATCATGCAGGTGAAATCTGTAAGTGCAAATAAACAGAATGCAGTAAAATGTTCTACTTTCAAGGCATAGTGAACTCGACTTTGTCAGAGAAGTTCTTGTGGGTGGTAATTATTTTGTGTCCTTGATCATAACTTGCTTATAATGGTACAAGTTTTATTAATTAGATATTCAATGTTGTAATGGTGTCAGGTGTTCATAATCTTCACAGAAGCATTTCTACAGGAACTGTAGAATAGTAGAGTCAAAAGAGTTGCCATTTATTTTAATTTATTTGAATAGCAGAGATATCAGGACAGAAACAGAGAGCTTCCATCCTCTGCTTTACTTCCCCAAGGTTCATTGCAGTTTAAGCCCAAAGTCCGGACCCCAACCCAAGTTTCCTGTTTGAATGACAACATCCCAACTCCTTGTCTCAGCACCTGCTGACTCCCGAGTTTGCATTAGTAGGAAGCTAAAATGACAGACAGTTAGAACACACACTTGAATACTCTGTTACAGGATATCAGTCTCATAGGCTGTGTCTTAACACACGTGATGGACAGTTGCCCCCAAATATTGTTTTAATCATCAAAACACAAAATGACCTTGATAAACCTAGACACATGTTTTTGTTAGACTTAGTGTGTACGTGTTTCTTTAGACAGAAAAAAAATTAATGTGTAAGCATATTAGATTTACTCTGAATAGTTACTTTTTTGTCAGTGTTATAAGAAACCTTCATATAATGTGTTACTTATAAATAACTTTATTGGTCATTTGTAGCGTAAGAAGTGACATTGACACATTTAGCTAAATATTTATCATATTTCCCATTTTGACTATTACAACACCAATATTTGTATCCTCGCCTTCATGTCTAGTATGCTGTACTATCTATAGTTTTTGCAGTAAATTCAAGTTATTCCTCAGAAAAAGAATGGGGATAACAAAATGTGTGGCAATCCTTGATAAGTAATGTGATATTTAACCAGATGTTTGTATTTCTACAAGCGCATTTAGCAAATTTTCCAAACAACATTGTCAGCGTGGGTGATTCTTAGGTATTTGTTTTGTTGTTATTGTTGATGTGAAACAGAATAAAATAGCATCTATAATGGTTTCGTATCCTCCTTGTTGGTTTCCTTGATCTTACCAGCTGTGAAAAAGGACTCACACCTCCGTGGTGTATCCAGAAGAATAGCCAGCTCAGCAATGCTGATCACATCAAGGAAATTGTCTTTGCAAATAATATAAAAGCATTCCAGTTATTTTCGTAGGAAAACTAAGGTCTTAGTATACTGGTAGACATTTGTTAGTCTGTGGCCACTTTTATCTGAATTAACACAAAGTAGGGCATTCAGATGCCCAAATGAAGTTGGTTATAAAGAGTGCTTTTATGTCATATTTTCTATTCAGGTTTGAAATAATCTGCACTTCACTGTTTCAGTACACATAGCACCAACAAGCTCTCTTACTCCATACTCAACAAACAAGGACAAAAATCAAAAGATTTTATAATACTTAAGCACAAACAATATTTCACCTCTTCTCTGGTTGCAAGTTTAAAGTTTTTTTTTCCCCAGCAATTATTTATTGTTCAAGATTTCTCTCACAAAGTTTTCAGAGGCTGTGTCTTACTTCTTCATTTTTTTTTAATCTAAAAATTTTGTTTCTATGCAGAAATGAATCATTTTCTCTGAATTTGCTGTCCCCATTGATATTAGTGTCACTGGCTTCTTTCCAAGCCATGGTGTCCTCTGGACACTGTTCTGGCCCAGATGTTCCCTTTTTTAGACACAACAGCTTTGTTGTTGTTGTTGTTGTTGCTGTTACACCCTGGCTCTAAATTCACATTCCTCTATTTAGAGATCACAACTTATCTTTGACCACTTTGACATCCCACTCATGATGTTCAAGATGTGCTACCTCCTCATATTCTGCTCTCAATGATTCATTTTTTCCTGCAAGACAACAATATTTGTTACAATCTCTGATTTTAAAAATGAGAATTTTAAGTTCTTTGTCTTTAAATTGCTTCTCATCTGCCTGTGACCTTCCTTTTTTTTTTTTGTCCTAGCTTTGCTCGTCCTCGTGGTCTTACCATTCTTTTACATTTCTTTTTCTCGAGTCTTTCAAAAATAACTCTTAAAGTCAGTAGTCTTAGTTCTAGAGATAAGTCAGGTGATGAATATCTTGTTTCAACAATTTGGTAGGAAGAAATACATTTTCCACTGAGGTCTTGACCTCCATTTAAGAGAGGTGTGTGCACATCAAGTTTTAAATAAGCTGCCACCAGCTCAATAGTTACCACTTTGGTAGCATGCAGTCGGGAAGTCCCATTCCTTAGTTACACATGTCTTAGTAGTTGCTATGGGTAGTCATCTCCCCCAACAACATCGGAGAAAATTCATTACTTTCTTGTAATTCTCAGTGATTTGTTCTTTAAAAAGACTATCATTAATATTACAGTTTAAGAGTTAATCGTAGACTAGTATTTTATTATGTATAAATTAATGTCCACACTTATCTTGAACTGTGAACTATGCTTTCCAGACAGCAAAATATATCCCTCTCATCTGGAAAATTTAGCAGAGCTGGCACTGTGGCCCAGTAGGTTAAGCTGCTGCCAGCAGCACTGGCATCCCAAATGGCATTCCCAGCTATTCCACTTTCTATCCAGCTCACTTCCGATATCCGTGAAAGTATTGAAAGATGACCCAAGTATTTGGACCCCTGAATCAAGTAGGGGACTAATTAAATATCTAAATGTAAGATTAGAAATTATGAGATTGTTAAAACAGAGGAAACCCTTTCAGCCATTTTTGTAGGCCATGATTTATTTTGGGTAAGATGCTGTAAGTGAAGGCAATACAAGTAAATCTATAGAAGTGGGATCATGCCAAGCTCAGAATCTTCTGCACAAAAACAAAGCAACAAAAATGAAAAAAAAATTGACATTCTGCATTCTTACCTGAGCCATTACGTGTGTGTGTGTGTGTGTGTGTGTGTGTGTGTGTGTGTGTGTGTTTGCAAGTCTAGCATTAAATCTTCACTCTGACTTTTCTGGTTCACTGTCATAATACAATCTTTCATTTCCTCAAGATCATTTCCGCTATGTCCATTCTGATTTGTAAGACCAGGAATACCAATAAATGCCCATTAACAGAGAGCTCTGATAGCACCTGAGGCCAATACAGCAGGTGACTAGAACGGGTGTCCTGGAAGAAGTCATCTCCTTCTCCTACCGATGTTGCAAAATGGGAGGCAAAAGAAAACCTCTTGGGAAGGGAATGCTGGGGAAAGTTTACTGATTTTGCAAGTTATCTACATAATTCAAAATGCAAAATGTAAAATTTTAAAGGGTCAGTTTAGTCTTTTTCAGTCAACAAATTACATGAAGCATCTCCTCTGTGTGACCAAAGAGGTAATTAGGCTCTGGTTACACAGTGATGAAAACCATTTAATTCCAAAGGAGTGCTGAAAATTAGAAGCCCCATCAGAGTTGGGACCAGAGCGTGAAGTCCTCTGTATTGCCTAGATTCAGGCTGCTCAGGGAATGATACAGAAACACACACAATACACTTCCTGCGGATGGTTTATAGCTAAAGATTGCTTACCAGGAGCAGTGCCTGTAGCTAAGCAAATAATCCCTTCATCCCGAAGGGGGATCTGGGTGATGCATCCTAGCATTAACTCCATTCCACTTAATCTTTGTATATTTTTCAAATAAGATGGGCATTCAAATTCTGTCTCCGGCATACTTAATTTTCCATGTGCTAGATAGAATAAAAAGCCATCAAAGATGTTAATTTACATTTCAAAGGAATTTTTAAATGTGATTAAAATAAGGGTTTTTGAGATGTAGAAATTATCCTGGATAATAAGCAGAAAGATTTTTTAAGACTTATTTATATGAAATGTGGAGTGGCAGAGAGGGATATATCTATATGTGTGCATGTGTTCATGTATGTGTTTTTACTCTAAGTATATACAGGTATATATATGTATATACGGAGAGAGAGAGAGATAAGGAGGAAGATAGAAAGAGAAATTTCCTATCTTGTGGTTCACTCCCCAAATGCCTGCAGTGACCACTAGGGATGGGCCAGGCTGAAAGCAGGAACCTGGAACTTCATCAAATCCTCACATTTGGGTAGTAAGAGCGCAGGTGTTTGTGCTTTTGCTGTCTTCCCAGGCGCATTGGCAGAGAGCTGGATCAGAAGTGGAGCAGCCAGGAATGGAACTCACATGGAATGCTAACGTCAATGGGACAGCCTAGCATGCTTTGCCAAAGCACTGGCGGAAAGACACTTAGAAGAGTGAGACTGAATATTTGGAATGAGAGATGTAGCCTCAGTAACTGAGATCACAAGGACATGGTCTCTTGCTTGGAAGAAGAACAAGGCTCATGGTGACGATGTGCAGTCACTATGCAGAAGCAAAAAGATGCAAGGCAGGTAGTCATTTCCCAGACACTTCAGAAAAGAGGAAAGCCAAATTCACACCTTGACGCTAGCTCAGGGCCACCTACTTTGAACTTTAGAACTATATGACTATATATATAGATGCTATAAATACATATTAATATATTTATGTTACACATAAGTATAATATATATATAAAGCCACTAAGTAAGTAAATATTGTGATATTAAATATTGTGATTATTTGCTACAGAAATACTGGAAATTTGCTCTGTTGCCTGAACACAACTTTCCTCCTGTGGGAGCTCTTTCTGTCTGTCATCCCATTGCCAATGCTGTCATGATCAATTCTTTCAAGTCCAATCCAACTCAAAAACTATGCATGCATTTAAAATGTTTGTACTAAGATTGATTTGTATTTTAATTCCATTTTCCACAAAGTTCTGGGAGTATCGCCATATACCTCAAGGAGACACGAGTTTTCCCTTGATTCTGAAAATATTGAGAAGTGATGTGAACATCCTAAACTTACATCTACTTTTGAGAAACAGTGATTTTCCTACATACCACTTGCTGAATTCATTATGTAGTAGATGGTTAAGTTTGTGATTACACCAATAGAAAGCAAGCCATTGTAAAAAATAAAAAGAAAAACAATAAAAGGAGGAGAATGAGTACAGTGGAATGTATCACTATGTTCTTAAAGCTCTATGCTAAATACATGACATTTGTTAAATTAGATAGAAAAAAATGAACTTTGTTTTTTACAAAAACCATGAGAGCATAAAAATAATTGGTGATCAAGGGTGGATGTAGGTGATATAGCTTTGTGTACGTATTGGGGAAAATGACAACAATGACTGTAAGATGAATTCATTCTCTATCTACATTGTATGCTAGGACCTCTACTCGGTGCAAAGAATGTGATACAAGGCCACAGTAAGACACACTTGCAATGTTAGCATCTTTTGAAGAAAACAGGACTCCTTTAGGCATTTATTATATCATACACACATTCATTGTACAGGTCGAAGTGGATCATACTGATATTAATATGAATAACAAGCATATCTGTCAGAAAGAGCAGAAAACCTTAGAAGAATATTGAACAAAGCTTTGAACAAAAATAAATTAGATAGGCATAATGAGAAAATAGGAGTATTCCAAGGAAGGGGCCTATTAAGGATTCTGATATCTACTTTGATGCTAATAGGACACTATCAGTGTTGTTTTTTTTTTTTTTTAACCGAGGAAGGGACAAAATTATTCAATCTGTTTTTTTTTTTTTTTAACACTCATTCTAGTTTAGCTGGAGGGACTGGAATAATAAGAGGAATCTAATGAGGAAAGAACTTCAAAGATCAAAAATTGCATTATGATAGCTAGACCAGTGTGGTAGTAGTAGTGTTCGAGAAATTGGAGAAACTGTGAGATTGATTGTAGATGTTTAACTGTTTGGTGGCAGAGAGATGGTGTCCAAAGCTAATGATTTCTTTCTGGTTGGCTGCTGGTTAGGTAGCTCATCGTGGCTCCCTCTCTGAAGCATCACCCACAACAGCTGTATCTTAACTAAACAAGTGCTTCTCTCCAGCCAGTAGGGCTACAAGATTTTCCTTCTGGATTCCACAAAATCCTCTGGTGCTACTAATGGCGAAGAGCCCACAGACATTCCACCCCGATCCTCTTTCTCAGTCTACCATAATTAATGTTTTTAAACTTTTTAGGCATAGAGTCTATTTCCTACTGGTATCTCGAGTTAAAGTGTTTTTTTTTTTTTTGAAAAAAGATATTTACTTGGGGGGGGGGGCGGAGAACAGGAATGAGAGCCAGAGCACAAGAGTGAGAGATCTACTCGTTCTCTTCGAAACCAGAAGTCAGGAATTCTCTCTGGTTCTTCCATGTGTAAGGCAGGGGCTAAAGTGTTTGAGCCATCCTTTCCTGATTTTCTGGTATACTGGCTCTGAGTTGGCTGGGAGGTGAAGCGGCTGAGACCCGCTCTAGTACAAGATTCCAACATCCCCAGTGACATCTGAATCTACTCTGCCATATTAGTAGACCCTGGTGGATTAAGTATCAGGAATAACTCAAGGGTTCCAGCCATGTAAGAGAACTGAGAACGGTGTAACTCACTAACATTTGAAATCCAGGAGGGATTGTATTGTAGAAAAAATTCATGACTGAATGAATCAAACTTGGGCATGCTGTATTTTGGCTTCCTTCAACAATCTAAGTGGATGTGTCTGGTTGAACACTGTGTAAGGCCAGGGATAGGAAACAAAACACCTAAGACCTTTACAAACTCTAAAAAAGCAATGGAGGCAGAATTCTAGAAGGAACCTGAACCATGGAGCCTGGTAAGACAGCTTCTATTTTTAACATGGTGGTTTTTCCTTCTAAGTAATGTTGCAGTTTCCTGAGTGATAGAAATATCCTGCTTCAACTTTGTCTTTCAACAGTATGCATTTGTTGTATTTGTATTGCTTATGGCACAAATGCATTCCCCTAACACCATGTTTAACACAAAGTAGTTGCTGTTTAGTGTTGCCTGAGTGAGTTTTGTATTATATGGGGATTTTGATTGTGCACAATGCAAGCAAATGTAAAAAGCACAGAGAAAGCATTCCAAATAACACCCAGCAGACTAAGAAAGAAAACTCAAAAGGTTGACCCACGTCACCATTCCAGTTGTAATAATTTCATCAAGTCACAGAATTCTAATTGTGAGTTTCAAATGTTTAAATTCCTTGATTTCACATAAAAAACTTCAATGACCCAGCCTTGGAGAAACTTTATTCACAGAAATATGTGTTAGCAGAATAGACAGCCTTAATAAAGCTAATCCTTATAAACCCAATCTTGGCAATTTTTTTGCATTTAAATGTAATCTTAATTTTGTTATTATGTAATGTAAGTAAAATATTTTTTAAGAAAAATTTTGAAAAGCACATACATTTTAAATTGCCTTTGAACACACAAGTAAATCTGACACATTAGGGGAGGCAGAATAAAGGCTTCCCAAAACTGTTCAAGCTTGACTGTTAAGGTCCCTTTATGCTAGTTACCAAACATGCGCAAAGGAACTTTCAAGAGCTATTATGGTTTAAGGGTCTTGTTATGGAGAGATATTACTGAGTTACCTTGATGTGCTCAATGTAATGATGAGGACCGTTTAAAATGAAATTAAGACGAAGAAGAGAAGTCAAACTAGCAAGAGATGTGAAGGTGATATATTAGTAGCTTTCTAAATTCTCCTTCCTGTGCCAGTAAACACAGAGCACACATGATCTCTATCAACTAGAAAAGCTAAGGACATAGATTCTCCCTTAGACTCATTCATTGAACCCATCCCAGTGAGACTAATTTTAAATATCTGACTCCCACAACAGAGAAGAAACAATTTTGTCTTTGTCATAATTTCTCATTTTTCATAGCAGGGAAAGGGTCTCTACTTTGAAAGATTCTTGTGAATATGTTAAACTGTGGCAAACGCTATTAGATTTCTATCGCTACCATAACAAATGGATGCAGATTCAGTGCCATATAATTACACAGACTTATTTTATTAATTTTACTTAATTATAAAATTGCTTATGTATATTTGATAATTTAATTTTTATCTGTTTATTTAAAAGGCAGAGAAATAGTTTCCATCCACTAATTCATTCCCAAAATGTTAGTCATGACCAAGGCTGGGCTAGATCAAATCAAGAAACCTGATCTACATCAGAGCCAGGATCCTGGAACCCAATTCAGGTGTCTCCCAGGGTTTGTAGTAATTCAACCACTTGAGCCACCATTTGTTTCTCCTAGTATACACATTAGCAGAAAGCTGGGTTAGAAACAGAACAGTCAGGGCTCAAACCAAACACTCAGCTCTGCATGTCCCAAGTGGTAATTCTGCACAAAATGTGTAGCTGTTTGAACATGTCACCAAACTTTATATTTCCCAAAGGTTATTAGACTAGATCTTCTTTGGGGGAATGGTATTGCAGTATAGTGCATTAAGTTACTACCTGTGATATCAACTCCCATATGGGTTCCAGTCCCACTTGCTCTTGCTCTTCTTCTTTTTTTTTTTTACATTTGTTAAAGTTTGAATTTTATGTTATAATTCCAAAGGGTTGGGGGTTCCACCCTCCCCCTGCCACGCAAGTTCCCACTCCAGCTGATTTTCCCCATATTGTTACAATAGTATAGTCTTTAATAATCAGTCATAAGTCCATCAGTCTGTTATTTAAGAGTGCCCCGACATCACAGGTACAGGCAATGCCAGGCAGTTCAGCATCGCATTGTCTAAAAATGTCCAACAGTTTCCTTGGGAGTCCATCTTTGATTTAGTGGTAGGGGTGCATACTGCATTGTATCTTCACATCTGAATATGATAGTCTTGATTATGACATCACTATATATTTCTTTAAATGAGAAGCCACAAAACAAAGTCAAAAACTGGTATGAAGTCAAAACAAAAATTTTACAGCACCATGGGGTCAAAAAATGCTCCACTGAATAATCAATGCATGGGTAAAATAAAGAAAACACAAAAGCCTCTTGGATAAAATGATGCCACTGTGCAATCCGTGAGCCAACGGTGAATTCAACAACAGAAAAGAAACTATTTGGAAGAAATGAAAATGAAAACAAAAACATCAAAACACATGGATGCAGCAAAAACAGTAAAGGAAGGGTTATTGATCTTACAGTTTGCATGAAGGCTGCCTTATGTCAGAAAGAACATATGATATTTATCCTTTTGGAATTGACTTATTTCACTGAGCATAATGAACTGTAGTTGGGACCATCTAGTTGCAAAAAACATGATTTCATTCTTTTTAATGGCTGAATAATATTCCATGGAGTAGATGTACAACAGTTTCTTTAACTACTCCTCTGGATGGGCATCTGGATTGTTTTCATGACTTTGCTATTGTAGACTGTACTGCTGTAAATATAGGATTACAGATCCCTTTCTCTTATGTAGTTACCACTTCCTTTATAGCTGGGTCATATAATAGGCCTATTTGCAATTCTCCAAACACTCTCTATACTGATTTCCATAGTGGTTGTACAAGTCTACACTCCCAGCAGCAGTGAAGGAGGGTACCTTTCTCCCCACATCCTCGCCAGCAGGTGTTATTAGTAGAGTTCTAAAGGTAGGCCAACCTCACTGGAGTTCAGTAGTACCTCAACGTGGTTTTCATTTGTATCTCTCTGATGGCTAGGGAGCCTGAACATCTTTTCATATGTCTATTAGCAATTTGAATCTGTTCTTTTGAAAATTGTCTGTTCATTTCCTTCACCCATTTCTTCACAGGTATTTGTTTTTGTTGTTTGTTTGCTTGCTTGTTTATTTATTTTACTGTCTCTGGGTTTCTGAAGTTCTTTGTAGATCCTAGACATTGGTCCCGTATCAGTTGTGTAGTGTGCAAAGATTTTCTCCATTCTGTTGGTTGCTTCTTTACTGTTAGTTGTCTCCTCTGCTGTACAGAAGCTTTTTAGTTTGATGTAGTTCCATCTGTGCTTTTGGCATCTTTTCCAAGAAGTGCTTCCCTATTCCAATATCTTGAAGAGTGCTTCCTATGTTTTCCTTTATTATTTCCATGTTTTCCGCATGTAGATTTAGGTCCTTGATTCATTTAGATCTGATTTTTGTATAATGTGACAGGTGTTACTAGGCAGAGCATCGTAAGCAGGCTTTCATCACTATTCCAAATCTTTATAGAGATATGTTCACACCCACCACTGAATCTCAGACAATTATTCTTGCTAGAACTGTGAACCTCCACCCCCAGTGTAAATAGGACCAAAATACCCTGGACTATACTGTGTGGCACAGATCACTTGTGTCAATGGAACATAATTTGTCAGAGACAAATACATGTTTGTTGTTTCACTTTTTGCTAAGATATTTTCAAGGTTACATGTTTTGGGTAGTAGAAATCATTTATAAATAAAATCAAGAGTTATATTTTTTAATGCTAGGCTCAAAGTAAAGGAAAATGTTGATTCATACAACATGATTTTGATTCACAGCCACAGATTTTTTTCTATTGATTCATTTTTCAGTACTCTGAGTTGCAATCAAACTTCATGCTTATGGAAGTCATAGGGAACAGAAGTAAGCAACAATTTTATTTCCAAATCTGATAAATGGCGCTGCATCTTTTGTCACCCCAGCAATCCTAGCATTTTTTTTTTTATTATTGAAAATGATACCAGTTTCCTCTAGCTGACATATGTAATAGCATAATCTCAATAAGGGAATTTATATGAAAGGACATTTTGTAGGTATGGGATGCTAAGTTACTTATCTTTTAGTTTCAATTGTTACAGTAGCATCTCAAGTGTCACTTTGTAATAAAGCTCACATAGCCTCACAGACCTAGATTATTTCATTCTCACAAACGTTTTTCATAGTTTCTTGACATGAATTACATGTGTGATCTGTGTTTACTTCTCATGCTACTTTGGTGGATTTGGAATGTCATAGCACATGCCACCACAACCCAGACTGTAGTGTACTATTTAACCACAGGTCACATCTTTTGTTTGTTATCACATATTGTTATTGATCAGTAGGGGGTGGGCTTGGAAGCAACAAAATGGTCAAAGGAAGACACCACTCTTCCTTCAACAGGCTAAGTTGCTTTATTTAAAACGTCACATACTGGTGTCATTACTATTTGGAATAACAGGAAGAGGATTACAGATTTCACATAGGCTGAGTGTCTTTCCTATTTCAACTATAGATGACGTGATGTTTTATATTCATAGTATATTTAACATAAAATACATGTAAGAGATTTAAATTTTTTATGAACATAAATTGATTTTCAAACATGTGTATGATACTTTGACATACATTTGCCTTTAAAGTATCATGAAGTGAACATAATTTTTATATGTACTCAACTCCCTTTTTTTCTCCTGTAAGTTGTCAATTTCACCACTGTGGTAGCTCTGAAGAACAGAGACAGGAATTTTTAATTACAGCTGTCAGTCATGGTTCCTATCCCAACGGAAGGCCAAATTGTGTACCACTGGTACATTTCTATAAACCATTGGCTGAATCAATGGCATGGAAGGAACAAATTCCCTAAAATAGTAGAGAAGTTCTGTTTGAATTTAAGTGTGTATTCATACATTAAACTATTATCATTTACTCTTCTGACTTCATGAAATTTTCCAAGAAATAGTTATTCTAACAAAATGGATGATCTTTTTTTTTCTAAGATTTTTTTTTATTGTAAAGTACATGATACAGAGAGGAGGAGAGACAGAGAGGAAGATCTTCCATCTATGAATCCTGGCCTGTGCAAGGAGAGGATTTCAGCTGCTAGGCTACTGCACAGGGACCCCTCCTGGATAATCTTATGGTGCTTGCTATATCCACATTGAATGTGGGTTTTGGCGATCCTATCTTTGCAATTCCTAACTTTGGCTGCTCTGGGACAGAGAATATTTTCCTTGGTGATGATTTTCAAACTAGTTGGTTAGTGTTTAAATGTAATCATCTCCTATGATACTTTTATGGACATATGTCAAGAGCCAGATATTTGCTTTCTAAAGGAGAAAGTGGACACACGTTTTGATTTCATTGATCACTTTGTATTTATTTCCTTCTGCTCTGTGCTCTTGACCTTGTGAGAGTAACACCCTTGTGTCCAGTAATGTTCACTTATAAAAACAGATTTTATGATACCAATTTTTTTTTCCCATTTTACTGCAGAGAGACAGGCAGAGAAAAGTTGTTATCCACAGTTTGGTTTCCAAAATGTGCTCGACAGCCCAGGCAGATTCAAGGCAGGAGAGGGGAAGTGAATTTTACCTCCCACAGTGTGGCATACGCCAGTCTTTGAGACACCACCTGCTGCCTCCAGAGTGTAGACTAGCATGATGAAACCGAAAACAGGTCTGGGACTCGAAGAGATGGAATGCAGGCAACCCCAGCAGCATCCTAACTGCTTCTTCAAATATTTGCCTCTAAATGATACTTTTAAAATATGCTGAACTCAGGACTTCCTTCTCCCCATTTCTACTCATTTTATATTTAATGTCTCCTATTAATGCTCAAATACGTCAGAGAGAGGAATAAAGGGAGAAGCATCCAGAATTTTGGTACATACCATAGGCAAATTCTTCAACATCTTTTTGTATTTCTTCTTATGATCTCATTTCTCTAAGTAGGACTGGTTTTCATTTGCCATCCTTCACTGGTCTAGTCAGAGGCTTGCAAACTAAATCTCTTTTCCTTTTCTTCTCTCTCATAGCTAGCTTCTCTGATTGGCCTCCTACCAAAGACAGAAGTGAAAGAGGTGCCTGGCAGCTAAATCCTCACCTTGCATGATCCAGGATCCCACGTAGGTATGGCTGTTATAGCCACTGAACCAGCAGACAGATCTTTCTCTCTGTCTCTTCTTATCTCTGTAAATCTGTCTTTTCAATAAAATGAATAAAGAAAGAAAAAGAAGGAAGTGAAAGAGAAGGGACTGATGCAGTGGCATAAAAATAAACAAAATGCATTGTAACAGATGCCTTATTACGAATTTAAAAAGAAATACAGAGGAAACAAAGAAAAATTCAAAAGTATTCTGATGTGGAAGAATATTATTTAGAAAATAAAATACATGGGTAATAATCCTACATTACTACTTCAATAGCTTTACAAAATTATCACCAAAATTTATTGTAGACTCACCCAAGAATATGAAGTTTTCTTGCTAGTAAATACAGTATTGAGAAACAAATAGATTAGCTTTTGAGAAATATTACAATTACTCAACTGTACAGCAAATGTGCTGCTTATGCTAATGTAACATCAGAGCTATTTTAGAACCACAGCAAGATCAAAAATATAGAACATAAATCTGCTTATACTTTCTAGTGTATTTTCTATGCATTTGCTACAATGACACTAGCAGTATTACAAAGAATACTAACACATATCTATTACAAATCTTGTTAGAACCCCATCTCTGTCACAATTTAGAGTAAGAAAAGGAATATTAATCCATGTAAATATGTCATGAGCTAGAGTGCTGGGTCCCGTGCAACAGGTGTGGATGACAAGAAGGTGTGAAGAGAACACCATGGTACCAGCACAATGTTTCTTGGATTGAATGTAGTTTTGAAGAAAATGGCAGAATGAGAAAGGTGGGTTTTGCTTAACAGTTATACATTAGATTTTAATTCAGAAAAAACTCTGGGAGGATATTAGTTATTATGCCGGTTGTTTCATGTGGACAAGTAATATTTTAAGACATTTCTCGGAAACTTTACTAAATTAGAAATTGCTAGTTTACATCCCTTACCACAACCACAAAATGTTTAAAGAATGTTTTTGATTCTTGTGTTGGCTCCTTCTCTTCTTAGACTGATTATTTTGAATTTTTGGCATACATTCTATTTCAAAGGTCTGTATACACTAGGGGGTTCATAAAAAAAAAAAGAAGCTGAGCTATTTGCAATGAAATGAAATAATATCAACTAAATTATAACTGTTCTCTTGAAACTTTAATGGCAAATACAGATTCCATGAAAAAGATAGGTACACACTAAAAGAGTTGATAGATTAGTAAGTAAACAGGATGGATAGAAAGCACATATATTGATTTGTAACATATGATTTGGGATAAAACAGAATTCCCTCAGTCCTTTTTTTTCTTTTGGTATCTTAATATGACCACCTGAGTAGTGACATTCTGATAACTTACACATTAATATAAATTCCTGACTTAAGATTTTATAAATGGCATATGTGTTTTCATTTTTAATAAAGTGGAACAACTCTGGGTGACAAATCTGGGGACAACATAATAGAAAAGCGTGGTTGCTACTATAAGAAATGTTGAGTTCAAACTTTAGGTCCTTTGTTTACTTATTGCATTGTGCTTGGTGAGACTGAATAAATTGCTCTAAATTAATTTCTGTCAACATAGGTAATTTAATGCAAAGATGCAGCTGCTTGCTTCTGTGTGTGGAGAGAGCTGATGCTCACTCTATATTAGCACCTGATTCCAAGGAATCCTTTGATCTCAGATTCATAGTCTTAATTCATGAGTATATGCCAACACTCAACAATGCAATTCAGTAAGATTTCCTTTAATGCCATTTATACACTTGTCAAAATTTCAAGGATTTTATCCTTTTAAGAGCTGGTAGTAGAAACACCCACAGTGAATGACACATCGTGTCACAATCACTTTATTAGCCCAGATTTGGGGACTTCGTCTTTGCAAAGGGTGTCAGTTCACTGACTATGTAGGTCATATTTACACTTCTTAACATTAATTGATAAGATAAAATTGATACCTGTTAAAGCAATTGAAATTCTACTTGCAAATCCCCTTTGCTTTCTACAGTTGTTTAACAAGAAATGATCCATGCTTTAAAAAATCCACCTTCTTATTTAATATCTAAATCCAAAGTAAGTTTATTGAAATTTTTATTAGAATTTCTATCCATCTTTTATAATTTCTGATATATTTCCAAAGCATGAATTATAGGTGTATAGCATCCATCAATGTATGCAATGCTTTAATATTGATCAATAATTTAAAGGTATAATGCAGTTTTTAATTGTTTGAATATGAGTGTATTTCATTCTTAGGAAAAACAAAGATGTTCAAAATTTCAGAAACAAAATTAACTGACCTATGTATCAATTTGACGAAAAGCTAAGGTGACAGTTCTTAAAAGCCTGTTTCAATTTTAGCCGATCTGGCAGTACAGGCACTTTTGGATGATTTTTTCTTAAAATATGTATCCAGTTAGAAAGAGTTAAAATTCAAATGTATTTCTCCATTTTCTGTGCTATGACCAGTACTGATAATTCTTGTCAGTTCCCTGCTAAAGACTAATTAAACTTGCTCTGATGTGCCTAGAGTACATCCAGTGAATTGCCTAGAATAAACCACTATTTTTATTGAACAGTTCAATTACTCTTTAAACATAGTTAATACTATCATAAGCACTTCTAAGATTTTGTTTAATGGTATTGTTTGCATAACAAAAATGTTTACATTACAAAGCTAAAAAATATTGTCTCCTGTGCTTATTCCTTTATGTGGGTTTAACTGTGAAGTCATGTTAGAAATATTTTGTGATAAGTGTATGGAAAAATGTCTTTGAGTACTGATTTTTTTTTACCAAAATGTCAATGTGATAATGATAGCACTAATAAAAATATGAAAAAGAAGAAGAGAATTTGGAAATATGGTAACTGATTTTAGATGTGGAATGCACATGTTTGATTTAGGAAGCACAAAATGCTTATTTTTACTACTGTTTATGGTGTAGGCTTGAACTCTGATATAGGCAATGTCATTTCTCTATTCTACCTATTTTTAAGCACATTAAAATACACAATCAGTAGAGAACTCCAAAATTCTATGTTAGTGTTTTATGATTGAGCAGTAACTACATTCATTGTATGTGAAAGTACATTGTTTTCCATTGGTCTGCACCCATTTGCTAAACAACTCAGTTGCATTAGTGTGGTTAGATTGATACTAACTGGAGATTGGTACCAAATCTAGCATATGGTCCACTAGTTATTTTTTGCATGAAGCACCTTTGTAATATTATGATTATTTATGGTTAATACTATCCTTATAGTAGCAAATAGTCTAATAAGGGAAGGATTACCCACAACTTTAAAACTATCTGGAAACATTGAATGATTCTGTCTACATATAAAGGGGATTATGCAAGCAGGAAATGTTGGACATACATTGTTTTCCTATCTACTTTCCAATTGAAATAGAAAGTCTAGGTTCACAACTTTGATGAGTTTAATTAGAAGTTGCTGTGTGAAACTAAAACATTCAGTTCCTCTATAGTACTTGCGTTTGGTTAGTACTTCAACATCCATTCACTCATAGATAGAAACTGAGAGCTACTTCCCAGGTCCATTCTAGCCTTCATGAAAGTCAATTAAAACTCGGCTTTACCTAGGTGAGCTACTGAACAAGCATTCAGTTTTCGTTTGAGCTAAGATTGGGTGGTCCTATTGCAGAAAGAGGAAGGGACAGGGGTGGCCTGCAGTAGAGGAGAGCGAGAACTCTTACTCAGTTTGTATCAAGAGTTCTGCCTTGTTCATCCAACCTCTAAAGTAATGACGATCGCCATGTGGTCACAATTTGGTGGCTTCAGAATTTATTGTTGACGGGCCCGGCGGCATGGCCTAGCGGCTAAAGTCCTCGCCTTGAAAGCCCCGGGATCCCATATGGGCGCCGGTTCTAATCCCGGCAGCTCCACTTCCCATCCAGCTCCCTGCTTGTGGCCTGGGAGAGCAGTCGAGGACGGCCCAAAGCATTGGGACACTGCACCCACGTTGGAGACCCGGAAGAGGTTCCAGGTTCCCGGCATCGGATCGGCGCGCATCGGCCCGTTGCGGCTCACTTGGGGAGTGAAGCATCGGATGAAAGATCTTCCTCTCTGTCTCTCCTCCTCTGTGTATATCTGGCTGTAACAAAATGAATAAATCTTAAAAAAAAAAAAGAATTTATTGTTGACATTTTTCAGTCAGTGACTCAACAACTACTTCCCTACACAACACCTAATATCTGATATACACAAAATGTCTTCTTATTTAAGCCAATGATAAATTGTTCCTTATAGGCCATGCAGAACCTACAGAAATGCTTCCAACATTCGCAGATAATGGGCTTAAAAGATACATCTACTTTGTTCAGAATATTCTGAAATTGGTGTACAGAAAGGTTGTTCAAAAGCTCATGAAAATGTATGTTATGGAAAAAAACTACACAATGATTTAAAAACTTTTTCACAAAAAGAAGCACATTTTTTAGTTCTATTTCCTACTAACTTTTTAGAAGTATCCTCATATTCTTAAATGATAGTTACATGTATACTTGTTCTATGAATCTGATGAGGAAATAGAAAAGTACAATATCTAAATCACTTAGGAAAATACAGGAAGTTATATATTCCGGCCTTGATTTTGAATGTGTTACAAACACTTTACAGACACAGAACTCTCAAGTCCAGGACAAAGAATAAGACAGGAAATCATCAGATGCCATTCTGTAGCACAAAATTATGTGCTTCAAAAGTTTTATTCTGCCATCAAATGTAAGGTGTTTTGAAAGAATTACAATAGAGAGGAAATAAGAACAAATTATACTTCATTACAATTCTGTTTCCCTGGCCCTGCTTTGGACTAGCACACAAAGACTGTGATCAACAACACGAAGTTCTGCCTAATTGGACGATAAATTTCTAACGGAATTAACACTCAAGGAAAGCCACAGACATTCACAGTCTTGTTTTTAGATCTTTATAGCAGGGGCAATACAGGACAAAGCTTTTAATGTCTATTTATTCAACAAATATTTTTCAAATCCTTAGCAATATTTGAGGTCCTTAAAATTTTAACTCATGTGTATCTTTCCAACTTGTTTCAGTGTTACATGAGAAATCCTGTGTCAGGTGAGCATGGCCACTGCAGGGTCTCTTTTGGTAGATTTGGAAATGTACCAGGTCAATGACCTCAAACTCTAGAATAATCCTGACTATTGAAGAACTAAAAGTTCACTTAAACTGAGAGTAGTGGTGACCAATGCTTGGAAGAGTTTGGGCAGATTGGTAGAGGAATGGGACAATAGATCTCAAACACATTCAGATAGCAGTAGCAAGGTTTAATGCTCCATGGCAGTGCAGTTACTACAATTCACAGTGAATGTATCATATATTGTTGAAAGAACTTGAGGAGAGGAGCTAGAAAGCTCCAAACACACACATTAAGAATCTGAAAAAGCTGAGTTCGCTCGTTTACTCTGAATAGCGGTGTTCAGATACGGTGCTGTAGCTCATGAAATGTGCAAATGTTACACATTGTGCCAAGCTTTTAAGAATTTAAAATTTAAGACAAGATCCAAATGGCTGGTTTAGACCTAGTGACTTACACTATCTGAACTTCGACTTTTATATTTTAAACACAATGTTAATGCCAGTTTCACAATATTGCTTTATGATGCAAATGGTCTAACATATTTTTTTTGAGAATGAATCGATGAACAGAAGGAATAGTAAGAGAAAACCCAAACGTGTTAATTTCTATTGAACACAACTAAGAACACCAAATACATTAACACTATTCCAGTGACCTGATTAAAGCATATTTTATAGTGCCTCTATATTCTGCTCATAAAACTTAATCAGAAGTATGAAAAACAACAAACAAGGAAAAAGATTCTAATTCTATTTTGAAAAAAAAACTAAAGTATCATGATAAATAAATACCATATGTGACCTGAGATAGGACACTACATTAAAAGAAATAAATATTGAAAAAGATATTTTGGAGGTAGTTCTGGAAAGCAAAATGTAGGCTGCATATTAGGCTGTACTACAAAATTACCATTAATGTGTTTGGATATTATAGAGTTGTAGATGAGAATATTAGATTATAGGATATGCATGACAAAGTATTTTGAAATTTTTCCATTTGACAACCTCAACTCAAATGATATAGTAAAAAGGAAGCCCATGCATATTTAATCATTTGTACACAGAAATAGTGAGAATTTGGCAAGATATTCATATTTACAGAAGCTAGGCAAGGTATATGTGGGTGTGATCTTATGATATAATTATCTTTTAGTTTTATCTATGGTTACTAATTCATAATTCCTTTCCAAAGGCAAGAAAGTAGAATTTCTCTGCCCCAAAGCTGATTATGGAAATTCCAGTCTTTCCTGAGATTATCTGGACTATGCAGTCTGTAACTCTCAACACTGCAGAATGGATATGTCCTCAGACCATCAACCAGCAGGTACCATACAGGGGGGATTAGGAGTAATCTGAAACACACAAGTCCTACTAGGTTTTTCACCCATTCTATCTGCAAGTATGTATGCATTGAAGCCTTGATTAAACCACAGGATACGAGGGTGTGGAGAGCTACCAGCTGGCTGAATAAATGGAGGCTCCTTGGAGAATGGACCTCCCAGATGGAACGTGGAAACCTGCAGCCTTCCCCCAAACCCCCCCCCCAAAAAAAGCTGTTCCATGCATCTCTCTTCACATGCATTCTTTGTAATGTCCTTTAAAATAAGCCATCAAGTGCCTCCATGAGTTTTGTGAGTTGCTCAAGAAAACGGATGCATACTGAGGTGGTGCTTGTGGAAGCCCCACATACAGCTATGTTCTCAGAAACACAGAGTAAGTGGTCTAGGATTCATCACTGGCACCTAAAATGGTGGTGATGAATGGGAGAAACATCCTAAACTCTCAACTGATGGACTCTGATGCCGACTGCCGTTATACAGATTCTGAACTGAACCAGATTAGAGGACACTCTACTGGTATCCACTACAGTCACCTACTCTCTGGGAGAGCAGATGTCCCCAGACTATCAGGGGATATAGAAATCCTCTTTATTGACTGGCATGAGAGCAAAAGGGATATGGTTTGTTTTTTCATAGTATAATGGGTATTTACTTTCTGTTTGTATAATCAATATTTTTCTTTAGTTTTCCTTAAAGAAATTCAGGAAAAATGTTTAACATGATACATACTTTATAAACGTCAATTCTATAGAGGGGTGTTGTAGACATGAAAGCAGTAAAGATGAGTGAAACAGATTATATCCCATGAAAATAATAGTCTACCAGTATCTTTTTCAAAATGAAATATTAATTAAAATATTGCTCATTGGTACTCCTGGAGAATTACATTTTGTGGACTCTTGTTGAAAATGCTAAATGAACAGTGCTCACTTTGGCAGGGCAGCACGTATACTAAAATTGGGATGATACAGAGATTAGCATGGTTCCTGCGCGAGGATGACACGCAAGTTCATGAAAATGCCAAGTGAGCAAAATACTAATCCTTGTGAATACTCTGTAACTTTGTTGTCTCATCACCCAAAACAGTGTTTGCTAATGCATACCGTGTTTTAACCAGATACACGGATAGAACTTTCATAGGCTTGTGTATCAGGGAGACTAAATTGTCTTCCACTTGCCCCATCCTGTCCTTCTCTCTTTCTACCTGTTTCCCTTCCCAGGAAATTGACTTCAATCAAAATTTCACTTTGCCCTCTCTCTTTCAGTTAGAGTTGGATGAACTATTCTCGTTGCAGATCTGTCGGAGGACACACAGGGTATTGATTTCCTCAGGTGCTTCTAAGAGTTGCAGTAACCTAACGTCACATGTTTTATCCAAAGTCTCTCCCAGTTTATTGCTCTTTGCTGATCCCTTCTCTTCTTTTTCTTAAGACCAGGCACCACGAAGGTTATTCAGAGTTCAATAACACAACTTGTAGGTTTCTTAAATCTCATTCAGACTTTCATGAATAGTCCTTTCCTTAAATCACAGCACCATGACTAATACGGAGATCATACTTAAGACTGTAGAAAGCATTCTTCTAAAACAAATTAAAATACTGAGAATAAATTTCTTTTTATTTTTTTGATTGACACCTACATCTGTTTTCATGTTGAACTGAAATCTTTATTTGTTAAAATCAGAAATACCTGAAATGTATATAATGGTTATTGGCAATTAAATATTTTTCTATCACTGTTTTATTAACTTCTAAAAAATTGTCCTAAAGGATTTCTAACAACTTAAATATCTATCTAAGATAACAGGATCCAGAGAAGTTCCCTGTATCAAGAGAATAACAGAATTACACCTTATGTCAACATCATTAATATGGAAATAAGATTATGATAATAGCAAAGTGAAGGGAATACAGCACATTAGGTCTCTTTAAAAATCATATATTTACAAGAACACAAAATCTCAATGCTATAGATCAAAGTATTAAAAGTACATATTTCTACATGCTAAAACTGCAATTCATATTTAAACTCTATTTTTCAACAATTCTGTATTTATCCTGTAAGTCATGCTTGTCCTGAAATTCACACCAAGCGTGTTTATACTTCATCTATGACTTGCTCTGTCTTCTTAATTCCAATAACGTATTGGATTCTCAATGCCAAAAAAAGTTAATGTTTCTTCTAATCTATCACTATGTTTCTTTCCATATTCTTGGAAAATGAAAATGATGGCTATAGAATCTTTGTGGAATATTGTCATTTGATTGCTTTTTGTTTTCCCCATAAAGAAGACACGCGACGTTTAAGAGGGGTGGCTTAAATGATAAGTCCAAGCCCAGATAGAGTCTGGATTCTTAAAACTGCAACAACAAAGCAACTGTGAACTGTTTATCTTTGTTCCTGACCATGATTTGCTAATTAGCTAAGAAGCAGTAATTTCTGGGCATGTAAATAGCCACCATGATACTACACTTATTCACATAGTGAAGGATCACTATTGCATTTTCATAACCCCAACTATTCATGTTTTGACCTTTGGTGAAGTTACAACCTCAGCATGTGTTGCCACTAAAGACAGAGGATCCACTACCCTTTTGGAAGGCGAGTGGTCCAGATGCCTTCAGTGGAGATGGAGATGCTATGATGACTGATGCACATTTCCTCTGAGCAGTTTGGATCTCACCAGTACTATCTCAGTTTGACAGGAGCACATCTGCAGAAAGTTGCAAGGAAGTGGGAGTAGCATACATACCAACTGAGCTCTGTCCTGAGGAGCCGTCTCGTATTCCTTATGGATTAGAGTCCCTGTCTCCCCTGAAAAACATGTCCATTCCTATTCTCCAAGTACATTTCATAAACGGTTGGTCTTTCTTCCTCTAATAGTCAGAAATGCAAAGCAAACAGGATTTCGGGATACAGCCCATTCTTTCTCTTGCCCAAATAAGTTAGAACCACAGATTATCCCCCATTGATGTTATTCTCTTTTTTAATGATTTATTTATATATGTATATATGAAACATTTTATATAAGTACATAAAATATTTATATTTCTAAATATAGATTCATATGAATTTATAAATATAAAATATATAGTATATCGATGTACATATAAAATATGTTAATGATATGTAATATATTTATAAAATTATATATATGTATATATGTGTGTGTATGTGTGTGTGTGTATATATATATATATATATATATATATATATATATGCAGATACAGAAAGATCTTTTATCCTTTGGTTCACTCCCCAAATGATCCCAACAGCCAGAGCTTAGCCAATCTGAAGCCAAGAGCCAGCAGCTTCTTCCGGGTCTTCCATGTGGGTGCAGGGTCCCAAGGCTTTGGACCTTCCTTATTGCTCTCCCAGGCCACAAACAGGGATCTGAATGGGAAGTTGAACAGTTGGGACATGAACCATCACCCCTATGCGATACCAGAACTTGCAAGACAAGCATTTAGTCGCTAAGCCATGGCACTGGACCCACTGATAATGCTCTTGTTTAAATTCTGTCACCATTTCTATCCCAGGCATTTTATTAGCACTTGTGGATTCAACTATCAGGCCTGCAAAAAGGTCTCTGATATTTGTTTTTCTGTTCTTAGTCTGTTTTTTATCTTCCAGGCTTGCTTGCCTTGTTTATCACACTTCTAATTCATTCCATTCAAACAAAAAACTATCTTTTCCTGACCAATCACCTTCCTCTTTTGAGCTAATGATTTTCTCATTAATAAGTTAATGGTTTTCTCAACATCTCTTGTTAATGGCTTTGCAATTCATAGTACTTTCTAAGATGGTAGCACTTACAAATTTAGTCAAACATCCATCAGAATTATTTTCCTATAGCAGCAGAACTAGAGGCTTCCATTGGGATTAATCTTTCCACAGCATGAAACAGCTCAATGCTTTTTCCTCCATCTTCTTCCCCATGTACTCCCTCACAGCTGTTCCTTTAAACAAATTATCTAGTCCCAAGTCTTTCCATTTTTGCTTTCAGAGGAATTTAACTGAGAAATCACACTTATTGATTTACTGAAGTTAGTTTCAACATATGCCAATTATTACAAAATAGTAAAAACAGAACTCAGGGCAGGTATTCACTCTATCAGTTAGGGTGATGTTTAAGATCCCAGGATCCCCCAGAAGAGCTCTTGGGCTTGATGTCAGTGATTGGAGGCAGCAGGTGCTGCCTAAAGTGGTTGGGTTGCTGCAACTCATGGGAGAGACCTGGATTGAATTTGTAGCTGCTAATGTTGCCTTTGGCTTGGCTCAGCTTTGGCTCCTGTGTGTATATGCGTGAACCAGTGAATGCGAGCGCCAATTACCTGTCTCTGTCCTGTGTGTCTCTCTATCAAATAAAACCATGTAATTCTCATTGTTTACTACTTAAATATTCCTAGTATGGACCAAGAATGATTAACTAAGTTTACCTAGCTTAGAGGACTTACTGAGTCAGAATATATGGTGAAGCATCTCAGACTCTGGTTGAATAGCCATATATTGTTCTTGCAATGTCCAATAAAAAGCCATTTAAAGCCATTGTCCCAAAACATACCTGTAATAGAACTTCCCAATTCATACAAATAAAGCATAAGATCTCACTTACAAATTACATCTGAAATTGCATCTAAATTAAAACAAGCATCAGTCTCCAGGCAGCCCTAAAGTCCTGGTCTGTTTTTATGCTTTAGCCATTTTCCTGATGGATAGAAGACTCACCAACATCAGACTAAACATCAGTATCCTGTTAGCAGGGCTTATTTGATAAAATTCCATCAATTCCTATTGAAACCTCCTTATACATTTCGCATATAAAAATACAACTTATATCATTTCAAATTGAATTCCATCTATTTATGACATATACTTTACTTCTAGAAAGTCAGATTATTTCTTTTTATTAATTTTCTTTCATGTTATTTTGTTAGTCACTATCTGTTGGTGTAAAAATTATGAGTCATTCATAATGTTTTTGTTTATAATTTCTCAAAAAATGTCACTTTTGATTTATCTGAATGACTTTCATAATTTTTCCTCTAATACCATAGACATATGTTTGCTAAATATTTTTTTCTTCTTACCTAATGAATGAATGATAGTTATGTGAAATGACCTATTTAGGTTAATGGTGCAATTAAACATCACAATTATTCAAGGGTAGATCCGAGCATGACTTATCTAAGTGACCATGTGATATTACTAGGGAGAAATGTTAATTTTATGTTTTTGCTCCTCTGTGTGTATGTATTAATTCAAAGGAAGAAAAAAAAGTGTGTGTGTGTTCCTATCCATTTTACTGTCCAACCATTTGCAATGGCCAGTGCTTGGCTGAGGCCAATCCCAAAACACTTCATTCTATTCAAATCTCGTAAGTGGGTGGCTGGGGTCCAACTACATGAGCCTTCGTAGCTGCTCCTCAGGGTCCACAATAGCAGAAAACTGGAATGAGGAACCAGAGCTAAGAATGCAATGCAAATATCCACTGTGGATATGGGATACTGCTACCTTTACTCATATCTTCATTATTAAGCTAAACTCTCACCCCTCTGGCGTTGAAATCTTTGTTATTTTTAGAAGATTTATTTATTTTTATTGAGAAGGATGTTTACAGAGAGAAGGCGAGACAGAAGAGACAAAAAGATTTCATTCGCTGTTTCGTACTCCAAAGGGATACAATAGGCAAAAATGAGTCAATCTGAAATCTTTGGGTCTTCTACATGAGTGCCTGGACCCAAGTACTTGACATCCACCGCTGCTCTAGTAGGTCATAAGGAAGCAGCTGGATTGGAAATGAAGCAGCCAGGGTTTGGATTGCAGTGCCCACATGGAAGCTGGTGCCACAGACAGAGGATTAGCTTGTTACACTACCACTCCGACCCGTGCCCCTCTTTGTCAGTTTCTAGGAGATGATATCAAAAAAACTTAGGTTTTCTCTGTAGACTTTGATAGTTGTAACAAAAATACATGTCCTTCCTTCTTAATAATTCTTATGCTACTCTAACAATATTTTCTTATCTAACCCAATCACTGTGGTCAGGAAAATGAGATAACCTTTTTGAACAAAAATGAGTTACATTAACTTCAAACCATAGGTGGAGAATTGAAGAGAGAAGTAAGGGGAATTCAGAATAAATAAATGCTGTGGTATTTAGCCTAGTGGTTGAGATGACCTTGTCACAAGCAGAGTGTCTGAGTTTGACTTCCGGCAACAGCTCCTAATTCCAGCTCACTGCTAATGCAGTCTGTAGGATGCAATCGGGATGACTCAGTCAGTTGGAAAATCCGGATTAAGATCCTGAATGCTGGCTTGAATTTCCCCATCCTCCCCGCCCCCCATACCTATATGTCGGCATCTCGTCAGGGACCCAGTGGATGAGAGCATGCTTTCTCTCTCACATCCTCTCAAATAAACAACTTGATTACCATCAGTAAGCAGCGAATTCTTAACAGGATATACATATTTATTCCAATTGAACATTACTCAATATATACAAAGCATAAAACACCACATGTGATGTTATTATATCCCTTACCAATATGTAAATAAAATTTTGCATATGTAATGAGTTTTTAAAATAAGAAAAGAGAAAAAAGCAATTAAAGTCTCTTAAACACAGACCAAAATAATAGACGTCTACTAAATTTGAACGATGAAGTTTTAGCTTAATGGGAAGGAATATCCTGGAAGGGGATGGCACATTCTTGCCTAGGAAAGAGTGCAAATTCTTTTGTTATTAAATAGTGGGAAATTCAAATGGCGAATAGCATAGTAGGAGTAAATGGTATATTTCAGAGAACATAAAATAAATGAGCGAAGAGAGCAAGGGATGAAGGAGACTTCTCACTTTACCCATAAGATGTATTTGTATTTATGTTTCTCTTGAGGTGTTGCATGTTTCAAATTGTGTGCAATAGTTTTCTGGATTATAGTTCTTAAAATCTCAGTGACTTCATGCAAAACAGTTATCATGATGTTTTTCTTGATTCATGAGAGTAAACATTGCCCAGGAGCCTTCTCTATTAGGTCTGTCAAAATGGAAATCTAGGTGTACCCCTGGCTGCATTTCATCCTGCAACACAAAGCACTCACTGGAGCGCCTCGGGATGTTGCTGGCATTCTGGCCCATCCTTGGAGTTGCAGAACTAAGGTTCCCATGTTGTGGTTGTCATTTGCTAGAGGCTACCTGGATTTCTTCATTACTTGGCCTTGCCAAATGTCTGCTGTACAATGTTTGCTAATGCTGGAAAATGCCTCTTTCGTGTATTTATCTGATTGGGTCAGGCCCACCCAGCATTACCTGCATCTGATTAGCTTACCAGTGAATTATGTGCCAGCAGCCTTCCCTATACTTAACAGCACCCCACCACCTTTGCTATTTTCTCTCGCTTCTGGAAGCATAATGCCACCTGTACTGAAGGGCAGGAGGTTGTGCAAGTGTTCACCTCACTGAAATTCACCCTAGTTCCATTATACTCTCCACACAGTGGAGTATCATAATGATAATACATGTTACTGACATTTCTTAGCAAACATTTTGTTCCCTAAACAATAAAATGACAGATTTTTGTGGACACATGTGGTCTTTTCCACTATCGTCTCCACTCTAAATTTTCCAGAGAAACCTTCCATAAGGGATAGATAGTAGGCAATCTCTCTCCAATCTGCACTGAGCTAAAAGATTCATTTCATGCTAAGTTCTCAGCTGCAAGCAGACACCATTGCTTTGGAAAGTATGGCCACACTCTGTCATGGCTGAAAACATCCATTTTAAACAAATTTGTCCTATTTTTGAAAGAATAGGAGAGAATAAATCAAATTATTTTATGAAAACATCCAGTTATTTTTATTCCAGTTATTCCAATCAACACATGATGTGTTGAATGTTTGATCCCACATTAATCCCTGGAGACAGTGATGAAGTGAAATTTATGTCTCAAAGATTATTTTATAGGAAAGTTAAAATTTCCCCAATTTTCATCCTATCTCTGCTGTGTACTTATGGCTATTAAAGGTCTGTTAGTAAGGAGAAAGAGGGAAGCCTTGTCCTGTTTGTTGGCGGTAGTGCCTTCACTGTAGACAATGGCCATTTCATAAACCTTCTCTTAAATATTTTCACTAAGTGTCTTCACTGAAGTCTAAGGCTGTTATCGTGAACTGATGTTTATTGGAATATTTTGAAAATTAAAAATAGTGGGCCCTCAATTTATCTTAAAAACATTGTGAAGATATCTTGTGAATTTGCTAAGGTATGAAATATAGAAAAGCCCTGAATTTAATGCCTATATTAAACTTGATGCAGTTGTGATTAGGACCAATTACAATCCTTAAGTGCTATAGAATTTTTTTTAATCACTGAAATTGCTCTTCATACAGAATGTGTGGCCAAATCTATGAAATTCTGAATATACCATTTTGAAACTATAGAGTAGACACAGCATATTTAATTAAATGAGATTTAACTAACTAGAATAAAATTGTAACTAGTGATTTAAAGTGATGATCATAGCTCATACATGATCATGGACTAAGTATTGATAATTTTGATCCTCGAGTCTGTATCCAAGGCACAAAATCAATAGAAAAGGCAAACAATTGAGTGGGATTCCAGTTGTTTGTGTTCTAACACAGAACAGAGCAATGACTCATTGACTTCAACCTGGTAATATGTTATCTAGTTATTTAACATCTTGCTTCTTACATTTTTTTCCCCTTGGCAATAGCTTTTCCAGGAAAGCACTTATGGAAACTTGCAAAACTAGCATCCGTTTTTTTTTAAAGACATTTATTACAATGGGAAGGAAGTCAGAGTTGCAAGTATTGAGCTGCCTGGTTCAACGCCCCTTACTGCCCACTGCCTTCATAATCTGGCAAGTTCTATAACCTGTCAGAACTCTGCTGTCTCATGTGTAGAATATAGGACACCATTCATGGAGGACAGCATATGAGAATTAGCTGAGCTGTTGTGAGATGTTTAACACACAACACTTCAACTTACAGCAGCAAGATAAATAAATGTTATTTATTTATGCCGTTGCTATTAACATTGATAGTAATGATGTTTAATCAAAAGGAAGGTTAATTGAATCATATTCTCTCTATAGATATTTTTTCAGATCCTAAAGATAACCTTTTTTATTCCTCAAGTAGTCTAATAGTTTTATGGAGACATTACCTCAAACTTTGTTAGAAATGTATTGTTTCTTTTAGAAAAGCAAAAGTTTTCCTTCACATTTTTAAAAGACTTTTTAATTTTTATTACAAAGTCAGATATACAGAGAGGAGGAGAGACAGAGAGGAAGATCTTACACACGATGATTCACTCCCCAAGTGACCACAACGGCCGATGCTGTGCCGATCCGAAGCCAGAAGCCAGGTGCCCCACGCGGGTGCAGGATCCCAAGTCTTTGGGCTGTCCTCGACTGCTTTCCTAGGCTACAATCAGGAAGCTGGATGGGAAGTGGAGCTGCCGGGATTAGAACCGGTGCCCATATGGGATCCCTGCGAGTTAAAGCAAGGACTTTAGCCACTAGGCCATGGCGCCGGGCTCCTCCTGTCACTTTTGTCTCAAACTTTTCCCCCTTCAAATAATGCTTTTTGAGGCAGCAGATAGTGTCTATTTGCTAGTAACTTTCTATTAATTTCCAAGACAGATTTTCTAAAATTCATTCATATACCTGCTGGAAGAACAGCTCAAACATCAAATTTCAATTCAGTGAAAGTCATTCAGTTCAGTTAAAGGTGTGCATGTTCTGAAGAAGCAGTGTGCATTGTATGATGAAAAATATATCAGCCTGTAACAAGTTCTCAACCTTGAGGGTGTGTCAGAGTTGATGGAAATGCTTGTTAAACTTATTCAGACCCATGTCAAAGCCCTTTGTAATCTGATTCGGTATCTCTGAGTTAGCACATTAAAGTCTCAGACTGAATTAGAGCTGAAGGGATTCCAATGCCAGAAGACTAAGGAATACTCTTTTAACTCTGCCTGTGTGTGTGTGTGTGTGTGTGTGTGTGTGTGTGTGTGTGTGTGTGTGTCTGTGTGTGTGTCTGTGTGTGTGTCTGTGTGTGTCTATGTGACTGCTTCCCACACATTAGACAGACTAAAAAGGTTTCCTGAAGTCAAGTTTGGAAACCCCTGAGCTCTGAACACCAGTTGTAGATAGACCCTGTTGGTGATCCTCTCTCTCTCTGAGCCATGCTCCCTTCCCTGGCTTCTAGGAGTGTGAACTGCAAAGGCCCAGAGCTTTTCACTTGGAGAGGCATCCTTTTTCAGAAACTCCTAGCATACTGCCCTGGCAGCGCGCTGGCTCCTGCTGCACTTGGCGGCTCTGGCTTCAGCGATCTCACAAGGCAGTGACCGAAATCAGTCCTATGGGAGTGTGTAAGTGGTGAGAACTAGCAGGATGTACAAATCAGGGCTCAGGGATTACTTTTTGATCTTTTTTTTTTTCGTTTTTTTAGCGCAACATTTGCTAGAATGTCATTCCACTGGTTCCATCTACACCCAGCAAGTAACTGCTGAATGAGGTGCGAAGCACCCACTGTCTCTGCTTCATGTTGAACACATTTCGTGGGGTCCTTCATGTTCAAGAGCTTAATCTGACATCGGTCTGATGTGAGAAATGTTTTCTTTTCCAAAATGGAGCAGCTGCAGCAGCATTCCTGTTTGAATGCATTCGACTCAAATGTCTGGGACACGTATCCAATATGGCATGTCCTGCCCAGTGTGGTACATGGTACCCAAGTTCTTTACGCTTCCTAGGTACTTCTATGCTCTGTCTGATGTAGCTGACACATTCTAGATACTCGGAGTACTTAGGGAACAAATATGGTGGAATATTTAGATAATAACGTAAGTTTAATGTTTTCTCACACAGACAATAAGTCTTGTAGGATTATTTGCCTTTGCTCGAAATACTCCAAAGGCCCCCTCAAATCTTCCACTGACTAGAAATAAACTTCTTTGCAACACTGTGATTTAGTTGCTCTAGAGAGTAGCAAGACAGAATGCAACGTGAATGTAAACAAAGGCACAAATTCCTGAGCAAAATGTATCTTTCTGACAGGCAGTGTAGAAATTGTGAGGGTGGAAAGGTTTCCTCAACACGTGCCTGTGGGAACGCTGTGTGGACTGTGAGGAACGGCACGCCAAACATATACAGACACATCTTTCACTTCCTGCTCGCACATGTTGTGGAGGCTGGAAGCCAGGCTGGGTGTCAATGCAAGCTCAGAGACGGTGCTGTCCAAGAATGAGAGGCACAGCAGTTTGCCTGTGAGATCTGACAACTTCCTTTTCAGAAATACCTGTAAAACTAATTGAAAAGAGGGTAGAACTACTGGCTTTTGCTTTGCACAGAATTTGTTTGTTTATTTGTTTGAAGTGACTGATAATTGATACTGGGCAGGGCTGGAGAGGGCATAAGAATTTGACCCTGTTGGATGATTTCACATTGACGGTCAGTGGAGAACTCACCTGGGCAGCCATTGTTTCTGGTGAGTGATTTTTTGCCCTTGGTGAGAAGCAGCTGTCTTTCTCAGTTTCTTCCTGCAGCTGCGCCGAGAGACTGCCTCGAGTCAAGCATACTTTTTTTTATTTTTTTGTCTTTGCATAAGAAGTGCATTCAGATTCTAGTCCCTGTACTTAGGATACACTGCGTGCACATTGAGTGGGACTTCAGGACAATTGCACAAAGACTATTACCTATACCAGTTATGGGATATCTCTCTCTTTGCATGTGCTCGCTCTTTCTCCCCTCCCTAACTCTCATCCCTTTATCCCCATATCTGCCTGTTATAACTAATGTTGCTGCAGTAATCATGCCCACATTTCTGCTTCTTCAACTAGAGGATAGAAATGGAGTATCTGTTGGGGCTAGCGTGCTGGCATGGTACAATGATCCTCCACTGCTGGCATCGGCATGCTGTACGGGTGCTGGTTTGTGTCCTAGATGCTCCTCTTTGGATACAGCTCCCTGCTTCGTCCTGGGAAAGTAGCATAAGTTGGTCCAAAGCCTTGGGACCTTGCAGCAGGACGGAGCCCAAGAGCAAACATCCCAGCCCCAGGTTCCTCAATTTCTTACCCATCGCTTTGAAATTGTCGTTGAGAAATACATGGAAAATATTGGAAAGATGCAGATATCAATTAAATCACTCAAATTGTGCTATTTTTTCATAAACTGTTTTAGAAGGAAATTTTAGCTCTGATTTTCTTTTCATATGAAGAAACAAATACACAACGTTTCAAGTATCATTAGTAATATAATGCTGATCCATGCAAGGCAAACAGCTTGATTCATCCCCGTTCTGATGATCTTTGCATTATAGAAAATTGCTCTGAATTATGCTGTAGTATTTTTCTGGGAACTCTAGTAGTCAGTGATCATGTCACCCTGATGGATTATATAGGCAGAGTTATGCAGATGCTTAAAGCCTCATATGGCAAGAGCATAGTCTCCTTTAAAGAAAAAAAAAGTCACTGAGTTACTAATATAAAATTTTACGATCTGGTTTCAGAGCTGTAATAACACCAGAATTTTTAGGCTAAAGAAGTCATGAGGGCAATAACTGTGGCATTTTCAAATTATAAGATATTTCAAAATCACCACACCACATGTACTTCACTTTGAGACCATAAACTGTGCAGAATTTTCCCCTGCACTGGGACAACTTTTCTTTCTCTTGAACTTCACTGCAGTCTCTCTTCTTGTTTTAGAAGTGTCATTCAACATTTCCCTTAACAGGCTGTATGTGTTTGCTTCAGGTACCTTCTGCCAAGGATGTCAGCTCCCCCTCTCCCAAACTGCATTCTTTGCTCATTGCATAGACACATTTATTTTAAGTGGAATTTTTCTTTTCAGATGTAATGCAACTAGAGTTTAACTCTAAATTTTTTAAAGCAACAACATAATATTTTTCATAGAATACATCTAGGGATAGACAGGACCTAGAATTGGTTACAGTATAACATTTCAAGAAGGGAAAGAGGGTTGTGGGGCACATTGTGGTGCAGCCAGTTAAGCTCCCCTGCTTGGAATTCTCACATCCTGTATTTGAGGGTCAGCTGGAGTCCCAGCTCCTCTGCTTACAATTCAGCCTTCTGATGATGAGCAGTAGGAAGCAGCACACAACAGTTCAAGTTCTCAGAATACTGTCACCCACGTGGGAGATGGGCTTGGAGTTTCTGGCTCCTATATTTGCCGGGCCGTGCCCTATCAGGGAACTTATTAAGGGAGCACAAGGAGTGAATTAGCAGATGGAAGTTTTCTCTCTCTCTCTCTCCCTTTCCTTCCCTCCTTTCCTCTCTACACATCTTTCAAGTGAGTGAAAATTGGGTAAATGAAATATATATATATATATATAATTTCTCAATGGATTTCCCTAAGGACTTAAGAGTTTTACTTTCTTTATACTTTGCCTTACTAGAATATACCAAAGACAGCAATGTCTTTTCTGGCACCCAAAAAAGGTGGTTCCAGTTGCAAATGTTACAGCCACAAGTTAGGGACTATCACTTTGTGAATGTTATTCTTAAGGATCAAAGGAAATCTTCCCACAGAAGACATTTGCCCTAGGCAATAGGACACTGCTGTTTCGAGTGTTTGTTTCCCATTTTGGATGCTAAGGTTCTTTCCTTATCCCAGCTCCTAACTCCAACTTCCTGTGATACCTCCAATGACTGGGTTCCTGCCATGTAGGTGGGAGACCTGAATCTGATGTGTGGCTCCCAGTTTTGAGCTAACCTACACTTGGCTGTTGTCAGCATTTGAAATGAGCCAGTGAATGGGAGTTTTGGCTATCTTCTTCTTTGTCTCTGCTTCTCTCTGTCCCCTTGCTAGTGCAATTTTCAAAGAAATTAAAGGAAAATCTTTCTCAGAAGCTACCTTGCAATATCTTAGTCCATTTGCTTATCCAGTCTTGGGAGTTTTCCTGCCAGTAGGCTCCCGGAATTACCGAGGGGGTGAGGTGATGGTGTTCTTCAGGAGCTGGAATCATCAGAGACAGTCTGTTAGAGTCTGTCCATTTATTGTAATGCAAGCACAAGCTAATATAGACTAAGAAAGGAGAAGGCAGGGAGACATCTCTTGATAGTCCTCCCATTCAACAATGGCACTGTAATTAGCTAGACCCTCAAGTCATGTCACAGATCACATACAACACCCACGGCTGGCAGGTAGTGGGGCACACCGACCTGGTAGCAGGCAGAGATCTATGGTCAAAATTCCACAATCCAGAGTCATGTCAGAACTTAAACATGTTGTTTGATCATGTAAAAGCTTCCCTCACTGGTTTAGAAATATTCTGATCTAATAAATTGAGAGGTGGCTGTGCTGGAATTGAATCAGCTGATCATTTGGAAAACAGGATAGGAAGGGTCATCATTGTAGCCCAGAGGGCTAAGCTGCCATCTTTGAATAGAATCCCATTTGAGCACCTGTTCAAGACCCAGCTGTTTCAGTTCCAATTCAGCTCCCTGCTAATGTCCCTGAAAAAATGGCAGAAGATGGCCCAAGTGCTTGGGCTCCTGCCATCATGTGGAGGTCCTGGATCGAGTTCCAGGTTTCTGGATTCCGCCAGGCCAAGCTCCAGCTGTTGTAGCCATTTGGAAAATAAACCAGTTTTTCTGTGCCACTCCCTTTCTCTTTATATATAAAATATTTCTTTTTAAAATAAATAAGTAAGGGTTTAAAAAGCAATAAAACAAAAAAAAGGGGCTAAGGAGGAATAGGGTTGGATAGTTATTGTGTAGGGAACCAAAGTATGCTGTTACTATTTTCTGCACAGTGAAGTGAAGATGTTATATTTTCCTCAAGGATTTTTCTGACCAGGCCTGCAAGGTTAATGACTTTTTTTTTCTGCCCATCATATGAACATTGTTCATACCTTTATGGTTGTAAGTATTCTATTACATTGCGAAGAGTGAAATTAAATAGTGTCTCCCCTGCCATTAGGAAATTTCTTAAAAACAAGAGAAGTGCTTTATTTGCCTTCATTACAATAGTGACTAACAATGATTGGCACATAATTGGTTCTCAATGAATGTTTATTAACTATAATTAGAAAGCAAATTCTAATCATCAGCGTAATAATTTCTAAATTCAATATATCATTTATGATAGCATTATAAAAGTTAAATTCACTTTACTTGTGAAACAAGTCACTACTATGCACACATTATAAATGGTAGTTAAGGAATTTCAGCTACATGGAGAAACTGCAGTATGAGAAGAGAAAAATAATTGCTTTGGTAAGAAATATGTGATGGGTAGAAATGTTATAAAACAGGTATATTAAAGTATTTGCAGAATTCAAACAGTAGGCACATGTTTTCACATATATTCTTCAACTTTTTAATGCTCTAAAAGGAAAATAATCTTCATTCGTTAGAACTGTATAACTTCATAGAACAAGAAGGAATCTAAGTATTCGAAGAGCCATCTTGATAAGATTGTGAGGTTTCATCCTTTCTGTTTTTAAATCACGTTACCTTCCAGCTTGTGTGGAGAATATTACACAGTACAAAAGAGAAGTCTCATTAAGATACTGCCATAATGGAGTCTTGAACTTGATGTCTCCTTTTTCTGTAAAATATTTATTTACTCATATATCTTAAATGAAGGATGACAAATAAAAAATGAGAGAGAGGAGAGAAAGAATTTTCCAACCAGTGACTGACTCACTGCCTAAATATCTGAAACAGGTAATATTGGACTCCATGCAGGTCTCCCTAAAGTGTGGCAGCACCCAGAGCTGCTGGGCATCTTAGGCTGCCACGTGGGCACATCAGCAGGAAACCAGAGGCATGGAGTTGCTGGTATGAGCACTGCACTCCAACCTGGGATGTGGGCTTTTTGAACAGTAGCTTAAGCCAATGAACCATAACTATCTAGCTCCAGTAAAGACTACATTTCACACAAAAATATTTAACAACAAGTAATAATAATCATATATAGAAACAACGTAGTAATCATATATATATGTAAATCATGTTATAAGATCTGATTTGATTCATTTGTATGAGAAAACAAAACATCACAGATAAAAAAAAATCCAGGAAAAAAATGGAAGTGGGAAGTACTCCAAATTTTCCAATGTACTCCTCCTTTCTCTGTCAGCTATTATATAAAAGATGTAATAAATATTCATAGCATAAACACCATTCAGTATATTCCAGCCACTGTACCCTTCAGACGTTGACTAGTTTCTAAACTTCCCCATCTGTTAGCAACCAAGATAAGGATGAAATCATCCAATAAGGCCAAGTGTAAGTCTCTTTGTCTATTATTACATTTTGTCTCTTCTAATGGGAGACTGACATGCAGCCAGTACCAGCTCTATTTAATTCTCTCTGCTCTATTTATTCACTGATGGCATGAATAACTGTTCACCTAAGAGCCAAGTGTAGAATTGAAAGACACCTGCAAAACAGATGTGTCCAACTAATGGAGTCTCCCTTCTGATGACCATGAACCCTCCCTGATGAAGGGCACATTGCAGCAGCTGAGACGCACCTCTCAGGTGAAAGGAAGGCCCTTCTGGTACAGAAAATGAGATTGATAATGGGAAAGGGAGCCCACTGTATCATTAGTGCCATGATTAGCAGATTAACGAAAGTGATGCAGGATCTGGCTTATGGAGCAAACCCAGGGTACAGAGAAAAAGAAGCTCTCTCTGAATAAAGCATGTTTCAAACACCAAAGAAAATATTTTTCATTGTGTTTTGCAAGTCAAATGCTTCTTTTCTTGGCACATACATTTTATTAAAAGATTAGTTATTGGTTTATTTGAAAGGCAGAGACCAAGAGAGAGAGTTATTCCACCTGCTGGTTCACTCTCCGCATGACTGCAATGACTGGGGCTGGGAAGGTAGATATTTCAGTTGAGGCAAAAAGATGAATAAAAAATACATGGCCAGTGAGGGAACGTTCTTGATAGAGAAAACTGTGGCTGGAGTATATGGAGAGGGAAAGTGTGAAGAACAACAAACAAGAGGCAACAGGAAGAGGGAGGCATGAGATCACAGGCTGCACCAGCATTCCCTGACTTGAAGACAAATGGAGCACTAATCAGGCAGTTTGTATTTAGCAAACGCTGTAGAAAATCAGGAGGGGGAAGCTGGGTCACCTCAATGCAAGAGGATGGCATTTTCTAAGACAAAATGAGGAAAGTCTATGTCATTCTCTGTGCCTTTCACTGGTAGCCCTCTGGCATGTTAGATTCAGGCTGTCATCCTTTCAGAGCGTTTTATTGTTAGATCTTGAAAACAGGTGCTTCATCCCATGATGCTGAGCTCTGGGTTTGACACTGTTACTCCCGGGGGAGAGTGGGCCTCCAGGGGCCTGAGAAGAGGCCGTATTAATCACTTAGGTAATTTACAGCTGTTGTAACATAATGGAACCCCAGAGCCTTACAGAGGTAGCTTTCACTGCATTTAAATAGGGAAATGATGGTAATTAAAAATGGCATTTCTAATTAGTAAGAGGTTAATTAGTGACAGGCTGGAAGGAGTGAGGAGCGGAGGTCTTCCTAGTTCCCAATCTACTGCTCCTACACCGCTGCTCAGGGGGCTCTCTACTTCTGTCAGGGGTAGCTGTGGACCTCAAGACAAGCTTCTGCAATAGGTTGGACTTCCATGTAATGGCTTATCAGGTAAGCAACCTTGAGAGCCTCAGACTCTGTCCCACTGTTCGATATGAGATAGATCAGTCTGGCTCAACTCATTTGCAAGATCCAAGACAGTGAGAAAGACAGGCATCTCGGGGGTCAAGCTTCACAACAATGGACTCTCTTTTCCAGCCTTTCTCTGAGTTTATTCATTCCCATTTTAAAAACTATCAACACTGCTGCGATTACTTTGCAGAACGTGAGTATATCCCCCAGCCAATGGCAGTAAATAGTTCTACAAAGCCCTTGACATTGAGCTTATTGTAATAATCTGTTCCCATGTTTTGCTATTTCAAGATGACTTAGAATCATTATTGCATCTCTTTATTTAACTAATTATGTTGAGAGTTTTAATAATGTTTCACTGCTTGACTATCTTCTTAATCATCAAAAGTTTAACAAAACAAAACACTGGATTTGGGGGGATATGATTGTGCTTTGTTTCCATCATTGTGACATATCACTATTTGTCCTCTTACAGAATAAAATTTGTTCCAAAAATGATCCTACTCAATCCTCCTCTTTCTTCGGAGTCAAGTCATGACAGTCTGAACTGTTTATTCTCTGTAGGATACCCTACATTCTGTAAAATATATACTTGGTAAATTCAAGAAATAACAATTTAAATAAATGTGCATGTCACAGCGGAGTGTTGTGTTCTTTGTGTTTGTTTTTAACCATTGCCTAGAGCTCTTGTGAGAGCAACTCAAAGGTTAATAGCAGAGTCTGGTAAGACTTTTGAACCACAGTAGGTCTGTTGGCAACTGTTAACATAATGGACTTTTGCGTAATGTCTAACTGGAGGAAAACATCTAGAAGATGCCTTGACAAAAAGCATTTATGCATTGCTTAGTAAGTGGAAACTGCATCCAAAACTTAAAGATGTATTACATATCAGGTACCCTGTATGCATTATCTAAGGTAACAATTGGTACAGCCATGCCAATAAAGAAAATAAAGTATTGGATTATTTTGTTGCAGGTCATGTTGCTCTATCAAGTAGAACCATAATAGAAACCCATGCTCCATATATTGTGAACCCCAAACCATTCTGAGGATTGGTTTTACTGATGCACTTCATGTATGCATTATAAAGAGAAACCATAAAAGAAAAGCCAAATGCAATTTCCTGCAGTGGTACCATGTGGTTACCAAAGATCTGGAACCTTCTGTGGCATTCATGTGCCCTGCTCATATGTAACTGTCATGCTGCAGCTCATTGCTTTGAATTCATCATCAAATGCCACTTCCTCAAAAAAGAAAGAAGAAAGGAGAAGATGCCTCTTTAGTGGTCTTTACTTGCATATATGATTTTTGACAGGAAGAGAAATTTTCATAAGAACCCTATCTAATATTCCATTATCTTAACCCCAACTGTGTATTATTAAGCCATATTTCCCTGCAAGAAAGAGTAGTGAAGGAGGTTTAGCTTTTCAAGTTATACCTCTCCCAATTTGTAATGAATTTATGACTATTTTTTTTCAAAATAGTGCCTGATTCACATCATATTCTATTGGCAAGAAATAAAGGGGAATACAGCTATTAAGGGAACAGTCCATAGAATCTGCCATAAGGACATATTCTGCATTAGGCCCATATTTTTCAAGTTTACTAAGGCAGCAAAGTGACTATCTCTAAGTTACTAAGTATCAGTTATTGTGTAAGATGCAAATGCTCAGTGAACGATTAATGCTATTCTAATTTGCAAGCTAATACAGTGTCCTGTTATTCTGGAAGCGCTAGCCACGATAACATAAAACATCTCAATATAACATTCTATCATATGATTTAATATAATGCCATGTGTTACAATAATGGTTATTATAAAACTTATTAAACCTTTTAATCATGAAGACACACATACGCCTGCATATATATGATACACTGTTATATACTGTTCACCTTGTCCTCAGTAGTCCGATAAATATCTTTATTTCTTATATAATAACCGCTCATAGAGTGAAACTGAAGCTTGAAATAAAATTGATATATTCACCACATCTTAATAGACTCTTAAATTTTCTAAGGTGTGATAGAAGAGCTAGTGCAGCTACTGTTCTAAATTAGTGGATTCTTGGCCTTCTGGGGAGGAGCCGTGTAGAGCAGTTATTTGATGCAATGGCTGTAAACTTAGAATGTCAGACTCAAAGCTAGGGATTTAACCCCATTCGTCTGGACACACTGTCACAGCTCTCTGAGCCTTAGCTTTTCAGCTGTTAATTGAGAATTTTATCAGTGATATTTATTGTCTTTTTTAGTGACTCATCAAGATAAACACATGGTGCTCTTGGAGAATATCTGCAAAACAGATAAGGTATCAGTTGTAGTTTCTGGAATATGAAATAATTTCAGTTGCAAGATGACTACCATGGGCAGCTGTAGTGCAGTGAATAGGAGCATGAACATTGATGCTGGATGGCTATTGAGTACATCATTCTCTCCGCTACTTTACACAGTAGCCTTCATGATTCTATTCAGATTTGCAAGAGCTTGATTCTCATATTTGTTGAAGAGGCATAATGACCATACCTAGTTCAATATAATGATCATGAGAATTGGATGAATCCTTTTATGTAGTGTTTAATTAAAGCATTCCTAATATAGACATATCAGTAATATTTGCCATTATTTATGTTGATAAAGAAAAACATTGAGATTAGAAAAACTGATTAATTAATTTTAAAAATCTGTAACAGTTATCTCCCTCCAGGACAACTGGGAGTATCTTCCAAAAAGAAACCAAGGGAATCTGAATTTGGGAAACAAGTTATGGTAAGTCAAACATTTGTAAGAAGGAAAGAAAGCAAGGAAGGAGGAATAAAAAAGGGAAGGAAAGAAAGAAAAAAGATGGAAGAAAAGAGATAGGAAGGAAGAGAGAGAAAGAAAGATAGATAAAGAAGGAGAGAGAGAGAGAAAGGAAAGAGAAAGAAAAACAGAAAAAAAGATAAAACACTAAATGATTACAGAGTAGAAAAAGATGTTCACTGAGAGTAAGTTACTCTATCAAGGTTCGTTTTTGTTTGTTTGTTTTTTCAAAATAAATGGTTTTGCATGAATCAAAATCCACCTCACTTTGCGCAGGAAAAATGAGCGAGCTCAGACCTACACACTGATGTAAATGTGTGGAACCAATAATTAACAGTCTGGTGAACTGCAACTAGGATTCATCATATGGTTTGCAAAATTACCCTACTGAAAAAAAAAAAATCACAGTTCAGGGCCAGTGTTGTGGCCTTGTGGGTAAAGCTACTCTCTACAAACGTAGCATCCCATATAGGTGCTGGTTTGCATCATGGCTGCTCCACTTCTAATCTGGCTCTGTGTTAATAACCAGAAAGAAAATAGAAAATGGCCCTAGTGCTTGGATGCCTGCCACCCTGGTGGGAGACCTGGATGAGGCTCCTGGCTCCTGATTTCATCCTAACCCAGCTCTGGCCATTGCAATTACCTGGCAAGTAAACCAGAAGTTTAGAGATTTCTCTCATTCTTCCAGTCTCTCCTTCTGTCTCTGTTACTCTGCTTTCAAAAAAAATTTTTTTAAAAAATCTACCTTAGAGAGAAGCATTGTTTGGGAATGTTTAAAACCTGGAAGGTTCCCATAAAAATGATCATTGCTAATGCAAGGCTGTGTTGGCATTGCCTCCATCTCTCAGTGGTAGCCTAGCAGTCACTAGCTGACAAAACTAAGGATTGGAGAAGAAAGCAAGAGACAAAGTGACAAAGTATAATGAGAATCTACATAAACAAACAAACAAAATCAATAGAAAGACCAACTGTATTTTTCTAGGCGTCTTAGTGTCAGACTGCGAATAGGGCTGACACTGAAAATGAAGACATATTTGCAATGCAATTCAAATCTGGAAATCTTAATTTATAAAATTTATTAGTTAAAAAACCTCATTTTCAAGACTTCATTTTTTTTTATATATAAAAGGTAGAGTGACAGAAGAAGAGAGAAGCAAAGATCTTATAGGATGTCTCCCTCCTCAAATCTGGGCAATAACCAGAGTTGGGCCAAGCCTAAACCAAGAGCCTAGAATTCAAAAAGCTTGAATTCAACACAAGTGGGCAGGCACTCAAACACTGAGCCGCCCACCTCCTTCCTGCTCTTTCCCAGGTACTCATCAGCAGGAAACTGCAGAAGACTTGGGACTTGAACCGGGCACCCTGACATGGCAAGTGAACATGCTAAACAGAGTCTTACCTGCTGCACCTAACACAACTGTAATACTGTTTAAATGTTGAATACATTAACACTGAATGAATCAACAAAGAATACCAAAAAAACATATCTCTGAGGGCCTGTGACCTGCCAAGCTGTAACTTCTGAAAGTTCCTGATGGGTGTTGGTGACATTCAGTACAATTTTACAAAAAGGACTTTCTTTGCAAGCTCAATTGAACCAATGCCTTTCTGATTGCAGGAGACTGTAACACTGATAAGTGGAACAGAAGGGCATGGGGGTTATGTTCTCTGCTCTGCTATATTCTGTTTGATATCCTGAATTATCCTCCAATTTGAAAACCAGTCCTAAAATTTAATAGGTAGTGGGACTATTTGCTTGATTTATCTTTTACAAATTGCAGTGGCATTTTTACTCTTTTACAGAATCATTTTACTTTGCCCTTGGGTGCCAACACAATGTGTCCTTTAGATATATAAATTTGATGAACCGGTTGAATAGAACATTTCTTCCTCCATAAAATAATGACTTCTATATTAGCCATTTAAACCTGCAGGCAAGTAGCCTATCTTTATTTCTTTATTAACATGGGCTTCCCTGTGGCAGATGGATGTCAACTAGCACACGTTTATTGATGTCAAGTATCACACCTTTATTGTCAACAGTCCTCTTTGTAGTGGGAAAGTCAGATGCCCCATCCTTAACTTTGTTTCTTTGGGCAATTTTGAAACCAGAGAAGTTTAACTTTGTGAGGAGTGAGTCATACAAACACATTTGCAATAGAATATTTCCTGAATTTATTACAACACAAACAGGAACATTTAAAAATATTGTCTTACAAGTTACTCAATTGTGAGTTTGAATATTGCAATCAGCATTAAAAACTGTATGATTATTGGCAAGTAGCTTAACTTCTCTGAGTTTGATATTGTTTCTTATAAAATGGTCATGTCCTCCCTCACTCCACCCTAACACACACACACACACACACACACACACACACACACTTACACACACACATACTTACACATCTACCCTACACACATACATATAAATGGTATTCCAGGTTTTAGTTACTGGTGACTAATAAGCTTATAGTCAATTTTGGTGTTTCCATTCTTATCTTTAAAGATTAATTAGTTTATCTTAAAGGCAGAGTGACAAGTGGAGAGATATCTTCCATGTATTGGTTCACTCCCCAAATTGCCACCATAGTTAAAGCTGAACCAGGCTGGGGTCAGAGCCCCATCTGAGTCTCTCAGGTAGTTGGCAGGGGCCCGGTTATCTGGGATAGGTGTGTTACAGGGAATCTGATCACAAACTGAGCAGTTGGGACTGACGGTGCCTCATAAGCTTCAGGTGAACCCAGTAGGTCACAATCTCAGTCCCTATTCTTTTGAATTCACCTTTCATTCTCACAAACTTATTGACATCATACAACATAATCTTTTTTTAAACAAGTCTTTGAAAGACTTGGTTTCTTTCAGGTTCATGTTTAGTTTCCTCATTGTCATGGTCCCCTCATTCCTGAAGAGTCTAAGAATTTTTGATTGAGCTAGTTCTCAGAAGGTATCACAGAATATCTTAATGAAAATAGGCTTTATATTTATATCCAACTTGTAGGCATGAGCACATAACTTCTTTTTAAAATGCATAGTGTCTTGATTTAAATAGTATAATAATATACCAAATAATAGTTTATAAGAATGAAATAGTATCACAGGTACAAACTGGGTGTAACGCCCATTGATTCAGTGAGTACCGTGCCAAACACTGTGGCCATTGGGGATGGCTACTATTTTAAAGTAAGAGGATAATAAAAGTTGAGGATAGCAACACAAAGACTGAGTAGTAATTATACTGTAACTTGCCACACTGTCTCTATGAACACTGGCTTTTCTAAATCACTATTTCCTCATCTGTCAAATGATAGCAGAGCAAATTAGGCATGGATATTAAATAGAATACAGTCATGAACATTCATTAAGTACTTTTAATACAATTGTTGGTAATAGTATGCATGAATTAGTCCATATATTCATAAGAAAAGTCATGACTTATTTCTCCAAACCCTTGAAGCTCTGATGCGTGATTACCATGAAATCAATCTCCTTCCCTCAAAGCTCCTTTCCTTTAAACTGTCCCCAAACTTAAGATGTAGTTTATTCAGAGTTGGAATCCATTCTCCTCCAACAGTTGGTTATAGGGAAAACAATCCTGTTTGGCTAATTACTGCATGTTCTGTTTGTTATTACACAAGGTCACAGTAGTGTGATGTTCTGTGCATGCTGATAGATGATGCTTGTCTACTCCTTGGCCCTAATCCCTCTGTATGCTGCGATGAAATTTCTAGAGAAAGGATAATGTATCGTCAGTATTGGGTTGGATCAAATGTGTCTCAAGGCACATGTCATGTCACAGTCATTTCTCTTAGCAATCATCCTCTTTTTGATTTGTATCAACAGCAAACCCAGCACCCATAGAGTCAAAGTGAGATGGAATACCTCACCAAAATTTTCACTTTCCAGGAAATAAGAAAGACGTTCAAAACACAACAAAATTTAGTATGCTTGTCTCCTAAGCAATGATAACTTATTTCTTTTACCTTTGTCTAGACAAAGCTAAAAAAAATGTCTCTTTAAACAACCTACAAATGGATAACTTGATATCTGTATAAGAAAACAAGCAAATGGGAAAATACTAAAAGCATACTCACATCAAAGCAGAAGAGGACTGTATGTTCCTCATTTCCAAAGGCGATGCTGCATAGTGGTTAAAACTATGGGCTTTGCAGACACTCTTGTTAATTTGTTTAGATATACTTTGATTATTTGAAAGGCAGAGTAACTGGAAGAGAAACAGAGAAACAGAGAGACCATGTGTCAGTTTCTTCTCCAAGGGCCACAAAGGCTAGGCCAGTGTCAGCAGTCTGGAAGTGCACACAGACCTCCCAGATGTGTGACCATCTTCCATCGCTTACCCATGCACATGAGCAGGAAGCCGGGCAGGAAGCAGAACAGTCAGGACACAAAATGACACTCCAATATGCGATGCTGTAACCCAGATAGCTACACCTACTGCATCACACAACTGCATTTTATGTAATTACTGAACGGTGAGTGAGAAATTTAACATAAAATACAGAAATTTGAAGTACTTTAAAAAATACACTGTACCTAAAATATTTTAATGGAAATCACAAATGAAATTCAAAATATTCTAACTTAAACCTAGAAGCAGGAAATATACTATTCTGCAGGAACATGTCATCAGGAATTCACACTTAAATATAACTATTGTATGGTAAATAGTTTGGTGTTGGCAAAGGGAGAGAGAAACGGACTAATGAAAAATAACCAAATATGAAATATGACATAGTGGTTTCATTTCAAACCCTTAAGAAGGGATCATTTCAATACATGGTCTTGGAAAACTGGCTGATTATTTGAAATAAGAGTAAAAATGAATTATTGTTTCATACAACATACACCAAAAAGTTAATAAATATTCAATATTTTAAAAAAACAAGCCTGTTATCATTAGAAATACAATTATTATACAGAAAGAGCTTTAGTGTAAAACACCAGATTCAAAAAGCACATTGGAAAACTTATTTGCCTCAAAATGTTTGTATAAATGTGTACATACTTACGTACAAAATAAATGTTTCAATAGGAAAATGGATAAATAACTCACAAAGGAGCAAATGTTAATTAATGTCAAGGCAAGTTGAATTTCTGTAGTACATCTGGAAATATCTGAGGTAGGGGTGCAGTTGTTAAATAGTCTCTTTAAAATTTAAATGAGACTTTGAAGGTTTTCAAAGTGCAATTAAGAGCAGGAAAAATTTTTGTAAAATTTCTTAGTAGCATAAGTGGCACTCAAGATATTTTGATGTTATGTGTAAACATATCTAGAAACACTCATTAAATTCTAAATTTGGAGAGGAGAGATAGAGAGAAAGGAAGCAAGACAGTAGATGAATGAACGCGGGGGAGAATCCAAAGGGATTGTCCTAAAATAATGATCTATGAAATTAAAGCAAATGGCAGAATGTCTTCCAACTGGAAATTTCCTTTTACTTCTATTTTCATTCTTAAAGTATTCCAGAATCTTCCAGGATTGATAATTTTATTTCACTTTCCCCATACTTCATTTCTCCATTTCCATTTTATCCACGACAATGTAGTAGCTTAGCTTGCATGTGAGTAAATTCATTTATTTATCACCACAGGAAAAAAATTTTTCCATGAAGAATATAATCCAAAATGGATTATAAAATGCTTCATTAAATAATAAAATGATGGTTCATTCATGTTAATCCACTAAGTATGGCGCGATCTACTTTTTTTTCAGAATTTTTCTTTTTCTTTTTGTTTCTTGTCTTTCTTTTCTTTTCTTTTTTTTTTTTTTAATTGCAAAGGCAGGTTTTCAGAGAGATGGAAAGACAGAGAGCAAGATCTTCCATCTCTGGCTTACCTCACTACAGGCCTTAATTAACGGCGCTTGCCTAGCAGCGCCAAAGCCAGGAGCCATGGGTCTCTTCTGGATTTCCCAAACGGATACAGAGTTCCAAAGCTTTTATTTGTCCTTAACTGTTTTCCAAGGCTACAAGCACGGAGCTGGATGGGAATGTGGAAGACCTGGGACAGGGACTGGCTCCCGATCCTGGTGCTTGCCAGGCAAGGACTTATCCACTAAGCATTTGTGTCGCTCCCTCCTCCCGTCGCCTGCCTTAATTTTTTTTAAATTTTATGATTTAGAGACCTACTTTTAATGAAGATAATACTTTTGTCCATTTGGTTATTAATTTATTGCAAGAAAATAACCCAGAATATGCCTCAGTATTCCTCTAAAAAACTCCCCAGTTGTTTTAAATTTTTTTCATTCCTAGTTGAAATGAAATGTATCCTGGTGTCCAGAGTAAAATATTAAACATGTAAATTACAGAAAAATCATATCCTAAAATAATATGCTGTCATTACACATAATAGGCTAGAAAATTATATATAGGTGTCAAGAAAACCAAGGTTATTGCAGAAATTTTTAGTCTTTGCTATTATTTTTATGTCATCCATTAATGAACATGTCAAGGTCAATTTTAGTTATCTTTGTATGATACAATTGGAAGTAGATGACTTATCTGCTCAAATCAGAGCCTAGGAAATAATCAGTTGCATTTGAATCAGTCACTGGAGGGACTTTGGCTTCGTATATTTACAGTTGTGTATTGCAAATGTATTGTTCCTGTCACTGGCAAATTTCCTTGGATAGTCAATTGCAAAACTGCCCAGAGAGATCAATACTACATTAACATTTTGGTAATTTTTTTTTCAATATGAATTATACTACCATGTTCTTTCCAATGATACTTCACTGGCTTTTAGAAGGGGAACTTAGCTACTAATGCATAATAAATACTGTTTCATGCTTTGATTTTGCAACAACTTTGAAATACAGTTCAAATAGATACTTATGCTAAAACTAAATAAATGCAAGGGTCAGCGTCATTTTTTTCTGACTTACAATTAAATTCACTTAAAGGGGCAAATGGCATCAGTCTAGGGAACTGTAAACACCCCCTTCCTTGCTTTGACGTACTGTGCCCTAGTTTGGATTAAAACAGTGAAGGCAGAAGGAGTGGAGGTGCCTAGACATGAACTCAAGGAGTCTGGCTCCAGCCCAGTGTGCTTTGTTGCATACTTCCCAAGACTTTCTTGAATTTTGTACACTTTTACTGAAACTACATCATAAGGGTGAACCACATCGATTTCCTTAGGCAGTAGTTTTGCAGTTAAATTTACACGCTTTTGCTCTATGAATGTCATAGTTTTAAAAAGATTTTTATTTTTATTTGAAAGGCAAAGAGAAAAGGAAAAGGAGTGTGAGAGAAATCTTTCACACACCAGTTTACTCCCCAAATGAGCTATAAGGGCCAGAGCTGAACCCATCCAGATCCAGCTGCCAGGAGCCTCCTCCCAGTCTCCCAGGTGGGGGCAGGGATCCAAGGAGGTAAAACATCCTCGCTTTCCCAGGTCCTTTCACAAGGAGCCGGACTGAAAATGAAACAGCCCAGACTTAAATAAATGCCCATATGGGATGCCATAGACGAAAGCCCTGCCTGCTAAGTCACAATGCCAAGCTAATAAGGTTTTTTTTTCTCTTTTTTGTTTTTTGTTTAATCTGCTTTTTGGTATGCATGGTTCTAAGAGCATTCGATATTTATGCAATATACATGTATATATATATATATGTATATAAAGGAAAATAGTGAAGATAATAAAGGAATAGATGAAATGTGTATTTTTTAAAAAATAGGAGTGGAAAAAAGTGAAATAAAAAGGGGGGAAGGGGAGTGAGCATTTAGCCTTGTGGCTAAGATACTTTGTATCCTGGAGTGAGCACTTAGCCTTAGGCTAAGATACTTTGTATCCAGAGCGCTTCAGTTCCACTTCCGCTGAGTCCAGCTCCTTGTTAGCAAGGACAGTAAGAGGCAACAGCGATGGACCGAATAGCTGGATTCCTCCCACTCACCTGGGAAACCTGGATTACACTCCTTCCACACAGCTTTCCCCCCCTCCCCGAGCTGAGCCCCAAGAACAGCGGTGCATTCAGTGTGTTGAGGACCAGGCCGGTTGAACCAGCAGATGTGTTCTCTTGCTCTGTATCTCACTTCCTGTCTCTCTATCCCTCTGTAATGAATGAATAAACTTTAATCAAATATTTCTAACTCCTTAACACCAGGTACATAAAAGAGAGTTAACTCTGTGTATCCACACATTCCATTATCCATGTATTATACCAACCGCAAATCAAACATATTTCTAGAAAAAATGTTTCTGTACTGAACTTGATAAAAAAAAACATAATAATAGTAGAGTATGTTAATTTTTGAGGCAGCTGGGATTGGAACATACAGGGAATCTCTTACTAGTTAACAATTTTTGATTTGTAAATTTAAGATTACCCTGAAATCACAAATCAGGAAATACTCCAGGATATAAATATAAATGCTAACATCACAAATGTTAGAATGGGACTTTGATTAGGCAAAGCCTTCTTAAAAATGACAACCAAACAAATGAAAACAAGAAACAAGGTTGGTGATTTGGACTTCATCACAAATGAAAGCTTTTGTGATTCAAAGACACCATCAGCCCTGCATGATAGCCCAGTGGCTAAATGTTTGCCAGGCATGCACCAGAGTCCCATACGGGTGCCAGTTCATGTCCCGACTGCTCCACTTCCCTTTCAGCTTCCAGTTTGAGGCCTGGGAAAGCAGTCAAGTTTAGCCTAAGTCCTTGGAACCCTGTACCATGTGGGAAACCCAGAAGAAATTCCTGGCTCCTGGCATTGGATGGGCTCAGCTACAGCCATTGTAGGCACTTAGGGAGTAAACCAGTGGATGAAAGATCTTTCATTCTGTATCTCCTTCTCTCTGTAAATTTGACTTTCCAATCAAAGCAAATAAACCTTTAAAAAAAAAACACACGTTATGAAAAAAGTGAAAAAACCCAAACGTGAAAGAATATTTACAAATCATATATCTAATAAGTGTAACATCTAAATTATTTAGAACGTAGATAGACAACCCATATATATTTTTTTCTTTTTATTGATTACATTGCAATATGTGACAGTTTTATAGGCACTGGGATTCCTCCCGCCTGCTCCCCAAACCCTCCCCCCATGGTGGATTCCTCCACCTTGTTGCATTACCACAGTTCAGGTTCAGTTGAGATTCGTTCATTGCAAGCATTTACCAAGCATAAAGTCCAGCATCTTATTGTCCAGATAAGTTCAGCGGTTTCTTGGGGAAACCATCTCTGGTCTGAAGGTAGAGCAGGCAGAGTATCATCCCGATCAATTAAAAGCCCCGACATAACATCAGTAACAATTTATAACGTTATGGAATTAGTTGACGTGGTATTGAGTAACCAACATGTTAAAAGAGAAAAAAAAAAAGAAGAATGCAAGTTCTTTCCCACATCCTGTGACTCCTTCGTTGACATTTCAATTATTAGTTTATATACAACCGGGTTCTATACACCTTAAAATGGCTATAGAGTACTATTCAGCTGTCTCGTGTCTATTTTAATTTTAGTATTTAGCAGTTTATAGCATTGAAGCATGATTTTGCTGAACCTGGCTGTTTTTCGGGTAGTCTAACTCTATAACTCTAGCAAGACATATGTCAAGAGTTTAGGTGAACAGTTTTAGGAGGGGTGTGCAGAGAAATCTTCAATACCCTAGTGAGGAGTAACTAATCTTTGTGTCCCACCCAATGAGGTATAAGTGCATCCCCGCTGACCATTTCCTGTCTGTTTCTAAGCTTTCCGTGTTGTTCTCTATCTATTCTAGATTTTTTGTTTGTTTGTTTGTTTTGAGGGGTTTCTGGAGCGATCCTGATGGTTATTGCGAGAGAGGGTGGGGGCCCAAAGTCGGAACCAGGCAAGGACCACAGAAAGCTCCCCTCCCTAGTCCTGAAGGAAGTTTACTGTTCTTCTGTTTCTACGGACCGCTCAGGGATCCTGTTTGTCGTTCCGATGACCTTGTATCCTGCAACGCAGGATTTGGACTTCTTCCATCCCATGTGGTAGATCCAAATGGGGGTGGGTGACCTCAGAGTTCTCGGCCTCTGAAGGCACTCCAATTCCCCATGGTCTCCTTGGCAGTTGGGATATAGTTCTTGGTGCTCATACTGGTAGTCCTTGGTGAGGACCTGGGAGTCTTCAGGGGACAATCCATATTTTTAAAAAAGCAGCAAAAAATATAATCAGACATTTCTCCAAAGAGACACAAATGTAACTAGATGTGATAATTGCTCAATATTATTAGTCCCTAGGAAAGTGAAACTCAAAACTTTCATATATCATTTCATATCCACTAAAATGGCTATAATAAAAATGAAAGAAATTAGCAGACAAATCAAAGCCTCTCTGTATGGCTGATGGCCCATAAACTGAAGTTTAACAACTCGGTCATTTCAAAACAAAAAATCTTCATGATGCCGAAATTTCATTCCCAGATAAGTCCCCAAAAGACTGCAAACAAAACTTATTTACAACTAGTCATAATGGAACTGTTCACAACAGCCAAAAGTGTGAACAAACCAACAGCTGCTGAGTGGATGAATAGATGAGGAGAACGGATCTCTTCATAGAAGAGAATATTATTAAGCCATAGCAAGGGAAGTTGAAACTGAAAGAGCATGTCCAAAATCCCCCAGCTTGCATCAGCTTGACAGGTGTCCCATGTCCCCCGTGCTCCAAGTGTAGATTCCATTTCTACACACAGAAAACTGAATTGTCAACTCATTTTCCTAAACTTTCCTTCATGTAAGGACCGAGAGAGATTTTTTTTTTTAACAAGCGTTCATAGAAAAGAAAATGTGTATTGCTTTTTTCCCCCCCTTATCTTACAAAATCATCCAAAGGTGATCTTGAATGGTGGCATGACGCACAGCAAGTCTTTTGGAGGTGGGCAACTTCAAGCACTTTGCAAAGGATTTTGTCTGTGAGCCCCAAACTGAAAGAAGAATCCAAACTTCCAGTTCAGTCCCACAGCAGTGGCTATTAAATCAAACAATACAACTGTCTTGTTAGGATTACATGCAGTGTAAAGGAGTGTCCTTCAGAGCAGGTTGTCTGACTTCAGTTCTCTGAAACTAGAAGTAGACACACAGGCTTCCAAATGAAAAGTCTCCTTCTTGCAGCTTGTACACACATAACAACAACAGAAGCTGGAAATACAAGAGGAATGATTGTCCAGGAATGATGGGAGATGACGTCTGACTGCCCACAGCGGAGGACAGAAACTCCAGGCCTATTCTGAAAGGAATTCAGTTTTTATACCAAACTAACTCCAGAGTGACTACTAATCATGTTACTTTGTGTAAGACTCAGAGAAAATCATGGGGACATTTCTTTAGTCTTCATTTTAATAATTGAGAATAGAAACTACTGAAAGTACATGTCTTAAGTTATGTGTGGGGATAAGATGAAGCAAGCTAATATATTGAATGCATGAATCTCTTCATGGACGCAGTATATACACAGAATCAATGTTCATACTTGCTGTTGTCAGCAACAAACTAGCTCTTACAATGATGTTAGCACTCCGTCTCATCAGAAGTATAGTAAGTATAAAATTTGGTGAATCATTTGACAGTATGAAAAAAAATAGTCCTATTTATAAAACTTGGTAAAATGTAATGTTTTTCTAGCCTGATACCTTCAAAATCAAACAGGAATAGAGATACAGATAATAATTGTTTTTCTATTTCAAATGACATTTATAAACATGAAGAAGGGGGAAAAGGCAAAAAAGAAGAAAACTCTTGTAATTCTGTGAATGATTCAGCAAAGAAACAATTAAAAAATAAAATAATTCTGCAAAACAGAATTTGGAATCAGTACATGCTAAATTAAGTCACTGTGACATTTAATAAATAACAAAAGGCAATCAGGCCAGACATGTTTAGAGATGTTTTTGTAAGTTTGACTGTTGGATAATTCATTATAACGTAGACTGGTGAATGAGGTTTTAATTATCTTCAAAAGAAAATTTTAATCAAGATAAAAGCTTGATAAAATGTACTAATCTGACAGCTGATGGCATAAACAATTAACTATTCAGAACAACATCTAGTGTTTTAGGTGAAATACTTGTATTAAAAAACAAAAGGTGATGTTGCAGTCTATTCACTGTAACTAAACAATACACTAGAGAGGAAAAGAACTAAAAATCGGTCAATGTTGTTACTGATTTTTGTGGCATCACATTTTAAAATATTTCAGAATTGTTTAAAATGAAAACTTGAAAAGGTTGATAAGGCATTTAAATATTGTGAATGCATCAATTAAATCACTAAATGTCAAAAATAAATTCCTTCTAGATTATGTAAAAATGCCAATGGTAGTGCTATAAAATTATTTTGCAATTCAAGCAAAATGACTAAATGCCTGCGTGTCAGAATTCAAGAAGGGCTCATAGAAAGCTAATTAGAATTATATGCTGCTGGAATTCATTTCTGATTTCCTGATTTGTTCCTAAACAGCTTGGACCAAGTGCTACGAATAAATTAAAGATGGTGAGATTGTATGTCATAAGGCATTTTATGAAACCAACAGAATTTCCCTTTGTAATTAAGTCCCTTTTGGAAACAGAAACAAAAAGCAAAACAAAACAAAAAAAAAAATGAGGAAAAGGAGGAAAGGAGAAAAAGGAAAGGAAAGGAAAAAGATGGTAGAAGGAATCAACCATGTTACCCATCCCCCCCACCACTGAGAAATCCTCATATAACTCCATTATTCTTGAAAGACCCTTGCAGCCAAGCAAGTTATAGTGGAATAATGAAATACAAATTTAATTTTTTTGATTAGTTGGTTTGCTTTGCTTTTTTAAGAATTTCCCAAAGCAAACATATATATACATACATATACATATTATTACTCCTTCAGAATATATATATAAACATATATAATATTCTTCAATATTCCATTATATTTTTACTAAAACAGAGGCAGCATGCTCTAATGATTCCAACCACACGCACACACACACACACACACATACACACACGTACACACACATGCACACACACACAAAGGCGGGAGCGGGATACCTGTCAGAACCATTGTCAACATCCTCATTCAATCCACTCCTTACCACACAAAGATTAAGAGAAATGCAGATGGTGACAAGGTGCGTGACTTTTCCCCTGACTTCCGTCTCTCGTTCTTTTTGGCAGCCTGCTCCAGCGGCACTGGTGGAAGAACCTGTCACACATCAGGAGCTGAAGAGCTTTCTGAACCCTTCTATTAGTAACCAATGAACCAACAATCGATATGAGTCAGATTGCTTATGATCTACATCAAGAATTGTAAAACCTAACAAACTTGTAAAGCCCTATGACACGTGGAAATGGGGAGGGAGGGCAGAGAAATCTTACATCACCCCAGTAGGTGTGAGGAAGACGGGGGAAATATAACCCATCAGGATCATAACTGGTAACTCATAGAAAGCAGTCTCGAGTCAGCATTAGACAATAGCAAAACTACAAAGACATGTGGAGGAAATCAGGAGCAATCCTAACAACCTCTTAACAGGAGGTCATACGCATAGAGTCGGTGGCGGACCCTAGAGCGGAGCAGGGGGACAGGAGGAGGCTTGTGTCCCAACCCTGAAGACTCCCGGAGCCTCACCAAGGACTATCAGTACGACCACCGAGGACTACATCCCTACTGCCAAGGAGACCACGGGAGAAAAGGAGTGCCTTCGGAGGCCAGGAACTCTGAGGTCGCCCACCCCCATTTGGACCTACAATATGGGATGGAAGAAGCCCAATTCCTGCCTTGCAGGATTCAGGGACATCGGTGCGACAGCCAGGATCCCTGGACGGTCCGCGGAAACAGAAGAACAGTAAGCTTCCTTCGGAACTAGGGAGGGGAGCTTCCTCTGGCCCTTGCCTGCTTCCAACTTTGGGTCCCCACTCTCTTTTATAAGGACCATCAGGATTGCTCCAGAAACCTCTCATAACAAACACGAACAAACAAGTTAGAATAGACAGACAGAGAACAGATGGGAAGGCTTGGAAGCAGACAGGAAGTGGCCAGCCGGGATGCACTTGTGACTCACTGGGTGGGACACAAAGATCAGATACTCCTCTCTGGGGTGTTGAGGATTTCTCTGCACACCCCTCCCAAAAATATTCACCTGAACTGTTGACATTTGTCCTGTTAAAGTTATAGAGTTGGACTACCCGAAAAACAGCCAGGTTCAGCAAAATCACGCTTCAATGCTATAAAATGCTAAATACTAACATTGAAAAAGACAAGAGACAGCTGAATAGCAATCTATAGCCATTTTAAGGTATATAGACCATGGTTGAATGTAAACCAAAGTTGAAATGTCTATGGGGAAGTCACAGGTTGTGGTCGAGAACATGCATTTTCCTAGTAACATATTGGTTAATCAATACCATGTCAATTAATGCCATAATGCTGTAAATGGTTGTAAATATTGGGTTGAGTTTTTTACTTGATTGGGATGATACTCTGCTGGTTCTGCCTTTGGACCAGAGATGGTCTCACCAGGAAGCCGTTGAATCTGCCAGGACAATTAGATGCTGGACTTTACGATTGGTCAAAACCTCCAATGAAAGAATCTCAACTGAGTTTGAACTATGGAAATACAGCGGGGTGGAGCAATCCACTGTGGGAGGGGGAGGGTTTGGGGAGGGGCGGGGGGAATTCCAGTGCAAAAAAAAAAAAATGTGTGTCACATAATGCAATGAAATTAATAATAATAATAATAAAAAAAAAAAAAAGAAAGCTATGGTTCATCTACTCCATAGAATACTACTCAGCTATTAAAAAAAAACAAAATGCAGTTCTTTGTGGCCAAATGGGCCAAACTGGAAACCATAATGCTAAGGGAAATGAGCCAATCCCAAAAGGTTAAATACCACATGTTTGCCTTAATTTAAGATGATATGATGTTATGTATAACAGGTTATGTTATGAATGTTATATGTTGTGTATAAACTAAAATTGAAATGTAAGTGAGGTGGTCACAGAAGGTGGCTAGGAACTTGCATTTACTTTTACCATATTGGTTACTCATTACTATGTCAATTAATTCCATAATGATGTAAATTTTTGCTGATGGTATGTTGGAGCTTTCATTTGACTGGGATGATACTCTGCTGGCTCTGTCTTCAGACCAGAAAGGGTATACCTAAGAAGCTGTTGAACTTGACTGGACAATAAGATGCTGGACTCTATGTTTGGTATACGCTTGCAATGGGGGAATCTCAACTGAACTTGAGCTGTGGTTACGCAACAAGGTGGAGGAATCCACCATGGTGGGAGGGTTTGGGGAGGGGTGGGGAGAATCCAAGTATCTATGAAACTGTGTCACATAATACAATGTAATTAATGAATTAAAAATAATAAATAATTTTTAAAAAAGAAAAAAAAAAGTATTAGAATTTATTTTCTTAATATCTACTTCAAATGCAGAAGAATAACCTTTCATCAGCCGGTTAACTCCTCAAACGCCAGGGTGAAACAGCTGATTGAAGATCTCCCTTTCTGTCACTCTTTTAAATAAATAAATACATTTATTGAAAAAAAAAAAAACAGAGAAAGAAGTGAGACATTTCTCTGAGACTGGTGCTAGCTGTGGTGGATATATTCTTTCTTGCTGTAAACTGGAGGGCAGAAAAACAAACAAACAAAAGACTATCACAAACTGCAGCCAATGTGATAAAACATTACATAATTGATGATATCACACAAGACACATTCTCATTCAACTGGTACACACAGAGTAAGACAAGCTTTTCCAAATACCTGGTAAGTACTTCATGAGCAGGCATCATAAGCTCTGGAGATTCATTTTGAAATGGAGATTTCTACTCAACAGAAAAAGTGTGTAGCCCAGGCACTGTTTTGAGGAGACACTATTTCTTTCCCTTTTTTCTTTTTTAAAGTCTTCTCTAACTTCAGCACATTTTGCATTGCCCATATCTGAGCAGTGCCAACATCCTTCACACAATTACACATCCCTGTGCTTCAAAAGTGATTGAAAACGTTTACCAAGTATCTGCAAGAAAGCACACATGTGATTTACACACTCTTATTTTAATTAATGTGAGATTAGCAGCCTTGAGAGAATGAAGTATTCATCCACAGGTATGTTGTTCTACATATGGGTCTAGAACCACCCCAATAAAGACAAAATATTGAAGACGCATTTTGATGCAATTGAATGTAAATGCCATTCTTGTGGAAGGTACAGCTGGAATGCCAAATAGTACTACTTATAGACAGAAAGAAAAAAAAAAAAGAGGCCAGTTTAGCAGAGTTTGATTACAGGCCAGAAGCAGAATGCCAGGTGGGGACTGAGCAGTTTGGGCATTTTTCCAAGGAAGCTTACACCTGGATTACCATATGTTTCCATGTAAGTTTCTGGGCTATACAACAAATGTACACAGACAACAGGAGAATCATCCTCAAAAGCTGGAGTTTACAGGATATAGAAACATTGTGATAAAAATTCATCTATGTTTCATAGGAGCAGCACTTTCTAAACAAGTTTCAGCTGTTACTATACACATGTGAACCATCAGAATACTTAAATATGTTATTTTTAAAGTTATTTAAAGTAATATGGAAACAAAGTATTGACTTGTTCTAGGGCAGACAGCAAAAGACAATCTAGGAACGGTGAACAGGGATTCTGAAGTCTGGACTGAATTCTGCTTTTGTATCACCTTACCCTAATGCTACATGTGTACAAATGCATACGCCGAATACCTCCATTCGAGACACTATTTACGTTTTAAACATTACATGGTGCACAAAACTACTTTCGACAGGCTAGGTAGAAATTTTTTAACAAAAAGCAAGTTTTGACATGTATGTTAAAAAGTCACCAGAAGTCCAGAGAGTGAAAACAGATGTCAAAGTTAATTTAAGTTTTGCCGGAGAAAAGATTTGCCATAGTGATGAAGACACCTCTTGGGAGACCTACGTCCTTTATTTTGCGTCCAGGACTTGAGTTCTAGCTCCACTTGCAACGCCAGCCTCCTGTTAGTGTGTGCACCTTGGGAGGCAGGAGTGAACCAAGGACTTGGTTTCCTGTCACTTTAGGCAGACCCTGAATGAATCCAGCATCCTGGCTTGGTTGGCCCTGTTTGGCTGTGTCAGGCATTTAAAGAGTAAACCAGCAGATGAAAGAGCTTTGGTTCATGACTTTTAGATAAAATGCAAAGAACATTTTTTTTATCTTTTATTTACTTTTTTAAAGGGGGAGATTTAGCTAAGTCAGAAAATTGGAATGGAAGATGACTATATATAATACTAGCTGCTTCAGGATCTCTGGACATATTCCAGATTGAGGGTAGATAAAGTTTTAAGCTTGTTTTACTTGAATCTTAGTTTGGGTCTAAAAAACTGGGTGAATAGAGCATTGCACAGAGTTGCAAACTGTTTTTAATACACATTTACCTGTAATTTCTGTCTTGAGATAATCCTGGCCACACTTTACAATCAATCAATTAATCAATAAACAAACACAAACCACTGAGTCTTTCCTTTTAAGTTTACGAAATCTGCAAAAACAGTTTTTCTGAAGACCTCTTGTTCAGAAGAATAATGCATTTCTGCTAAATATTTTGAAACTCTTATCCACTTTGGACGAACTAAGCTGTGGAACTTCAGTATCTTCATTTATAAAATGCAGACATGTAAACATGTACAAATGAAGAAAAATGAAGTATATTATTATGGGTATTTGCTCTAGCAGTGAAAACTCCATGGGTAAAGCCACATCCCATATCAGAGGGCCTGAGTTCGATACCTGTCTTTAATTCCTGAGTCCATTCCAGAAGAATGATCCTGGGGCCGTGGGGAGGATGGGAGGCAGCAATGTTTCAAGTGATCCAGTTCTTGCCATCTGATTGTACACCTGTGTTGTGTACCTGTTTTTTTCGTCACTCCACCTCTCAAATACGTAATACTTTCTTCTTTTTTACAAAATGACATTATACTCTACAAAAATAATTAAGCACATTGCGCAGCACACAAGTTCTTATTCAAATTTGTTAACTGACTTGGGCCATATAGGTATTTATTCAGACATAATCATTTTTTTTCAAAAAATAACAATGTATCTGTCTACGTGTGTGCATAGATAAATCAATAAATAAATATATAGATATTCTTTGCTGGCATTTGAGAATAAGAATTCTCCCTCTCCCTCCTTCATCTCTCTGCCTTACCCCTCTCCTCTTTCTTGCTCAAAAAAATCCACATTGTTATTGGCAAACTTAATGTACAATTCTGGATTTTTTCAGACTCGTTTATCATCAATATCTGTTTTCTTCAATAATTTCCTAGATTTTTAGGGGATTTATTGATTTGCAAATTATTATCATTGCTTTCAAGTCCATGAAACTGAAAGAATACATGGTGCTCAAAAAGACTATAAGAGAGATCTGACATGCGGATCTCTTAGGATGACTCTAAGGGAAAGCTAAACAATTTTTAAAGATGAAGGAACTTGAAGTGACTCAGAAGCCTCCACCTGTTTGATGAAGAAATTACTTGAGACATGGGATTAACTTCAGACCTGTCTGTTAGGAGGGAGCAGACAGGAGGAGATATGAGAATTCTAGTGAGATAAAGTAGGGACAGAGACCCAGGCTGGGCAAAGGCTGCTCTCCCATGAACATCCTGAGGTCTTTGGCATTTCTCAGTGCTCATTCCTTTCAGCTGTACTAGCGATTATGCCAGTCATGGCACCGCAGCGCTAAAAAGGCACTTCTAAAATGATTGATACCATGTTTTACGGAATGTCTATCTTCCGCAACAAAAACAACTAATTTACATTTCATTCAGCTGTTAGAAATCTAATTTAGACGTTAAGTCAAAATAAACACACTTTTCTGAAACTTTCATAAAAACATATGCCTCCTTTGATATTTTCATCCTTTCACTGAGTTTTCCAAAATAGTAACATATGGTGGGATTATCACAAAAATCACTGGAACAGAAGATTCCCTTGAAGAGCCTTTCACGTACTTCCTGGTCTAACAAATAAGACAGTCCTTGAAGACAGTGTCAGAGGTTTTGATTGCATGGACAAGTATGTTCAGTCATCCTAATCATTATCAGTCTGACAGTGATTCCTTGCATACTGATAAGGCTGCCAGTGCTTTAGAAAATTCATATTTATGTCATTAAAATACATTTCCCAAGCTGTACTGCTAACACCTAATTTTAAAAGAAAATATCATATTATCATTATGTTACTTCATTTAAGAAAAAAAATAGATATGAAAAGCAACGTAAGGTGTAACACACACACAGACAGTTCCACCTTGACTCTTGTACCTGCCCAACTCCACCTTGCTGTTTTCATAATTCCCTCCTTTCCTTCTTCTTCCTTCTTCTCATTCCTCATCCCCCCTTTTCTACTCTTCCTCCAAAACAAGAGAAATTGGCAAGCAAGTTAATACTGCATGAGCTTAAACAGACTTTGCTTGGGATATAATTCACAATCATGAAGATTAACAAAAAGGAAATGACCCTCATGCTGTTTTAAAACATGTTATTTGATTTTTATTTTGGGTTTTACCCATATAATCCCATAAACCACCATGGGAGGGTAGCACCTTCCTGAAGTGTAGAACACACACACATAGATTTTTCTAATGTGTAAGATTTAGTGAACAACTTTTCAAGAAGTAATGGGCCATGAAAGGGATGCAATATTTGTCAAGGAGTGCTAGCATGAGAAGCTGTAGATGCAGACTTATTCTGTGATTTTTCCATCCATCCTCACTGGTAATTAATATCACCATTGGTTTTGACATTTTTTTTACATTTCCCAGGTGCTAAAGAATTAAAAATTACTCATCTGTCTCATCTGTACATGCTTAGAATGTACTTGCTCATATTTTGAAAGGCACACAGAGTAAGAGATGTCTTCTCTCCATCATTTCCCTCATTAGACATCTATGGCAGCCAGTGCTGAGCTAAGAACACAGTACCAGTGTTCTCTGTGAGTTCAGGAGTCCAAGTGCTTGGCCATCATTTGTTGCATTCTCAGGTGCATTGCCAGGAACTTGGACACTTCATGGAGCCACCAAGACTTGAACTGGGACTGATACGGGATACTAGCATCACAAGCAGTGATAATAATAAGCTCTTATTATCTTCAATGTATGTAGCCAAATGAAGTACACACACCTTCTTAGTCTCGGTGTTCTCAATTTTCAAAAGAAGGATGTTACTTAAGATTAGAATCTGAAATGTGAATATTTGAACTACATGAAAGTGTTTAAAAATGAGAAATTTCAAAAACTTTAAAGAATGTATTTCATAATACATACCCAGATTTATGGGAGCCTGACTTCAGTATAACATATGGCAGATACCAGCACATGTGTGTAGCCGACTCAGTTAACCTATTGCTTATTGAAATTCGGGGAATAAGTGGTTGAAAGTAAATTGCCTGCGTTGAGTGATGTAACCACTCTTTAATAGTATATACCTGTAACAGATGAAAATTCTATCTCCCTGATGTGGCAGTCATTGAATACTGGATCATTATATGAAAATTTTCTGTATTCTAATATGTTTTATATTCAACAATGTTTATTGTCAATAATTTGTTCATTTGGAAAATTCCTTCATTTTACTGCATTTTCATTTACGAATGATAACCAAAGGACAGACGACAAGGCTTGAAACAATCTTATTTTTTGTGGCTACAAGAAATACCAGAGACTAGGTCATTACAAGCTGTGGGAGCTTATTTGACTCTTGGTTCTGGGGGCAGAGATGTCCAAGATGGAAAGGCCATCTCATCTGATGAAGGTTTTCTTGCAACTTCTCACTATTATTCTTACTTTCTTTCATCATATGATGAAAAGAGAGAGAGAGGAGAGAGGAGAGAGAGAGAGGTGAGAAAGGCAACATGCACCTCAGAAGCCTGGCTTTATTGCAAAATCTTTTCTGTGATAAATAACCCACTTCAGTGATAATAGCATTATTCCATTCATGAAAGTAACATCCTCAAAACCTACTCGATTCATAAAGGTCCTGTATTCCAGTGCTGTCACAAAGGCCTATTCAATTTTAAACTGAATCTTAGATGGGGAAATCAAATTATAGTGGGAACAATCAATTAGAGCATTGGATACATTTAAATCAGCACCAGAGACATGTATTTGTAATTAACGTGCATCTTTCGCCAAAGGAGTTTCTTAAATCATATGAAATCAAGGTATCAGAAGTGCACTACACTTAACAAACACGTGCTGAGAAATCTCAGATTCAAAACAAGAATGAGTCAAAGAGATACAGAAGGGCACAACTAAACATTTCTTGTAGACCAGCACAATAAAAAGAAAATGGCAACTCTGCCGTGATAGAGGGAGGGCTGATTCTAGAGCTTCTTTAGACTGCCTTACTGGTTGTTAATCTCATCCACGGTGGTATACACTCACTAATAAAACATGGACTCTGTGCTTGCATTCACCTGTTGACTGATGCTATGCTTTGTGTGTGTGTTAATTAATTTTTTATCTGAAAGGCAGATTTTACATAGAGAGCAGGATAGACAAAGAGAGAGCTCTTCCATTCACTAGTTTACTTCTCTAATGGCCACAACAGCCAGAGTTGAGTAAAGCTTGATCCAAAGCTGGGAGTCAGGAGCTTCTTCCCAACCTGCCACATGAATGCAGGGGCCCAAGCCCCTCTGCAATCCCCCACTGCTTTCCCAAGCCGTAAGTAGAGAGCTGAGTAATAAGTGGAGCAGCTGAGGCATACAGGATGCTAGTGCTTGCAAGCTGAGTATTAGCCTATGATGCTGTGTACATGTGTGTGTTTCTTATGATCTAAACACAGAGATGTATCTGAAATACTATGAGATTAGACAACAAAACACCAGATCTGTTGGGAAAAGGAATCTCAGTAAAACTTATGGGAGAAGTTACCTTTCAGCTGTTTTCAAAGATATGCCTGTGTTCCAATATTCAAGTTTGTATGTAACACTCAGTCACCATGAATAAGAAACCCTTACACATATTTCAGATGGGTACAGCAAGAATTACATTATATTTTGAATATTGCAGTGTTTTTGAAACAAATATTTTATAATGGAAAATTAAGGTTACAAAGTTCAACTTTAACATCAGCATTCTGAACCGTTTGTAGTTCATATTTATAAGATGGCATGGGTAGAATTAATTGAACAAATTGGATAAAAAAGTTTCATGTCAGTTTGTACTCTGGTCACTGAAAAATCTCTGAAGATGAACAAATATACAGTTTATTTCAGGGAGCTTCCAGTTGGTGCCTAATTCTAATATCTATAACATTTATAATTCATATGTAAAGTTATTAACAGTTGAATTGAAACACTATAAAATTAGGTGAGATTAATAGTGGTGAATTACCAGAATACAGCTATTTCCATTATTTCATGTAAGGTATATAGAAGGGTACCTGGTTGTCCACAAGCAAGGTCAGCTCCTTGGACAAAAGCATGAGCTACTGATAAATGACTGTGACGGGGCCTGAGGGCAGGTGGAGACGGTGGTGACAAGCTCGGTGTTGGGCTGTTTATTGTCTTTTCTTTCTTTATTAATGATCTGATAGATTTAACTAAATGTGTGGCAGTCACATTCGCAGATGGTGCAACATGGGGATCAATCTGAAAGCATCTGAACCAATACAACCAGAAATTAGAGGTTCTGTGGAAATGAGATAATTAGAAAACAAGTGTATAGACAGCCTTCAGGCTTTTAAGATGTGATATACAATTTGCAGCAGGCTAGCAAAACGTCCAGAAGTCACTTGAGTTGAAAGGAAAAGCCTTGGGGCTCTCTGTTCCTCCCTGTGCTGTGGACAGCCACTGCATCTCGCACAGTGTGAATGCATCCCTGAGGCAGGTGACAAAGGGGAAGGCCATCACCATCTTCCAGGAGCGAGATCCCACCAATATCAAATGCCCAGTATGTGGTGAAGTCGACTGGTGTCTTCATCACCACAGAGAAGCCTGGGGCTCACTTGAAGATTGGGGCCAAATGATGCCCCCATGTTTGTAAGGGGAGTGAATCATGAGAAGGCTGTCAGCAATGCCTCCTGCACTAACAACTGTTAGGTTCCCCTGGCCAGGCTCATCCATGACACCTTTGGCATTGTGGAGGGCCTCGTGACCACAGTGCACGCCATCACCATCACCTAGAAGATGGGGGATAGCCCCTCTGGGAAGCTGTTCTTTTTTGGCCATGCAGCCGTCCGGAACATCATCCCAGCTTCACTGGTGCTGTCAAGGCTGTGGGCAAGGTCATCCCTGAGCTGAATGGGCATGGCCTTCTGTGTGCCCACTCCCAACATGTCTGTGTTGAACCTGACTTGCCGTGTGGACAATGCTAATAAGTAAGATGACATCAGGAAGGTGGTGAAGCAGGCATGCGAGGGCCCCCCTGAAATGTATCCTGGGCTACTCTGAGGACCAGATGATCTCCTGCGACTTCAACAGTAACATCCACTCCTCCACCTTTGATGCTGGGGTGACATTGTCCTCAATGGCCACTTTGTCAACCTCATCTGGTATGACAATGAATTTGGCTACCGCAACACAGTGGTGGACCTCATGGTGCACTTGGCTTCCAAGGTGTAAGAGCCCCCGGGACCACTGACCCCAACGGGAGCACCAGAGGAAGAGTGAGGCTGCTGGGGAGTCCCTGCCCCACTCAGTCCCCATCACACTGAGAATCTGCCCTTGCACAGTCTCCACCCCAGGCCTCTGGAAAAGGGAGGAGCCCTGAGAGCCCTATCTTGTCATACTACCATCAATGAAGTCCACTGTACCACACCCTCACAGAAAAAAGGAAAAGCTTTGGAACCCATTGTCTGTGAGCTTGAAATTCAGTGCTGAATCCTTCTTCAAGAGGGTCCTTTAACTGTTATTTGTCATACATAGAAATATCTATGTTAACTGCAAAAGGAAAGTAAACCTAAATTCTTTGGAAGGAATAATAAACAGCCAATGTGGTGATTATGTGTAGGGTATTAATAGAAGAATCTTTGATGATAAAAAGTTGGGAATTACTGGCTACATCTCTCAAAAACAGGTGCTCTATTATTGTAGTTCTATTAACAAGAAAAAAGGTACGCTCAACAATGAGGGCTAATTAGCTCCAGTTATCCGTGTTAGGCTCAGAGGTGATATTATTCTAGCCCAGAGCAAAAACACTGATGTGCTTGTTAATTTGTGGGGCTAAATTAATGTGAATATTTAAGTTTTAGTAGGATGCTGAAAATAGTTAATTATCGAATCTCCCTCCAAGCATGTCTAGGCATTTGAAAAGTGGTCAAGAAGAATCTAGATTTGGATAGCCTTAGTCTTGAACTGAGATAGTGTCACGAACCAATGTGTCTATGTGGGACAATTTGAGGTTGCTATCTGGGTTGGGACTATCCTAAGTTCTCACTCTATTCAGAAGTGTAGCTTATTCTGTCCCTTGTGCCTCTAGCTTTCCAGTTTTGTTTTTTATTTTTACGATCAAGTTTGTGGGTGTTCTTATTGTTGCTCTTTTCCTTTGTTTTTCTTGTTTTCTCAGTTTCTCGTATGGAGCAAGACTTACAGAACAAGTTTTAAGGTAAATGAGGTTTCCATGTATTCCAAAAAAATTCAAAGCATATTTACCAATATCTATGAGGATGGACCCAAACGACTTCCCACAGTGCAATCAACCAATAAGAGGGAAGGCTGAACGGGCAGCATCTGAGATTACTGTGTATTCAGGGAAACCCTGTAGATGGGAAATGAATTACTGTGCAATACATTATTGAAACTTGGCATTGTAGAAACACTCAAACAGAGAAGTTACTACCTTTTAGAGATTGATTTTACTTTTTAATTGAAAGGCATAGTTACAGAGATAAGGGGAGACAGAATGACAGAGAGAGATCTTTCAGCTATTGGTTCACTCCCCAAAGTGCTGCAGTGACTGAGGTTGAGTTGTTCCAAACGCAGGATCCAAAAGGACCAACTACTTAGTTCATCCTTCATTGCTTTGCTAGGCCACAAGCAGCAAGCTGGATGAGAGGTGAAGCAGCCAGGACTCAGAATGGCCCCCTATTGGGCACCTATGCCAAAGGCAGAAGCATAACCTACTACACCATGGTACCAGCTCCCCAAGGATCTATGTCTTATAGACAGAATATGCTTGCAATATCTTTATTACTCACTTTTTTCTAAAAGATTCTACAGTACATATCAGTTTCCCATAATGCAGGGAGCTCATTTCTTCCCTGTGATATTTAATGTAACTCCAGATGTTCTTAGATTCATGTATTTGTCCTTTTATTTTCTTTTATCTATTATAACAAAACAAATTGTTTTAATACTACAGCTATGGAAAGTCTTGGTGACTGTTAAGACAATCTTCATTCTTGTTATTTTAAAGTGTCTCGGCTTTTGTTATACAAACATCCGGAGCCATCTGTCAGCTTCCACATAAAGATCTGTTCTATGATATGGATTAGCATTGCCAACAAATGTACATACTATTTTGATGAGCTTTATCACGCTTATGGTTCGAAGTCTTTCCATCTATAAACATGGTAATAATTTTCAGTGTTTTGTTCTTTATGCTTTTCATTAAAATGTTTAATCCTCTGCTTAAAGATACCTTCATCTTTTGTAGTATTGTTACAACACTGTTATTTCCTTTCTTGACATTTCATTTTATTGAATTTGGTCTGTGTTTCCCCAAAGAGGACTGGGAAGGATCGCTGCGTTGTGTCTCAATGTGGTGCCTGCCACATCCTGCCGCATGCCCCACAGGGAGTGTACGTGGACAAAGGAAGGGGCCTAGAACAACAGAGGCAGAAGGGAGGAAGAGAACGGGTTAACATCTAGGCTTCAGAAGCCTTAAAACAGAATGATTATAAAGTCCAGTTTGGCATACACCAATGGCCTAAATAACTCCCATTGCACTGAGATTGGGATTTGTAACTGGCTTACGGCCATGTGGCTCCAAGGAGCTCAGAATGGGAGACAGCTCCAGACAGATTCTCAAGATTCATGGACATTCTAAATGCTATCTTTTGACTTGTATTTTCCCTGTCGTAGGTGTTAGGTACAACAGTTAAGAAGCTCTTCGAAATGCCTACATCCACATGGTTGAGCCTGGGTTTATATCTTGACTCTATTTCTGATTCTGGCCTTTGTCTTAACACCTCAGAGAGAGAGCAGGCAAACTTGGGTCGCTACCATTCACATTGGAGATTATTTGGTCTTAATAAGATGATGATAAAGTGCCCGGTGTGGTAGCCTAGTGGCTAAAGTCCTCATCTTGCCAGCACCAGTATCCCATATGGGTGCCAGTTCTAATCCTAGCAGCCCCGCTTTCCATCCAGCTCCCTGCTTGTGACTTGGGAAAGCAGTTGAGGACGACCCAAGGCCTTGGGACCCTGCAAGACTCAGAGGAGGCTCCTGGCTTCTGGCTTCGGATCGGTCAGCTCAGCTCCAGCTGTTGCAGCTACTTGGGGGGGTGAACCAGCAGGTGGAAGATTTTCCTCACTGTCTCTCCTCCTCCCTGTATATCTGACTTTCCAATAAAAATAAATAAAACTTTTTTTTTAAGACGATAGGGTCATGTGTCGGACACAGTTGTTAAGATGTTGCCTGGGATTCCCACTTCCTGCATCAGTGCCTGGATTGCGTGCTCCTTTGTGATTCAGCCTCCTGCTAATGCACACGCTGGGAAGGTTGCTTGAGTATTCAGACACATGCCACCCTTGTGGACTGTCTAGTCTGGGTTTCTGAGCCCAGGATTTGACGTCTGCCTGTTATTGCAGACATTTGGAGCTTGAATCAATAGATAAAAGATCTTTCTCTCTTTTTCTGTGTCTTTCAAATGAAATGAAAATTAATTAGTTAAAAGATAATGGTATATTTAGAGTATATTGATTTAAAATATTAAATATTGATAGTCTTTTTAGTGTTTGTTACTTATTAGGCAGTAAATAAATTATCCTATGTTTTATTAAATAGGTAGTTTCTCTTTCCTTAAAAAAAAGAATGGGTTAGCAAAATCTACTCCTCAGGGAATTAATAGAATTAAGTGAAATAGTACATTAACAGTGCCTAAGGCAATGGTTGACGTGTTAGAGGGTCTTTAACTCCCAGTAACTTGCCCTTTCCACGTGGCTGTGTTTTTGAAAAGGTAAAAAACAAAAGGCAGGCACGGTGGAATTTTTTTTTTCAATGCCAGCTTAAAATAGTCATCAGCATTGAAGTCAGCCGAACCTATTTGGTTTCCATTCAAAATGTTACTTTCAGAAATACACACAGAGTTCATTTGCATAATCACTCTCCCGGCGAGGAACCTGTCCCTGAGGGGTTATCATTATTTAAATCTAAGTCAGGCTATTATCCTTCCTCCTGCTGAGCCCTTGGCTTTGTTCCCTTTCTTTTCCCCAGAGCTGCAGCTCCATCTCTCTGAACTGGAGCCTGACCAGTGGCTCCAACGCAGGGAGATTTAGGGAAAAGGCAGCGTGTTTCTAAGTGCAGAAAGCCAGGAGCTCAGGAGCAACATATGGAGTTCAAATCTTTGTTTCAAGCCCCAGGAAGGCAGTACCGTGGGGAACCGGCGCACCACTTCTCCAACCCCACGTTTCCATGTTTTGAATGAGATTGACGGTGTGGAGCAGTTTAACAGGTGTTTCACAGATAATCAGACAATTCTAACCCACGATATTCACTTCAATTTCCTTTAGTCCCTTTCCCTTTTCTCACCTCTTGGCTGTCCTTCTGGAGTAGAAAACACATCTCAGAAACAGGCAAAGGACCACTGCTGGTGGGGAAAAACAAATCAGAGGATGTAATTTAACTGGAAAATAACCTCTTGTGAATCATTTTTGGGAGGCGCGTAAAGATTTTCTAAAGTCAAAGCAGTTAGCTGCAGAAAGCATGGAACTGTTCCCCAGAAGTTGCATCAGCATAGGTAGCAAAGGCGTCCTTAGGAAAGACGGGAAGAGAGAACAATATAATTGGCCGTGGAAAAAGTTGAATTGGAGACCTCACTTAGGGGAAAGAAATATAAAACCTGGAATAATTTGGCATCCACCGAGTGGGAGTTTTATGATAAAAAAAAAAAAAAGAGCAAAACGCAGAGGAAACACATCGGCTTTCTTCTCTGCTGTCACTCAAGACGGAAGACTTGTCCCGGGTTGCCTGCAGAGGGTGAAGGCATTGGGTCCATGTCACGGCTGGAGCTGCACGTATGAAGCCAACGATGCATCATGACTTTGTCAGACAAGGCGTTCTGCAGTCGGATTTCAATCTGAGTCCATCTAAGTTGCAAAGATACAATCTGCCTCTCTCTAGAAAGACTGATCTGGGTAAGTCTCGTTTTTGAAAACTGTACGTTGTGCCAGTAGGATTTGCAAAATCTGCGTGTAAACTAGTGAAGAGTTTTGTAAAGATACAGCACCCAAAACAAACAAAAAAAAACATTAATTGCAGCGTAAACAAATCACAGATTGATGGCCACTGAAGGAAATCATTATAACAATGATAAAAATTCCTCACTTTGCTTATTTCTACATTCTGTACAGAATTCTGGAGTCTCTTGTATTAAAGAACTGACCACCAGGAATAAATAAAATATGTTTCAGTATGCAAAATAATAGAGCACAGGCCAAAGTTGCCAAATGTTTGAGGATGTGGATATACCAGTCATTCTGGTTTAATTATCGTGTTTTTGCTGTTGTATCAAATCATTATGTTCTATGTATATTAATATTGAATGTTAGCAAAATATACATTTAGAGATGCATGTTTGGTCCTCCAGCAGTTCAAGTGCTTCTTAGGATTCCTGAAACTCATTTTGGAGTGTCTGAGTTTGAGTCCTAGCTCTGGCACCAGAATTGAGTTTTTTGTTATTGTAAACCCTGGGAGGCAGCATGTGGTGGGTCAAGTCATTGGACCACTGCGACCTATGTAAGAGATCTGGAATGAGTTTCTGTCTCCCAGTTTCTTCATTGGCACGCCTGACTTCTTGACATTTGTGGGCCACTGGGGAGAGAACTAACATTCTAGCATCTCCCACCTTGTTCTCCCTTTTCTTTGTATATGTGTATATCTGTCTCTATGCCCCTCAAATAATCAAAATTAAAATCCAAGAACATAAAAAACAAATTCCCATGACTGACTGTATGTGTACTTAGATTTTTAAATGTAAGTAAATTATCTGTGAGTGGAAATATTGATAACATTTTTGGAAAAGACAAAATGTTTTTTTTTAATGTTTTCAGTAGCTACTGAAAACAACTTTTGACAAAACAAATTAAACTCATATAACGCTCCAAAATATCTCCAGAACAAATAAGTTAAGAAATATATCCACTGATGCTCACTTAATCAGTTTGCCTTCCCGTGGAATTTTTCCCAAGTTGAGTTCATTGCTAATTTAGAATTTTTCAGAGTGTTCATTAAGTTTATAGCTCGCTAAAATTATGTGTTTGCTTTGCGGGAATTTGTGCAAGAATAGAAACCTAAGTAAAAATTGCCAAAATCATGAAATTTTCATGAAAGTGAATTAAAAAGTCCAATTTTGCTTGCTTAGTATTTTACCTCTTAGTCTCATGGTTCTATGATATGAAAACCACGGGTCCAATTGCTCATAGATGTTTCCCTTTAGTTCAGATAAATTTTGGAGTGTTTTAGACAATAAAATTGAAACAATCATTTCCCACTAAATTAGATATTTCTTAAGGAGGTCCGTATGCATATTTTAATTTGAGAATCCAAAATTAGGCATTCGTATTCCTAGTTAAATCCATGGAGTATCAGAACCTGCGCTTCTTTTTCCCAAGTATCAGCCCAGTCAATCACATTACACATAAACTATTTTATAGGCGCAAGAAATGAAATGAGAACATGTGTCTACACGTTTATTTAAAACATATACCGGATTGTTACAAGACCCAGATTATTCTGAGGGTTAATGAAAAGACATTCAAATGCAGAACTCTTTAATATCCAGCAAGAACTCACATCAGGAAGCAAATGAAAAAGACAAGCAAGAAGTTGAAGCATGTAGCACAGAACCCTTCTGACAAAGCAAGTGCTTGAAGTCAGGATCTATTTTTATTTTGCAATCATTTTTACCCCACTCATTAATGATTTTCCAGTGTAGCATTGATATTTTCTGTAAGAACACCAGTTGAAAAAGCCTTTGTTACATGCCCCTTATCAACTGAGTAGAATGCTCCTCCTCTGTACTTTCATGGGTTGTTTGCTAGTCCTTACTTTTTTAAAAACATTGTTTTTAATTGGAAAATCAGATGTTACCCCAAATGGTTTTAATGGTCAGAGTTGAGCTGATCCAAAACCAGGAGCCAGAAGCTTCTTCCAAGTCTCCTACATAGGGGTGCAGGGTCCCAATGACTTGAGCCATCCACCACTGCTTTCCTACATGGTAAGCATGGAGTGGGATTGGAAGTGGGACAACTGGGACATGAACCAGCACATACGGGTTCCTGGAGCTTGCACAGCAAAGATTTAGCCATTGAGTCATCACTCCAGGCCTTGTTAGTACTTCTAACATTTTATTTATTTATTTATTTATTTATTTATTTATTTATTATTTTTCTTTATTGGAGAAGCAGAAGTATGGGGGTAAGAGGAAAGAGAGAGAGAGAGAGAGAGAGAGAGAGAGAGAGAGAGAGAGAGAGAGAGAGAGAGCTTTCTTATGAACTGATTCACTCCCAAACTACCCACAATGATGGAAGCTGGCCAAGGCTTATTTAAGTAGTTGAAGCCAGAAGCAAAGATCTCACACGGTAGGTCAATGGCCTGAGCCCTCTCTGCTGCCTCCCGGGAACATCATTAGCAGTAACTGAGACTGAGACATGGGCAACCTGATGTGGGCTACACCTGCCTTACCCAGTGTCCTGGTAGCTAGCTCATCTTTGAAGTACTGCTCATTATTTTATATTAAGGCCTTTGGTGAACTCCTTGGATATTTCTCTCTGTATTTAATCTTCATGGAGACAATCAAATTTCACCTTCTTGGATTATAACCACACTTTCCTCCTAGTTTTCCATATGGCAACTCTGGACCACTATCATCATTTTATCTATTTCAAATAGACACAAGGAAAACCAATCAAATGTGTGAAAAGAAATTGTGCTGCTAAGGTGGTTTAATCATATATACATTTGAAATTTGAGGAACAATGTTTGCTTATGTGAAATCATTCTTTGTTTTCCTTTTTAGAATTATCTGCTTATTTGGTGAAACATATCATGCTTTATTAACAGTTTCCCAAAAACTGCAAACTATTAACAACAACAACAGCAACAGTGTAAGTAGTACTCACAGGTGGTCTACTATTTGTGAAACAAGTCTAAATAAATGAACTTGACTTTCACAACACTTCCACAAGATAGTAATCGTTGATTTAGTGCAGAATAAAGATTAAAAAATAGTCTAAGTAATAGAATTCTCTAGAAATGGAATTAATATTTCTGTATTTTGAAGTTCATACCACATATTTCACTTGTATAAGCTCAGCACTGGATTCACTTCTCCTGTGTATTAATAAAAGTCTCCTAATCATTTTATTAGTGAAACACAAAGCCTAATTTTTTTTAATATCAGACGCAATTTTTGTCAGACTGTGCACCAAGAACACACTGTGGATTGTTGATTAATGTATCATGGTGCTGAATTAAAAACAAGAAACAAAAATAAATTCCTGAAGGTTTGAAACAAGTTGCAAAAGAGTTCCTGCTTTGAAAATCTCTTTGTGCTCCAAATGCCCACTAGTAACAATTAAAAATGGGAAAATGGCAAGCAGGAATGTCTGGCTCCCATGAAAGCAACCTCTAAGTCCCTCAGGTTCAGAGACGTACAGAAATGGAAAAGAGTGGGGACGTAAGAGCCAGGCCTCTGGGCACTGAGTTCAGAAGGAGGCGGTGGCAGCTGGGAGTTGAGATTTGGAAACGAAAAGAGAAAACGATGCCTTCTTAATGAGAATGCACACATCAGGCTCACTCGCTATGGAAAGGTGACCTAGACAAAAACTAGTTTTGCAAAGGAACTGAAACGGAGTTTATGTGAGACAAACTGGAAAAGTCTGAAATCCTAGAGACAGATGGGTGCATTTGTGAATTATCCAGAGAATTGACGGTGTGCAGCTAGAGGAATCTGTTTCTAGACAAGGGACATGGTATGGAGTGAAGGCACCTAGAGGATGCACCCTCGAGATCTGAATGACTCTATCAAGGTGATCCTATCAAGGGAAATTATTTATGTATTTGAAAGGCAGAGCTACAGAGCGAGCCCAAGTGAGCCACAAACAGACAAATAGTGAGAGAGAGAGAGAGAGAGAGAGAGAGAGAGAGAGAGAGAGAGCAATCTTCCATCAACTGTTTCATTCAGCAATGTGCAATTCCCTCTGGATTTCCAACATGGATTCCAGGGGGCCAAGTTCTCAAGCCATCTGTCTCTGCTTTTCCAGATGCTTTAGCAGGGAGCTAGATTAAAAGAGGTGCCACTGGGACTTGAATTGTCGCTCATATAAGACACTGGCAGCTTATTCCACTGTGCCATACAATGCTGGTCCCGAAGAAAACAAGTTTAAAAGAATGATGTGCTGAGACAGTCAATGGAATCAGTCGTCTGAATGTGCACACAGAACAGTTGAAGCTATTTTTTATGGAACCGGATGATCAATATTTTAAAAAAATATATATATATATATATTAAAATACTGATATATATATCAATATTTTGAAATATTGAAGTTATTACTTCTAAACTTCCATTGAGAAATAGAATGACATTGTGAAATAGAGCCTGGCAGAATTGAAGCTGAAAATGGGAAGCATGAAAATTAAGCAGGGTGGACAATGGACGCAGTGGTTAAGATCCTGCTTGGGTCACTCATACCCCTCGTCAGATGGCCAGTTCCACCTTCAGCTTCGTGCCACTGCGCACAGTGGGAGGCAGCACCTGACGGCTGTGCTGCCTGGCTCTCATCTACTCACCTGGCCTGCCCAGATGGAGTTCTGGGCTCCTGGCTCCAGGGTGGTCTAACCCTGACTGGTGCAAGGTGCATTTGGCAAGCCGGCAGCTGCAAGTACTGTCTCTATGCCTTCTTTCTTTCTTCTATATCGTACAGTTTGTGCATTTTCACTTCAAATGTTTTAATCACAAAAACAAGTAAAAAGAAACAGGATTTACTATCTCTTTACTATCCTTGAAATAAGAAGGCTCTTCAAAAAATTGATGAAAATAGAATTAAAAGATAAGTTATTTTGGTGCAAAAGGTTGAAATCTGCACATTTTTATAGATGCTCTTTTTATGAACTTTTGAACACTCCTTACACATATATTGAAATAATAATATTATCAGTGCTATTGCTAAGCATAGCAGTAAAGATGGTGTCTGTCACAGAACAAAGTATTCAACAGAGACAGAAGAAGAAGCAGGGCATATGGAACAGAATACTGATGTAGCACAAAGCATTAGAGTGACAGAGAATACGTAAACAACAAAATGAGGAATGATTAAAAATCTAGTGAAAGATAAAAATGCCTATTTGTAATAAGACAGATGACTCTAAGGCATAAAATTACATAAAATATTTGCATGTAAAGGGGAGAGAAAAAAAAGTATGGAGACACAAACGAAAACAAGTTAGTGTGGAGACGTTACTGTGATACGAAATAAAACAAGACCAAACTCTAATGATAAATGTGAACACCATATTAAAGCAAAGAACAGAAGAAATGATTATCTCTAATGAGCATGCACATTACAGCACAACAAAATGCTGTGGAAATTCAAGGGAAAACCCACATAATATGGTATTTTAATCTTCTTTTGTCTTAAACTGATAGGAAATGTTGCAAAACATAAGAAGCATGAGAACATAGCCTTTAAAAGTCTGTTAATATAATAAGCAAATCTCAAAAGACTGAGCAAAATTATTTTAAAAAGGAAACAAACATAATAGAAAGTGTAAAAGCCAGGGTGGTTGTGAAGAGCCTTTGTTGTAGTGGTTAGGATATAGACGGGAATCTCTCTGTGTCTCTCCTTCTCTATAAATCTACCTTTACAATAAACATTACATGTAAATAAACAATAAAAAAAGGACCAGTGCATTGCCTCAATGGCTAAATCCTTGCTTGGCATAAGCCAGGATCCCATATGGTCGCTTGTTCACGTCTGGGCTGCTCCACTTCCCATCCAGCTCCCTGTTTATGGCCTGGGAAACCAGTGAAGGATGGTCCAAAGCCTTGGCATGCTGTACATGCTTGTGAGACCCAGAAGAGGCTCCTGGCTTCGTACAAGCTCAGGTCTGTTGATTGCGGCCTTTTGGAGACCAGCAGATGGAAGATCTTTCTCTGTCTCTTCTCTCTGTAAATCTGCGATTCCAATAAAAATAAAATGACAGGGCCTGGCGCCATAGCCTAGCAGCTAAAGTCCTTGCCTTCAAGGTGCAGGGATCTCATATAGGCACCAGTTCTAATCCTGACAGCCCCGCTTTCCATCCAGTTCCTTGCCTGTGGCCTGGGAAAGTAGTCGAGGACCGCCCAAAGCCTTGGGACCCTGCACCTGTGTGGGAGACCCAGAAGAGGATCTGGTCTCCTGGCTTTGGATTGGCTCAGCTCCAGCTGTTGAGGCCACTTGGGGAGTGAATCAATGGATGGAAGATCTTCCTCTCTCTCCTCCTCTCTGTGTATCTGCCTTTCCAATAAAAATAAACAAATAGGTAAATCTTCAAAAAAAAAAAAAAAAGGCGTGGCTCACTTTCCGTATTGGAGTGTTTGACTTTCCTTCTCAAGGGCTCTGCTGCTGTGATCAGCTTGGTCCCAGTGTGAATCCTAGGGGACGACAGGTGTTGGCTCCAGGGTGAGGAAGCTTCCATCCAGTGGGAGACCTGCTTGGTGCTCTGGGCTCCTGACTCTGTCCTAGTCTCACCGCAATTGTTGCAGGCTGGGAAGGAGACCTCACCCGCTCGCTCTTTTTCCTCTCGTGTTTTGCACCTTCTGCCCACTACCTCTCAAACAAAGAATTTTTTAATTAATGAAATTCTTGAAAAGCTTCCTCCCTCGCCAATTTTATTCAACAAGAAATCAGGTTCTACACATTGAAATATGAGAACAATATGAGCTAACTAAAGGGCAATCCAAAAAATGGAAGAAAAATGATGGGAAAAAAATCACAAGTTGTTTTCTTCCAAGAAGATTTATGACATTATGCAAATTAATTATTAGTCCTAAGAAAATTCAGGACATGTCTAAACCCTTAGTTAACTTAAAAAAATCAGCAAAGTTTTAAAAATTTATCCTTTTTTTTTTTTTTACCGGAAAGGCAGATTTAGAAAGAGAGATGCAGAGAAAGACCTTTCATTTTTTGTTTCATTCCCCAAATGGACACACTATCTGGAGCGAAGTGGATCTGAAACCAGGAGCCAGGAGCTTCTTCCACGTCTCCCTTGTGGGTGCAGCATCCCAAGGCTATGTCCCATCATTTACAGCTTTCCCAGGCCTGAGGCAGAGAGCTGGCTGGGAAATGGAGGAGTCGGAACACAAGCTTGTGCCCATATGGGATGCCTGTGCTTGAAGGGGGCGAATTTGCCAATTGAGCCATTATACAGGGTCCTCTTATTCTTAACTTTACTCATATAACATGATGATGTTGCAATAGAAGATCCTAATTTAAATAAACCCAGTTTCATTTAGCTACAAATTAATTCAGTAGAAGAAATATAAGAAAATTCTGGAGAATTACACAGCAGAAGCCAAGTCAGAATGGAGAATTAGGTGGGAAATTTGTCCTGATTATCATGTATCATAAAAAGCAATGCAATTTGTTACCTTGAATAAAGTTCCAAATATTGGTATTTCGATTGGAATACAAAAAGTCATCAGTGAAATGGAGTTAACTGTTTGACAGCAATTCAGTTATGAGTAGGCACTTATAACAAAGGCAATACACTAGTGTTTCTACTTCACGAAAATGCTTGTGCCTAAATTGAAAATCTAATGAAATAGAGAAACTTTTCAACTTCCACCTGGAGTCGTCTTGAAAGATACATGATAAAGGAAAAGTTTAAAACATATAACAGTACGAAAGAGCTCCAAAAACTCATGGAAAATTCCTGTTTTATAAAAGCTCTGCATGGCTTAAAAACTTTACACCAAAATATGTACACATTTTGATTCCATGTTTTCCATCAATTTTAGATTTCCTTAACTGTTTTATAGCCAGCAAACAATTCATAAACAAATTGAGAGAAACATAAAATTGATTTGTATTGTATGCTTTAAGCATGTAATATTTATATATTTATAATGCAGAAAAACGTAAGAAACCAATTCATGGCTAGAATTTTAAGACAGTTACAGTAAAGCCCCAAAATAAATTTTGCCAACGTAAAGCACAGCAGAATAAAATGGACAATGGTCTTGATAAGCATGTCACAGAAATGAAAACAACTGCGGCTTGGATGTACAGGAAAAGGTGGCCCTTGGATTCAAATCAATACACGATAGAGCAGAGATTCCCAAGAAGATGTATACTGTTTGCTTACCATAATAATAAATGAGTAAATAATTCAATGTTCTTTAAAAAGTCAACAGCAGACACATATCAGTGTACACAATATACTGACAAATCAGAAGACAAATTTCACTCTTGTATTCCTATTCCTTTTTCCTTTCCCTCTCTCTTTTTTATTTTTCCATGATGCATGTTGTAGGTATAGAGTTTCGTCCCTCCACCTACGCTTCCTCCCTCTCGATTCTCTCCACCATCATTATTTTCTCCCATATTATCACAATAGCAGAGTCCTTCAGAAACAACCACAAATCCAACATTCTGCTGATTAACTATAATATGGCATTGGAAGTATAGGCAATGGCAGAACAGCTGGAATCATATTGTCAAGGTATATTTAACAGTATCATTGGGAGTCCTCCGTTTGTTGGGGAGTAGAGATGTGTACTGTAATGTATCTTCATTTCCCAATATGCTGGTCTCTGTTATATACTCCAACTATGAGAATATATGTATGTGCATGCTTACATATATATCCATGGGTTTTATTCTTGCATGAGTATTGCTGCCTTAAATGTAGGAGAACATATGGAATCCTAATGATAAGCATATTCTGGCAGAACTTGGAAGTCTCATGACGTATGTTTTAAAAGAAAAACCAACAACTGCTTATTATATAGCAAATTTAAAAAGCAAATATTGTTTTTCTATATTTATTTTGTTGCAATTGTAAATAAGTGAGCATTCTAACTGACAAGATTCAAGAGAATCTCACTAGAAGGACTAGACAGAAATTAAAATTTTAAATACCGCAGCGGCCACAACAGAGACAAACCCAACAGGCCGTTTCTATCCTCATTTCCCAGTACTCTCAGGTCTAAGTACCCTTCCTTAGCTTCGCAGTCAAATCAAACAGAATCGCACTGGTTTGTCCTTTATGGTTCACTGCCCAAGTATCACATGATTACCCAATGTCCTCTGGGCTGGAGTTAGATGCTTTTTATCTTAGCATCTAAGGCAGTGTGCTGACATACCTGACAGAGAACCAAGTCACCTCACTGATGGATGGCGCTCAGTCATGTTAACTTTAAATGCTAATTGTTCTGCTAGTAGTCTTCATTAATTTAAAAAAGAAATCTAAATGCCACACTAGTGTAGTACTTAGTGAAAGAGACAGGTATTTGTTAATTGAATTTCCTAAATAAGTTAATATTTAAAAAAACTTTAAAATCCATCCATTTAATGGATCCTCAAAAATTTTATTAAAAATCTACAATTAAAAGAGAAAATTGTGAGTGAATTTAAGACTTTGAGCTTTACTTCAGTCTTTCTACAGAAATTTTGAAATTTCTTCATATTATAGGTACCTTCTAGTTATCTTTTTAGTGAGGTATTGATACCTCACTATATTTGTTTTTTCTACTGTTTTTCTTTTAGTTATTTTTTATACTATTATTTTTATTCTATATTATTCATAGTTCTAGTCTATTTATATGTCTTTTTCTATTGTTTATGTACATGAGTTCAGTTTTCAGTTTCGGGGTCACAATAGACTTGTTTTATTAATTCCATTTTTCCCACAAAATTCTGAAGCATCCCAATGTTTGCACACAAATTCATCGGTCACAGGGACCATTCATACATGCATCCAAACATGCAAATGTCACCCAACTCCGTCCAGGTAATTCCTCTGCAGCTCTTCTACGGTGGCAGCGGTGTGGCTGGCAGTAGTTTAGTGCGCCAAATCCTGACGGAGTGGGGTAAAGCCAAGTTTGGAAACCCATTGCCTATATCTCCAAGCATGAGGGACATTCTCCAGATGTTCACATGGTGTGAAGGTACTTTGGCGGACAAGCCTCCACTGTCCCTGGAAGGACGCACAGATGTTTGCGCATTGAGCGCATTGCTGAGATCCCTGCTGGGAGTAGGGCATTTTCCAATCAGCACCCCCTTGTATCTTCCTCTGAATTCATGATCTAAAACTGCCCATTTATTCATGGTGTGAATGGAAACTGTACAGGAGAGGGCAGTCGGTGCAACCATGAATTACTGCTTGCAAGCCTCACATCGCGTATCAGAGTATATGGCTTCGATGATCAGTTCCTGCCACTGATCTGGAAGATCTGGCTTGGGTCCTGCACTCCTGGTTTCAGCCTTGGTCACCCCCAGTTGGTATTGGCATTTGGGGAGCTCACCAACAAATACAGTATAAATGTCATGATAAACTTTCAAAATGCAAAGTAAAATAAAAATAGTATCTCTTGGGTCTATCTTGACATCTGTTCCTTTTGGTCCATAATATGGATAATTTTTGGTTGAGTGTTTCTGAAGCCTTAGCCATGTGCAATCTATGAGAACATACGTGGCGCACTGTGATCTATCAATTGAAGAAAAGACTTCTGGGTTTTTTCTTTCTAATAACAATGTGAAGCAGATACCGCAGTAGTGACTTAGCAGGCACTGCAATGATGTTCTAAGTTCCTCATTTTATCATATCCTCATTTCATCGTTGTGCTGTCCATCCCATTTTACAGATGAGAAAACTGAGTCATAAAGAAAGTAAATGATATGCACCAGGATTATACATCTGATGTGCATCAATATGGTATACCTCCAAGACAATGAAAATATAAAATTCTTGTGAACTATTGACATTGGATTATAAAATATTGGTATTGTAAACATTTATTTTTTAAAATTTTATTTGATATATTTTGCAGAGAAGGAGAAAGAGAGGGAGATATTTCATTTTCTGATTCACTCCCTTGATGACTGAAGCCAGGAGCCAGGCGTTTCATCCAGGTCTCGGACATTAATGTTTGTGCCGTCCTCCAGTGCTGCTTTTTCTGGGCTGTTGGTAGCACTTGTATTGGAAGCGGAGCAGCTAAGACATGGAGGAGCCCATGAAGGATGCGGTCACCAATGGCAGCAGCTTACCCAGCTCTGCTACAACACTGCTCACTAATATTATATAATGAGAATATGAAAGAAAATAGACTTGCAAATTGTAAATAAAAATCCCAAGTGAGTCAATCAATACCTTTTTCTCTATGTCTTTCTATGTTGAAAAGAGTGTCCCTAAAGTAGGTAAGTGATTCACATGCAAACACAGAATAATACATTTACACATACACAATTTAAAATTATATAGTGGAAATAAGACTGATTGATAGCAGCCTTGGTGAAGATCACATGAGCAGAGTTCAATGATTTTAACTTCGATTTGTATAAATAATCTTTCCCTTAACTGTCTGGTGGGCACTAGCTGTTATAATTATTATAAGTGTGCTAATAGATATAACTAGGAATTTTAAGAAACTTTGATGATATATTTGTTAGAACTTTAACATATTCCTGTTCTGAAATATATGCTAAATTTATACTGCATTAAATATGAAGGAGGGTATATATACGCTTTGATTTCACTCTTGCAGGCTAACGGCAGAGCTGCGCTTATTTTTATTAAACTTTATTACAGAAAACTAACTATCTTCTATTCTATTTTATGACACCCTGCAGTTTCTTGAGGAACCCATAATTTCCAAGTAGCACCACTAATTAACTTGATACTGTTGTTTGCATACAAATAATAGTTACTGTAATTCTGTTCAAGTTTATATTAGAAAGAGAGCACACTGAATTGATCAATTTCTTTTCAATATGATAAATTGGTTCTCTAAAACTCCCCAGGAGTGACATAATCAGTAAGGCATAAAAGGACTTATTTTTAAACATGCATAAATTAGTACTAACTAGGGAGTAGAGGTGGAGTATTATGGAGTTCCAGAATTCATTGCTGTCAAAGTTGTAGCTTTTCATTTTTTAGGGGAGGGAGGTGTGTGAAGATGAAGAGGAGGCCTGGTGAGAAGACAGCATTTCTAAGGGGTCCTTCTAGACTTCATCAGCACAAGTCAGCATTAATTGGCAGTACTTTCTGCCTGCATAAATGTTGAGAGCCTTGCGTAAATAAGAAACAGAGGCTTTTAAAATTCTGATTTCAACTCATGAGTTAGAATTTAATGAAACTGTTCAAGTTCAGCACTTTAATCTCACAAATTGGTTTATCACAGCCTAGTGGCCACTTCTTGTTTTATAATAAGCACAACAAAAAATATCTATGAACACTTAGAAAATTAAACCAAGGGAAATATATGCAATTCTAAGCTCATTAGAAGCAATTCATATTTTCATCTGTCTCATTAGAGAGGTTTTTATGAACTGAAAAATGTACTTTTGTATCTATTTTTTTTTAAATTTTCAGGCCAACTTGTAGAAGTAAAGTTTTCTCATTATTCTCTCTATAGATATAGATGATATAGATATAGATAGATATAAAGATAGATATGAACATGAATGAGGGAGAAAAACCAAGACATTGAGAAAGTCTGCAATACTGAGGATATGATAGAATTGCTTGAAATTAAATCTAATTCTATATGGGACCCCTTGTATAAAAAGGAATAAAAATAGGCATTTTTGGGAAAAAATCATGAGGTCAAAAATGAAAAGCAAAAAACTTACATAGATCTGCATATGTCCTTTGCTTCACTCTAACTTTCACTGTCTTAAATACAGCAGTTTTTTTTTTTCACATGAAGTCAGCAATTTGTTGTGTATCAATACAATCAGAAACAAAGTGAAAGTGATCAATTTGGGCTCTGAACCTTGGTTCCAACTTACCTTTAGAATAGACAATCTCATCTCCATGAGGGTCATATTTAGATCTTCGATTTTGATAGAAAGCAAGTAACATAATTTAGGCTTGAGCATGGCTTAAGGGTCCACCTTCATTTTTTTAATCATGATTTCTTTTAAGCTAGATTATTTTTGAAATCCTTCAGCATCAGATGGAAGAGTTTAATGTTTTCATTGATTCCAATATCTACCTTGTAAATTCTTGAATTAAGTATATTGAATAAGACACCCTTCTTACCCAAATTATTCTCTGGAGAGCCTACAGTGTGGTGGACAAGAGTTGGAGTTCATGATTCTGTGATGTTGACACAGGGTGAACCTGGCTGTGTTTCCTTCCACTAACTACAATTGCACTTGTGTTTATAAGCTTGCCCTGTTCAGTTGTAAGGCGGTTAAGAAAGATGTTGACAAGAGCCATGCTTTCCATTGCCTCATTCATGCTCATCCATCCATCATTAACTGATTAAATTTTATTTTCTTATTTTGGTAAGTCTGCTCTATTTCTTCCCATGAACCAACTTCACCACTTTTGGAGCAGTTGATATTTGTTAAGTGTTCTCCTATTGAGTGTAAGACAAAATCTAGAACATTCCATTTCACTCTAGATTACTTCAATGCAGAAGGTTTTTTTCTAAAGTCACGGAGTCATCACAGTTCTGTCTGTGTTTGGTTTTTTGCTACTTGGGTTTTTGTGCTTACCGGTTTTGTCTTTGATCCCGTTCTTTGAGACACTTCATATCCTTGCTGGAAGCTCACTTTTTGCCAGAGTCTGTTTCTGCTGCTACTTCTGAGTAGTACAAGCAATCTATCAACGAGTTAAATAGACCATATAGGATTGGTCACTGACTCAGGATTTTTAACAAAAGGATCTAAGGTGCTACTACCAAACAAATGAAGTTGTCATTTGAACACAAAAGGAATTAAACATCCTAGGAAATTTGATGTCTACTACCCTTTTCTTCTCATATTTAAGATGATTAGCAACTACTAACTAGACTTCAGGCAAATTGAAACTCCTGGTGGCCTTTATGCAGCACAACTTCTTATCATGTTTCTCATGGAAACAAATGCATTTCAACTCCAAAGTATTACATACAGTATTCAGCTTCTCCATGGAGTGTAAGGTAGGGGAAAATTTGGCAAGAAAAGGAATACTGTTCCCAGTAGTTGACAGACACTTACATAAATCAACCGTTTAGATGTTATCATTGTTATACCAATAACAATACGTGTGTTTCAGATGGATTAAATGAGTATCATACTGTCCAACGCTAGTTGATAACTCAGATAGGATATGAATCCAGATTTTTTCTGACTTTAAGATTCATTCCATTTTTACCTAATTATATCATTAAATGCAAGATATATTACCCCCTCCGCAGATCTCCACCGGGACACATGCAGCTGTGTAGCCACAGATCCAACATCTAAAGATTAAATAAATTATGGCTCTGAACAACGTGGTTCCGAATTTGTGAATTCACACTGAATTCATGGCACTTTGTTGCAGCAAAACTGGGAAATAACTACAGTCTTTTTCATGAATTAATTAATTAAGATATCTCCTTAACACATTGTTATGAATTATATACACGCAGGTTTGTGTGTGCACATGAGCGCTATATAGGGTCCCTGTCTTAAGGATTCAGCACCACTGATGTTTTCCCCCAGTGTCAACTGTCAATCACTTAGATTTCAGATACTGTGACAGGGTGTAAGCTAAAGATACTAGACTGCACTGTGCTCAATGTGCACAACAGTGATTGGCAAGTATTTGTTGGTGAATGGGCCAAATGAATTACTCAATAAAGTAATCAGCAAGTGAAACGAAGAGGAGTAAATATCTCATCAGTCTCTTTGAAGTAGCAAAGAATGTCAGAGCTGATATCAGCTAGAAGTCAGAAAAGATGATCTGGAGAGATCCAGACACATACTCTCTGGCAGGGAGAAGAACCAACATCCCAGGTCCCATAGTGTGCCTACAGCTAGACTAGCATGAAGCTGCAGGATTCTTTTGCAAATTTTAAATAATTCAGCATGACCGGAACCTACAACACAGGCCTGGTATGGGGCAAGCAGTGGGGAACATACCTAAAGGAAAATAACGAGAAAAAAGATTGAGATTTGCATGTCTTGCTAACGAATGTGTCTTTGTACTCACTCCGATGTTCTTCAGAGTCGGTGGGTGTTTCCACAAGGGATGGTATTGGCATATTTGCATTGTGAAGAATCCTAGTGTTCCAATAAATTCTTCCATTATTCTGTATGGGTTTCTGCTCGCCTGAAATATTAATGGAGTGCATTGAATAAGCACCTCTTCCTGCCAGACTTCCCTCTGCTAATGGCAGTCTCTCGCTGTACTTGTGGGGGCTCCAGTTTGGAATTTCAGTGTGGAACATCAGAGTTTTTTGCTCACTGTCCGTAGAGGCCTCGGTTATTGTCCATCTTCACCATTACTCAAATTCCATCTTCCTCCCCTGGCAGTAGAATTTCATCCTTTTAGGTAGAATTTCCTAGATCCTTATATGTTCTATTATTCTGGAGATGTGTAGAAAAAAAAGTAGAAATGTGAGGCAGGAAATTGAGAAACAGCATATCCATTTGCCTGGGAAATATTGCACTGCATCAAACACAGACTATCCCAGCCCTCCAAATTCAGTATTAATTAATAAAACATTCTCCTCGCTATGTCTAATGCAAGCTGGTAAATGAGTTCAATACCCATGGTGTACCTATCCCTCGGCTACATACATCATCATGTCTGAAGAGAATTCGGGTGTCAGCTGGAAGTCTGTCCAGGATGGAAAGCCTGCTGCCACTCTAAGATTTCACCTGGGACCACGGCATCTATCTACCCACCTCTGCTGAATAGCTTTGATGCGCATCAGTCTGGATTCCGTGAGTATGAAAGTAATGGGCTCCTGGCTCTATTTCAGCTATGTCAAAACAGCTACCGAGCCTCGCTGTTGCTTTCCTATGAGGATTTAATCCACTGCAAGCTCCCTGACACATTAGAAGGGGGAAATCTGTGTTCTCTGTCACTTCTCCTTTCTCAGCGGAGTTTGTAGTGGAACATCTTTGCTGTGGATGATAAGAGCGTGCAGGCTTGCTAGGGAAGGCGGGTTCTATCCTCGCTAGGAGTTGTCTAACTTAATCGCATCGTTTCCCTACACCCCCCAGGCTTTTGGCAAGTTGCTCCTTTCTGATACGGGAAACTTTGGAGGCATCCTCTTACAACTTATTTTCACTTCTTCTGTGAAGCGTTTCACCCCTCAAGGAGACAGCGTTAGTTTAACACCTCTACTATTGTAACATAGTTTATTTATTACTTCTGTCTCTTTTTCCCTACTGGAAAGTGAGATGACAGAAATTGCAGTTCAGTAGTAATACTAATAACAACAATTTCTGTGGCTGGCTTGCTGCTCACAATGGACTAACGACTCTGGGGGTATTATCTAACTGTAGTATTTGATGTTTTGTGTGTTCATGTTGCTTGCTTGTTTTTAGTTACATGTTTTTGCAGATCATATAGAAAGAGTTGGGAATGTGTTGAAGCCTAGAGTTAATTCCAGCCCCAAAGACACAGACTCCACACTTGCTTTGAATTCTCTTTCTGCTGCCTGCCAATGATTGAATAATAAATCTAAACAGCTTCTTACTGTAATACAATTATCCAGAAACAGATTTTATGTGTGAAGAAAAAGAGGCATAAAGATGTCATTTTACTGACATGATGCAACAGGGAAGCAATGGAGGCAGTGTCCAACTAGTTGAAAACGTGTGCTCTTTGTGACTTTGAACACTGACTGTCCTCCATAGTGTCCTTTTCCAGTAGGAAAGTCTGGCCCAAAGACTGACAGAGGATAAGTATGGAGTGCAGAGAAAGAGGGAGTGGGGAGAGAGAGATGAGAGAAACAGAGAGAGAGAATGAGAGGGAAATGAGAGAGAGAGAGAGAGAGAGAGAGAGAGATATGGGCTGCATCTTCCCATTCCTGGCCAGACTGAATCCAGCAGCCAGGAATTCCATGCAGATATACGACCTGGGTGATAGCAACATAAGTGTTTGGGGCCCTTTTCTGCTGCCTTTATAGGCACATACTCAGGGAGCTGGATAACAGTCTAACAGTGACTCGGACGAGCACTCATAAGTGCTATTTTGGCATGCCGAGTGGCAGGTTAACCTGCAGCACTACAGTATTAGCTGTGAATTTTTCCAAAAAAAAATTACAGGGAAAATAAATTAGTTTATCTGTAAAAGAGAGGACAAAGAACGTTTGACAATAATGTATGGGCCATTTGCGCTAAGGAGTGCTTTTGAGGTATTAACTGGATCTATTTTTTAAGCTGAATTACTTTTTTGTCTTTCAATTTCCTTAGTAGCAGGGTTGTTGCCTGAGTATGCGTTGATCTTTGTTTAGTTATATTGAAAATATACATTGCACAGTCCATTTTCTAAATGAAAGGTGCATCCAAGAGTAATACAATCCTTGTAGGTCTTAAAGAGCTGACTGGTGCTTGAATACATTCAGACTGCTTGCTCAACATCCGCTAATGAAAGGACTATCCTATTGTAATAACATGGGGGGAGTGGCAAAGGGGAAATAGGGAGGGAGGATGGGGAAGTGTAGAAGGGGAAATCCCTATACCTACAAAACTGCATCATGGAAAATAATGCTAACAATAAATACGTCAAAAATACAAATTGTTATGTTTATTCTAATCACCTGAATTTCTCTTGTGCTCGTTCACATTTCTTGTTTCACGGTCCTTTAGCCTTCAAAGAGTCATGTTTACCTTTATGCTTTCCACATCTGGCAGAGTTCTTGCCACATTTCGCCTGTCTAATGAATGTGTTCTGTTCAGCAGAACGGAAGACTAGTGCAGAAATCGTTTCTTGAAGCTCCACGTGCCAACTCTTGGAGGACACAAGTTGTATGAGATCAATTATTTCCCAAAAGAGCTCGTTCATATGGTTGTACTTCAAAAAGTTTATGGAAGAATAAAATTTAAAGTACATTTGTTTGATTCAAAGCATACACTTTGAGGTAGAAAATACGCTTTGCCAAAGATTTGAAAACTTCTGTTATTAGCAGAACTATGCATGGATTTCAAAAAATCTTCTAGTGTAAACTCGTACATTTAATATCATTTTTCCACAGACTCTTCCCAGCGCTCTCACATTATCTATTTTGGTGACAAATCCGCCTCGAGATGTGCTCCTTGAGGAGGTAAACCTTGTGCCAAATTGCCAAAATATGCAAATGATAAATTTCTCAGTGAATCCTCAGAATGCTTTATTTTTGAGGCACAAATCCAGTTGTGTGTGTGTGTGTGTGTGTGTGTAGATTTTTTCCCCATTGGTTTATCCTGCTGTGGTGTGTAGCCTGCTCATTCCTATTCATTCCTGAATGTGCTGTGACTTGCTTTGCCTGGCAGTGTGTCTGGTGGGCTTGACCAGCTGCCAGCCTTCTCCTGCTTTCCCTGCAGAGCCGTGCTATACCGTTTCTTGCATCAGTGGTTACTACCAGGAAGAAGGCTTCCCCAGGGCTGCTGAGCACAGTGAATGTGGCTTGAAGTACAAGGGGACCTATCTTCAACTTCCCTGAATTCCCTTTGTTTATTCCCTGCTCAGCCCACCTCTGTCTCTCTTCCCTCATTACATAATTACAAGTGTTTCTCCTCCTATATCATTGTATCTGTTCTTCCCATAACTTACTTGTTTGTCTCCTGAAAAACAGAGGCATAAACACATTAAGTCTGTTTCCAAATTGAGCATTTACCAAAAGAAATTTTTATTAAAAATGGTCAATAAGCTTACAAATTCTATTTTCAAAATAGGATAAATGTTTCTCAAAGATATTGACAAATAGCCAATTGGTATGTCTTTGAATCACCCTGCTGTGTCAGTCCAGAATTCTGTTGGTTCCAACACATGAAGTCTCGTCAGTACTGGGACTTATCTCTGCTCATGATAGATGTATACAGTATATCATGGCATCCAGCCCTTGCAATAATCCATGAAAGATTCATTTTACTTATCTTATCGGTGAGAAGTATGAGCTCCTTCAGCAGCTGAACTCTACAGTTTCTGATCCATCTCAGGTCTGGATGGTTTTACAGCTGATATAACCAATTGCGCCTTGTTACCACTGTTTTTTTATCAGTAAGATAAAATTTTTTAAGCTTTGTTTTAATTTCTGTGTTGTTCTGATCAGTTCCAAAGGGAAATGTGGGCTATATTAAACTGCTATTGATGATAGGTTGTTTGAAAAATCATCTTAAGAAACTGCCTTGAAATTGTCCACTCTCTGTCTTGCCTAGAAGTAATTACAGTGTTCCGAAGGAAATTAAAGAAGTATATTTTCCTTCCTTAAGTGATCCAGGGAACTCAAAAAGGGTAGCTAGTCTGTTTAACATATTCTGGGGGCTGCTGAATTATTTGTGCTCAACTACAAGGTTGCTATAATTCCTCACTAGCTATCAATTTTTTTGACAATGGGATGTCATATATCAGCCCGTAACTTTCATTGCCAAGTGCATTCTATTTTTATATACCCATGAACTCACACATTTAGCAGAGACAGGAAGACGTCTTTCTCTATAGGATAAGCAATGAATTGTGTGCTTCATCTGAAATACATTATTTTACAACATATTATTCAGAAATATCCTTTGCCAGAGACAAAAAGACTGCAAAAATTGTAATATATTCCTCCCTAAAACTATTTTTTTCTACCAAGGTTTGCTACAGAGAACACATTCAAAAAGTGGCTCTATTTTGCCGTTTTTTAAAATATGTCTCAGCAAATAGTCATAAATCTGTCAGATATTGCAACCCAGTTTGGTATTATATACTAGGAAAATGAACTCAATAGCAATATAATCTTACTTTCCAATATAACCGAACTCAGGGAAAATATCTCAAGAAGAATGCAGGCATAGGGAGCAAATAAAATCTAAGTACCACAGATATAAAGAAATTTATGATGGCATATACAGCTTTGGATATTGGTGTTTTCCTTTCATTAATTCTAACACATATCCTCAATTATTCTTCTTTTTTAATTTGGCTTATCATTTTATTCCTTTTCTGTAAGAGGGATGAAATTACATTTTATGTTTTATTTATTTCTTTTGTTTAGGCGCATTCTTTCTATTGAAAAGATTATTGGCACTATGTTTACATATTAACCTATTACGTGAACTCGGTTTTCTCAGATTTGACTCCCTGGTATCCATTTCACAGACATTTATTGATTTTTCTTTCTTGCAAATCAGATGCTGTGCTTCCATTGGTCAAAGTGGAACTGTAAGGGAAGGCTCAGCCGAGTTGGTTCGAACTGCTCAGCAGTGTTTGACAAAACTGCCTTTCCTTAGTGAGAATATGGACTGATATATTTGACAAACTTGGATAAACTGCAAAACTGATTTGTAAAAGGCTATTCTTCTTTGTCTTTGACAAGACACACCCTTGGAATTTTTCTCACCTAAGACTTTGGAGAAAGGTCAGGGAGGCTTTGGCTAAGAGGAGATGGAGATGATGACCCCTTGTGGAAACATGCTTCTTATTGTCATCTCAGGATCATTTAGCAAGTGGTTACTTGTGGTCAGGGAGAACAGACGACGAAAAGGAAGACTGTGAAGTATTTAGAACTTGGGTAAGGAGAGCCATGATTATTATTTTTGCTAATCAGTAAAAGAAAATAAAACTCCTTGACCTTGATTATTTGGACTGACCATATGATCTGCAATCCAACTGTTGATTTACTTTCCAACCTCATGACTTATAACTGGCTGACATTTTCTCCTGCAAAACTCTATGCTGTGGTCAGAGCATATTTCTTCCCACTTTGTGAAAAAAGCAAACTGTCTCCGCACTCTACAAGATGGTAAACTTGCTGTATTCTTGGCACAGATTTTTGCGAATCCTGCTTTTACTGTTCAATGACTCCCCTTTCTTGAACTCTAAGGACAAACATGGCCTCCGTGAAGGTTTGATTGCATGCGGTATCTCCCAGACACTGAATTTTTTCCACCTTGGCTTCAAAATATTGTAAGTCCTTATTTATATAAATCTGACTGACAATCTCAGAAAGAAATAGCAGTTTTCCTATTTAATATTGACTCCTATGAAAAAATTTGCCAAAATGAAGGTTTCCAGTTGGTTGGGGCTACACAAGAAAATATACAGATTGAGGAGAGTTTTAAGCTGTTTTGTTTCTAGAAAATCTGAATGAAAATATCTTAATGAAGAATAAAACCTAAGTTGGAGTTTGCTCACAACAGCTTACATTTTAGAATAAGTATGCTGAATTTAAAACTGTAAGTAATTGAATTATGTTGGAGGTCATAGACATTAAAGGACAAATACAATAATATATATGCAGGAACTTTATGGATGTTTGAATATAGTGTGAGAATGAATATAAAATGGATTGAAGCAAAAATTCATGTTCATATTTATATTAATAGGATTAATATTTGAGAAGGGGGAAATTAGCATCAAAAAGCAGGTATAATATGAAAGCACTTTGTAATGTATCATCTCTTTAAAAGACTAGTTTTCTTCCTTGAAACTGCTTCTCCTGTCACTTTTTAACATGGGAAAGTGAAATCTTAGAGAACTGCACATGAATCTTGAGCCATAACGAACTTTCCAAATGGCTCTTTGCTTCAAGATCTTTAACTGCCTAGAACACATTCTAAAAGTATTTATGTAATAATCTCTTGATATTTTTTTCAGATATACTTAAATAAACTGATATGTATTTGATGAGATCCTCAACAATACTTAAGCTAGATGGGATTATTTAAAGATTCACAAAACGAACTTTTATTCAGAGTGGGAGTCAAAATAAAAACATAGTATGCTTAGTGGCTTAAACAACATAAATTGATTTTCTCAAAACCCTGGAGCCTGGAACTCTAAAATTGAGAGTCCAATATTCTGCAGTTCTAGTGATGGTTTTCTTTCTGGTTCCAAAACACATACATTCCTGCTGCCTCCCACCCTCTCAAAGTTCTCAAATTATACATGTGCCCTAAAGGCCCCACATACAAGCCCCATCTCCTTGTGGATTACAACCTCAACATGTGAATTTGAAAGACACAAATATTTAGTCCATGGACTTATCTGAGTATCTTAAAATTCACATTCTTACCTAGGCAAAATATATTTATTCCATCTCATGAGTTAAAAGTCTTAAATTGTTTCAGCATCACCTTTAATTCTAAGAAACAAAGAAGGGTCGCCCAATCGGGCTTGACTGCATCTGCAAGCAGTCAGGTTATAAGTTCTGTTTTCCACATATATGGACACACACATTTGAGACATAGTGATACACAAAGCTGTAAGAACTTCATCTAAAATGACTGGGTCATATAATGTCCTTCCAAATCTTATGCCCTTCCTGGAACTTCAGAATATTAATATAATTTGGAAAATGTCATGGACAAATATTATTAGTCATGATGAAATTATTTTGAAAGATGGGCCCTAGATCCAGGTCAACTTCTGTCCCTAATTGAAGAAGAGAAGAAGGACATAGATCAAAATAATGACCTATGGGAGCAGCTGACATCTGTGACCTTGGCATTACAAGATAAGTCCCACTGCTCCCCTTCTAATCCAGCTCCTGCGAATGTGCTTGGCAACTTGGCAGTCTTTGGGCCCCTGCACTCAAGTGGGAGACTCTGAAGAAGCTCCTGGCTCCTGGCTCCTGGCTCCTAGCTTCAGACTGGTACAGCCTTAGCCAGGACAGTCATTTGGAAAGTAAACTAGCAGATGGAAGATATCTCTCAATAGAGGATAGCCCAAGTCCTTAGGACGCTGCAGCACATGGGAGATCTGGAAGAGGCTCCTGTCTCCTGGCTTCAGAAAGGCTCAGTTCCAGCCATTGCAGCCATTTACTCAGTGACCCAGCAAATGGAAGATATTTCTTTCAGTCTCTCCTCTCCCTCTGTAAAATTGACTTCTCCAATAAAAATAAATAAAATCTCACCAAAAACGTAATACAGAGAACATCCCATGAAAAAAAAAAAGACTTCAGTACATTTATAAATCAAGTATTTCTGGCCAACACCAGAAGTTAAGAAAAAACTATGAAGAAAATATTTTTGCCAGTAATAACTTCAGCTCTTGTTTTTATCTCTGTTCTTTACTTGTTTAATCCTAAGTTTTTTTTTTAATAAAAACTACACAAAAATATGAAAGACACTTTCCTTTGTTTTTGTGCGACCGGTCACTGCTTCAGTGTTCCCGCAATGCCTGCCTCACACTCTTGTGTAGAAAATGAGTGGGTATGTTCACATGTTTTTTTTCTTTAGATGGATAGTAAGTTTGGATACATAGATACTGACTATTTTCCTGGGAATCTACTTATTTTATGATTCAGTAGGTAGACAAAAGTCTTATGCTATGGTGAGCTTTGCAGTAGGCAATAAAATTCCAGGTGATGTAAGAAAAACTCCATCAATACCTACGTCACTGAGAAAGCTTTAGTAAAGAAAGATTTTACAGAGAGAAGGAAGCATACACAGAGAGAACTTTCATCTGATGACTCACTCGCCAAATGGCTGTAAGGGCTGGAGCTGAGCTCATCCAGCGTCCTGAGCCAGAAACTTCTTCCAAGTCTCCCAGACCGGGGAAGGGTTCCAAGGACTTGCACCACCCTCTACTGCTTTCCCAGGTCATAGCAGGGATCTGACTGGGAGTGGAGAACAGTAGATATAAACCAGCATTCATGGGATGCCAAAGCCATGGGCAGAGGAATAGCCAGCTAAGCTAACACATTGGCCACTAAATTTAAAAACATGAATACTAAGATTAGTCCTCAGCTTGCATGCCTCAGGACCCCATATGGGTGCCGGTTCTATCCCAGCTGCTCTGCTTCCCTTCCAGTTCCTTGCTTGTGGCCTGGGGAAGTAGTTGAGGACGGACCAACACCTTTGGGCTCTGCACCCATGTGGGAGACCCAAAAAAAGTTTCAGGCTCCTGGCTTTGGATAAGCTCAGCTTTGGCTGTTTCATCTGCTTGGGGAGGGAACCAGTGGATGGAACATCTTTTGCTCTGTCTCTCCTTCTCTCTGTGTATTTGATTTTCCAATAAAAACAAGTAAAATCTCAAAAACCAATACTGAATAAAGTAAGCCTGTAATATACATGAGCAACTGGTTTTAGGATCATCTGTGGATACCAATCTCAAAACAATTATCATGTAATATGATGATATTTTCCCAGGAATTTATCCATTTGTTTGAGGTTTTCAAATTTGTCAGCATACACTTGTTTACAACAGTTTCTTAAGGTCCTTTGTATTTCTGTAGTATCAGTTGCAATAGCTCCATTTTTATCTCTAATTTTGAGTTATTTCCTTGTTAACCTAGCCAAAGATTTGTCTATTTTCTCTTGCCAGAAACAAACAAACAAAAATCCAAAGCAAAAAAATCCTGTTTTTTATTTTGTTGATATTTTGTGCTTTTTAAAAATTTTGATCTCATTTATTTCTATTGTGATTCTTTTAAATTCTTACCTCTTGCCAATTTGTATTAGCTTTGTTCTTGCTTTTTTGAGTTCCTCAAATGCATGTTCAGCTTATTTTAAGGTCATGATTTTAAGTGTAGCACTTAATAATTTTTTATCTGCATGGGTCTTGTGTTGGTCACACAAATGTATATGGTATGTTCTCTTGCTAAATTGATCTCCACTGTATGTTTATCCTCACTGTGCAGCAATTTGGTATCGATAGCGTGTGTTGTGGTTGTCTTATTTTGTTATACATTCAACCAACCGCATGTTTCAACAGGGGAATTTAATCCATTTGTCTTCAGAAACCATTTTGATAGGTAAGAATTAACTAGTCATTTTGTCGATTGGCTATTTATTGTATTGTTCTGTTAATGAGTTTCGTACTACCCTATATTTCCATAATGCTTACTTCTCATATATGATTCACTTCATGGTTTCTTAGAAGGCTGGTCTGATAACAAATTCTCTTTGTGCTGGTCTGGGCAGTACATCATTACCCCATCACTTTTGAATCCCCATTTTGCTGGGTGAAGCGTTTTCGACTGGGAGTTGGTGTTTGTTTCTGGACCTTGATGTCTTCCCACTCTCTTCCAATATGTGCTTCTGCTGAGAAATCTGAGTCTAATGGGCTTTCCTATGCATGTAACCTGATACTTCTAATTGCCTTTTGGATTCTCTCTCTTTTTTTTTTTTTTTTTTACTTTTGACAATTTGACTTTTAAAGGCTTTGGAGAAGGTGTTTTTTTTTGTTGTTGTTGTTTGTTTGTTTTTTTTTTTTTTTTTTTGATTGAATAGGGCTAAAGTCCTTTGCATTTCCTGTATCCAGTTGTACATATCTCTTGTAGGACTTGGAACACTTTCAATGATTATTTCACTCAGCAGATTCTCAATGCCTTTTTCCCTCTTTTCTTTTTCAAATATCCCTACAATTTGGGGGTATAGCTCAGGGGTAGAGCATTTGAGTGTAAATATCCCTACAATTCAAATATTGGTTTATTTGATGGTTCTCCATATGTAATAGATTTTCTTGATTCTTTATTAGCTCTTTTTTCTTTGGTTTTGATCTGATTAAATAATTTTAGGGCTCTTGTCTTGGAGACACATACATTTTTTTTGGCTGAATCTTTTCTGTTATTACAGCTCTCTATTGTGCTATTTCATTTCATTGATTGAGGATTTCAGTGCTAAAATTCTTGTTCGGTTCTTTGTCATCATTTCTATCTCCTATGCTGAATTTCTCTATCATATCATGAATTTCCCCCTCATTTTTTTAGCAGCTTTATTCCCTGTATTCTCTTACATTTCACTGAATTTCTTTAGGACCACTTTAAAATTTGTTTTGAGGAATACCATGAATTTCCATGAAATGTTATCATTACATGCTTTTGGAGTTATGCTTCCTTACTCCTTCATGTCACCTATGTCCCTATATTGACACATGCACATCTGATGCTCTAGTTATTTTCTTGCATGGGGGAAAGGTTACATTGGAAAATACTTCTATGATTGGATTGAGTGTAGGGTATCACTTTGTATGTTGCTTTGGCTCTGGCTGTAGGTGAGTCCAAAAGTATAACCTTCCGGTGTAATCTCAGCTGTGACTAAGAGTGCAATATTCATCTACTCTGCAACACTTCATGGAGATAGCAATATGGGTTTGAAATGGATGTGAGTTTTCATACATGTATAACTTTAGTTCCAGAGAGCTAAGTGTCAATAACATTAAGCTTTGTGAGGTCAGTTGCCAAGTTCCTGGTGCTATGGGACATAGAGGCAACCTGAATGATGGTGCCTCCTGGCTGACCACAGTCATGGGTCTACGTGATATCACTGGGACTTTTCTCCAGTCCAGCTTGGTGTCTGTGACTAATGCTGGGACTCATAGCAGGAAGAACCCTAATTCCAGCACCAGGAGAATCTAAAGAGGACTATTCCAGATTCTGCAGATTGAATATAGTTTATGCTGGAGTTTGTGCATTTGGAGGTGTGTGTTTTCAGTGGTGGAATCTATGCAAGTTATTCTTTTGATCCCAGAGAGTAGATCTCAGTGACTATTAGGAATACGGTACCAATAGTCACTGTCCTGGGGATGCAGAATACAGTGGAGCTCGTATCTATGTCTTCTAGGGCAATAACCAGTTATAGTGGGATTCTGGACTGTCAGCAACCAGGCTGAAGCAAATGACTACATATAGACATCTGTGGATCCTGCAGGGGAGGAGAGTTACTCCAGTGCTGTGGCATCAACAGGAACAATCCAGAGCTGCGGCACACAAAGGTCATTGCCTCATCTTTCATAAAGCATGCAAGGTGATGCTGGGTTTGTGCCTTAGCTGCCACCTGTGATGAAAAATGCAGAAGGACATTTCTTCGATCTGTTCCTCTGGGATTCTGTATGGGCTGCTGGTGGGGTTAATAGAACAGAGAAAACATAGCTCCAGAGTATTTACTGAGAACCCCCAAAATTACAGGATTCAGGGAGGCCTGATCTCTTTTCTAGAAAGAGTCTTTAGCTCTTAGAGCTTTTGGTGGCAGTGGCATTGTCCTGGCCAGGGAGCCAGGGTAAGTACTGTGGCATGCCTCACTCTCTCTCTCTCTCTCGCTATAGTTCTGACACTACTTTACTGACATTTTCCCAAAAGGCTCGGAAATGGGTGTTCTCCCTTCACTTCTTATCTGAAGCTATTCCGTGGCTGAGGGGCGTGCAGATCCTCCCTAAGCAGCCCTCCTGACTTGTGCCCCTATGGTACTCCTTGAAGTAATTGGATGAATCCACTGTATTGCTTAGCAGACTCCTCTTTGTTTCTTTCAACCACGCTCTCTTGATTACTTCAATTTTGTAGTAAGTTTTGACACAAAGAAATGTGAATCTAACTTCGCTTTTTCAAGTTATTCCAGGTAAAGCTTCTAATATTAATACTTAACAAATGATTTCCTTTATGTGCCAAACTGTGAATGGCTGCAAGAAAGATGGATGCATAAGAAATTGTTAAGCGCCAGATCAGCACATCTCTACCCTGCAAAATCCCCATCCAATTATAGCTGCACTGTAAGTTACAAGAAGAAAGGGGTCAGAAGATGGGATTTATTCTCAGATTTACAGATTCTACCAACTCCCTTTTCTTTCTGTCTTTCTTTTAAAAATTTAGTTTTATTTGAGAGGCAGATTATATAGTAGAGAAGGAGAGACAACAAAAGAGATCTTCCCACTGCTGGTTCACTCACCTAAGAGCTGCAGCAGCCAAAGCTGAGCCAATCTGAAGACAGGAGCTAGGAACCTCCTCCAAGTCCCCACTGTTCCATTCCAGTCCAGCTCTCTGCTCATGGCCTGGGAAAGCAACATAGGTTGGCTCAAAGGCTTAGATTCCTGCACCTGTCTGAGAGACCCTGAAGAAGCTAGTGGCTACCCTCTGGAGAGCAGCTCTGGCCATTGTGGCCTCTTGGGGGTAAACTAGCAAAGGAAAGATCTTCCTTCCCTGTCTCTCCTTCTGTCTCACTCTCTGTAGTTCTATCAATTAAGATAAAGCATCTTATATAATTTTTTTTAAAAAGGAAATAAACAAACAAATTTTATGTAAAAACTATGATAGAATCCAGAAAAAAGAGAATGGATAAAGGGACTACGAATGGTCTCATGAGCCAATATACTTACTGTTTAATATCAAGAAATATTACATGATGGAAGATCCAGTTAATATTTGAAAATCAGAAATAAGGAAGGTAAGTGCCATTTTCTAAGGCCCAAAAATGAGGCAGACAGTTACATTCATCTGTCTTAGTTGACATCTTTAGAAATATTTGGTAAGGTAAACATTCATAACCTTTGCACATGTAAGAATGATAAAGGCTCAGGCCTGATCATTTACACAGGCGCAAGAAACATGAAAATAGCAGAATTGGGGTGCCTTCCCAAAAGCTTTCTGATCCTGAGCTTCAAGTTCTTTTGAACAAACTGTGACTCTTGAAAAAATAATCCATAGATGACAGTACATTGTGGATTTCCTGAGGAGAATTTAATGTAAGCACTATGGGTTGCATATATGTTGACAAAAGAAGTAAATTGTTTTAATGCAATGTTATATACAACTGATATTTGACATAGTTAATATATTTCAACAAGGAATCCTGGAATACATTTCAAAATTTGGCAACCCAACACACAGTTTAAATAGTTTGTTATAAACTGTTGGCTGATTTTAAATACATGATGGTATTCTTGTTGTCCTACACTTCAACTTTTTTCACTGACTATATCTAACAAGGGTGAAATTCTAGTATTAAAATATTTTCTATTACATGTGACCAATGGAAAATACAGTTTGAAATAATGGACACATATTATATAAGAGCTAACAAATACACTCAGTTAATTGCTAAACTTTTATTGCAACGTAAAGGAGAATCCATTTTATTTTTTTAAATTAAATAAACTGCATAACACATATTCTACAGTTCTTGTCATTTAAGTGTGTTGCGCAATTGTCGGGAAACCCAAAGAAAAATGAATAGTGTGCTTTGGCATTCTTCTTCCAGGAAGGAGAACATTATTAATCATCCCTATGGGTATTTTGATGTTTTTTGGACTACAGAAGTCTTCAACAATTGTGTATAATATGGGGCATACCCTGAGTTAACAGCAGTCTATTTGTGGATATATTCCTTTGTTCTAAGGTAATTTCTCACTTCTTCGGTTATTTAATTATACTTTGAGCAGATTTGGCGGACAACTCATTATGTATTCTCCTCACCATATTTTATTTTATTATACAAAGTCACATTGAAATGAAATGGATATATGCACCATTGATTTTAATAGGATTTTGCATTGTAAGAATAATATACAGGTACAGGGCATTGCATTGAAATTTCTCATGGGGTAAGAATAATAGGATTGCTGCAGGGTTCCACAACCATGTACCTCAACAGGTGGGCCTTCCTATAGGTATGTAGTTTCTTTAGGGAGAAGTAGAAAACAGAAGCACACGTGGTTAAAAGGAGCCCATGTATGGAGTATTGATTTTAGAAAGCACCATCTGAAATACTTTGTAAAAGCGAAGTTGAATTTATATAATGTAAATTAGTTGGAAAACCATAAAAGCTGTGTACTGTATCCAAAGTCATTTCTGACAAGTGGGAAACCCATTTAACAAAGATTTCTTTGTAACTACTGTTTCTAAATGATTTTATAATAAAGCTCAGAACTCAATAAAGTATCAGCTATAAACCTAAAACAATTGACTTTCTTATGAGGCTAGAAAGAAGAAAAAAATTGATCATGATAGGGTGAATTTGCTATTGTGGGAATTAGAACTTCTTGAGCAACTTTTCAGCACTTAGTAGTTCTGCCTAGAGATGGTCAGGAATTTTCGTTAAGAATATGAGCTTCTGAGTCAAGTCTCTCTGGCCACAGGCTATCATTTTAACATCGCAGAAATGAATACACTTAAAGTTTTGAAGTCAGAGTCACAAAATGATAATAATGTTACGAAACTCATAAGATGTGAGAAGTAAATAAACCGTTGCATGTGAAGTGATTAACCTAAGGCCTGTTCTCTGTCCCTTGTTAGAATTGGCAGAATGCACGCCACCATATTTTAGAGTCACAAGATATTGGAAAGTAATAACAGCCACCAGATAGAATGTCAACAACAACAATAACGAAATTGGAGGTCAAATCGAATTGTGACTCTCAAATGGGAGTTACACATGGACATCTGGCAAAGGCTCTGAGCAGTACTGCTGTAATGAGCAATGCTTGCCTTTAAGGCGAGAACATATTAAACATAAGTCAAGAGGACCAACATTTCAGCAACATTTTTCAACCTGTGTGTGGCAAATGCTGTCTACATTGGCATCATTTATTGTTCTATGTAGGGCAACGTTTCTAAATGAGTGTTTCCAAGACCATTAGCACGATTGGCATGGAAAATGGTTCCTATGCTCAAAGAATAGTGGGAAATCACTCAGGTGAATTAAAATTACAAGTCTTAAGTTTCACTTTCTGATTTATTTTCAATAGTTTGTGACATTCTAAGCAATGGCTCTCCAGCTAAGATATTTGAATTTGAGAAGAAGCAGCCTAATGAATGATGGATAGAAAATAGAAAGGGTGCTTTCTTTGTTCATATATTTCTTCCACTCTGCTCTTTTTGGAAAAATGCACATTGAATATTACTTTTTAAAAATATAATCAACACTTTTTTAAAAAGTTAATTTTATTGCAAAGTCAGATTTACAGAAAGGAGGAGAGACAGAAAGGAAGATCTTCCGCCTGATAATTCAGTCCACAAGTGACCACAGCAGCTGTTGCTGCGCCAATCAGAAACCAGGAGCCGGAAACTTCCTCCAGGTCTCCCGTGCGGGTGCAGGGTCCCAAGGCTTTGGGTCATTCTCCACCATGTTCCCAGGGTACAACCACAGAGCTGGATGGGAAGTGGAACTGCTGGGATTAGAACTGGCACTTGTTTGGGATGTTGGTGTGTTCAAGGTGAGGACTTTAGCCGCTAGGCCACCGCGCTGGGCCCTCTAATCAACACTTTTTAGAGAAGCAGAAATGCAACTTGTTGTTAGTGGAAGTTAACCCCTGGTTCCATCTTTCAACTTTAGACAAATGCTCAGAAAGAAGCTTCTTTCATTTTCTGCATCTATTTTCAGCTATTATCACTCCTGTTCCAGTGAAGCATTCCCCATCAGTCACCAGAGTCATCCAATACCATATTTGATGGAAATATTTAAGTCTTCAGTTGAATTGATCACAAACCCATGATTTTTATATCAAAAAGAATGACCAGAAATTTTTGTAGTGGACTATTTTGTCAGAATCCACTTTTTTGGGTCATATGCTTATTATCTTATCTGCCTTTAAATACCTGCTCTCTCCATGTTCTTCTGCGCTATTCTCTTCTTGATAAACCTTCAATCAGCATCTAGATGATGTTTTATTTCTATCTCACTATTAGGTCTGAATATTTCCAGGAAGAATCTCTATATCCACTGCTCTTCTCTAAGAAAAATTCAAACTTAAAATGACCCTACAACACCAATTCATCACATCTGTTCTTGCTGATCCAACTGCCAACATGAAAACATCATATCAGTAAACCTGTGCTCTCATATTCTGTAACCCATATATTTGATCAGTGACAAAACCTTGTCATTTTAATCTGTCTACTGTATCTCAATCTCTTGTTTCCTCATGCCAATAGGGCACATGATTCAATTCTAGCTCGAACAATTTTCTTCCTTCTCATTTCACACAACTGTAATTCTGTTCTGTTGCAGACATTTCTGTCAAATTTGTCTTTCCAGAATACACTGAGTCCACGCCCCTCTTCTTCTTCACATATCACTGACTTTCCAGTGTCTGCAAGATAACACCTGAATATATTGCCTCCAAAATAGTGATTTTGTATTCATTCTTCTTCCATCCCTCTTTACCAGCCACTGCTACCTTAAATACAATATCTCATATAAACCACTGGAGAAGGAAAGGTTTATATTGGTTCCTGTCTGTGGGGTTCATAATCCAAGACCAGGTGGCACCCTTATGTGATGTCTGAGGAGAATCAGTAACGGCAAAACCTGTGTAGTGGAATGATCATACGAGAGGCAGAAGGCAGAGAGATGCAGAGGGTACACACTGTCTATGGCCAACCCTTCCAAGGCAAACCAACTGGAAATTCAAGACCCCCAACAAGTCCACTTCACAGACCAATAAACAGTTCAAGTACTCACCCTTAATCTATCAACCATTGACATCAATACACTAATTGTTAATACAAAATGTTCAAGTGAACACACCGGTATAAGTTCATTGTTAAAAGTCATGTTAGAATCGAGAACACTTCCTGATGACCCTCACTATCTTCATATCCTCCCAGACTTTCCAAACATTGTAAACACACCAGGCTCTGTCCCACCTGTGTACCTGTGTGTAGGCTTTTTCTCAGTTTCAAAAAAAAAAAAAAAAGATGGCATTTTCCCTTGACATATTTTGTTGCTCATATCAACACAAGTTTTGTCTTCACTTTTTGACTCCGAAAGGAATTAGCTAAATATACCTGGACAGAAATAATGGATTTTCTACATTTGCTATACCTTTAGTGCCATGATATATTTAAGTAGCAGAATCTTGGGCTTGTGACTGCTGCTAAAGGACTGTACTACTATAACAATGTGAGGGAAAATGATAGAAGGGGAAACAGGAGAGGTAGAAAAGGGAAAAGGTGTGAGAAATCCCTCTACCTACAAAACTGTATCATGGACAATAACAATAAAAAAGAAAAAAACGAATGGAAAAATCTTAAACTTAATTTTAAAAGCACTTTAAATCCTTCAGTAACTATAATCGTTTACTAAGTAGGATTCCAAAGTCAATATGAATGCTTACCTAGTGCAATGGTTGCTTTCTAAATTTTATATTGAATGAATAATAACCAATCACATTTAGAGAATTTATCTTGTAGCTCCATATCGGATTTAGCAAGAATGAAAAAGCAAACAGCGCTTTTTGTGTGGTTTTCTTGTTGTCTAGTAGTTCTGTATTAATCTGTGCCTAGGAGTGAAAGGGCTTTCTCAGTAAGCTGTATATATATGAAAACGTATGCAACGAGCTGTGTGTACACACATATGCAAGTGTATAAATACTTAAAGTGAAAAGAAACAGTTATATGGCAGTTGTCATAGCAACATGACATTGTCTCCCAATGAACAAAGTAAATAAGCACTTTCCACATAAAACCCACAATTGTCTTGACACTGTGACATTTTCCCCTAAAGCAAACCCTGAAATCAATAGAAGGTTTCAGCGCCAGGGAATGAAGCATTATGATTTATGCACTTTGAGGCATAACCTCTAGAAAGCATTGGATACTTTTAAAGAACTGAATTCTGTGCTCAGATATCCCTGTGTTATCTCAGTTCTGAAGGAAAACTTCTGGCAAATGAAGCCAAGGAGGTCATACTCACTGATGCATCCCTTGTTTCATACATTCATGGACATTATATGGATATTTGGGCCAGTGCTCTAGAATTGCCTGTGGAGCTCAACCACAAAGTGGATCTTATCCAACTGGGACGGCATACCCATCCTAATGGCTATTGGATTTGGAAAGAACCTTAGACATAATCAAAATGGGTGATATCACACACTTGAGAGTGTCATATGTATTTTTCATGATGTAAACTATAGTTGATCCAATTTTCACACCTCTGTATTTTCTTAAAAATTATTTAGTTCCATATGTAGCTTGTAAGTAATGCCATTCAAATAATAGCTAATTCTATGTTCTTCCTTGAATCACAAATTACTTAATCTGACAAAATGTTAAGATGGGAAATATGGACATAGATCATTTTAAATGTAAACAAAAAAATGAGCATAATCCTTTTTTTCACACACACAACTTGTGGTGCTTAATTTTAGGTGTCAACATGACTATATTAGGTAATACTTCAAAACATGTAAATGATATTTTGGGTGTGTCTTTGAGTGTATATCTAGATCATATTAATATGCAGCTCTGGCTGGCTATAGGGCTCAGTGTGGAGAGCAGTCATCAATTAATTACCTGGGGGCCTAGATAAATTAAATATTGAAGGCCTATTGGTCTCTCACTCTGATAGCTCAAACTAACCTGTACATTGAATGTCAGTCGCAGGCCGCTGTACTCCTATGCTTAACACCAGGAATCCCCTGGCTTACATTTAGGCTTTTAACCTTGAACTGAAAGTTAGACCTTAGCTTTTCTGGTTATGACAACTGGGATGTAGTCACACCATCACTGCTACCAAGCCAGAATCTCCAGTCCAAGCTATTATTATGAGAAAAAGATATACCTAATAAATCCCCTTTCAGATGTGTGTGTGTGTGTGTGTGTGTGTGTGTGTGTGTAGAGAGAGAGAGAGAGAGATGACAGTTATTGGTAGATCCTATAAATTCTGTATCTCTGGAAATGAGAATTATTTCTGTCTCTAGTTTGCTTGCCAATAAAAAAGGCATTTGGCCTCCTCCTCTAACTTCTTTGCTGTAATACGTTCCTCTGTAGACTTGTTTTTATATGCTTTCCCCCTCTATTTGTGATTTTTAAGGCCTGTTTTTTTTTCAGGACTTTGCTCACTGCCTGACACATGATAGAAATGATATTCAAGTGGTCCTAAAATTCATCTGCAAATTAAGTCTGTCAGGAATCCCACCAGTTGAATATGAATTTCATTCAACACAGAACTACACTGAGTTAAATTTTAACATGGTATCATTAACGATATTGAGACTTTTCATATGAAAGAACTCCAAGAAATCCTTATACTTACTAGAGAAAGATTTTTATGATACTATTAGCTCCATTCATTTTGCGACTACTAAAGTTAGAATGTGTTGTTACTCATGAAAGTGACTTTGCTTACTATTGGAAAAAATGTTTATGTACTTGCTTCCCCCACCGCACACACATATAGCATTTTTGCATATGAACAGCTATAAATGTAATACATCTATGGTATCTATGATGTGACTATTAGAAAAGACTTCAAGGCAGATATTTGGTTAAGCTTGAATAAGTTTATCAGACTATAGTGCAATGACCTCATGCAGCCCCATTTTTCTTTTTTTTTTTTTTTAATTTATTTTTATTGAAAAGATACATAATCAGAGTTGGGTTAACTCCCCAAGTAGCTTCAATGGTCGGAGCTGAGCTGTTCTGAAGCCAGAAGCCAACGGATTCTTCTGGGTCTCCCATGCAAGAGCAGGGACCTGAAGCTTTGGACCATCCCCTACTGCTTTCCCAGGCCACAAACAGGGAGAGGGATGGGATGTGGAGCAGCCGGGATATAAGCTGGCACTCATATGGGATACTGATGCATGCAAAACAAGGACTTAACCAGCAGGCTATCGTGTCAAGCTCTCAGCTTGTTTTTCTTAAGAGCACTAAGCCCTTTCTCCTTCATTTTCCTTACTTATTTTAAATTTAATATTGTCTTCTATTGATTAAATATGGTCTGAAAAGAAAGCAATCTAGACTTTAAAAATGGTAAAATAGAGAGCTAGAAAAAAGAAGCAAGAACTAAAAGAACAACAAACACAAAGAATGTGGGCCTATGAAACTGATAAATGATTACTTCATTGTTCCTAAAAGAGTTACCTTATGAATACTTATAATAGAAAAACAGATTGAGACCAAATGTTTTTTCATTAAGAAGAATATAGGCTGTGCAATTAAAGTCTATAAGTCAAATTCCAGTTTTGCCATCAATAAGATATATGAAAGAGGATTTATTTTTCTCTTTAAATCTTAATTTCTTAATTTTCTTAATGTGTAATAATTCTAACATTTTTGTGGAGAAATGGAATGAATAGTTTAACATGCATAGCATACTGCTTGCCAAAATCTAATCAATGTGCATTTTATTTGTAATTATTTTTATGGTCACCTTATGCACCATGACATATATAAAAACAATATTTTGCTTCAACAAGTACTTACGTTCAACTTACATCAGCTAGGAATAAGGAGACTCATGGTTAAAGACACATGGACAAACACTGTGTCTTTAGAAATACCATTAAGAAAAGTCAATTGGGGAGAAAGTGGTAGTTGAAGTCAAAATGGAATGGTGATTTCCTAGTGTGTTTCAAGAACAACAAGATAACATGAGAAAAATGGGTGAATAATTGTCAGACAACAGTGTAGGGAAATAGGGAACATAGTTTAATTCTAAGGAACCTGACATAATCCTAATGCCACCACAGTTATTGAGTTTGAGTGGGGCCTCTAAGAGTTCCTTTGATTTTAGAAATACCCTCATTTCAGAATTAAATAATCGCTCGTGATTAAGAAACCATGTAAGTATTGCTTCACAGAGGAAAGTGATATCAATATGTGTTCATCCCCGAAGCAGCCAAGTGCAGTGTCTCCATCCTTACATGGGATGCCAGCTAGCTCACGGAAGCACAGCCACAGAAACGGATGTATAACTTGTGATGATAACATTCTGATGATTCCCCATGAATTAGTTATAGAAAGGACTAGAATGTGGAGGATCTCTGTTGAACAGCTCCAGCATCTTTGCTTAATTCCTCCCTTTCTGTCTGACTCCTTGCGTTTCTTTAGGAGGGAGAGACTCACTGAAGCCCCCTTAGGCTTTCAAAGATTCCTTGAAATTGCTTATCCTCCTCAGATTCCCCCAAGTATCTTCTGAAACCTCCTTCCCCCAACAAGTCAGTTTCATGTCTGTCTTTTAATATTCTCTGTCAGAATGCATTTTATGACTCAGCAGAGTTGCTCCTTCCTGCCCTTTTTTCGTCCCTGCTCAACTGGAAGCTCATTGCACATAAGGACATTATGATGTTCAGAGGTTTGGATAAATTTTTGTGCCCGAGTCACTCAACAAATATTATTGAAATAATAGTAGTTGTTAATGATAGAATAAAAATTCACGGAATTGGCCAGCCATTTGGCTTTATTGGCTCGTTTTGCTCTAATGTCTGTTTAGCAGGAAATGGCATGAATTTCTGGCTAACGGAATGTGCAGTTGAATGTTGATTTTCTCTGCGGATTGGTGCCAAGGAGCTCAGGAGAGAGTCATTGCTTTCATAGAACACAAACGAAGAGCTGAGCATTAACTTCAACCTGCAATAAGAAGCTAACACCTTGTCCCATTATTATTAACAATATATCTTCAATCTTTTTTATTATTTATTGTTAGCTTATATTTGTCACTGGAATATTCTGTACAGAAGGCAACGTTCAGATTATGAAGCTCATAACACTGAGGACCAATGGCAGCATTTCTTAGCTGAAGTTTAATTTTTAAAAATTAGTGTAAGACTATCATACAGGCTATTTCCACTCTAAAAAAGTAAGGCGATGCTGCTTCAATTCCATGCTAAAAAATGACTTTTGGCAAATAATTTGAAAACTAGTGTGTTGGAGATTTTCCAGGGAGATTTTTATGTTGCTTAAACTTTATTTCTTCAGAAAATAATTTTAAGTTAAACGTTTGAGGATCAGGCATGCTCTATTAGATAAACACAGTATGACATTAGTCTGAATGTATGATCATATACTTTATGTAAGTTATCAGATTGAATCTATTTGATAGATTATCTGTGTAACTTTAATACTATTGGACCGTATTAATGCCAACTCTTCTGATATTTTTAGACGTCTGTGCTTTATTCCTCCAGGTTCCTCTGCATGATTGCACGGAAAAAAGAAGTTATGCAAGTTGATTATGATAATGATTTCTAGTCATTTGTTACTAAAATGATCAGTGAAAAACCTAATCCAGCTTTGGGTGAAGGAATGAACTGCTTCCCTCACTCCTCTTCCCATGGTTGTCAGGTTTTGCTCGCTTCCTTCCGCCGTCGTAGTGGCTGGTGGCTCATTTTTGTTAGCATCCTGTGGTCTTATCAATATACTAAATAAGGAAATATCACCATCCCTAGTATTATTTAAGGTTTGTGTTCTCTTGTAAGAGTTCTATTCCTAAGGAGTCTTCCCCTTCCTTGATGATATAGTTCTAAAATAGCTCCTAACCATTACATTTTGCAAGAAAAGATATACGTTCTTTTTTGCCCAGGTCTTCCTTTTTACCTTACTGTATTTTGAATGTCCTTCGTTCTTCTCTTTTCTAGTTTAATGAAAAGACATTTTAACAGTTCTCTTTGACATTAAATGTCGCTTCTTGGTTAACTCTTAAACCGAAAGCTTTGGTCAGAGACATTGCAATGGTGTGATTTCCTGTGTTGTACCATGCCATTTCCTGTATAATCATACAACCCTCAGGGTAATATCATTACACCTTTCCCACGTATGATAGTCCATAAGAATTTCCTTTAATCATTTCATGTCTAGTAGTCTGTAATCCCCCTTTCCCTAGCTTTTGTTAAAAAAAAAATAGGCTTATATGCTAAGAGGCGGGGCAAGTTTGGGAGGGATCGGAACCTTGGAACCTGGACCAGAAGCCACTGGGTTGCCCCACAGGACTCTGTGTGGTCCTGGGGGGCAGCCCAGCCAGGCCGGATCCGAGAACGAGGACTCAGCATGCCAGGACCACCGCCGCAAGGCAGTGAGGGGGTCGCTGGCTATGGGCGGCCAGTGCACCAAATGGTGCCAGGCTCTGCCTGCTGGCCGCCTGGCCGCGAGCTTCGGAGTTTTTATTATCAGAAATCGCTACTTAGGGCCACCCTTAAATAAGGCCAGCCTTTGTGTAGGTGAGAGATAATTTTCTGTGTATTCCCAGTAATAGTAACCATAAACACTAGGGCAAGAGTGGGACAGAGACCTGAAGGTTTGAATGAGAGTACCCATAAGAACTATTAGAGCCAGACTGATCCACCAAACAAACCAGGACCCAGCAGCTTGAGAGGACTAGTAGGGAGATAGTGGGCACCTCCTTCGTAGTTTCTTTTAGGATCCCCGCAATTGAGCTTTCTGTCTCTGGAAGATAAACATCAAATGACAGAGGACAGAACAAGTCAATCGACCACCTCAGCTGTGTGTTGACAACGAAAAAATCGGGCAACTGGAGACTATATGATGGACAATGTCAATCAGTGGATTCTCCAACGATCGCATCGTGCCTAAAGTGGTGAGACTGGCAACAATACGGTTCTGTAGAACTATCAAAACCACTTTGCTGGCTCTGCCTTTGGACCAGAGATGGTCTCCCCAATAAACTGATGGACATTTTTGGACAATGGGATTGGATGCGGGTCTTCTTGCCTGGTGGATGTGCGCAGTGGGGGAATCCCAGCTGAATTTGATCCGTGGTGGTGCAACAAGGTGGAGGAATACATTATGGTGGTGGTTGGGGAGAATCTCAGGGCCTATAGAACCATGACACATAATGCAATGTATTAAAAAAAAAACAAAAAACAAAAAATGTAATATGTCAACGGGGTGGGGCGGTCCACCGAGGGGGGAGGGCACAGGGAGGGGTTGGGCAAAAAATTAAAAAATGAATAAATAGGGCCCGGCGGCGTGGCCTAGCGGCTAAAGTCCTCGCCTTGAACGCCCCGGGATCCCATATGGGCGCCGGTTCTAATCCCGGCAGCTCCACTTCCCATCCAGCTCCCTGCTTGTGGCCTGGGAAAGCAGTTGAGGACGGCCCAATGCATTGGGACCCTGCACCCTCGTGGGAGACCTGGAAGAGGTTCCTGGTTCCCGGCATCGGATTGGCGCTCACCGGCCCGTTGCGGCTCACTTGGGGAGTGAAACATCGGATGGAAGATCTTCCTCTCTGTCTCTCCTCCTCTCTGTATATCCGGCTTTCCAATAATAATAAAATCTTTAAAAAAAAAAAAAAAAAGAATAAATAAAAAAATAAAAATAAATTTAAAAAAATAGGCTTGGTAGATACATCACACGCATATCCAATTAAATACAAAAAAAAAGGTCAAACTTTGTGCATAAACTGAACTGCCTACTTTAAAATTACTGGGTATAATTTACTTACATGGCCTCACACCTCTAAAGTAAATGCCAACCTGACTTTCTGGATTGTTTTACAGAATGGCAGATTTGTCACCTGGTAGAAACATTTTAAAATATGGCAAAAAGTTTATTGTTCTTGTGATTCTTGTTCACATTTTAATTTGCTTCTAATGATAGCTTAAACATGTAAATTATTCACAGAATAAGCAATAAATGGATATAATGTCTTTATCAGGCTGCACCTGTGTTGAACAGTATGCTGAACATTTTATGTGTATTGCTTTACTTCATCTTCACAAATGTCTGCAAGGTAGAAATTATCTTCATTTTATTAGCTTTAAAAAGATATTATTCAAAGAAATGAAATGACTTGCCAGATGGAGTATCCAAATACCAAGTGACAATGCTGATTTAAATAATATCTAGCATTGACCTCAGTTCTTCCCGGAGTGCCTATCTAAAAAATGCTACATAAAACATACATCAATTGTTTTTAAGATTATAGGAAAGTTCAAGCTATTGTGCGACTCCAAGCAAAACATTGCCATATCTAGACACACCAGCAATTTACCCCAATAATAAGTTCACATATACACATATATATACATATAAATATATATATATAAGCACACCTAACTATATATCAAAGGTGCACAATGAAACGGGATTATGTTGAAGAGATAAAATGAAAAGTGATTTACATACCTTAAATATTATTCAATGTATTAATAATATGATCTTAGTTGTTCAACACTCATTTGTAAGATCCTTCCAAGTTCTATAAATTTTTGGTGATTAAACATAGAGGGACAAATAATATATAAATCCTGATGGAAAGCCAAGTTCAGTGAGGAGACCATGCAAGCTCTTAAACACATCACTTACATAATCTCAGAATATTGTCTCAGAATGCATCTCGAATAACAACTACATTTTGTATTGAAAGGTTAAAAAATCATACGTTTTGTTTGATGTTTCTAGCATCAAGCAAGGAACTGTGAATGGAAAAGAAAGTTCAGCCTCCTGAGACTCAGGTTACTTAATAATGATAACTCAGTCATATGTGGAGACTGTGTTCTGTGGGTGGTCTATTAGTGTTTAGATTGAACCTCACTAATATTATTTTTGGAGTTATATTTATTAGTTACTTTATATATTTTGTCATCTGTTATCTGCATATCTCCATTTTCCATAAGCAAAAAGAAGCTTGCAAATACCTCTTTCCCCATTCTATTGGGTATCTCGTTACTGACTATTTCCTTTGCTATGCGGAAACCTCTGTGTTTGATACAATCCCATGTGTTTGTTTTCACATTTATTTCTTATGCTTTGTGATGTTATCCAAGAAATTATCACCTACACCAATGTCTTGGGGTGTTTCCCCTACTATTTTTTCATATTCTTATCCCTGAAATAATATATGTAAGAGGAAGGTAGGAATCTTATTTCATTCTTCTAAAGTTTTCATGCTTTCTCCAGTATTTAGTCTGGGCATTTTTCTCAAAAATCGGGTGGTTCTGTATTTGGAATCTATTCTGTTTAGGTAGACTCTAATAAAAAAAATGAATCTTATCATGCCATAGTTAATATAGGTAGAGTTGGGAAAACTAAGATGAAGCTGTAAGAGTTTATTTACATGTTTCAAAATGGGAGTCATACATTTATTCAGGAGTAATGTAACTTTACTTCTTAGGGTGCTCATCTCTGTTATATCATTTGTATGTGAGAGTATGTGTATATATTGATTACCTATATCTATTTATTAAACAACTTGCCTAAAGGCTGTATAACATAATAGAGAACATACAATGTTTGCCTTTTTGGGTCTGGCTTATTTCACTAAGAATGAGAATAGATTTATTTTTGAACCCAGATTTCAAAAACTGTTCCACTTGATATATGTATTTATTTAATTTCAATTATTTGAAAGGCAGAGCGAGAAAAAGATCTTCCATTTACCTGTAAAATTTTCAAAAGTCTTCAACAGCTGGAGTTGGGCCAGGCCCAAGTCAGGAATCAGAAACTCAGAATCTCTCTCATGGATAACAAGAACCCAACAACCCAAATTGACCTGCTACTTGTTATGTTGCTGATTAGCAGAATGCGGGACGAAGAAACTGAATGGGACTAATATCTGAGCACTGTCACCTTTAAGTGGGATCTTTAACAAAGAATCAAATGTCTGGGCCCAGCGCCGTGGCCTAGCGGCTAAAGTCCTCGCCTTGAAAGCGCCAGAATCCCATATGGATGCCGGTTCTAATCCCGGCACCTCCACTTCCCATCCAGCTCCCTGCTTGTGGCCTGGGAAAGCATTCGAGGACGGCCCAATGCTTTGGGACCCTGAACCCATTTGGAGTCCTGGAGGAAGTTCCTGGCTCCTGGCTCTGGATCAGCATAGCACTGGCTGTTGAGGTCACTTGGGGAGTGAATCATCGGACGGAAGATCTTCCTCTCTGTCTCTCCTCCTCTCTGTGTCTCTGACTTTGTAATAAAAATAAATAAATCTTTAAAAAAAAGAATCAAATGTTTGTCCCATGTTTCATTGATCTGTGTGTTTAATTCATGCTTCAAAACGTTCTGAAGGAGAAAAGTATAATATTCCAGCCATAGTCTGGGATTATTGAAAAACACAATTTACAAAGGGGATATATGTTTATACTTAACATGCTCAATGACAAAGCATTCATCTCAAAGTATGACTAAATATTAATAATTCCCAATCTGGATAGAAAATTAAGGAAGCAAACAATTCTATTATGCAAATAGCAATAATTTATTATGCAGTTAGGAAATAACAAACTCTAAAAATAAATGTTTGTAACAAACTATCTCATGCATATAAGTAGATCAGCAATTTATTCCATTTTCCTATGACACTTGCTGACAAACATAATACACAGATAACATTTCTTGTTTAAGATTTTTATCTTCATTTGTTTTATTTTATGTGATCCTGGTAATATTTTGGTTGCTCTATAAAATATATGTGTAATACATATTTTCTTCATTCTTACAGCTGATTTTGAAAACCACATTTTCAAAAGACGCAGAAAGGGAAAGAAATAGCTTCTTAGAGTTAAATGGAATACCACAATCATGTGATAGACACTTGGAAATCTTTTCGATATTGACAATAATCTCCCAGATTATTTCACTTATTCATTACAAATTTATTGATCATTTTTTAATTTGCCAATTCTTACACTGAATGCTTAAAACTATAAACAGAACAATTTAATGGATTCATAATCTAATGGAGAAAGACTCTCAAGTAACTGCATACATGAAGTTAAATTCACAATTGCAGCAAGTATTGTGATGGGGAAAAATAAGACAGTGTGTATTACCTTGGTCAACCAGGTCAGTAACGACTTCCTTGGGGTAGAGATGTTTGAACAGATCCAGTTTAGGCTGCAGCATTTTTGCTCCTCATCACAAAGAATGGAGTTAAGACTTTGGAGAAGAGTGGCATGAATGTCTTTCCTGAAAGAGTCCACTGATTCGTGCACCAACCCTGACAATGTAGACTGAACAAGATGGAAGTGCCATCACTTTGATTACCTCAATCATGCCATTTGCGTTTTGCTGTTACGACTGTAATTCAGATGTGTAACATATATCCCAACAATATTTTAATAGACTCCTAAGTGATTTGCTGGAGTGCAAACTCTCACTCTTGCCATCTTCTTTGCACATCATGATTCGAAGGAAGTGCATCTTTCTTCAGGAGACATAGTTTCACAGAAATCACTTGACTACAAGAAATTGTGGGAAAATGTCGAATTTGCTAGAATACGATCCACAGTTTCTAAAAACTCTTTTTTTTAGCAACTTGCATTGTTTAAAGGGGCTGATTGATATCTCTAAAGAAAATGTACTGGCCTGTAAAACTCAGCATACTAGAACCTGTAGCACCTCAGTGTTCTTCCAGTTGCACCCCCTTTTGCCCCTCGAACAAGATGCTCGTCCATCTTGTCCTCAACTCAGTTCTCATTACCTAGGGCCTGGGTTGGAATTGGTGCTCACTAAACAGTTGAAATAGCTGTATGAAACGATGTTAACTTGCCAACTGAAGCCAAGTATGAAAAGTTGTGCTTTGCCAACTCCTGCATCCTTCTGTGATTTTTCTTGTCTAATAGGACCATGAGGTTGTACTTTGTTCATTATTTTGGAGATCAGGGTTCATGATAAAATTAAACATTTAACAAAGTTTTTTTTTATTTCAATCAGAAAAGAAGTAACAGCTTTTGTAAAGTGGCAAATGAAACAAACTCTCTCAGCTGTTGTTTTACACAAACATACAATCCACATTGACGATATATCTGAACACATCAGCTTTTATTCTGTTGAAGTAAGACCAAGATTCTTTCATAGTAAACAAACACAGAGTTGAAATTTTTTATCTCATCCAAATTGAGATTCAGAAGCAAACAACTACACAAAAGGTTTTGAACGAATCCTTCTTTCCAATGATGATTATTAGTAAATAGAATGAATGTCACAACAGGGATTCATCAATAAAAGATTCGAAAGAACCCTTATTGGAGAAAGTGTCTTCAACAATAAAATGAGCCTCTCATTGGCCATATGCTCCCACAGTCGGTTTCAGAAAATTGAAGATGACACTAGTTTAAGTCACTACTAATAATTAAAGAAAATAGATGTGATATCTTCCTGTCCTCTTGCTTTGCACAAGTGTGGACTCTGTCCCACCATGCTTTGTGTATGCCAAGGGTGGAATGTAGTTTGCAGGAGAGGGGTGCTGAGTCTGGCACAGCTCAGGGCCATCTGTTCAATCTTGGAATCCACAGATGTTCCATAGCAAAAAAAACCAAAAAAAACAAACAAAAAAAAAACCTGTAAGTTAAGCCTTCTTCTGCTTGGTGGGTGCCAGAGGGGTATCTCTGTGTAGAGGTTACGGCAGGATGGCAAACGAAATGATGCCCCTGCTGGGTCCAGTAGAGGGGACAAGCGGAAGGAAAGGCCTCTTCTGCTCCTTCCACCAGCCCACCTGGCCAAAGAGCACACCTGAGTGAGTTGCCTTAGGAAGCAAATTGTGCACCATGGAGAGAATAAAGTATGGTGGATTGAGCATTGGACAGTAACTACAGAAGATTTGGCCATCATTCCTGGATCTGTTATGAGCTCCCTCTGTGACCTTGAGGAAATCATACAGCATCCCAGTACCTTCACTGTCACCCTTCCCTGTACCACTAGTTTGAATTTTTTTTCAATTCCCCTTTATTTCCCAGAAAGATTTCTTTGCTGCCTATATTTGGCTGCCCAATATGTTTATACTTCCATAAACTATAAAGCTACATATATCATTATTAAACCTATCTTGAATCACCTAGCTTCATAATTATGCTAAACCTAGTTTTGTTACTGTGATTTCTAATCAACATGTTTTTATTCAAGGGATCTATAATGAACTACCTATGTTATAATATCAAGCACTAAGATCATTTATACCCTCAGATTTAAATATATTAAATAGGGCAAGAAACACTAATAATTTTAGCTATAACAATATACAATTTTGCCTATTATTTTTTTCTGATTGTTCATGACTTCTTAATTCTTTTTTCCCCCTCAAAATGGAGTAAACTATAGTAAGCAATATAGTCTGACCTCTCAATTAGTCATATTTTAAATCCTGCACCAAAGCATTTATTGAGTAATAGAAAGCTCCTGATTTTCCTGGTCACTTATTTTGATTTTTAAAATACATGTAATGTCAGTTCTCTAGTTCTCTTACTCATGTGTTGGAATTTGAAGGATGGACAGAGCTTATGAAACACGGTCAAGATTTCCCTAGAAATGTAAGGAATGAAATGAAAATGAGTTCCCATTGGAAGCCCTTTGTACATCATCATGTTATCTGTGGGATTGGCTTATATCAGCCATAGAAAAAGGACACAAGTAATAAAACCTTTATTTATTTCTTTCCAAGATCAGGAAAACTATATAGGAATCAACTATACTGAATATCAAAATGGGCTGTTACGAAGGACGGTGTAGCTTAGGTGTAAGAATATGAATTGGAAATTAAATGAGTTTAAATCCTTACTGTCAGATGATGTAGACTGGGAACATAACTTTTTTTGTACTTTATATCCATTGAGCCCAAGTCTTTGTTCATAAAACTGAAAAATATTTAAACACCTTGTAAACATCTTACCTCATATATGTTTAGTAAATATAATCAAACATATTGATTTAAAATGGCTTATTCATGATCTTGGATATGGAGAAGCATCCTTTATAAATACATGTCAATATTAAAAGATATAATCTTATATAACAACATATCAATTTTTGAACAAACTTTTAAAGCATTTATTTCTAAGATTTATTGTTTATTTTTCTTATAAAGGTAGATTTATAGACAGATGGAGAGACAGAGATAAAAATCTTCATTCTGCTGGTTCACTCTCTAAAATGCCACAATGGCATGCACCAGGAGATTTATCTGAGTCTCCCATGCAAGTACAGGGTCCCAAGGCTTTGGACCAACCTCTGCTGCCTTCCCAGCTACACGTAGGAAGCCAAATGGGAAGCAGAGCAGCCAAGGCAGAAACCGACACCTATATTGATTAGCCAATTGAGCCATTGCACTGGCCCTAGCTTTTTTTTTGTACATTTTAAAAGGAGGAAGTAAAAACAAAGAGCTTATAAACTAAAAGTCCTGAGAATGCAAGAACATAACTTTATGTGCTCATGGCAATTAAAAGAGGTTAACTTAGTAGTATTTAAATGCAAAAAAATCACAGTTTAATATGACTGGAGGGGAAATTTGTGTACAATTGACTAATGGGATCCAAAGATGATTAATAGAAGGTGCCATGATCTTTGCAAATTGAGCCCTGCTTCAATACAGTGAACATCAAGGTTCAATATCAGCTTTATTTGCTTGCTGAAACTAAAACAAAGAAATCAAAATCTACCTAATTACATTCATAGTCCAAAGTAGCTGAGTGTTAGAATCCAAGTTGTTTAAGAAAATGTAAAATTTGAGATGAAGCACAGTCACTAGCTATTTCTCGGTTCTGTTCACTCAAAATGGAAAACAGATTGAGAGGTAACGTATCTATGGGTGTAACCGGCTTTGTTCAATACAGTTAAATTACATACAAAGACAGGGAACCTCCTCTATAGAACCGGGCAGTGGATTGTTGATACAGACGTTCAGTACCATGATTGTGAGGCTGCGAGGCCAGAAACAAAACACAAGAGCTTGATAGCATCACTGACCTGGTGCTGTGATGCCATTCAACTGCTGTAATGCCATTCTAAGTCTCAGGCTTTCTTTCCAAGGAATTGAACATATTTTCTACGTTAACACTGTGTGTAGATTCCACCACACAATGCATGTAACAGTAATCAAGTATCTATTTTGCATGGGGCACTCCGGGAGTGAGTATAAATTGTACTCACTTTCACTTTTACAGGAGACCCAATTAAGGTCTGTACAGGAAAGACAAATTGAGATGAAGGAGAGGCAAAAGATGAAAATGCAAATGGGATAAACCACACCCATTATCAACTGTATTTTCAGACTAGAAACTGGGAATCTTTGTTGTGATATCAGTTGAGTGACAAGGACAGAAAAGTTCACTTAGATTTTTGGAGAAAAAAAGGAGATGGATTCTATGCCTCCAGATGGACAAAGTTTTACTTCACATATATATAAACTTATCCACATGCTAATGCTTCACTCAAATTTATTTGGACAAACAGGAAATGTAACTAAGCAACCATGAGAAATTGACATGATCCCATTTAGAATCTGGCAACAAGTGAAATGAATCTGAATGTTCTTTCCTGCTGGTGATGAAATTACAGGTTTTGACTACCTGCTGAAGGTCATACGGGAACGGTTTAACAATGGTCCAAAAATGATCATTGAGAGGCATTGCCACAAAATATTTGCAGAAGAATTAATCATTCTTAATAACATTTGTCTGAGGGAATGTCATAATTCATCTAAAGATATAAATAATAAAATAGTATTTACACGTCTAGCAGGAAGAGTTTCTTTAACATCGGTGTTGCCTGTAATGTGTCAAGAAGGAAACTCTTTCCTTACCTTCATCCCAAGATACACAACGTCAAAGAAATGCAAACACCTGCAGGCATTTAAAGAGGTGTTCGTGTCTGCAGGAGCATCATTTGCTAAAATGAAGTCAGCATGTTACTTATGTCAGACTCACTTAAGAATGGGGAGATCACCTTATAAATCAAGATTATTGGGTTCCAGCAAAAGTATGCTATGTGTAATTCTTTGAGTCCCAGGATTCTGCACTATTTTTTCAATAATATTTGAAAATAAAATGTGTTTCTCTGGAGTAATCAAAAGTTTTAATATTTCATTGTAGCCTTCCTTAACTTTCCTATTGATTCATTTTTTGTTTGTTTGAAAGATACCAGCTCAGGGAGAGCGAGAGAGACATAGACAAGGACAGGAACCGATAGAGATCCACATTTCACTCCACAAATGTCAGCAAATGGTCATGGCTGGGGCTGTCTGAAGCCAGGAACCTCAAACCCCATCTAAGTCTTCAGCATGGGTGACACAGATCCAACTATTTAAGTCATAAGATAACATGCATTGGGAATTCAAATTCAGATACTACAATATGGGATGCAGGCATACACATTGGCGTTTTAACATCTATACCATGAGAAAACCACAAGCTGCAGGGTTCTTTTTTATAATTTGGTGGCCTACCAATAGTTATAAATAGATCTCTTTTCTCAAGCAAAATTCCTTTTCTACTTCATAGGATTCTTTTCGTCTTTAAGAACATGAGTATGTTTCTAAGCCTAGAACATGGAATCTAAAATATATTACATAAGTAATTTCCCCTTCCTGAATGAATGAGAGTTGGTAGAAATTCTGGAAAGGAATATGAGACTAGAAGTTTTCTTTCCACTTGGTCACCATTGGCAAGGACGCTAAGCTTTTGTGAACCAGGCAGAGTGTCCTTATTATAGCTATTAGCAGGAAAAACTGAACTAGTGTAACTGGGCTGAAACATCAATCAAGTCTGAAGCTCAAGAAAGACAATTCTGCGTCTACATAAGAAAATATACATGGGTGAATAAACTTGCTGAAATTATAGTGCATTAGAAGCAACCTGGAAAGACAAGTTCTACTTGCCAGTGAGTTGAGCAGACTCACTTTTTCCATGAATGTCTACCAGCATTTTTATTTCTTATAGCTTACACATTCATTATTTCTTTCCTTTCCACAGTTCCAGCTTTGAAATGCCTGTTAACTAACGGGTAACTTTCAGAGATTGTATTAAAGGTATTGAGGCAGAAATAAACATGTTTCTTTTATTTCCTAAAAGCTAATGAGTTGTTCGCCAGTAGTACTCTTTCTATGAACACACTTATGCAAAGTAGTCAGACTTGTGGTGGGTGTTGTGATGTAGAGCGATGAACTTCTGAAGCCTGCATAGAACATCAGAGTACTGGTTCATGTTCAATGATGCTGGTTCCAACCCAAGTTTGTGCTGCTGCACCCTGGAGTCCTGCATATACTCCATGACTGAACCCCCTCTCACGCACACAGGCGGTCTGGATGGAGTTGCAGGATCCTAGCTTCAGCCTGGCTGTGCCCAGGATGTTATAGGCATTGGAGAAAGAAATAGCTGATATTTCTTGTTTCTTCTGTATCATTGTGCCTTTCAAATAGAAGAAAATAAATATTTTACAAATCACGGTCCTAAAAACCAAAGGTAATTATTGTTGAGTTGTATAAGATTACGATCAAGTTTCACACCTATTGCCAATCTTATTTTCCTTGCCATAAAGAAAAAGAAATTAAGACATGTGACATTTGGAACTAAACATCTTTATATTAAAAAAAAAATCACTTCAGATCTCTCAATCTATAAGCAAGGATCTTGAATGTTATCACTGCACTCTGAAAAAAGCAACAACTGTTCTTACATCTCTAAGATAGCTTGGAAATTCTGGACAAGTAGAATCCAAATTATGATGATTTTTGTGGTGAAGGTATTTTAGCAGAAATGCTCTACAGCAGAGATATTTGTGAGGGTCAGGAATCAATTCTAAAAGAAAAAAATATCCATGAGCAGGAAGGCAATATTTGCATTTTTTTGCACATCGGGAAGTTTCTATGGTGTACATATGTATGAACCCATGTGTGCATTACTTCATATTAATGACACTTTAAATGAAAAAGAAAATATTTGGAGGTCGATGCTGAGTGACAATGTCTTGAAATAAAAAAAACATATGGCATCTTTTGCCTTTAGATAAGAACAAAACAGAATAATTTTGATTGCATAATTCTAAGCAAAAATTATCACTGAGAAATAGAAACATATTTCTACAAAACAAGATGTCTTATAATCAAGTCATTTCAGAAAATGAGTGAATGTGCTACAACTCTATGTTTGTGAGTAACAGGGAAGGTCCTAAAGAGGACACAATAGCTGGTTTACTCCCGGCATGACAAAGCATCAAAGATGGCAGCTGGGAACACACGGTGGCCAAAACGCAGATTCTAGAAAGGCACATTCACAGAGAGCAGGAGAGACAGAGAGAAAGCTCTCCCATCTGCTGGTTGCTCCCCAAATTCCCCAACACCTGGTGCTGCGTCAAACTGAAGCCAGGAGCCAAGAGTCTCTTCTGGATCTCCCACGCGGGTGCAGGATCCCAAGGCTTTGGGCCGTCCTCAATTGCTTTCCCAGGCCACAAGCAGGGAGCTGGACGGGAGGTGGGGAAGTCAGAGCATGAAAGGGCACCCATATGGGATCCCGGTGCGTTCAAGGTGAGGACCTGAGTCACAGCCATGGGCCCAGAAATGCAATTTCTTAGACAATCACGTCTGCCTTCCATGAACAAGAGCTGATCTCAACAGCAAATCCTTCAATTCAACCTAGGCATTCTAATACGGTGTGCTCCTCTCCTAACCATTTCACCAAATGCTCACAGCAGTGACTGTAATTAAAGAGCATTATTGAATCATCCTTTCATTTTTTATACTGCAATACCAATTTTTCATATTTATTATCTACATAATTTGCTAGAATTCAAAAATTGTAAATAAAATTCTTTCCTGATATCTGTCAATCATAATATTTTTTTTCATTGTTGCTCATGGAAAAACTATCATAGAAAGGAAGGAATGGGGCCCGGTGTGATAGCCTAGTGGCTAAAGTCATGGCTGTGCACACACCAGGTTCTCACATTGGTGTTAGTTCTAATGCCAGCAGCCCTGCTTCCCATCCAGCTCTCTCTTGTGGCTTGAGAAAGCAGTCGAGGATAGCCCAAAGCCTTGGGACCCTACACCCACATGGGAGACCCAGAGATCCTGGCACCTGCCTTCAGTCAGCTATGCTCCGGCCATTGTGGCCACTTGAGGAGTGAACCAGCAGATGCAAGATCTTTCTCTCTGTAATTCTGACTTTCCAGTAAACATACAAACAAACAAACAACCACAGTTAAAAAGGGGGGAGGGAAGGGATGGCTAAATGTGATTTCCTCCATGCGTAAAATATTCTAGGAACCTCCCTACACTTTAGGCAACTTTGTTTATTCTCACCTGAAGATGGGATCCACACAACGGTTTGCTTTTAGTTCCATGGTTTCCCTCGGCACCTCCGACACCATAACTCACTTCCGCAATAAATGCTTTTGAATTTGCCGTTGTCCTAGTTTGCACGCAGGTTTGAATACTGACTGCCCGTCTCCTGTCATTTTCAGCAAAACTAGTTTCCTGAGATTCTTTAAGCCTTGGACTGAGGAAATGAATGCACATGATCTTTATTCAGAAAGCAAAAGCATTCACGAACACAGTGGCGCAATGGTCAGGTATGAAGGAACCAGGATGGTGGACCTGAGGACGGAAAAAGCAGAGTGCACAGGGAAGAAGCAATTGTTTGGAGATGTAAGCGGCCTTTTCATTCTGCATTCGCCTTGTTACAGCGGGCTGCAGGAGTCAGAGAGACCCAACATGATGCCTGTGTTTTGACGATATCAGTTTCGCATGTCCCCCATGTCATCGGCGACATCAAGTTTATCAAAAAACATGGCAAGTTTGCACCTGCCATTGGAAGCTGAATTAAAGGCTCTGGCCATGTGGGAAAATAACACCATGGCCATGTCACCTCTGTCTTCAACAAAGCATTTTGTAACTTTTAGAGGAAACTAAGGAAGTTTATACCTAGGACTTTGACTGCAACACTACAGTGACAATTTTATATTTCTTCTATCTTTTAATGGACTTGCACTCATGCAAATTACTCTGCTTCATTATTCGTAATACTGTTGAGGGAAATGGAATATCTCTTCCGTCATAAATTAGTACTCCTCTGATAAAAGCATGTTTGAAAATGTTTATTAGTCAACGAAAATATCTGTAGAAATTTTATTCCATAGCCCTTTTGAGGAAAATATTTGAAGTCTGTGGTACGTTGTGTTTCTTCAAGTAATGAGCTCATTTAGGCATTAAGGCAACATATCTTGCAGGAATACTGATGTTCACTGTTCAGTGATGAGTGTTACATAAAATGTAAATACAAGTTTATCTAAAGGCAGTGATTTGCATAAATATGGTTCACTGTAGTATGCTTTGGGGAAAAAATAAACATACAAAGAAGTAAATTTAGACTTGATTGAGCCAGAGGTACTAGTTATAATGTGATAATGATTCAAATTCGCCCCCTCCCCATAATTCAAGGACTCAAAATGTGATTAAGAATGATTTAATAAATGTAGTGTAACTGGCACTTAAGTTTCACATCAAAGTGACGTAGATATCAAAACTGCTATTAAAAAAATACATCTCAGATTTTTATATTCTTTTGTGTTAGCTTTTGAAAGGATTTAATATTATTGACTTCATAGAAAATAAATTTCCTTTCACAAACTAGGGAGTGAAAATGTGGAAAATATGGCTAAAATAAAAACTAGTGTTCATTCCTAGAGATTGGTGAAATTTCTGTGCTCCAAAGCAAGTCAAGAAACAGGAAATTATATATAAATACTTACTTACCTCTGCTGAGTAAAATGTGAGCTAAAGATTAGGCTGTGTCAAAAACTAGAGATAGGGCCCCGGTGTGGTGGCCTAGCAGCTAAAGTCCTCGCCTTGAAAGTGCCAGGATCATATGGGCACCAGTTCTAACCCCAGCAGCCCCGCTTCCCGTCCAGCTTCCCTCTGTGGCCTGCGAAAGCAGTCAAGGACAGTCCAAGATCTTGGGACCCTGTACCCAAGTGGAGACCTGGAAGAGTTTCCTGGCTCCTGGCTTATATATGTATATATACATATATATACATACACACACACACACACAAAGAACATAAACTACTCAACAACAAAATTATCCTAGTAATTGGAAGACAAACTATCCAGTCTATATAGGGATGTATAGTTAACTGTGTAATAGAGACTACCATGTCCAGATGTGAGGATGCAGTGCAGTGTGCCTCTCCACTTCCAGATCAAAGATAGACTACTATTGAAACTATTAGCTGTAGCTTGACAATAGGATGCTGGACTCTCTGCAATGATGAACATGTGACTGATTACAAAGAGCTATGCTATGGTAACAATAGAGGGGAATTTGGTGGCGGGAGGAGGGTCGGATTTGGGAAGGGGCAGAGCCTATGCAACCGTATGCAATGTATCGTAGAATGATGATAATAATTTAAAAAGAAGTAAAAATTAAATTAAATTTTAAAAATAGTTTTAGAGTTTCTGGTCTTATATGTTAACTCTTTAGTTTACTTTTAGTTGCATCCATCCATGAGGACACAACAGCTAAAGGTGCTGGCACAACTACAAAGACACAGCACTTTTTCTTCTGTGGTTTAGAAAAAACCCAAAACAAAAACATCCAAGCCAGATATTTGGCTCAGAGATCTATGCAACAGAATGCAGTCCCTAGATGCTCCAAAGATCTGGATGCTTGGATGAGTGCAAAAGTCTCCTTTTGTTGGTGACAGATTAGCCGCTGCGTCTGTTTTAGTCTTCAGTGCTTATTAGCAGAAGGCACAGTGCACTGGGTAGCTGCTGGATGTTTTATAACCTCCTTCTTGGGAGAATCCGAGGGCCTGTGTTTCAGTTTTAAATCTGAACTTCCTAAGTAAACACACTCACAATCTCATTACAGATTTTTTTCTGCGCTCTTGGGAGACTTGCACGTGTCTTACCCTCTCCACTGCTTTAGGGGGTGTAGAAAGAATCAAACTGCAGGTGCCTTTGGATTGGCGTGAGGCTAAACCCACATGTCCAAGGAGAAAAAAACAGGTGTAGGCGGTTCATTTTCCGGTACTACAACGTGGTATCTGGGGTGGATCGCTGTCCGGCTCAGCGTTTCCAATTCGCCCGATGTATTTTCTCAGTTGCTGAGTGAGTAGGAATTTCACAACTGGTCTTTGACTTTGCCTCTGAGAAAATTGATCGGTTTGTTACAGACTGTCTCCATGGTGGATGTGCGGTGCAGGAAAGCTACGGAGAGCTGGAGCCAGTCAACCTCTTTAACGGTTGCTCTGGGAGGCAGCCCTGGGGCTGGGTTTCCATAGCGTTAGCATGACTGCAGCAACCTCACACCCTGTGACTGCAGGAACCCCACGTGCATCTTAAGGACATGAGAACAGGCCGGAAGCAGGGCTGATTCATATAGAACCGTCCAGAGAGTACTCCCATGACCCCAGTGCTTCTCTCTACCCCTGTTTCAGAATGTAGGCGGATTTTCTATACTACGTGAAACCGGAAGACCTATGTGAAGAGTAACGAGATGCTATTCTCCTGGTACAACGTGGTGTTATTCCTCTGGTGTCTCAGCACGTTTCTGTGCCTGTTGCACCGGAGAATAAATCTAAAACCCTGACCCAAGCATGCACACAACTCTACTTGGATCACTCTGACAAGAGTGTCTTACTGGGCTTGTATCCTCAGCATTGCTTTTGAACTAAAAAAAAAAAAAATCCTCTTATAACAAATGGGTCTGTTGATGTTTGGTGGTTGTGTTTGTGGGTGGGAGAAGAAGCCGGGCCTGCTTTACCCGCACTGCTGACATCACTCCCTTGTAAGAATGTTAAGGGCTTAAAAGTAAATGTTGGAAAGGCACCCTTACAATCCTTTAAGGTCAAGGTTGTTGATCAGTTTTTTCATTTTCTTCCTGAGAAAGGTGACTTGTCATCTCTCATTGCGGCAAAAGTGCTTCAAGTTCTGCTATGTCTGAAGATGAAGAATCAGCTGTGACACTGATTGTAAATATTTAATAATTTTTACCACATGGCTTTAAAGTCTCAATGTTAAAATATACAGCTTTAAAATTACTTATTGCTGGAACTATTTAGTTAATTTTACAAATTAAGCAAAATCTCAGAGAAGCTAAATGTTGTGATTATTTTTAAGATTTATTTTATTTATTTTATTTTATTTTATATGCAAAGTCAGATGTACAGAGAGGAGGAGAGACAGAGAGGAAGTTCTTCCTTCTGATGATTCACTCCTGTAGTGACCGCAACGGCAGGAGCTGAGCTGGTCCAAAGCCAGGAGCTTCTTCTGGGTCTCCCATGCATGTGTAGCGTCCCAAGGTATTGGGCTGTCCTGGACTGCTTTCCCAGGCCACAAGCAGGGAGCTGGATGGGAAGCAGGACTGCTGGGCCTAGAACCAGTGCCCATATGGGATCCTGGCGCTTTCAAGGTAAGAACTTTAACCTCTAGGCCACTGCACTGGGGCCTGTGATGAGTTTTAAAGGAGGCACTTGTTATTCCAAACTTCTGAGAAACAACCAATAAAAATAATAATGAATATGGGGTTGTCCAAGATTCTCCTTGGACCATGCAGATTTTATGTTGGACTGCTTGAGTGTGGTTCTGTTCCCTGTTAATGTGTGCCCTGAAAGGAAATAGATGCTTCTCTGTTATCCACACAGGAGCCTGAACTGAGTATCTAGATAACGGATTTGGCCTGGAATAATCCCAAATGTAGCTGTAGGAGTGAACCATTGAGTGGGTGATGTTTCTGTTTCTCTTTCATTCTCTTTCTCTCTTTCTTACTCTCACTTTTGCTCTCTCTCTCTCTTTATCCTTTTTTCTCTCCCCACTCCTTTCCAAATAAAGAGAAGTAACAATTTTGACAAGATGAACTTTTGAAAGTTCCATGAAATTCAAACTTAAAAGGAAAGTAATACTTTTTAATAATACTTTGAAATATGTTGCTATTTTGTTATGCATGTTTCCCTCAGCCAATTTAACTTCAATACGCCTTCCTTTTTAATTCGGTAATAAACATGATTGAATTTACTATACTATATGGATTGTCATAAAACATGCAATCCAGTCAAATTAGTGTGACAAGAATGAAAAAGAGAGTACCAAATAAAAGCAAAATATGCCACAATATTTCATCATATCCTAAATATTGCATGGTGCCAATGTATTAGTGTTAGAATTCAATATTTCAGTTTCACTGTCATAACCATACTTTTTTCTTTCTTCACTGAATCTAGGATGGAGACAAAATTATATAATCAAAAAGCATCTTAATCATAGAAAAGTAGAAGTAGCTAATAAATTCAGATGATTTCATTATTTTGGAAAATTTAAATAGCTAATAGGAGAATCTTGCAGTACATTTACTATGAGCACTTAATTTATGACTATTCAATATTTTTCAGGAAATTCATCTTTGCTTATCTATTCACACATACATCCATCAAATGCTTAATGTTTATACTTGGGTCATGAAATCAGAGACTTTACAACCCTCAGATTTGACAAAAATCCTTCTGTTTCTGAGATCATAGATCTCTAAAAAGTCGTGCTCCAGACTGGCAGTAGGGCTAAGGGGCTTAAGCTACTACTTTTGACGATCAATGTGCCAGTTCACACTCTGGCTCCTCCACTTGCCATCTAGCTCCACACTAATGCACCTGGGGGAGCAGTGAATGATGGCTGAGTACTTGGGCATTTGCTAGCCAGGTGTGAGAACCAGACGGAGGCTGTGGCTTCCCACCTTAGACTGGCTCAATGTCAGCCCTTTGGGCCATTTTGGGAGATGACAGTGGAAAAGAAGATGTCTACCCCTCCTCTCTGCCCTGGTACTCTTCAAAGCAAGAAAATATGGAAGTAAGTAATCAATTATCTAAGCCATTAAAACAATTAAATAAGAATTCGTGTTTTGAATCACAGAGTTCTGAAAAACATGGCAGTTTCTGTTCTAATAGATAATAGGTAATAGATAAAAGATAAAAGATGATACAATTATATGCTTATTATAATATTTTGAATATTATAATAAAAGATAATATAATTTATTTTAAATCATCCTTATATTTGTATTCTAATTTCACCATGTGATAACTCCAGACAGTTATGAAGTGATACTGGATGATTTGGGAGCCAGTTATCCTAGGCAGCAGTTTTACCTGTTGTAGCATGTATGACATCTGCTCCAAGAGAAGTGCCTTCACCTGCTGCACAACACTGCCAGTCTGTCCCAAGTATATCTCATTTGCTAAGCATATATTTTAATGACTGCTTTGCATATGCTTAAAAGTTAAATATGGTTGAGCAAATAGATATGTAACTTAATGTGTAAGCAACTAATGTATACAGTAAAGGAACGAGTTATAAAATCAATTACATGAGACTGAGGAAACCTAAAATGTCCCAAATCTCTAAATTAAAAAAATAGTATACAAATTCAGCATTTTTGAAAATTGATACAAATTAATTAAATAGAGGAAGAAGGAATTAGTAAGGCAAAGAAACAACTTTGTCAATAGCCATTTACAGATCAAAATATTCTTATTGAAATATCAAGAATAATGGAAATGATTGCAGCACCAATGATCAATACACCACTACAAATATATTTATACCAACAACAATATATAAATTGTTTGTTAAACAAAAGTATATTATTGAGAATAAAGGTAGGACATGAAATATGTCAATGTCTGAAGTTGTATTCATTTATTTGTTCATTTATTCAATAACTCATCATACATTATTCACTGTGTGCCACAGATTAAAGAAAGTAGACCTAAATTTTTCATCTAATCAACTACTATCTTTAACTTCATAAGACAATTTTTCCTTTCAAATAATTACAGATAAGACATAGTATATGAATTCAAAATAATTGCATTTTAACTTAAGTCCTTTTAATATTGAGGATGAGGTTAATACAAAGTGCTTAAGAAAGCTTAGCTGTGTTGTAGATATTATGTTAAGCATGTTGTGCTATCTTGTTTAATTCTCACAACAGCCTTGTAACATTTTACTGCTTTAACCAGCTGTATCTGTACCTTCTTCATAAAATGTACAGACTGCTATCAGAGTACAGACATAAGAAAATCACCCCTCATTTAGGACATTTTATCCCAAAACTAAAGCCTGAGCCCAGTGCATAGAGAAATGAATTCAAGAAGCTGTCACCTGCTGGTGGGACGGGGTGGGGGGGCAGTCTGGCTTAGTGATTCAGACTTGGAATAGAATGCTCACATCTCCCTCAGGGCGCTATGCTCTGGCACCTATCTATGGCTCTGGCTTTATGCCACTGCAGACACCAAGAGGCAGCGATGGTGGTTCAAATAACTGAATTGTTGCCACACGTGTGGGTCTTCTGCATTGAGTACTGGCCCAGCTCCAGACATTGTGTGCATTGGGATATGAAGCAGCAAAAGAGAGGACTTGTTCCCTCCTTAGTAAACAAAAATAAAATGGAGTGAAATAAACCAAAACCAGCCATCTGAGTTGTCACTAAATCTACCGGCCTTCTCATGACTTGTATTCCACTACTGACATAACGTGGCCCCTTGCAAGTCGTAGATACTATGTCCTAGAGGTAGGTGATCATGAGGCGTAGAGGTTAAGATGCTGCTTATGATTCGTACATCTCCTTTTGCAGTGTCTTCCTTCAAGTCCTGGTGCTGTTCTGAATCCCAGCCTTTTACTCTGCACATTGATGAGACTGAGAGGTGATGGCTAGAGTGTCCCCTCGGAAGACATCTCAGATTGTATCCCTGAGTCCTAATCTCGGCCTGAACAACCTCACGCTACTATGGACAGATGTGTGAGCAGTAAACCACTGGATGGAGACTCTTTCTCTCCATATCTTACTCTGTCAGTTTTAATAAAATAAAATACAAATTGTAAATTAATACAAATATATTTATATTTTAAATAGCAGTTATTTTCATTTCCCATATTGAAACAGTTGGGAATTCAGGCATTAGAGACATCAGGATATACTGCAGGGGCAATTGCAATACGTTCCTAACTGCCTCGAAAAATAATCATTTAAGAAGTGTGAGGACAAGTGGTTAGCTTTCATGCTCAGTAGGTTTAGTCACAGCTTGTAATGTCTGCATCCTATAACGCAGTGTCTGTTGAAGTCCTGACTATTCTGTTTCAAAATCAGCTTGCTGCTAATGTGCATGGAAAGGCAGCAGACAATGGCCCAAGAACTTTGCTCTAACTCTCCATGTAGGAGACATGATGCAGTTTGAAATTGTTGGAATCGGCCTGGGCCAGTTCTGGCTGCTGGAGGCATTTGTAGAATAATCCAGCAGGTGCAAATGAAAGACGTCTCTCTCACTCTGTCACTTTTTTCACTGCCACTCTTTCCAATAAACAAATAAACCTTCAAATGCAAACGATGACTTATACTCAATATAAAAACATCTTCAATGATGTTGTGTTACTCTCAAGATATAATTTTATTTGTCAGTGTATCATATATTGCTGCTATGCATGAGATCTTACTAAATTCTTCATATTCATGTCTGGCTACTCTCCTACATTAACACCATGTTTCAGTGTATTAAACCCCCAGGGCCAGTACTAAGGCTCAGTGGCTAAATCCTTGCTTTGCAAATGCCACGATCCCATATGGGCACTGGTTTGTGTTCCAGCTGTCCCACTTCCCATCCAGCTCCCTGCTTGTAGTCTGGGAAAGCAGTAGAGAATGGACCCAAAGATCCCTGGACCCACACTGGATATGGAAGAAGCTCCAGTTCATTGCTTAAGATCAGCTCAGCTCTGGCCATTGAAGCCAACTGGGGAGTGAAACAGTAGATGGAAGATCTTTCTCATCTCTCCTGTCCCCATAGATACGATCTGTCTTTCCAATTAAAAATAAATATATGTATATGTATATCTATAACTATATAAATTTCCTTCAGGACAAAACTCACTCAATATTCTGATTTCTTTGAATACACTATTTCTTACTCCTGATACATCTTATTGCCTATATTCCTTCCCACCTTTCTTCTTTCCCATCCCCTTCTAACTCTTTTGTCCCCTTCCCTCTGTCTGTCTCTCTCTAGTAGCCTTAAAAATGAATTCCATGCTCCTTCCCACAAGGATCTCCTTAAACCAACTCTCCATGGCTTCCTCCCAGCAATATAGGTTAAGTAAACCTTTCATGGGCTTTTTCTAATAGCAGTCTATGAAGACTGTATTTACAGTAGAATGGATTGTATTGCACAACATTAATTTTGACTCTGCTTTTTGGGGACTAATTTATAGCTCTTAGCCTGAGACAGTGCTAGAAACAGGATTTTCAGGATGTAGTGTCTGAATAAGTGATTTTTTTTTCCCATTGTGGATTGCCGTCAAGGATGCTAATTTTGTTAAGTATGCACATAATATAACTTATGCTGACTGTGAAAATGATCAGTGGATGATTGTGTCTCCTTGGCAGACAGTTGCTTCCATAACTTAATAAAACATGAAGCAATTAAACCATGGGACGATTTTTATGGACAGTAAACTAGTAGTCATCATATCTGTCTGTTTAAATGAGTAACATTTTATATGCCTATGTCCCAAGGAGATGATTTATATTAGTGAAAGAATTCCACAGCCAGATCTAAATGTCCCTCAACACAGTAAGAAGCCTGGTGGGTTTTTTGTTTTGTTTTGTTTTTTACACAGATGCTATCTAAAAATAACCATAATTCTAGTTGGCTTTTTTTTTATAAGTATTTACTTAGTTTGAAAGTAGAGTTACAGAGAGAGAGAGAGCATCAAAGAGAGAGGTAAGGAAATTTTCCATATGCTGATAATATCTCCCCCATACTTCCTCCCTTACCACCAATGATCATAAACATGCAAGGTGGGGTCAGTGCAGAGTGAGCTGACCGGAATTGCATCTAGATTCACACGTGGGTGGCAGGGATTCCAAGCAGTTAGGTCATATTCTGCTGTTTTCCCCGGCATGCTAGTAAGAAGCTGGATGAGAAGTGGAGTATCTGGGACTTACTGCTGTTCATATAGGATCCTGGCATCACCGACCTCAGATGAACCAACTGTACCTCAAAGCTCACCCACTTTTCTAAATTCTGAGAAATCAAAACTAGATCAGTCTGCTTTGGGCATAAAAGAGATGCCTTCAATGGCACTGATAGCCCTCAGAAGTGTACGAAAGACTGGATTCCAAGATTAATGTTACATAGTTGCTAACAAAGCCCGAAACACACCTTAGTGATGTTTGGCGTAGTAAGATGTGACAACATTTATCATTAGCAGTGTTGGTGATGTCATCATTAAGTATTTTCTGCCGTCTAAATTTCCTACCGTTGGTCTACAAGTCTGTTCAAATGATAATAGATAACTTATGTTTTGGGATCTTTTGATAACTCTAGTGAGATTAAGAATACAGGAGGTAGGAATTTTGGCTTTGATGTTGGGAGGTGAGCTTTGTTTCCACTGAGAATCATGACACAATTTTACACACACATATGAGACTTCTTGGTGCTGAATGGTTGAAAAATGGCATGATTTACTACTGGCTTAATGGTATGAAGGGAAGAAAGAAAGAAATAAAACAAACCTATTATTCACAAATATATATATATATATATATGTATATATATATACACACATATATGCTGGTATCAATATAAAATTGAAATTCCTCACTGCTTTTTACTTTCATCTCTCCAGTATTTTGGTATTCCTCTCTTGACCAAATATACTTTTTTTCTTTCTTGTCTTTTTTTTTCACTATATTAGCAAATATGTATGTTGATATGCCATAGCAAGAAATCTCTTTTTTGCTCTGCTGAGGGATTCATTGCAATGAGTGGAAAAGCCAATTTCTCATTATTTGATTCTTCCCAATCCAACTCTCCTTTCCTCTTCATAAGGAAAATCACCGTTTTCCTAATAAAAAGGGATGAGAGCATAAAGCAATTTTAGAATTCTTTTTTCCCATCTGATAACACGAAGCTTTGGGTTTCTGTTGGATATAATAAAATATTAATAAAATGCATATCCATTACTCTGGCCACACATATTACAGTCATTCAGTTTCAGTGCCTTCCTCTCACTTTCACCATCCACAGTGTTACAAATCCTGTCAATCTGCCTTCCAAGTATGTCTGGATTTTGACTAGCTTTCCTCACTGCACCTGCAGATGTTTAATTGAAGCCCACCATGTCTTGTGTTGATCTCTGGTAAAGCCCTTCTACCATTCGTCTCCATTTCTGTTACAGTCTGAACACAGCAGCCATAGAAAAACATTGCACTGTTTCTCTGCTCAAACCCTTCAATGGATTATAATTTCACTAAAAATAAAAAATAAAAATCCTGTATCTGACATACAAAGGATTGTTACTTTTGAATATTCTGAGAATATCGCCAGGGATTGATAAGAGTATATTTGAGGTTTAATAAATCCCTCTGTGAATTTAATTCAGACAACTAATATATCCACAGCCTGATCCATAAAATATTTCGATTTAACACATTTTTAGAACATTTGTTACACTAATTTTATGAACAATAAAATGCAGAAATATTATCAATTTTATCTGTATTTGTAACTGAAATCAATATTTTATTTACAGCTTTGTAACATAGATTTTCAAATAAATATGTTTTCTTCAGGAAGCCTCAAATTTCAAATTTAATTCTGAGTCTCAGAACTATATATTTTAATATTGTGACATGTGCATGGAAACAAACACTGGTGAATCTAAAATTATGTTTCACAGTACAGAGATAATATTACAAAATGAGAACAGCGTATCAGCACAACTACATGAATTGTCTAAACCAACTAGGGTGTCTATCATTTCATGATATTAACTTGCATGTCTAGGTATTCAATCATTAAGAACCTGAACAAAACACTTTGCTTCTCAATTATAGGATCCCCCCAACAGAACATTCATCAGCCCTGGAGACACAGTTTTAAAGCTGTTGGCATTTGGGAGAGAAGCTAAAAATTGCATGGATGCTAACACCCTTGGGGTTCAGATCTGGCTCCACTGTGAATTCTAGCCCCTTGCCAATGCACCTCCTCAGAGACAGTAGAGGTTGATGTACATACTTGAGGTTCTGTTTCGCACACTGGAGATGCCACTTTCGTTCTGGGCACCAATATTGCTTCTGGATTCCACCTGACTAGGTCCCAGCTCTTGACAGTGCAACAGAGAGTCAACCAGTGGATGGAAGATTTTTCTGTCTCTGTCTCTCTGTCCTTCAAATTATTAAGCAATAAAAATGGCAAATGGTTATTAATGGAGATTTGTATACCTACTTACTTGTATACTTACACCTGGGGGTAGTATATGCTCTTGTCTTTTTTTTTCTCCTTTTGCTGAGAAAGACTTAAAGAAATCTCCGGTACAGATGCGTGGTTCTTTCACCAATACCTATGAAACAGGAGGATTTTTTTTGTTTTCAGTATCAGCAGGCTCTGCTTCCTGAGTATATGGATCAATCACATACTGCACTGGTATTCTGAAATGCCTAGCTTAGATTAGCGCAAGATCCTCACATCTGTCTGCTTACAAGTTTCTTATTTCTGTGGGAACTCCCAGCTCATTTTCAGTACCCTGTTTTTTCAGACCTCTGCTATCCAATGTTCTGCCCTGCAAGTACCACAACGCTCTAGCTTCTCAAACCCCCTAGTCCCAACCCCTAAGCTCCAGGAATCAGATAGGGTTTGCCTGGGTTTCTTTCATTGCACCAAAACCTAGAAACTTCCTAGGTGTTCCTGTGGGACAATTCTTTAGCTCCTTTAGTTTACTTACTGTGCCTTGGGAGTCCCATCCTTCAGTGAGTGCCTCCTTCCTCACATTTGAAAGTAATTGTTTCATGTGTTTATTAATTGAGCTGTTATTAAATGTAATCTGAAAAATATGTTTAGTTTTAGTGGTTGCAGTCACATGACATGCAGACATTCTATTTCGGTTCATACACATTGTTTTTCCTAAATCATCAATGCATATTAGTGCTCATTTGTTCAGACAGCACCTGGCACAGAATATAGAACAGAGTGAAGGCTTAATATAAAAATAAACGTGTTCCATCCTCAGTGTTCCATCCGTTTGAATGTCACCTTCCTGATGATACTAACTACACTCTGAAATATAACATATGTTGGTCGGAGGAATGACTCCTTCATCTCAATTCAGTTTTTGAGGGAATGCATGAAAGAAGGCACAAAAGTGAAAGCTTAAATTTCTGGGTTTTGAAATTTTCTGTCGTGAGGCAGCCACGGGCTTACTATCGGGGCAATCTTTCCAGGGCGCAGACAATTGAGTAGGTTTGGACTGCGCCATAGTGATAGATTGATGAAACAAACTTTAGGAACACCTAACTCGTTCTTTCTGAATCAACATTTTGAAAAGCAGTCAATCATGATGCCCCATGTCACTTATCTGCATCAGCCCATTTCGTCCTCACACTCTACGTGACTCTGGCTTCAGGGCTTCATCATGGCCCCTGTGTCTCAAAGCAAATCTACTAATCTAACTCCTATCCACCCAGCCTTGCTAGTTCACTGGGCAATGATAGCTGATCACTTTTTAGAAAAGTTGTTCATCAACTTCCGTCTGAGACCCGTGAGTGACAGCGCTTCCTTCCCTGTGCTCTTTCCCCTTTGGGGTGTTATGAAGAAAAAAGGAAAAAAAAAAGTCCAGAAAGTTGGCAGAGGAGGCAGGCACCAAATTCAGCACCAACTCCAGTTTCCAGGCTTTGTCTTTGACATTCTCTGACAGCTCATAAACGGGCTTGGTGCTAAGACTCCTTAGAGGCTTTTAAAAAAGAAGCAATTGTGGATGTTTGATGAATTCTTATTGCCGTGGCTTCCCTTTTCCCTGATGTGTGTACAGTCATGCAGTCAACAGTAAAATGTATAAGTGCACATAAATGATCCCTGTATTGTGAAAATTGCAACAGAAGACAAGCAATTATGTGGGGGACTACATTAGGTAATACTGTTTTGCTGGGTTTCACAGCCTTGCTTTATACTGAGTGTTGAACTCAATTTCCATATTACTCAGAAGACATTGATCATTACTAGCCTAAGTAAATATTCGTTTTGATTGTCTCAGCAGGCAATCTCCATGGTCATATTTTAACTCCTCATGCAGGCAGAAGTAAACCTTTGATAGATATTTTGGCTGGTCTCTGCCATTACAAAATACATCCAGGCAGGTGTAGAATAATGACAGCGTATGAGAAAAGGCCTGGTAAACATTAAATTGTGTTGCAGAAGTACTGTACTGGGGTTTATCTCGTGTAATCAACCAAAGAATACACAGATTTAAAAAAAATAAGCCCCTATTAGGGGTGGATAACCAAAGCACAGAGAATATTAAATATGTCCATATTTCCACGGCTAATAAAAATCCCAGTATCAAATTGAATTTAAAAATCTTAATACACGTATGAGCCACATCTGAATTAGATATAGTTAATTCTCTTTTGCCCCTTCTCTCCATTTCTGTGTCTCTGTCTTTGGTTCTCCTCGCCACTCTCTGTTTCTCTATGTTCTTTTTCTCTTGCTTCATTTAACAGAACAGAAGACCACAGAGACAGACCATAAACATCTTAACTGAGGATTTAAAGTTTGCACCAATCCTCAGGCTACCATACACCTACCCGGTGAAATCCAACTTTCCAAGCTCAGATGAAGTCCAGAAGGATTTTCCAAACTTTTAATTAGCTTTGCCTCAGCACTTTACCCGTGAAGAATCCTTCTAATTGTTGTGTTGCAATATACTAAATCTTCTAGGAAGCTCTGAGCTCCTGTAAGACAGACATAACATCTTATAATTTGATCTTTTTCTTTGCAGCCTCATCGTTGTTATTAAGCATCTGTTGAATTCAAGAGTTCCCACCTAGGAAGTCTCTTATGAGTATACTTCAGGAGCCTGTGATGCTGTTATGCCTCATGGGTGGTGACTCATCTCCCAGCTGCTTCCCTTCCCAGTCAGCTCCCTGCTAATCTGGGAAAGCAGCAGAGGATGGCCCAGGTCCTTGTGCCCCTGAGAGTGAACTAGACAGAGAGTGAAATTGTCTCTCTCTCTCTTTTTCTCTCTCTCTCTGTCTCTCTCTCCCCTTCCCTTCTCTCTGGCTGGATCAAAAGTATAGTCTTGAAGGGCTGGCATTATAGCACATTGGGTTAGGGAGCAGCGTCAGATATCCACATTGCATGTTTATTTCTCATTTGACTTCCTGTTAACTAATGTGTTTAGCAGGCCAAGGCTAATGGCCCAATATTTGGATTGCTGCCACACGTGTGAGAGTTCAAACAGAGTTCTTGGTCTATGACTGCCATCTGACCTGGCTCTGACTTTTGTGGGTATTAAGGCAGTGAGTCAGAGGGTGTAGGATTTCTCTTTCCCCTCCCCTCTCTTCCTGACTTTATCATACATCACTCTGCTTTGCAGATGTCCATAGACTTTTACAAATCCTTGAATTCTGAGTTGCCATTAAAGTTTCAAAATATTGAGTTGTATATTGAAAGTGGCATATAAATCACTGTGCACACATGTACACAGATTAGGTTAGCAGCATCAAGAACCATCCACAGATTGGGAACTTCAGCTTTAAAGAGTGATTGAAGCTGCTGTATTCACAGACCTAATAGTGAAAAATGAAGAGTAGACAGACTGAATCAGCACTACACATATTCGAAAGAATGCACTTGTCATCTTTAAACATATCTGCCTCCCATTGCTTGGATGTCTGTAGAATCTTTGAAATGCGAATTGTAACAGCCATGATTTTTCTGCTTTGCATTCCCCAAAATAACGGTGCTTTCCAAAATTGAAACCTTAGAGTGAGTTAACCTGGCCAAGATCACATTCCCAGTGATCAGTGATAGAGTTCCACTTTTAACTTCAGCCTCTGTGTGTCGGAATCCTCGGCTTCTTCCTTATCCTCTGTGGGAAAGAAACTATTATTCAAAGTAGCCTGATGAATAGGAATAGGACCCATAACACAATACTTACTTTCACAATACTTAATGCAGTACATTTGTATAGCACAGCATTTCTTGTAACTATGACGAATCAGTGTGTGCGTGATGATTTACCACAGTAATTAATTTCTTTTGTACCATAAGTTGATGCCTGTATTCTGCTTATATTGATGGGATGGCAAATTGTTCCATCTATATTTTCGAATGATTCTTCAGTGATTTCTGTCAAAAAATTTCCCTTGGTAATTCAGCTCCATGAATTGCTCTTCCTCGCTGCCATCCAAACAATCCTACCAAGTGTCACATTTTGCCTAAATTGATACTAAAGCCGTTTAGCGTAAGCTAATTAAAATTTGGCTGTCCTTCCCAAATATGCCACATGACTGATAGCGATGGGCTCCATCATCATTACAGAGTGCATTACTTTTGTGCATGTGCTGTAGAGAGCATTCCAAAGCTATTTATTATGTTTTCATGTGCACAAGGGCTAATAATTCATTCTGTTTAAGAAGAATAGTGAACTGAATAATATCAGAGTAGCAGAATTTGGAGTTTCAGTCTACATTTCTATTCAGAACTTGGCCTCCTCCTACCACCTTTCTGATTCCTCTCCCTTCGTCTCACAGGTGGAGTATGGCGCACTTGAAACATTTCCTGCAAAGACAATTACAGCATCTGTCAAATCAAATTCACTATGCCTGTAAAACTAACTGTAGCATTTGAGGTCAATTTCAAGTCATTAGGTTCCTATTTTTTTAAATCATATTTGTTATGCTAATCTCTATGAGAGACACGACAAATTAGTCCTATAAACCATTGTTTGCTCGTGATTTGGGTGGGGCTATTGATTGGAAAAGGATGATCAAGTTTATATTAGAAAGTTACCCTTTAGACAATAATCCTTTCTTTCTCCAGCCATTTCTCTGCAAGTATATGAATGAAATCATGTAGTTGAAAAAAAGCGTGGCTTTTAGTTTTGTATAACAGATACTGTCAGAGTTAGTGAAGTGACTGTTTCCAGAGCAATTGAATCATTTCCTGCCTGTCTGGCAATTTGTGCTGATTGTGCAATGCTGCAAAAGTGTGAGGGCATCTTATTGGGGTCTTCACAAGTTCTTGTGATTAGAAACACCTGCTTACTTTTTATTCCCAAACCTCCTTTTTCTCATCGTTAAACCATCATGGCCTGGAGAATAGATGGGTTGGATGCAAACATGCTTGTCAAATCTGCGAGACTTAGCTCAATTTGTTTGAATGTTTGGGGTGGGGAAAAAGCAAGGAGCTTAGCTCGAACATCTGGGCAAGTTTCCAGCTTCGTTCGTTGATGTTCTGACACATAAGGTTCTGGGGTTGTTTGGTTTTTCTATTTACTTATTTATCCTACCTTCACCGCACTTCAGCATCAGCATTGCTGTCCAGTTAATGAGCCTTCAGAATTCTTTTCTCACATGCTGCTCCTTATTTTCAGAGAAGCTTCCTATTTTACTGATTGTATAACTATTTGTATTCACGGTTTTACCATTGTTATCAGGGAAAGGATGGAGATAAGCCTGTTTTTGAGGAATTTACATGAAGGGTAGTGAAGTGATTATACCCATGCAGGCTGTGGCACCTTTCACATAGGCACCTGCTGAATGCAAAGCAATGAGAAAGAACAGCTTAGGTAGTTTCAGAGCAGTGCAAGCTTTGTGTGTTCTTCCATATGGTTGGTTGCTATCACTTTACACTTTTTTAAATTCGTGCCTCAGATTTGCACCTTGTTTCACATTACCCCTGTTTTCACAATACGTTCTCTCACTTATTCCTGGCACATGCACACCAACAACACAAAACTAGCTTCATGAAAAAGAAGGAGGATTTAGGAAAATGGTCACTCCCATTCAGTAAGAATCTGAAAGTGTAAACTCATCAAGCAGAGCAACGGCTTTTCCAGGGCAGGAGTTCAGCCGAGAGCACCATCCCCAGAGCTGCACACTCTACCATGCCTGCGTGGTTACGTGCTTGCCGGGAGTAGATGCCAGAGGATGCTGCTCCTTCATCTGCCTCATTTATTTCAGACTCATAGTCCAGGCGGGCATGCAAGAATGAGTGAGCTGAAGTTAAGGATCGAGTTCTGATTATCATGTGATTAAAATGAAGAGGATTGCTCTCCCTGTTCAGCTGCCATGTCAGCAAGCTTGAATTCCCCGTCTGGAATACATCCAGAATGGAAATTTAGCTGAAATGGAGTGGGAAGGGACAGGAGATAGAATGCTGAAGAGTCTTAAGAACTGAAAGTGGCTAATCCCATAGCCTATATTGTCATTCACTTTCCTTTTTCTCCCTAATGAGTTCTCCATGCTGTAGTCAGAGTGAGATTTATAATAGGAATATAAAGTTGTAAGCTCTTTTTATTCTCTTTGAAATGTACTCTGCGGAAGTACAAACCCTTTAGGTTGGCATGCAAAGTGTTTTTCTCATATGATTCTCACAAATGACTCCTACCTAATCTCCCACCATTCCAGGCTCTGAAAGACAATCTCCAAGGTTTAATTAAAAATTTCCATGTTCTTCCTACATGCTTTTCCCTTCACAGTCTTTGTACTTGACTCATGCTATTGTTTCTCTGATTAACTGCCTTTCAAGTAGCACTTATTAAGGTTCCATCCCAGAGATCTCTTTCTATATCAGAAAGAAACTGGCATTTCTACCTCTGGAATCTCAAAGAAATGTGAATATATGTGACTGCTAATAACCCTTCCATCAAGGAATCAGAAAAAATCAGCATGTGGATTATCCTGCTATATTTTCATAAACTGAAGACAGACATGATCTATTAGTTTTTTTCCCCCACGGCCACTAACAAGATAAATAGTCAGGATAGAGAAAATAATAAGATAATGAAATTGTTATATAAATACATGACACAAAACTTTTTCAATATAGGTAAAAACATCATTGCCTTAATCGGGAAATTTTAGTGATAGGAAAATAATTTTGGAAGAGGCCTAGATAATTGATCGTGAATAGAAAATGGGAAAGAATGGATTACTTACAGAGACTGAGAAAACGGACAGGATTTTAGAGAGCTAAATCTATTATTCAGGACATTTACATTAAAATCCAATTAAACCAACGTTTAAAAGTTGGGCTTCTATTGAACTTTCTGGCTGCAATTCTGCACCTCTATCCCAATTGATTATTCATGCATGTTATTTATGTCAGGAAGAGGAGAACTATGTCCAACAACCTGAAAGTAACCTTCTGGCACACCAATAGTAGGGTTAGAGATCTCTGGATGATCCACATCACAGAGCATCAACATGGAAATATCAGTTGCTGAATCTCATTGCTCAATACTTCTAAGCTGGGAGTTTTGAACATGAAGATGCATCGTGAAGATAATTGCAGTGAATGAGAGTTATACCTTGGAAGATAAGATCCTATCATCAGAAGGATGATTGACAGTAAATTATAGTGGTGTTGATGACAGATCTATAATTACATTACAAATATTTATCTCCAAGAAATCCTCCCTGAATTACCGCTCATAAGATTTGACTTCTCTTCCTCTCTTTTTCTTTGCTGAGATCAATTGCGGTTGACATCAAATTTCTAGTCTAACAAAGTAAACCAAATTTGATTAAAAGTAGGATAATAAATGATCACCTAAGTTAAAGGCAATCCTCCTTGGATTTATAGGCCCTAGCCCCCATTCCTTACTAAGGAAAGTATGAATGCAGGTGGGAAAGTCACCTTACTGAAATGTATACATACTAGAAATGAATTGTTTAGAAAGTTCTTTGGCTGAAATATTTGGCTTACTAAACACTAGTCACAGTTTAACATGTATTTGAGTTCCTGATGCCAAGTACAAGGTATGAGGGGAGTTACTCAGGATATGTAATACGTGAACTTAATTTTCGAGCTTCTCAGATATTCTTTTCAGTTCCATCAAATGATCTCCTTTCATGTATAAGCTCATCATTCAAACCAGGTCATTACAACGGATCACATGTATTATTACAATAATCCTGGAACTGGCCTTTTTGTCTCCATTGGTATGTTTTGTAGAAGAGATCCACGTGTGGACATTTTGACAAAAACTACCTAGTCTAAAGGTAAGATGGCTTTTTCATTGTCGTTTAGATGAAATCTAACCTCACCACTCCGGTCTCTATCACACATGGGACGCCTGTGTGGTTAGTAAGATTCAACTGATAGGCAAGTCAACTGTTGTCAATTCTAAACTGCAGAAAAAAAAATATTTTCAGCTTTTCCTTATTACCACATATTGCATCTCAACAATAATTTTATGTTCCAAGCACAATTTTACTAGATAGAGAGGAGAGGACTGAGGCACAATCGAATCTCCAACCACATTCTGATTTGGAAAAAAGGAAAAAAAAAAGAGCACAGTTGTTATTCAAACACATGCCTGCAAGTTCCGAAATGCAGTTTCAATTTGCTTGAGACAAGAGTCCTTAATGCAGAGAAATTTCTGTTCAGGGAGCAAGCAAAAGCCTTTTTATTTTTTAAGTGAGCATTTGGAATAAAAATATGTGATTTGAGAGAGATCTGAAGGAATGAGAAATACAACTAAGTATCTTTTTTGCCAGACTCTTTTATGGTCTTGAGTATATACCCCAGGAAAGCACAGGAATGAAGTTACTAATAACGAGTTACAAGGGTTGTGTTTACAGCTGGGCACGTTACCTTCCTGCAAAATATCTCGACCGTTTTACTTGGTTATTGTTGTTTCTTCCAAGAAATCAATGCTACTGGAGAGAATGACAGCAGTGGCCCGGCAGGTATGATTGCATTGTGAGTGGCAAGATCTTGCTGTAGATGTGCTTTTAAAAACTGCAATTTCCTCTTCAAGGACAAAGGTCATGTCATTCTCTGAATTGTCAGGCAAGAGCCCCGACACGTTGGCTAAAACAACCCCTCCTAGTCACTTGGAAAAATGAGGACATAGTTGAGGACAGGTGTTCTTACAAGTTTAGGGATTGTTTTGCTGTAATAAATGCCTTTAAATTTGAAACTAATTGATTCCTTCAGCAATGATACCTTGAGCTTTCTGCAGGTGGAGGAAGATGAGCCACAACAGAAATCTGATATTGTTTATCATTAGTTTTTAATTTAACTTCATACTTAAGACCTGTTTGTAGTTTCACAACTACCATTTGAGTGGAAGGAAATATTCCTCTTTGATTATCAGTATATAATAGTCAACTGTTTATTTCTTTCACATGCATAAATCCTGGTGTACGTTGTAAAAAGTTTCAATTATTTTGAGTTTACCAGGGCAGAGAAATTTGTGTGTGTGTGTGTAGTACCCTGAAAATGCAATGTGCATCAAACATTGCAGTAAAAATTCAACCTAAGGATGATGATTCTTCCTTCCTTTAAGACTGGCATTGGGAGTATTACGGACCAAGCCCAGGAAGCCTACACAGTCAGAAGTACATGGCCTGCCAAAGCTGCTTAGTATTTTCAGTAGCCTCTTTTGCATTCTTTATAGTCCTTTGCCACATCCAGCCTTCATCATCTCCCACAATAACTGTAATAATAGTTTCCAAACTGGATTCATGCTTTTGGTTTTGCCAACAATTTCTGCACCTGCCCACTGAAGTGGTGCTTCTAAAAGCATGAATCCATCCTGCTACTCTCCCACTGAAATTGTAGCAGGATTTTAGTGCTGGTTATGGGTTACCTTTCAGATTCTTGATGACAGCAATCAGAATCGTTTATTCTCTCACCCTGAGCCATCTCTCTTGACTTTTATCTTACCATCTACTCTGCTTCCATAGCTGGTAGACTCATTCTGTCTCTCTCTAGAACATAATGTATTTGCTTACAAATTTCATTCTTCTTCATAACCTTTTTGTTGTTGTTGCATTGGAAAAACAAAAACACAAAGCTAAGTCAACTCAATCTAAGGAAGCAGCAACTTGCATGAGTAAGATGTTCTTATTACATTCTAGGTAACCAACAGCCACACCATGCAAAGGGCAAAAGCTCTACTAGGTCCAAAGAGGAAAATCCTGCCAGGTCTGTTTCTGGCATGAGTCTCTGACTCCCACTGTGCTGGCATCTTCTTCTCTCGCTGAACATTGGCTTCTCCCATGTGGCATGTGGAGAAGCAGAACTGCCAAGCCATGTAGCTTCAGTAGTTGAAAGTGGTCTATTTTATAGTTTTAAAAATAAAGACACAGCACAGACTCAAATTGACTTACCAGTGTAATTTTTCTATTAATAGTTGGGTTAGTGAATTATTGAGTGAAGGAGAACAAGATTTTAAAAAAATCCTCAAGGAGTCCCTGACAATTTTTTACTTTAAAGAGAGGAAAGAATTTACCAAAAATAAAAATGAAAGATTGGCTTAAACCTCATAGATGTAAATTCTGCTTATTTATCAAGACATTCCTTAGCCAGAATCCCTTGCAAATTGGCCTTTTTTTTCCAAACCCTTCAGGAAAAATTAGATTTCGCCATAATCCCCTTAACATTTTTTAAGTTCCTTTGTTTTCAACTGTGAAATATTTAAAATAGTAATATGTATGTATATGTATGTATGTATGTATGTATCAGTTAGCACGTTGGAAGCTGGTCTGTATGTATGGCACTAAATTCACAGCAATGTAAATGAGCAAGTTTGAGCCCGGCGCCGTGGCCTAGCGGCTAAAGTCCTCACTTTGACCGCCCCGGGATCCCATATGGGCGCCGGTTCTAATCCTGGCACCTCCACTTCCCATCCAGCTCCCTGCTTGTGGCCTGGGAAAGCAGTCGAGGACGGCCCAAAGCTTTGGGACCCTGCACCCGCATGGGAGACCTGGAAGAAGTTCCTGGTCCCGGCTTCGGATCGGCGCAGCACCGGCCATTGTTCTCACTTGGGGAGTGAAACATCGGACGGAAAATCTTCCTCTCTGTCCCTCCTCCTCTCTGTATATCTGACTTTGTAATAAAATAAATAAATCTTTAAAAAATAAATGAGCAAGTTTAATTGTTATATCTTTTTACAATGACTTTAAATGTTTACATTTAAGTTTTGTATTCTTGTTTCATCTTGCTCTTCTCCTTAATATTATAATTTAGGCATTCTGTGTGATAAAAAATATTTTGTGAATATTTCAATTGACTACATGCACAGCATTCCATAATATAGAATACTTAAAATGTTTCCACTTCCTAAAAATATATAATTTGTCACAAGTTAAAAATATTGGGTTCACATGTTTAGGTCCAAGAACCACAATAATCAAGGTTTTTAACATAAATTTGAGATATAGAATTATAAAGTCAACTTATATGTATACACTTTGATACTATCAGTTGATTTTGTTGAAAAAGTTTCTAATGTACAATATTGATTCTAATGTGTAAGTTATTATTTTGTCATGAGCTTTTAGAATTTTGTCCTATTATTTTCATGCAATGATCTGATGATAAAACATTAACATCTTGTATTTTTTTTGAGACTGAGACCAATAGAGAAATCTTTCTGTTTTCTGTTCTTTCCTCAAATCTCGCATTAACTAGTGCTGGAGTGAGACTGAAGGATAACCTGGACACACAACCCATGTCTCCTCCGCGACTAGTGGGAGCTCAATGACCTGAGTTATCTTCACTGTCTTATTAGAGAGTCAGTCAGAGCCAGGAATCCAAGCCAGATGCTCTGGTGAAGAATGTCACAGACATCTCCATGTATGTTTGTATTAGGTTATATAGGTTTCCACAGTATTGGGAAGCATTCACTTGTAAATTTCAGATGTCAATGACCATTTCAAGTGAGATTTTAGTAGATTGTATCTTAACATTAATTCAAAAGTTATGACTATTATTTATATTTAACATTATATATGTAAGAATATATTAGCAGTCTCAGTGATGATCTTTTGCTGTTGTTGCTCTTATTTGTTTAGTTTTTATTGGAAAGGCCGATACACAGGGAGAAAGATCTTCCATGTGCTGGTTTATTCTGCAATGGCTGAAGCTGAACTGATCTGCAGCCAAGAGCCAGAAATCTCCTCTTGGTCTCCCATGTGGGTGCAGGACTCAAAGGACTTGGGCCATCCTCTACTGTCCTCCCAGACCACAAACATCATGGGAAATAGAACAGCCAGGACCCGAACCGGCACCTACATAGGATCCTGATTGATGAATGGCAAGAACTTTAGCTACTTGGCCATCATACCAGGCACATTGCTGTTGCTTTTAACAAATGCTTCAGTGCTTCCAAAAGTTTGAAATCTACCATTTAGAGAAAATTATTCTAATTGAATGCAAAATTGCTTAATGTTTCTTTCCTGGAATAATAACTATTACACCCAGGCATCATCTCATGTATTTGGAGGATGAGTCAGTCAAATGCTGTGGTTGGAAACAGCTGGTGGGGGAAGGAACACAGAGAAAAAGGAAGACAAGGAATATTTTCCTAGCATCCATCCCTGGAAGGTCATTTCTTTGGAACCAAGATGTTTTCATAGCTAGAGAAAGTTAATCATGATAATGGACAGTATCTTCCTTCCAGCTCCATCCATTGTGACAGTATTGCTTGGCAAAATGCTGGAATCAAAGGCTCATGAGTCACAGAACTAAAATGGCAGTCACCTGAAATGATCAACATCTTATATCAAAGCTTCACGTTGCTATCTCCTTACCCAATCCCTAGGTGTAAATGATAGATAACACAAGCAGGTGGCATAGAATGACCTCACTGTTCTGGAGGCAACACATCCCAAAACCAAGATTTTAAGAATTGACAGAGTTGTACTGTTCATGAGATTCTGAGTCAAGCCCTTTCTTGCTTCTCCCTTCCTCTTGGTGGTGTTCTTTCAGTGCTGCACCTCCTTGGCTTGTGGCTATATCTTTTCAGATTTGGTCTCTGTTGTTACATAATGTTCTGTTTTTGTCTCTCTTCGAAGTATGTCAGACCTATCATACTATGACCCACTATATTGACCTCATATGAACTTGATTGCTATCCCAAACACCTTATTTACAAAACAAAGCCGTGCTTCTAAATACTAATGTTTAAGACTTCAACATAGCCTTCCAACACAAAATTGAATTTGTAACACCTACCACACACACATGCACACATATTTTCAATGAAGTAAAGATGAGCTGCCATTTCCATTCCAGAGCAAGGAGGAAGAACAGGTCCTGACAATTTGTGCATACTGAGTCCTGCTTGACATGACAAACCATCCTGTGCATTTTTGGCCAATGTCAGCCTATGGACCAGGAATTCAGAAGCACATAGCTGAGACAGAGGTGAGGTTAAAGATGGAATTGAGAAAAGAAAACATGTCCGGAAGGAAGTCGAGATTGATGACTGACCTCATACTCTGTGCTTGTCATTGCATTGATGAAGATCGACTGAAATCTTCTCTGAAAATAAATGGGAAGTACTTGCTCAATGTCTTACATCTTCAACAAGCAGAGGGCCTTAATTCTGCCAGTTATTCTAAATTACAACACCATACTCATATTACTTAATACCTCTGAGACTTGAATGGATTATTTAGAACTTCTGGCTTCAGAGGACCACTGAAAAAGAATGAGACATCTGACCCAGGATGAAAAAGCACAAAAAATGCCACTCTTACTTCAGAATTATCGTGCAGTTTTCCAAAAGGGGTCGCCTTTCCCCCCTTAATCAGTGACACCTTGAGGGTATGGATTTTTAGGTCTGGGTACTTGATACACTGCTGAAGTAGAGTCAGCATTTTGTTATTACTAACCCAATGACTGAAAGGATAATTTATTCAAAAAGTTAGTCGCAGTTTCCAGGTTTTCAAAAACAGGATTACAATCACAGCTTGGACGATTCCACGGAGTTTGTTCTTCCCATTATGTCTGTGCCAAGAAGGGTCAGAATATAAAGACATAGACAAGAGGAAGTGGAATGCTAAAGTAAGGCTACAGGGGTTGGTTCCTAAATTCTAGCAGATGTGTAAGTCCATCGTCAAAATGGAACAGTATTTTTTAAATGTAATACTATATATTTGAGAGTCAGACTTATGGACGGAGAGCACACAGGAGTAATTCACTTTTCAAATGTGCATAATACCTGAGGAAGGCCGTAGGTAATATCAGGGGCTGAACACACAACTGAGACCTCCAGGCGGTTTCCAGGAGTGGAGTGACTTGACCATCTGCAGGGCCTGAAGTAGTGGAAAGTGAAAGTCAGGCATTAGATTTGGGTTTTGAACTGAAATAATAGTGTGAGAGGTGAGCATTGTAACCAACATTTTAATTGCTAGACTGAATGTCCATCCCTAAAACGGATTGATAATCACATATAGCCATGCTCCTATAGAGTTTACATCATCTGGTTGTTTACAATGCTTAGTACAATATCTGACCTTTGTAAAAATAGCATAGCATATTGCTGCTATACAATAGTGAAAGTAGCAAAAGCACTTACATTTTAAGGACAAATCTATTTTAAAAATGTTTCCTAGGGTCTGGCTATTTGGCACAGAAGATAAAACCACTGCCTGCAACACCCATATCCCGTATGCATGCTGGTTTTCACTCCCAGTTTCTCCATTTCTGATCCAGCTCTCTGCTAATGCACCCAGGAAATTAGTGGAAGATGGCCAAGGAGGAGGGCCCCTGCACCCACAGGGGAGGTCTGAATGAAATTTCTGGCCGCTGGCATTGGCCTGGCCCTTGTGGCCATCTGGGAAGTAAATCAGTATATGCGAAATCTCTACCTATGTCTCTCTCTCTCTCTGTAACTCTGCCTTTCAAATAAGCAATTACATCTTATGTATGTATTTATTATTAGGAAGGCAGATCAGATTTATGGAGAGAAGGAGAGACAGAAAGAACGATCTTCTATCCACTGATCCTCTCCCCAAATGGCTACAATGGACAGAGCAGAGCCAATACGAAGCCAGGAGCCAAG